>NC_136927.1:48420983-49020983 GCF_949752795.1 Hyperoodon ampullatus | reverse complement strand
TTAAATAGAGAGATAGTAGCCCTGAGCAGGACATATCACAAGAACTGGTAGTACCTGACAAAGCAACCACCTACCAATGGCACAGTTTGCCTGAAGATTTTATAGGCTTGGTGGGTAGAGACTGTTAAGAGTCCTTGGGACCACAACCACTCGAGACTGAGATTACTCAAACACAACTGGAAAGCAGAGCGCCTTCCCGAGCCTCCTCCCCCAGACCACATCATAAAGATGCTAGGCGTGGGATGCAGACCCGAGATGACGGCTTTTTGGTAGCAAACAGAAGCGTTTTTCAGGCTGGTGTAGCTCTTACCATCTTTGAGCCTCATCTTAGGAGAATTGATCCAAAATCCTAAAGAGAGTGACTGTAAGCTTCTAGGAGACTCACGGTGCCGTAAGAAACTGAGCCACCGAATGAAGAGAATGAAAAGGAGATGTGCATCGCAGACTCACAGCTGTGGAGAGGACCATTCCCAGCCCCAGTGTGGATAACTGGCATGGAGGAGCTGCAAGAAGCCTGCAGAAGTGACATCAACTCGGTGACCTAATCGTTGGCAAGGATGGGGACAGGAGAAGGGGCACCATGGCTGTGTCCATCTGTGACGCTGGAGCAGTTGAAGAGGCAGGAGTGGCTGAGGCTAGGAGGTGGGGCAGAGCTCAGGGGAGCAGTTATAGCTGAAGAACTTCAGTGACCTCCAAGATGGAGTGTGAGATGCTCTGCAATGTTACCAGCTTCCCACGGGGGATCAGCAGCTGCCCCTCTCTAGCTGATTAGATCTCACTCAACCTTGAAGACCCAGTTCCAAGGACACTTCCTGAAGTGTTCTTTTCTAGAAGTGGGTCATCCTCCTCCAAACTCCCAGAGCTCCCAGATCTCTTAACCTTATTTCACATATTATTTTCCATCTTGTCCTTTGGCTGGCTGTGGTCCATTGGCCCCAATTAACTTTTCTAGACCACGACCACCTGTCTCCTGTTCCTCTCCCCTCTTTCCATTCAGCATCCCCTTCTAGATCCTATGCTCCTTGAGGGAAGAGACCTCATCTCTGAATCCTACCGCCATCTCAGCCAGAATGCTTCACCCAGTATGGACACAGTAATTTTGTTTTAGAATGAATGACCAATATAGGAGGCAAGATGAAGGCAGGATCAGAGAGGGAGATGGGGTGCTTTTTAGTCCCCTGGGAAAGAAATTGCTGTGGCTTTAGCCCCACTGCAGCCTCGTTTTTCCAGGAGGGGTCAGCTCTTGCTCACAGTAGGTGAGCCAAGAGCTGGAGGGAGGGAGACAGCCAATGCAAGCGCATTCATTCCCCTGGAGGAAACACCCTTGAAGGACACCCCCGACTGTGTGCTGCTCCAGCTACATTCCCAGAAATTAGAGGCAGAGAAGGCAGGGAAAGAGATTCATCTCAGAGGCTGGAGGGTGGAGGGAAGAGGAAGGAGAGGCCAGGGGCGGAGACAGCACCTCGCTGACTAATTAAACTCTTTGGTAGCTGGCCCCCACCAGCCCCAGCAGATTATCACTGCTGAATCAGCTCCCTGCCAAGGCCAGACTCCCGCTCTCTTTTTTCCTGCTTGATTTGCCTAATGGAAGCTGACAGAGAAGTTCAACTCTGATTGTCAGATTTCAGTAGGAACCTCAAGGCGGGAGAGGAAGGCAGACATTTGAGGAATAAAAATAGCACATAAAATGAGATCCTTTATTTAGCTGAACCACTTCTTTAATGACTTACCTCTCTCTCTCTCTCTTTCTCTCTCTCTCTCTCCCCCCAGCACACACACACACACACACACACACACAGAGTTGTGCCTACAAGTGTCTAAATTTTTGCTTGGGCTGGAGCCCTTGCCTGGGTCCTATAGGAAAGGCAGGCCATCTGTCCTGGACGGTGGGAGTTGGCAAAAAGGTATGTCATTTAATGGTGAAGCTGGGAACTATTCCCCCGCATTCCTCCAAGTGGCATCCCCCCTACCCAAACTCTTTCAATAGATCCATTTTCCAAAATGTGACTCAAGAAACTGGTGTGACCAGCAAGACCACATGCATGGGCAGGCACTCGTACATAGGGTGGCTCCTTTGCCTTTTTGTGCCTCCTGTTCTGTAAAATGAGGTCTGGAGGGTTTGATTAACTTCTCAAAATCTGGGCTCCTCCTTAGAAAAATCAGTCTTACCTCTTATGGGAGGAAAGAAGCGGGCACAGGCAAAGCCTCTAGATATCCCCAGTCACATAGCATGTGGACAATAAAAGTTAGCTCCTTCCTACTTTGAAGTGGCATTTTCTATAATATTATAGGGAATCACCCAGCAATCTTAAGGGTCAGGGTTGGAAATCTAATTCTCCAGAAGGAGGTTGAATTGTTAGTTGCCTTTATTAGGCAGCTGCCACTCTGAGTGGTTTTTGAGTGCCAGGCACGATGGTAAACACGTCACAGCCATTCACTCATGCAAGCCTCACCACAACCCTGTTATCCCCATTTTATCCCCCAACCAAGGCACAGAAGAGTTAAGCCACTTGCCCAAAGTCATCACAGCATGAGCCAACGTTGAACCTGAAATTTGGTGTTTTGTTTTTGTTTTTGGCCGCGCCGCGCGGCATGTGGGATCTTAGTTCCCCGACCAGGGATTCTACCTGTGCCCCCGGCATTGGAAGCGTGGAGTCTTAACAACTGGACCTCCAGGGAAGTCCCAGAAATTTCTTTTTAAGTTGTTTAAAAGCTTCAAATAAATAGAAAGAGCTCCGTCCTTGTTGGACACTAGGACCTATTTGTGCAAAGGTCCTTCCTTTTGGTACGCGCGGAAGCTCGTACAAATGACAAGAACACAGACCTGTGTGTGCTGAGGACAGCAGGGACTAGGCCGTCCTAGCTAGGTGATATTGGTCCTGGACTAGGTGTCACCTTGAGACGTAAGCCCCTCCTTATAGTTTACCCTCTGCACATCTCACTCACCTCACACTACCCCCAGCCACGTGAGGGAGAGAGACCCTGAAAGGTCAAAAAGATGTAACCCTGCTGTCCTGAAGGAACAACTAACCAAGACCTCCCCAAGCTAATAGCTCTAGAAGAGGCCTCTAGAGAGCAAGTTGAGATCCAGTGTCCAGAGCAAACCCAGTCCCAGGTATCACTCATCATTCTAGGAAACTTAAAAGATGAGGTGTAGAGTCTTTTTCGGAGTGATTTTTGGATCTAGACCATGCTTTTTCTTCTATTTTTCTATTTCCCACCCTAAAACATTCATTGAGCGTTAGTGGCTTTTTTTTTTTTTTTTTTTTTTTGCGGTACGCGGGCCTCTCACTGTTGTGGCCTCTCCTGTTGCGGAGCACAGGCTCCGGACGCGCAGGCTCAGTGGCCATGGCTCACGGGCCTAGCCGCTCCGCGGCATGTGGGATCTTCCCGGACCGGGGCACGAACCTGTGTCTCCTGAATCGGCAGGCGGACTCTCAACCACTGCGCCACCAGGGAAGCCCCTAGTGGCCATTCTTAATGGTGATCACTTTCCCGCATCCCTCACCATTTTATCCTCACTTCCTGCTTCACAGATGAGGGACGACAGAACAGAGAACTTATGAAAGTTGCCCAAGATGAAACATTTAATGAAGACAGTGAAGGTCTAGAGTCCGAAGCCTGAACTCTGTTCACTGTAAGATGCTCCCTCCTTGGAGTCCTAGGCACAGCAGAGGCAGGCAGGCACCAAAGAAGAAAACAGTCAGTGACTCAAGGACCCTGGGACTTATGACTCTGCACTGACCCCTTTTATTTTCATCACATGCCCGTGTAAGGGAGCCACACAAACTGGCACCCAAGATGACTGTATTTTCCACCATGTCTATCTTCTGGTTCTCTTGGTGTCTCCACCACAGGTGAATCTCCACTTTGATTCTCAGAATTCTGCACCCAAAGCAGCCCTGGCAACTCGCCCACCCTTCCCCGCCCCACCCAACAAAAAAGGACAATCTTCATACACATTTATATTTCTTGTTGAACAACTATTTAAAAACCCATGCTCTACTTGTTGCCATGCAAAGCAACAAACTTGCCCACATTTTCAAGTGTCTCCAAGTGACTGTTTTAATTAATACAAATGTTTAACTGTACTTTCAGGAGACAGGCATGATGTTTATTAATCAACAGTTTCCCGTTGTCAGTGGAATGTTAACGCTGACGATAGAACAAAATAACAACAATCGTGGACATATATACACCAGTATGTATAAAATAGATAACTAATAAGAACCTGCTGTATAGCACAGGGAACTCCATTCACTGTACAGAAGAAACTAACACAACATTGTAAAACAATTATACCCCAATAAAATTAAAAATATAATAATAGCAATCATGGCAAGAGGAGTTCCCCCAACGTTTGCTCACTTCACGTCTGTGTGCTCCATGAACAAGTGACTAGAAAAGTGGCCAGAGGAAGGCTGGGAACAAGACAGAAATGGTAAAAGGAGTCTGGAATCAACAAAATAAGTAGGACCTGACCAGCTCCTCACCTGACAAGCTCATTAATCTCTACTCAACACCTGTCACTAGCTTCTGTTTTCTCCCCATCAGGGAGACAAACTGACCGCCACCAACTCTGCCCGTGAGACACCAGAGAAATCCAAATAAAATATAAAGAATACCCATGAAAACGAGGCAAGGGGCATGCAAGTGGAATGCTATCATTAGAGGCTGAGAGGTCTCAATACATTATGAGAAGATGAAAGTCAGATAAAAGGTCCATTGATGGATAAAACCGAGAAAGCCTCAGCTCACAATATGTTAAGGAAGGGATACAGCGGTGGAGAAGCTGGCTTTCTGAGAATAACCCAGGACAGACTCTATACTAGAGGTCTGGAAGAATAAAAGTAGGCAGTGAGAGGAGGAACAGAGCAAAGAGCTTAGTTGAGCATTTACTTGTCCTTGGAACAGATATGCCATTTAACTCTCCCCTCCATGCTCTTCTTTGTAGGGTAGAAAAAAATAGAAGTTCCAAGATGGAAGCCAGGAGGCAGCTGGAATGATATTGGAAAGGGAGTTGGAAGGGATCCAGAGAAGCAAGTTTCCAGTAGAGGAACTGGATCCTCTAATAGATGGAATTGTTGATGGACTGGACAAGGCTGAGGGTACGGTAAAGACATATTATTGTTTTATCACCAGGAAGAAGAAAGGAAGGAAAAAAGGAAGGAAGGAAGGAAAGAAACAAGGAAGGAAGGAACTCCAACGGGGGGGAAGAAACTCAGGATCCAAATATGAGGCAAAATAAAATGCGAGTATTTCTGAGCCATTAATAGTCATCAAGAAAGAGAGAGAGAGAGAGAAATCTATTTAATCTACATTCAAGGAATCTTTTCTCTTTAGTGGCATTATTCCCAAGAAGGAAACAAAATCTTAGTATATTATAGGGCTCTGCAGGCTGAAAATGGTACATAGTCATGATAGGATAGGACATATGTGTATATATATATATAATATATAATAATATAATAATATATATAATATATTATGTGTGTGTACACACATAATATATTAATTTACAAAACTCCAAGTTTTAGAATTAACCTATAGAAAAAAGTAAAGAAGCCCTGACTTTGGTTAGCAAACACCATGATTGAGTTCTTGATCTTCACCATATAAAAGTGATGTTTTAGGTTATAGAAATTGGAGTATGGAGGGAGAGATGGAGAGGAAATACAGAAAAGGATGTGATTGCTAAAGGGCCCAACTTTGATGGTATAAATTCAGTCATCTGCTAATGTTGATGCAAGAAGAAATAGAGGTTTAAATATATCATTTAAAATTATAAGCAGAACCAAGATAAAAACACAAACTATAATTATCAAAAATTAGGACTTATGGAGTTCCTGCTGTATTCTATGTGGAGTAATGTATTCTATGTACAGTGACCCTAGAAGGAAGAGGGAAGATAAAGTGACCAAGATTTTCCTCTTTTATATTAGCAAGTCAGCATATATGCTTCACAACTGATAAGTTATGACCTATTTTTTTTTTACATCTTTATTGGAGTATAATTGCTTTACAATGGTGTGTTAGTTTCTGCTTTATAACAAAGTGAATCAGTTATACATATACATATGTTCCCATATCTCTTCCCTCTTGCGTCTCCCTCCCTTCCACCCTCCCTATCTCACCCCTCTAGGTGGTCACAAAGCAACGAGCTGATCTCCCTGTGCTATGCGGCTGCTTCCCACTAGCTATCTATTTTACGTTTGGTAGTGTATATATGTCCGTGCCACTCTCTCACTTTGTCACAGTTTACCCTTCCCCCTCCTCATATCTTCAAGTCCATTCTCTAGTAGGTCTGTGTCTTTATTCCCATCTTACCCCTAGGTTCTTCATGATATTTTTTTTCTTAGATTCCATATATATGTATTACTATAAACATATTATCTGGAAGAGAAACAATAAAAGGAGGACTGAAAAAGTTGTAGCCTCTCTGGTTAGGAACTGGGGATCAGAAGGTGAGGCCTGTTCCTTTTTTGTTAAATAACTTTTGAACTATTTGAATTTTTAAAAACATACGCATCTAGTATTTTGATCAAAATTTAAATGAAAAAATATCTTTCTAGCATATGAAAAAATATTAATTCAAGAGTTACATTCTCTCCTGGGAAATTGCAACTCACCTCAAGATAACAGATATATTTGCTTCGAACCAAACCTGAGAACTTGCACATGACTTGAACTTTTGTAAATTAATAAAAAAGCAGCAGCTACTCTTGTGCTTTACATTTAACTTCTGTCTCATGGCATGTTCAAATCACATGCCTTTATGCAACTGCCTCATCAAAGGTCCAAGGCACCATGCAGTCAGCTTATCAAATAATCCTCAGTTTGAGCTCCCTCATAAATCACATCCAGAGCCCCATCACTTAAGAGAAATTCATTTTCCTGCTCCTGTTCTTTTTCCATGTAAGTGACTGACCTTCAGATTGCTTATGAGTTCATCTCATACAGGGACTTCCCAATCTGAGTTTTAATTCCCCTCCTTCCTGCTCCTGGCAATTATCCCCTGATTCCCAATCTCGACTGCTGCAGTCACTAGCAGGTCTATCTCAGATTCTCTGTCCTTCTTTTACTTCTTCCAAGGCCAGTCAGGTAACGCTCTTTAAAACCATACTGATAGGAAAGAAAGTGACCAGACAGGAACTCAAGTAAAAGTTTATCCCTTGCTAATAGTTGATTGTTTAGGAAAAGAAGATATGTGGTCTAATTCAGAGAACCAACATCTATTGAACACCCCAGACTCTAGGCTGGGTGCTTCATGAGAATGATCCACTAAATTCCCACAAGCAACTCATGACACAGGTATTGCTTCCTCTCTATTACAGACAAGAATCTGAACTTCATAAAAGCTGGGCACCTGCCCTGGTCACATGGTTATTATGGGACAATGCCAAATGTGAACTTAGGTCTGTTGGACTTCCTTTTTAAAATGTAAATCACAGTGTAATTACATTGTGGCTAGGGTTCCACATAAGACAAGTCACACTGAATAATGGAATGGGATCGAATATAGCTGTCTTCTAACCAGCTAGCTTGTAGGCAATCAAGAACGTGGAGCTGGTGCCATATGTTGGCATCAGGAAACAATCAACAGGATTGAGTATCCAGGGATATGGGCTTTGCTCTCGTTCCTATGATCAATTAGCTCTCTAGACTTGAGTTTTCTCATTTATAAAATGAACTGTTTTTCCTGGATGATTATTAAGCTCTCTTCCAACCCTGAAGAATCTTATACACACAAAAGAAATAAAGCTCATTAAAGTTATTGTCTAATTCAGGTATCTTGCAAATCACTGAGGTGAATGAAGTGGAAAAGTGAATTTAAGGTTAAATGATAAGAGAGTAATTGAACTAAAAATAAAATCCTCATATTCTAACTCTTTTAATTTGTTACTGTCCAGCATGAAATGGATTTAAAGTACTGTAGTGCATTAGTTTGCTTGGGCTGCCATAACAAAATACCACAGACTGAGTGGCTTACACAATAGAAATTTATTTTTCACAGTCCTGGAGGCTGAAATGTCCAAGATCAAGGTACCAGAGTGCCAGCAAGGTAAGTTTCATCCTGAGGTCTCTTCTCTTGGCTTGTAGGCAGCCACCCATCTCACTGTGTGGTCACATGACCTCTTCTTTGTGTGCAGGAAGGGAAAGAAATAGACAAAGAGAGGGAGGAGATGGGGTGTTGGGGTGGGAGTTCTCTAGTGTCTCTTCTTAAAGTGACACTAATCCTATAGGATCAGGGTTCCACACTTATGATCTCATCTAACCTTAATTAATTCCTTAGAGGTCCAATCTCCAAGGACAGAGTGTTAGGACTTCAATATATGAATTATGAGGGGACACATTCAGTCCATAACAAGTAGCTTTAAAAGATAGTGGCGTGACAGCATCAGATTTGAATTGCCAAATTTTGTCCCCTAAGAAGAGTGAAGAAAATACCTTAGTAAAGATGTTGTCATAAATAATGCAGAGCAGTGCTTTTTCAAACTTTCCCATCACAGGAATCTCCTGGAGAGACTGTTTAAACATATAGTTTAGCTGTGAAATTGGCTCTCAAATCACTTGTGACCAGAGCAAAAAGAAAACATGCTCCTTATATACCTTTCACTCTCCACAAGGAAGTTTGATATAAATCCTTCAGGAGAACTAAATGTTTGCCATCAATTAATTCTAAAGTAAATTTATCATCTCTATGACACTGAGAAATAAGTGGAAGGTGTTCTGAAGAAAATCTTGGATTTTATAATAATAAAGCTATTTCTTCCATCCTGTCAGTAAAAGTTGAAGCTGTATTGTCAAACCAACTCAATAAAATCATTATTCTGGGATTATGGATTACCGAATATTTCAAAATAAATGTAATTCTTTTTCAAATGCGTAGAGTCATTGGAATTGGGTCAACAAAACATTATTAGCAAAGATCCTTAGGGGATCTGCTTTAATGAAGAGATGAGACATCTGTGATAAGCATGACTCTTTTTTTAAAGAAGCAGTACTTCTGCAAAGCTTGAAGAGTTGTTTGTCTCCTAAATAGTTTAATCATTCTCCAGGGACTTGTGTTTATACAATTAATTTACTTAGAAACACTTTTTTTGTTTTTGTAGGCCAATAAGTTTTATCTAGAAATAGGGATGTTAATGAGGGGAGACAGGTTGTATCAGATTCGGAAATTCTGTGTTCCATATCTTTTACATCTACTTTATGTAATTGGCCTCTGATGCCTGAATTTACAGGGTAGCCGAAGGTGTTGTTGATAAAATATCTCTGAGAAGTTCTCTCTAAGAATAAATGAGATAACAGATTGCATTGGATGGGGCATAGTTCTCTGGTCCCAATGCTTCTCCATAATATTGGCTGAAAATGTTCCCAAGCAGGTGGTTTGCACTAGCCTAGATGTTTTATAGCTCATCTCTTTTCCAAGCCAGTGGAGATGTGCAGACAAGCCAGTGGAGATGTGCAGACAGGAGAGAAAAACAAAAAGAAAACAATAATAAAATTCCATTGTGTTTGATTTATGGATTTGTTCTACTCTGAGAGTCTCAGAGGAGTTCTTTTTCATAAGAGCCATAACTGATTAGAACATAATGAACTATGGAAAAGAATCCAAAGATACTGAGATTAGATCTCCAGTGAACGGGAACTGGTAGCATGTGTATGAAATGTCCTTGTGCTGCCAGCTGCATAAAATGTGGATGCATTCCTGTTGTCATGTTTCCTACTTCCTAGGAGCTGGGTTGGAGAGCTGAAAGCACCAGCAAAAGGAGTAGGCAGGCCTTTGTGCTTAATGATTGTGTTACTGGGTAATGTTGCCTGTTTTAAGCCAAGGTGTATGCTATTATCAACTTCCCAGAAGAAATATTTGTATTTCCTAACTTCCGCTAAATGACAAAATCTAATCACTGAAATCAAAAATTTTCGTAGATTACATTTGCCTTCCCTAGAGGTGGACTGGCCACAGAGGTTCGTGATGAGTTACAAAAACATACCCGGGGCTTCCCTGGTGGCGCAGTGGTTGAGAGTCCGCCTACCGATGCAGGGGACACGGGTTCGTGCCCCGGTCCGGCAAGATCCCACATGCCACGGAGTGGCTGGGCCCATGAGCCATTGCTGCTGAGCCTGCATGTCCGGAGCCTGTGCTCCGCAACAGGAGAGGCCACAACAGTGAGAGGCCCGCGTACCGAAAAAAAAAAAAAAAAACAAAACCCAGAACTGCATTGTCTATTTTTACATCACACCTGTCTCATTAGGTCACACCAATAGAAATCCAGTTCTGAATCAGTTATCAATCACCCCTAATTTCACCAGTCACTCTATAGACAGTTCTATACTTTGGATCTGTGCTATCCTATCTACCTGGCCAGACAACTTTTCATTTATTCAAAAAAGCTTAAAATTTGAACTGAGTGAAATGTAAAACTAAACCTCATCTCATTTGTTCTAATCCTTTATCCTGCGGTATTTACATTGAAAAGACAGGCAGAATGCAGAAATAGTTCTAGCATTCAGAGGTCTGTGGGGCAATCGCAGTAACCCTTTTCATATCCATGGGGATTTTATAGACTTGAATAATGTTTCCTTTGGCTTTTCCATATAATTCTAATCTCCTTTATATTCTTCCCTGGAAGCTATCTGAATCACCTGATACTTAACTGGCAGAAAATCATTGCAGAAGCAGTGTTTCATAGGATCAAAGAAATCCAAGATCAAAGAAACCCATATCCTCTAATGTCTCCCTTCAGTAACTCTTCCTAATCCCCTCCACCTTCTGTTAGCTTCTCATTCTGTGTCAAGACCAAAGGGACCCTAAGCATCTGCCACACATATAGATGTCAACTTCATTGAATGGACCATAAGAATCTGATTTTGATGCTATAAGATGGTACTATAATATATAATTATAGTACCAATATAATTAGAAATCAAACACTACTAACATATTTTGTATGACTTGACTCCTTTTAAATTTACTGAAACTTGCTTTATGGTCCAGAATATGGTCTATCTTGGTAAATATTCTGTGTATACTTGAAAAGAATGTTTGTAACAAGAAAGATTAAAAAAGGAAACGTAAAAGACACTCGGTTAATGCAAGAGAAGGCAGAAAAAGAGGAAGAAGGAAACAAAAAAAGAGAGGAAAAATAGAAAACAAATGGCGAGATAATGGATTTAAGCCAACTATCAATGATCACATTAAATGTAAATGGCATAAACATCACAATTAAAAGACAGAGATTATTAGATTTGGAGTGGTAGGCAAGACCCAAATATCAGTTGCCTACGAGAAACTCACTTTAAGTATAAGGACACAAACAGAAAGGAAAGATAATATACTGTATTAAAACTAATCAAAAGGATGCTGTCGTATCTACATTAGTCTACAAAGTAGATTCCAGAGCAAAGAATATTACCATGGATAAAGATCATCTCGTAATGATAAATGGGGTCAATTCATTAAGAAGACATAATGCTTTTAAACATTTGTGCCTTAAACATAAATTGAGTTGAAGAAAGGAGACAATACAGATGAGGAAGAGGAAATTAATAAAATTGAAAGCAAACAAACAAACAAACAAAAAACAGAAAAACAATGGAACCAAAAGCTGGTTCTGTAAGATCAATATAATTGATAAACCTCTGGACAGACTAATCAGGAAGAAAGAGAGAGAGAGAGAGAGAGAGAGGGAAAAGAGAGAGAGGGGGGGAAAAGAGAGAGAGAGAGAGGGAAAAGAGAGAAAGAGAGGGAAAAGAGAGAGAGAGGAAAGGAAAGAAACAAGCTAGGAAGGAAGGAAGGAGGGAAGGGGGGAGAAAGAAAGGAAGGAGAGGAAGAAAAGACAGAAAGACAAATTATTCATACCATAATGAAAGAGGTAATATCATTCTAGATTCTATAGATAACAAAAGGATGTGCCAATCATTTCAACAATTTAGATGAAAAGATCACATTCTTCAAAAGATATATTCTACTAAAGCTCATTCAAGAATAAATAGATAACTTGAGGAGTCCTGTATCTATTAAATAAAGTTGAATTTGTAGCTTAAAACCTTCCCACAGAGAAAACTCCAGGCCTAGATTGCTGCACTAGTGAATTATAGCAAATGTTTAAGGAAGAAATAATACTAATTCAGAATTTTCTTCCAGAAATTTGAAGAGGAAAGAATACTTCCCAATTCAGTCTATGAGGGTAGCAATATCCTTACTTCAAAACCAGACAAAGACATTCCAAGAAAAGAAAACTACATACTAGTATCCCTTATGAACACTGATGTAAAAATTCTAAACAAAATTTTAGCAAAGTAAATTTTAAAATAAAATAATAAAATATTATGATCAAGTGAATTTTATCCCAGTAGTGCAATTTTGGTTTAACATTAGTAAAGCAATCAATATAATTCACCATATTAACAAAGAAACAAAAACGAAAGGAAACCCATATGAGCATCTAAATAGATGGAAAAATTATTTTAAAAATCCAACATCTGGGGCTTCCCTGGTGGCGCAGTGGTTGAGAGTCCGCCTGCCAATGCAGGGGACATGGGTTCGTGCCTCGGTCCGGGAGGATCCCACATGCCACGGAGCAGCTGGGCCCGGGAGTCATGGCCGCTGAACCTGAGCGTCCGGAGCCTGTGTTCCGCAACGGGAGAGGCCACAGCAGTGAGAGGCCCGTGTACCGAAAAAAAAAAAAAAAATCCAACATCTATTCCAAATTTAAAGTAAACAAAATGATCAGCATTCTAGGATAGAGAGGAAGTTCTGCAATCAAATAAAGAGCAGCTATGAAAATAAGGTGACAGCTACAGGTGTCAGCTACAGCTGACAGCTATCACCTTAGTTACAGGTAAAAGACTGAAAGCTTTATCTGTAAGATGAGGAACAGTTAAGAATATCATCTATCATCACTTCCACTTAACATTGTATTTGGGCATTCTGTGTAATCTATGCCATCAGGTAGAAAATAAAGAATTCAAATGCAACCAGATTGAAAAGGAAGAAGTAATAATTGTCTTTATTACCAGACAACATAATAATCTATATAGAAAATATAATGGAACCCACAAAAAATGCTATTGGAACTAAAAAGTGCAAAGTTTCAGGATTTAAGGTCAAGATACAAAAATAAAGTGTATTTCTATATAAACAATCAGGAATTGACATACCATTTAAAATAGCATCAAAAGATGAAATATTCAGAAGTCCATCTAACAAAGTGTACAAGGATTGTACAATGACAACTACAAAATATTGCTAAGGGAATTTAAAGAAGAAATAGATAAATGGACAGGTGTATCATGTAAAACCTAAAGCTATAAAATTTCTAGAAGAAAACATAAGGAAAAACTGTGTTGATCTTATACCCCATATCATAGATATGACACTAAAAGCATAATCTGTAAAAGAAAAAATGGATAAATTTGACTGCATAAAAACTGAAATCTTTTCCCCTTCAAAAGACACTGTAATGAGAATGAAAGGCAAGCCATGAACTAGGTGAAAATGTTTGCCAATCATATATATAATAATATATGTATTATTAAGATATACAGATTTAAAATATGCATAAATAGGAAAGCATGTTAAGTATCATTAGCCATTAGGGAACTATAAATTAAACCATCTTAAGATACCTCTACACACCTTTTAAAGAGGTTAAAATAAAAACTACTGACTATATCAAGTGCTGACGAGGATGTTGAACTGTTACACACTGCTGATGGGAATGTAAAATGGTACAACTATTTTGGAAAACAATTTGGCAGTGTTTTAAAAAGCCAAACATATACTTGCCATATGATCCAGCTATTTTACCCCTAGATATTTACCCAAGTGAAATAAAAGTATATTTCCTTTCAATGACTTGCATGTCAATATTCTTGGAAGATTTATTTGTAATAGGTCAACACTGGAAACAATCCAAATGCCCATTCACAGGTGAATGGATATGCAGAGGTGGTATATCCTTATACTGGAATACTACTCAGCAATAAACAGAGTGAACTACTGATACAGGCAACATCATGGATGAATCTCAAAATAATTATACTGAGTAAATGATGGGAGAAGAAACAACAGTACATACTGTGTGATTTCATGTATATAAAACTCTAGAAAATGCAAACTAATCTATAGTGACAGAAAGTGTATAAGCAGTTACCTGAGGAAGGGATGAAGGCAGGGAGGTAAGGAAGCAAAGAAACACAGGCAAGCTTTTGGAAGTGATGGATATGTTTATTACCTTGGTTGAGATAATGGGCATCAAAACTTATAAAATCTTATATTTAAATATATGTGCTTTATTTTATGCCAATAATATACCAATAAAGCTGTCTTAAAAAGTGAATGTAGGGCTTCCCTGGTGGCGCAGTGGTTGAGAGTCCGCCTGCCGATGCAGGGGACACGGGTTTGTGCCCTGGTACGGGAAGATCCCACATGCCGCGGAGCGGCTGGGCCCGTGAACCATGGCCGCTGAGCCTGCGCGTCCGGAGCCTGCGCTCCGCAACGAGAGAGGCCACAACAATGAGAGGCCCGCGGACCGCAAAAAAAAAAAAAAAAAAAAAGTGAATGTATTTATTAGACAGACTATGTAAAGCTGAAAGTGTCCCAGAAAATTCATAATGCACCAAAATGCCAGCACAAAGCCAGCATCTGACTCAGTAAATAGAACTCATGTTCTAGCCCTAAATATAGTTTGCAATAGAATGGCAATACATAATTATTTTAATAATCTTGGTTTTATGATTATTTATCCAGATCAGAAACTTAAGTTTATCTTTCTAGAAGTATTAGCTGAATCATAAGTGCACACAAATTTGCCTTGGGCAAATTAAATCAACTCTCTACATATAGGTTTGAAGAACATTTATAGGCAAAAGTAACCCGAGTTTAGGATTCAAAATAAAAAATATATCAGGTGCCCCTAAACTCCATCAATGCTTCTAGGACTCCTTTCCAATTTCCTTCTATTAATTGAACCATGAGTGATTGCTAACCTAGTTGTGAGTGGGATATAGCTGGGTCCCAGAATGCTGGTTCCTCTAAGGTTTGCTCTGAGAGGGTGGTGAGTGGAGACCTCAGTCACACAGTCTTTCCAGCCCTGATCAACTTGACCCCCCTAACTGTCTAACTCTTGATGTATGTCCAGGTGGAGAAAATGGGAGGAGGCATGCATTCCTCTCTGGTCAACCAAGGTACCATCTCTGAGCTGTCAGCATTTTCATTCAGCAGTCTTGAGGAATTGCTTCTGTCTCTATCCAACAAATGGGGCTCTAAAAGACTCCACCTCTTTCCCCGGAGCCACTGAGATGATGAAAGTACAGGGTCAGGCGCACTAGCATCCCAGCTACCTGTACTCTGGTCTACCAGGGCCTTTCTTCTTGCCACCATCATGCAACAGCAGAGCTCAAGCAGAAACCAGCAGAGGCAGAATGTTCCCCTGTAATGAAGCTGCTACATCAGCTTCCTGCATGGTGCCCTTCTGTTGGATGCTTCTTCTGGCTTCTCAAAGGTAAAGTGTCTGAGACTTGGACACCCCCCGACCCACTCCCACCGCAAGATTTGGCTTCTTACTGCCACTCTGAGCCCACCTGTCTTGCCCCCTCTGTTCCACCTTCCCACCCGTCTCACCCTCAGCTCTTGGAGCTCAGAATAGATCCCAATCTTTCTCTGACTGGGGCAGAGACGGATGCTAATTCCAAAAATGTGGGCTTGTTGAAGCCAGTTCTCAGGCTTTCCTGACTCTCTTTTCTAGGGTCCTTCAACTCAGTGGGACTCATAAAGACCTAATTACTTTCTTTATCCCCTGCTACCAGGTTTCAAGGTAATCAATTCTGCCACACCAGTGCCATTTAATACGAATTTACTGCATTCTGAGCATTGTGCTGAGTTCTATGTGTGACATAACTCCTTAAATCTCTTTTCATTCCCCAAACTGCCCTTCAGATCAGTTACTGCTTTCTTCCTCAGTACAGGGCTTGTGTTCAACTAGGTTAACTAACTTGCCCAAAAGCCACACAGCTAGTAAGTGGCCAAATTACCTCAAGTCCAGTGTTTTCTGTCCTCCAATGATACCACAGTGCCTTGATTCTGAAAAAATCCCTTTAATGGAGGGCTTTCTATTATTATTGTGAGCTTCATTCTCAATCCATAGTCTACTAATAATAGCAAACTTGGTCTTTGAGGCTTCTTCAGTTGGCTTTCCCATTGCCTGGGTCTTCCTGAGGTTCAGAGGCACAAGAATATGGGTCCTGGTGTCATTATTCACCCAAGACCTTTTCTCAAAGGTGAAATGCAGTTAACCAACTAAACAAAGCTAAACAGTTAAAGACTCAAGAATCCCATTAATATTTAATAAACAAATCGTAAATGACCCGAAGCCTTTCAAGCAGACCCAATATAACTTTCATACTTTCTGTTCTTGGTGTGAGAGTGAGTACTGCAAATATGTGTTTTTCTGAAAGTAGCCAATAGGGAGTTCCCTGGTAGTCCAGTGGTTAGGACTCCATGCTTTCACTGCCGGGGGGCTGGGTTCAATCCCTGGTCGGGGAACTAAGATCCTGCAAGCTGCACAGCATGGCCAAAAATAAGTAAGTAAATAAACAAACTAACTAACTAATTAATTAATTAAATAAAAATAAAAGTAGCCAATAACTGAACCATATCAATCAACTTGCAGTCTACACTTGTGAAGATTGACCACATCTCATTTTGAGCTACTTTGAGATATATATATGTATATATACATGGAGAGAGAGAGAGAGGTTGTTTTTTTTTTTTTAAGAAGAAGCTAAATTTGTATGAATCTGACAAGCCATCCACTCACCTCTGGCCCTTTGAACCAGATGGGTCCATGCATCACATCTCTTACCAGGTGACCAAGCCCAGCCCCAAAGCTGCAAAGCTGTGCATGCCTATTGCCTGGACAGGGCCTCCCTTTCTACTGACCTATTCTCCCAAAAACACTATTGCCTCCCATCTCTCCTACGAGCTCCTGGAATTGTAGCTTTATCTTCAACCCTGCTTCTGGCTCTGAAATTTGTGTTTGTCCCAGCATTTGATGCGAACACCCCTCTACCACCTGGAGCTGGTCTACCCCTCTGCCTCTCTTATTCCTACTTTCCCGGTTCCGACTCCTATTGTCCTGGGAAGGCCAGCATTGGGTCTCCCACAAAGCGGATCTTAGGCAGATAATTAGTTATAAGTGTGTGCACATTACAGCTGAGTTTGTATTATCTATCAAGTTATGTGAAATATATATGTGTTCATTTTCATGCCTATTTAACACAAAAGTCCCTATCTCTGGGGGTAATGTGCCATTTTATCCGTCATTTTCTATCATGTGAAGATCATAACATCCTAATATTCTCAGCTCGGCTCTTCAATTCTCTAGGGAATCCCTTTTCCTGGTATTAATCTTCGCGGCAGCGCTCATTAATATGATAAAGCTCTCTGGTTTTAAACAGCTCCTCAGACCCAAACAGGCTCTCCTTGAATGGGAGATTTAATTGTTTTTTCACTCAGCAAACAATCAGGCCAGGAGAGCAAGGGCACTGCAGACAAAACATCACCCCTCAACTCGGGAATGAAAGGCGTGTGTTTCCATTCTCTAACAGGCAGAAATGTCAGTGGATTTCAGAAAAGCTGGCTGAGTTGAGAAGAGAGAGCTATTGAATTCCCCCTTCTGGCTGGCAGACAGCTCGGCCACATGGCTCTCTCTTCCCCTGTCACTCCTGTTGATTTGCCTTCAAGGTGGTCATTCAGAGACAGTGAAAGAAAAAGCCACTGTTTGCCACTTCAGGCCCAGAGATTTAGCTGTGACTCCTGCCTGGCTGCAGCTTTCAGCACGGCAGCTCAGCCCAGAGGCTCCTGCAAACGGATGGCACGCCATGCCTTACTGTCGTCTTTGTTCACATTGAGTAAGACCCTCTCACAGAGAGATAATAACTGCCTCCCCCGCGAAAAAACCCACAGCCAGGGGCATGGGTTTGATGGATCAGTGGCTGGCCCTGGATCAGCAAATTCCATTTTCCTCTATACTTCAACTCAGTAAATCATGTTTTTAAGCTTATTGACAGTCAGCATCTACTCTGTTTTATTACCTGCCGCCTGACTTCGCTCTCTCCCTTTCCACTGGCACTTCATTTTCAGGCTATCTGTATTCTAGCTGGAAAATTTTGTAAAAACCTAATTTTCAACTTTTTTCAAAACACATTTAAAGACAAGTGACTCTGATTTTGGAATAAACCATGCCCCGATTCACTTCTAACATGATCATTAATCAAAATAAGACCAATTATCACTGCTGCAGTGTGGTAGAGATTGCTAGAAGTTCACCAAAATCAGTATCCTTTTCTTCTTCCTTTTTTTACATCTTTATTGGGGTATAATTGCTTTACAATGGTGTGTTAGTTTCTGCTTTATAACAAAGTGAATCAGTTATACATATACATATGTTCCCATATCTCTTCCTTCTTGTGTCTCCCTCCCTCCCACCCTCCCTATCCCACCCCTCTAGGTGGTCACAAAGCAACGAGCTGATCTCCCTGTGCTATGCGGCTGCTTCCCACTAGCTATCTATTTTACGTTTGGTAGTGTATATATGTCCATGCCACTCTCCCACTTTGTCACAGCTTACCCTTCTTGAATGTATTATTCAGAGGTCACGTGGGAAAAGAGTTACATTTCTGTAACTAGTCACTGTTGATATTTATAACTGTCCTCTCCCACTGCCATTTCATGTTCCCTTTGTCTTCAATCAGGTCCCAAGCTGGTCAGGGTTCTTGACCTTGTGTGGTGATATGAAACTTCATTCGTGAAGGGTTTGAATATTGGGTGGCCCTGCCTTCATACGATTGGTATGGTTTCTTATTGAACATAGAACTAAGAAATGGCTTCTCCAGAGAATCTCAAGTTTGAAGTATGATCTGGAATGCCAGCATTATGTAGCAGCAGCCCAATTTACCCTAAATAATCAAGACCTATCACTTCAGCCAGCAGAATAGCAACCTTATTTGCCTGTTGGTTTAATGGCATAAACAGCCCCAAAATGACCAGGTGGTATGCTAAACTTCCTATTTACCCTACCTGTGTACTCTGTTGGAAGCAGTCCGCCTGTGGAAATTAAACCTAAAATGGCAAGGATGGGAAGCCAATTATCTGTGAGTTGGTTATTGCATCCTTTGATTCCCAGACCTGTGTATTCAGGCTATGAGAAACAGCACTGTATGTCGGTCACTTATTGAAAGTATATTCAACATCAGATTTTCAGCATGCTTTCTCCCAACTGGTACTACAATCAGCTCTTAATGAAACCATTTCCTGTCTCTCTGCCCAGCTGCCTATGTGTAATGTGATACATGGTAAGACTAGTAAATTCCATGGGTATGAGTCCATTGCACACTTTTTTTGCTGTAAAATAGTTTCCTTCATCAGAAGCAATGTTGTATAGAATATAGACATGGAGACTAAGACATTCAATAAGTCCATGGGTTTCAGCTCTGGCAGAAGCACTGAAAGAAAGGAAGGAAAGTATGTATCTATCCAAATAATACATATATATAATATTATATATGTATACCTTCAACTATATCATTTATTTAATTTATAAAATTGATATAATAAATTATATATACATAATAAATTATTATTATTTTAAATGGAAAAGATGGGAAACCAAAAGGAATAAAAAAGATTTTCTGAGAAAACCAGATCACTGAGCTAAGCTTGGTTTTGTTATTATAAACCCCTAATTTTCTCCATATCAAAGCTGCTCAAAAACAAAACAAAACAGAGTAAACAAACACATGTATAAAAGTTCACCAGGGCTTCCCTGGTGGCGCAGTGGTTGAGAGTCCGCCTGCCAATGCAGGGGACACGAGTTCGTGCCCCGGTCCGGGAAGATCCCACATGCCGCGGAGCGGCTGGGCCCGTGGGCCATGGCCGCTGAGCCTGTGCGTCCGGAGCCTGTGCTCCGCAAGGGGAGAGGCCACAACAGTGAGAGGCCCGCGTAACAAAAAAAAAAAAAAAAGTTCACCAAACTTAAACCTTACCAGCACTCACTGGTTATCTCAGAGTTGTAGGGAATCGTTTTGCTCTCTCTAAGAACAATTGCTTACATACTGTGTAACCTTTTCCCACTTCACCAAGAGAAAATCTTTGTTCTCTCCTCAAATGTTTTCTACTCAGTTTGCTTTTCTGCCAGGAAGATGTCTTTTCCAGCCATCTAAAGAGGGTCTCTGCAAATATCCACTTTCTCATTTCCCCATGGGGCTGCCTATACCACCACTGACAGATTCAAATCACAGGTTGGAAGTATCTCATTGAATAAATGGATTAAAGATAGAATAAATGAAAGTTCCAATTCCAGTAATTGTGAAATAATTTATATCTGATTAAGCTTCATGCAGATAACAATGATACAATTGTGATAAACAAAACAAAACAAAGAACAACTTTTCTTTTGGCACTGGAGAACAATCAAAGCAAGCAGAAATTGGAATGGATTCAATGCTCGAATGAGAGAAAATTCATTGGTGACAACTATGTTTATTTAGCTTTTCCTCTGAGAACTATCCCCGTATGCTCAGTGTAGGTTGCCTAGAACTCAAACAAAAATATACAGCCTTTTATCTTGGGGTGTCAGAAGGAAGAATTTGGGGCTTCCAGAATAGCTGAAAATTTAAGGAGAGGAAAATGGTTCAAAGGAGGGATCTACAAAAGGAGAAATCCCTAAATCTGCATGTAAACTCTCCTTAAATCCTTGACCGACATCTGAATTATGCATATGTAAGGGAGATGCCAAGTCACCCAGCAGAGAGCAACAGCAGGAAAACTGAAAAACTTGAGGTGAGATTTCAGCTGTGACCTGCTTGAGGAGAGATAGAGTTCAGAGTCTGAATCTTAAGTTATAAAGTGTTTATAAACACCTTGGGCTGTTGATTTCTAAGAAGGGTCATGCCTTACATGTAAAGACAATTTCCCAGGACTAAGGGTTCATTCTAAGAGAAAAACTGAAACTGACCCGCCCTAACAAAGGATGAAACAGAACATTCACAAGTTCAAGGTAATTAGCCAGTAGTTAGATCACTTGCTAGAGCAAAAAGCAACTCATCCAAGGAAGATAAAATAATCCAGAGTTTATGCAGCATCCACAATGTCTAGTACAAAATAATCATTGGACATGGAAAGAACAATCAAATGTGGTCCATAGTCAAGAGAAAAATCAGTCAATAGACTAAGACCATATGATAACTCAACATTGTAATTAACAAACAAGGAGTTGTGAGCAGTAATTAAATACATGATCAAGGACATAAAGTAAAAGACGGTTCTAATTAGTGAACAGAAGATGAATACCAACAGAGAAAGAGGAACTGTATTTTAAAAAGAACCAAAAATTAAATCTAGCACTTTAAAATATAACATTTGAAGTGAAAATTTCACTGGGTGGGCTTAACAACAGATGAGATACTTTAAAAAAAAAAAAGTCATTGTGAACTTAAAAGAAAACGAAAGTCTGAAAAAAATTGAAGTTCTCAGAACGTGGAACAATATAAAATACTCTAATATATGTGTAATTGAAGTCCCTAAAGGAGAGAAAAATACCAGAAATAATATATAAAGAAGTATTAACTTCCAAGAATTTGGTGAAAACCATTAACCTACACTTCCAAGAAACTCAGAGAACACTAAGCAGGATATATATAAAGAAAACCATAAGTAGGTCATCATAGTTACACTGCTGGAAACCAAAGATAAAGAAAATGTCTTCAAAGCAGCCAGAGAGAAATGACATATTATACAGGGGGAACAATGGTAGTATTTATAACTTCTCTTTTGGAACAATGGAGATGAAGAGACAATGGAACTCTCTACCTAGAATTCTATATCAAGTAAAAATATTCTTCAAACGAGAAAGCAAAATACAAACATTTCAATGAAACAAAATTTGAGAGAATGTATTGTCAGCAGACCTGAATTTTAAGAAATGCTAAAGAAATTTCTTCAGGCTGAAAGTAAATAAAACCAGACAGCAGTTAAGTTCTGTAAGGAATGAAGGATGCCAGAAATGATACATCCAGTCAATCCTCATTATTCATGGATTCTGTATTGGTGAATTTACCTATTCACTAAATGTGTAACCCAAAATGAATATTTGTAACTATTTTGCAGTCCTTCACAGACATGTGCAGAGTGGGGAAACTTTTGAGTTGCCTGATGTGCACTGTTCCCACCTGAAGTGACATGCTGCCTTCTTGTTTCAGCGCTCATGCTGTAAACTAGTGACCTTTTTGTATTTTATTTAGTGCCATGGTTTTCACACTTCTGTACTTTTGTTGGGATTTTGCTGTTTAAAATGTCCCCTAAATGTAATACTGAAGTGCGGTCGGCTGTGATGTGTGCCTTATGAGAAAATATGTGTGTAGGTAAGCTTAATTCAGGCATGAGTTACAGCTCTGTTGGCCGTGAGTCCAATGTTAATGAGTCAACACTATATATTACTAAGGTGTCTTTAAACATAAACACACATAAAAAAGGCTCATTGTTAATTAGTTGATGAAAATGTGACCAGAGTCCTGCAGGAACCTAACCCTGTATCTCCCTAGGGACAACAGTTTAATATTCATTTACTCAGTGTTCACAGAGACTTAATAGAACATTACCATTAATAATGGAGTATCAACTGTATATCAGCAGATAAGGAAGTCAATTGTTCCTTATTAAGTTCTTCGAAGGCACAGGAATATTTAGTTTAAAATTGTTAATAATGTTTTGTGGGTTTATAAGGTACGTACATGTAAAATAAGTACAAGAACAACACAAATCTGAGGGGAACAGTAATTGGAGTTATATTGTACTGTTTCAGGATTCTTATATTTTATGTAAAGTGGTACAGTATTAAATCAAAGTAGGTTATAAGGGTGTATATTATAATCCCTTGAGCAACCACTACAAATTAATATGAAAAATTATAGTTTAAAAGGCTATTTAGTGAGTTAAAATGGAACATGAAAAATATCTGATTAATTCAAAGAGTTCAGGAGAGAAAAAACAGAGGAACAGAAGACGGATGGGACAAATATAAAACAAATAGCAAAATGGTTGGCTTCAATACAATCATAGATCAATGAATACATTAAATGTAAATAAAACAGATTGAAAAGCAAAGAATGTCAGACTGGATAAAAAGCAGGATAAATGAATGAATAAACAAATGAATGAACAATCTTGGAAAACTGGATCAGATGGGGTTAGTGGATATTTTGTCACTACTGGTAACCATTTAGGGAACTATTACCCCCTATTCTCAGCTCACACAATGTAACGGCAGGTCTAAGCCCACTCCTGGCTCCAGGAAACCCAGATCTGGGCATTCAGAGCAGTTTCTCTCTATCCATGGTGATTGATTAAAAAACAGGCACATGAACCAAACTACACCGATATGAGGCACAACCAACAGTTTTGCTGCAATACTAGAAGCTCTTTTCTCACAAGTTTATAAGCTGATAAAACTGGATCTTCTGGTGGCCATCTTGCCTGCTTGTTGATGAAGACAACACAGATAAAGCAGAGCTAAAAAGATATACACATATTTCTGATGTTATCCTTCTAACCACTGGATCCAGGAATGCCTGAAGTTATATATACCCTGTCTTAGCAGTTATTTAAGAAAAAAAAAAAAAGCCCTCTTTTGGTTTCTATCACTGTCAACCAAAAGAGACCTGGCTAACACAAGTTGCAAACCAATTATTTTCCAAAAAAATTCATAGTATCAGCTGAAATAAAATGTATCCATTAAATGAGCTTGTTTGTAATTTCTGACCATTTTCTTCAGCCATGAGAAATCCTTGCAAACTCATAAACCAGAAATGGTATAGAGAGCTGCCTTTAACTCTTTGCAATTGATGGATAGTGTTCATGATACATTGTGCCCTCTAATTTCCACATGACATATTAGGAGGCCCTCGAGGGTGTGCTCTCAACCAACAGCACTTCCCTCTTGGCCGTTCCCCTTAGAAGCTTCTTTACCTTTTCCCCAAACTATTTACTCATTGTCACTGGCCGTGGGTCTATACGTGGCAATATTAACTGCTTCTTCCCGCATCACAGAAACACTATTTATATACACAGGAACTAAAGCTAGATGGATTGCAAGTAGATGTTTATTTGCCTACCCTTGATGCTTTGGAGAATTTGACATAATCAATACCTCGTATGACTGAAAAAAGATATTACCTTCTAATCTTCATAAATTACCTCCTAAATAGTTGACTTTCTCATATCTATTTGCTCTGTAATGAAAGAATGATCTTTTAGGGACTTGCAAAATGAGTTTGCCTGTGTTTTAGAATCTTCCTCTACAAATGTCTACTGTCACAGATACAGAAAACAAGTCCGATGTCAACTGCTTAAGTGTACACCGATGTGGATATGATATATTGATCAGCACTCACTCTGCACTCAATTCAAGAATCAATCTTGGGAAGCTTTGCAAGTAAGAGCAAAATGGCTACACTGCTATTTGTTTATTCACACAATATGGCAAATTCTCATTAAATGCCCAATGGATTGAATTGAATCTATGTTGGAACAGATTTGTGAACAGAATGCAAAGGAATATATCTGAGGAGATTATTTTCTGTAGCTCAGGAAGCTGAAAAGCAGAGCATTGCTACCTCTGCCTTGGAGAGAAGAAGCAGGGTTTCTAAGGAGGAAGCATTCAGCTGGTGAGGAATAAGGAGAGGGGATGGGGCTGGGACTAGAGTGAGGCCATCGAGGGCTTAGGGAGCAAACCAAAGGCGACACTAGCTTTCAGGCACCCACAGGATCCTGAGAGCCAGCACCTTACAGTTGTGCCGTGGGGGCCTCACTCTCCTTGCCCTAGTCTGGCCCTGAGTGTGGGGTACGGGTTACAGGCAAAGAAGGATGGAGGCAGCATTCTAAGCATAGAAAACAATGTGTGCAAAGAATCAGAGACATGGACGCAGGTGCAGGTAGAGAAGGAGGAAGAAGTAAGTCCTTTTAATTGCAGAGAAGGATGCAGGGGTGGAAGGGGAGGGGGGCATAAGATGAAACTAGAAGGGTGGGCTGTGGCCAAATTGGAAATGGTCTTATATGCAGTGTGAGCATTTTTGCCTCTTTATCGTAGACAAAGGGGGAACAAATAGCCTTAAGTTCTGGGTTGTTTTTAAAGGATCACTGTGATAAAATGGTGTGGAAACATGGTTTGGAAGAGAAACACTAAAGCTAGAATAAATCTGGTAGGAGGCTCTCTGTGGAAGAAAAAAACAGATGTCTTGGAGGGGCAGGGAGCAGACTTCAGCTGGACTTGGTCACTGAATGTGTCTGATGAGAACAGGACACATGTAACTCGATGATCTCTAGGCTGGGCAAGTGGGAAATTCAATCAACTAAGAAAGATAAGAACAAGAGCTGATTAAGGGAGGAGGCTGGTAATTCTGAGTTTGGGGCATGGTTTAAAACATTTGAATAAGTTAGCTTGTATCTTCGTCAGCTTGGGCTGCTGCAACAACAATACCATAGGTTGGGTGTCTTAAACAACAGAAATTGATTTCTCATAGTTCTGGGAGCTGGGAAGTTCAAGATCACGGTGCTGGCAGTTTCACTGCCCAGCGAGGGCTCTCTTCCTAACTTGCAGACAGTCTCCTTCTTGCTGTGTCCTTACATGACATTTCCTTTCCTTGGTACAAGCTCTCTGGTTTCTTCTTATAAGGGTACTAATCCCATCATGGGCTCCACCCTCATGACTTCATTATTATCTCCCAGAGGCCCCTGTCCCCACATACCGTCATAATGGGAGTTAGGGTTTCAACGTAGGAATTTGGGGACTGCAAAAACATTCAGTCCATCGACACTTGGATAACTTTTTGATTTCATTGGCAAGAAAACTGGATTCCGTTCTTTGGCACTCTGTAAACACGGCCAGCAGAGCTGCCTTTAATCTATTTTTCACATTTTCACAGCTGGTCACTAGGACTTGATGGGCAAATGAGATCTCACCAGTGACTTGACCCACTTTAGCTCAGGAAATATTAAAAAAAAAAAAAAAAAGCAATTCCCAGTTTTACTTGGAAAAAAATAAGCAAGCTTGTCCCTGGAAGCCCAGTCCTGACTTCATGGCCCCAGCTGACAATCTCTTGGCTTTGGAAATTCACGTAAATTGTCTCCAGGGCCTTACCATTTTTCATAACCTTTATTTTAAATCAACTCATTGTTTCTGATCCCTTAGGCCTCTGCTGAGGAAAAGTTGATATATCTTAGAACAAAAGCAGACACACACGATGCATACTACTCCAGCATATTAGTCAAATGTCAAATTCTCCTACTGCCTATTTTCTAAAATTAACCTTTCATCTCCTCCTCCCTCGGCACCCCCAAAAGAAATTCCCATATTGTTATTATTTTTTCACATCTCCTGGGTCTCCAGATGTAGATGAAGGCATAGCATGGCTCAGGGTTGATTTCAAAAGCTATAGGCTAAAACCTGAATTTTTTTTTTCATTCCACCTCTTGCTAGCAGAAAATACACACACACATGCACACATGCACACGCACACACACAGATTTCATTCAACTGTGAACATGACAAGAGATACCTTTTTACCTTCACTACAGCACCTCCCCAGTGGAATTTCTCCAGCCCTCACACCCTGGGCAGAGTCTGTGTGCGCAGCCCTTGTGCCTGCTGCAGCTCTCAGCATATGCTCCATCGTAATTGTCCATTTCCTCTCCTGCTTCCCCACGAGAATGGGATCTGTGTTAGTGCAGAGACCCAAACTATGTTACCATCATGGCCTAGGACAGCAGAAAGCACAGGTATGTGCTTCGTAAATGCCTGCTAATTACATGAATGGATGATGGATGATCAGGCACTCATGGTATTGAATAAAATGTTCTGCCTCTGAATAGCAGTGTTGCCAGAGCAAGACTTCTCCCCTATGCTGTTCTCTCTGTACAATAAAGGCCCTGCCCTCCCTGGTCCTTATCACCTTCCATGGTGACAGGCTTGCAGGGTAGTAGGTGGGGGTGAGGGGTGCCTTGTGAGGCTCACCCAGAGCCCAGGCTGTGGGTTTATAGGTGAATGAACCCCTAACTCTGACTGCCTGGCTCACCTCGGAGGACCGTCCCTCTTCTTCTGCCCAGGGCATTCCAAGGAGGCCCCCTGCAACTTGGGACCTGGACATGAGAAAGGTGTTCTCTCTCCACAGCTGTCACATTATTTACCTTGAAGCCCATAAGCTCCAGGATCGCAAATTCCAATTCAGAAACATCCAGGAAAATGATTACAAAAAGACACTCGGATGCTCCGGTTTAAAAAGACACGTTCTCTCCTATTGCACCTACTATGTTATTTCCTCTGGTTGACCCCCATGTTTCTAGTTGATTAAAAAATCTACTTTGTCTGGCATTCATGTGCTCGTGTATTCAGTCAACAAACATGGCCAAGTACCTTCCATGGTCCAGATCTATCTCACACTTCACTCCCTGTGATGAAGATCTTCCTCAACTTGCTAAGTCTGAGTTAATGACTCAGCCAGCATATTTCACATTCATTTCAATTATGCATTTGCTACTTTCACTCCCCCTCTCCATCATGGGATGCTTGAGGAACAACCTAGCCTAGATTTAGGTCTAGATTTCCAGCATTCATCACGCAGACTCATGCATAGGACGAGGGCAGCAAGAAAGTGTTCAGAATTCCACACTGTCTATGAAATCCCACTCTCCAAAACCACAGATTGTTCAGGGATAAATACTATATTTCCCCTATAGGTTTTGACTAATGCCCATGGATTTTCTGTTGTTTCCTTTTGTCACTAAGAAGTGACTCTTTATGAATAGGTCCCTGTAGTGCACTTGCCTTTAACGTGGACCCCACACCACAGTCTGCATTATTGGAGAATAACCTGTAACCTTGGGCAGAAGTCTACAGGTGTTGGTTCCTAGAAGGAAAACAGACAAACAAACAAAAATCCCCACTTCCTGAGGATATTTAGGGGTACAATTAGGAATCCATGGTAATGTCAAGGCCTTAAGGACAAACCAGTAGTTCAAAATCTGTGGTCATTTCATAGCCAAGGGTTACATTGGAGTATCTAGTGTCCTGAATTTATGAAGTGGACCATCGTGTTACCAGCCAAATGCCCTAAGTATTAGATATTATTAATTAACCTATGAGATTTAATATGCCTAAGAAGGTCCGGCACAGGCCAGCACCATCACCAGAATGGGACAGAGTGTTGAGTAGTCTGTGATTTTTAAGGTATCTTGCAAAAATAGGTATGGGATCACTAGCGATATAAACAGCCAGTAAGTCTTGTATTACCCGGCAGCGCCTTGTTGGTGGTCCTTTAGGTCAAACAGACATGAGGGAAGGGAATTAGAGAAAAAGGGAATTGGGGGAAAGAGGGACACAGAAGGGCTTCCCTGGTGGCGCAGTGGTTGAGAGTCTGCCTGCCGATGCAGGGGACACGGGTTCGTGCCCCGGTCCGGGAAGATCCCACATGCCACGGAGCGGCTGGGCCATGGCCTCTGAGCCTGCGTGTCCGGAGCCTGTGCTCCGCAACGGGAGAGGCCACAACAGTGAGAGGCCCTTGTACCGCAAAAAAAAAAAAAAAAAGGAAGAGGAGGCTTTCCAGACCCTAGTCCCTGGAAGTGTGAGAGGGTAAGAGCCAGGAGCTGTGGGCACCAGGCACCCACCAAGCTCCCAGCCCTGTCCTCAGCTCAGGACCCAGCCCACGCCAGAGGCTGTGGTCACAGGATCACAGAGGTAAAGGTCTGAGACTCAAGGAATTTAGGGTCAGAGGACAGTCAGCTAGTAAACTGGCTTGATTTAGGAGACCTGGGTATAAATCTTGGCCCTGCCAAATTATTTGTTAAATGACTTTGAGGCAGATGATATAAACCTCCTTGAGTCTTAAAGTTCTAATCTGAAAAATGCTGTTCCTCACATCATTGGGAAGATGAAATAGATAGGACCCCAGTGGTATGTGAGCGCTAAATAAACGCATATATGTGTTTTTGTTAACTTTCCAAGAATGAGATTGTGATGGATATTCTTGACTCAGAGTGGGAACTATGATGATTTCGATCATTATTTTGGTAGGAGCAAAGGAAATCCTTCTCTACACTTGAATTTTATAAACGAAGGCCTCCAAGCACGGGAAAAGGCGGTGGGCCCTGCTCCTGGGATGTGAAAAGGGCTGTAGATTTTCCCTGCTTCTCCCTGTCTCTCCTCAGAGGAGCAGCGTCCTTTGAAACCTAGAAGGACCCTGTGGGGCTCCTGGGCACGGAAGTTTTTCCTTCTTTTTTTTTTTTTTTTTTGTCCCCCATTTCTTGTAGGCAATATTCCAGCCTCCATGACCTTCCCTGAGTTCCAAAGCACAGATTGGAACAGTTGCTAATCAAGGGAGGGGCAGTCAAGAAACCAGCTGAGGCGAGATGAAAGGGACCAGAGAAGCTCATCAAGATTAGGAGACCACCTGAGACCCTGCACACACCCTCATCTTGTCAGTAACCCCACCCTTGAACTATTGCTTATAAAACCCCTCATCAGGGCTTCCCTGGTGGCGCAGTGGTTGCGAGTCCACCTGCCGATGCAAGGGACACGGGTTTGTGCCCCAGTCCCGGAAGATCCCACATGCTGCGGAGCGGCTGGGCCCGTGAGCCATGGCTGCTGAGCCTGCGCGTCCGGAGCCTGTGCCCCGCAATGGGAGAGGCCACAACAGTGAGAGGCCCGCGTACGGCAAAACAAACAAACAAACAAAAAAAGCCCTCATCAAGTCCTCCCAGATCGGGACATAGTTTTCGAGGGTAGGAGCCCTCTGTGTCCCCCTTTGCATGGCAAAGCAATAAAGCTATTCTTTTCTACTTCACCCAAAACTCTGTCTCCGAGATTTGATTTGGCCCCAGTGCACAGAGAGGCTGAGCTTTTGGCATCACCTTGTTCACAGTGGCCTGGGGAGTGGACATTTGTTTGTCTATTACAAGGTGACTTTGAAGTCAAGTTCTGCCGCTCAGGAGGGATGCTGGTTAGCAGCTGCACCCTCCAACCAGGTCTATGCTGCTCCTGGCTGTCTCTCTGGCTGGTTCCCTCCCAGTGCCGTCCCCAGAGTACAGCCTCATTTCTACCAGTCTCCATGGCAGTGAAACTGTGCACCTCAGAAACAGCTTAACTGTTTCCTCCCCAGGGAGACCATTCCCTCCAGGGTGAGCTCACTACCTCTGCTGGCGTCTCCCAGACTACTTGGAGTTCCCTGTTTTACACTCTCCCAGTCTGTTGTTCATTTCCTTCAGAGGATTTTTATCATGGTTATAATCACATGCCATCTTGAGTAACTAGGTCTGTGCCCTTCACGAATGCAGGGATCCTATCTGTCCTGTTCTCCACTGTATCTCCAAAGATGGCAAAGGTATTGGTGCATGATAAATCCTTACTTGGCGTTCACTGGATAAGTGAATGAGTGAATGAACAAATGATGAATATGTGTGGCAAGAACAATTATCCTCTCAGGGTCTCAGTTACCCATTCTGTAAAACGAATATCCTATTACAATCATCCCTGTCTTCTTAGGGTAATATTGTATGAAAAACTGGAATTCCACACTCAGCCAAGGACCAAGGTGTTCCTACCGGCCAGCAATTATGGTCATTCTCATCCCAAACTGTTCATCCATAACAGACAAGCTGGAAACTGATGCCTGCTCCAGGTATTCCATGCCTGTTTGAAGATCAGTTATTAAGACTGAGTAATTCCTAAAGGCCAGTCCAAGATCTGACCCCTGTCAACCCCAATTTTCTCTCCTTGGGTCTCCATCCCAAGTCCTGGCATGTCTCATCATCAGTAGAAGTTCCAGGAAGCCATGAGGAAACACTGCCCACTCAGGTCAGTGGTGACCTCCTGCTCATTCAAATGCCACCTCCCCACACCCCAAGGCAGCAGTGGGATATGGGTACCCCAAATACCACATTCCAGCCCTGGTGAGCTGACCAATCCTCAGACTCACTCTTGGAAGGCCTGGCCAATCTCAGAGTCTAGAGTACGTACCACTCCAGGGCTGCAGAACAGATGACTGGATTTTAATTCCTTTGGTCAGGCCTTTCCCACCGTAGCAACTCTCACAGGACCTTGCTCATAAGAACAGAGGCCAGTTTTTATCCTTAATTATGCAGCTCTAAGGCCAACCTTGACCACATTCACTGAGCATTGGGAATAGAAACATCTTTCTTCTTTGCCAGTAAAGGTCTATTTGGTTTTTCATACTATGACATTTAAACCCTGTGCTTGTCTTGTTTTAACTCCAAGTATAGCCCCTCAAGATGACACCTCTAACTGGAATGGTGGCTTTGCAAATTGATGTGAATGTACTTGGCAGTGTCTTGAGATGCTGAGTTCACAGATCCGCCCTTCCAATCATCTGAATTCAGTTTGATGCCTTTTGGCCCAATGTCAACAAACACTGTGAACGTGTATGGTTATAGAGCAGGGAGTTTACCCAGCATGGTTAGATGTAGATCAAAAGGAATAGATGTTTGCTTTACGAATTGGACATAGGGTTGTCCTCTAAACATACTTGTCTTCTGTTGCCAGCATGTCTAATGCTGTTGGATAATCTACATTTCTCTGTGGCATTCTCTCTCGTTTCATAGATTAAGTTATCCTAAGAATATTTTTAATCTCGTTGCACAATTCTTCTTTTCCTCTCATAAAATATAACTGAGATCTAGCTTTGTGCCAAGCCCTGTGTTATGTACTTTGATAAAGAAATGGGGTTATTATCTATTTCTGTCTCGTATTCTAACATGAGACAAAAAAGGAAATGAATGGCAGTGTATTATGATACGTATAATATGTATAAGCAAAATGTCGCAGACACTCAGAAGAGGTAATCAAGGAAGGTTTCAGAGAGGTAGTGGCACTTGAACTGAGTCCTATGTGAGAAGACAGAAGGGAATATTAGGTGAAGAAAAAGGCAAAGGCAAGAAAAAAGAGGGCAAAAGATATCAACAGGAAATTGACAGAGGAAATTTTAAAAGCCAAGGAGCATACCATGATACATTCAAAATCACAGCAATTAATTCCTATCAGACTGGGAAATCTAGAAAGCTGGATAATGCCAAGTGTTTCTGAGATGCAGAGGATGTAGATATTGGAGCAGCCATTCTGTAGAACAATCTGTCAATATTTAGTCAAATTAGGTACACTAATGCTCTCTGGCCAGCAATTCACCTTCTGAGCATCTACCTCCCAGGGAAATTTTCATACAAATCCATTGTAGCATCATTTGGGGTTCTGGGGAGTTGGAGGCAACAGATGATAGTGTGTAATGAATTAAAACTGAGATTAACATAACTCTAAACCTGAGACTATAAAAGGAGAGAGACAGAAAGAGATTGAAAATGGGGGGAAGGCACTGCAGACAAAGGCAATGAGGCTTGAGAGAGAAGGTGTATTGTTTTCTGAACGTCAGAAATGTTGGTCCTTCGGGGTCATTGGGTGTGCTTGGAAAGCAATGGAAGAAGGACTTGGACAGGTAGGTTGGGTGTAGAATATAAAGGGCCTTGTGGGTCATGCTAAAGGGATAGACACTTTATTTCCTAGGCAGCTGAGTTACAGGGTAGACAGTAACATGATTGGATTCGGATTTTAAGCTAATCATTTGATTAACAGCTTCAGGGAAGAACTGAAAGAAGGTGACAGATTATGTACCAAGGACCAGTGGAATCCTAGTAATAGGAGGGAAGTTCTCAATTTTTAGCTGCATCTTCCCTTCCACAGATAAATAAAATGACAATGACCTGTGAACAGTGTCATGAAGGTGCCCAGAGCCCCACCTCTGTCTGTCCCTAAGGGACATCTTCTAGTTCTTCTCCAAAAGCCATGAGCTGTCCCCAGGACTCTCCCTCTCCAGCCAAACTCCATTCATCAACTTCTTTGAATTGGTTCAGTGCAGAATCCTAGGACTGATTGACAAATAAGACTTGTTTTTCACCCTTGAGACTTGAAAGTTTCTTCCTCCTACCCACACTTGTTCTGGCTCACAGCCCAACATTCCTCAGGAAATGGAGAATCAGGGATGATGACTTATCATGGAAACACAAAAAGACTCCCGAGGGAAGGCTTCACATTAGAAAATCAATGTGATTCACCATTTTAACGAACTTAAAAGAAAAATCACAAGAGCAGCTCAATAGATGCAGAAAAATTCTTTTCAACAAATGATGTTGGAACAACTGGATAATGTCCCCTGCCCCCCCCCACCAAGAATGTCTATCCATACCTCACAGTATATAGTAAAATTAACTCAAAATGGATCATGAAACTGAATATCAGACTGTGAAACATCTTAAAGAAAACTTAGAAGAAATTCATTGTGAACTTTTGTCACTCAAAGACTTCTTAGGTTCTACTGAAAAAAATCCAACATCCATGGCAGATAAAACCTATCAGCAGCTTAGGAAGAGAGGGGAATCTTCTAAAGTTGGTAAGCACATCTAAACAAAACCTATAGCTAACATCATTCTTAACGGTGAAAGGCTGAGTGCTTTCCTCTTAAGATCAGGAACAAGACAGAGATATCAGCTCTCACCAGAGGTTCTAGCAGTGCAGTTAGGTAATAAACAGAAAGAAATAAAAGACATTCATATTGGAAATAATGAAGTAAAACTGTCTTTATTACAGATGACATGATTGTGAAGGGGATCATAATATGCCACCCCAAAGTATGCCACCTTGGCATATGGATTTTTTCAAGAGGAAGGCAATTGAGAATCAACAGATGCAGGAAGACAAGTTCTTGGAGCCTCTCTTATCTGACTAAAAACAGAAAATTCTGAGAAAGGAGGTTGCTATAAATTCCTTCTCCAGGGGAGTTTTATGGCTATGAAGAAGACAGAAAGTCAGCATCAAGAAGAGTCTGTATAAACAAACCTTACTAAAATAACCCTTATCTTCCATTCATTTCCCCATATATTTATCTTCCCACAATTTACTACCCCTAGAAGCCCCAATTCCCCTTTCCTTTGTCTAGTTACTTTTCCTTATCACACTTCGTTAAAATGGTATATCAGGAACTTCCCTGATGGTGGAGTGGTTAAGACTCCATGCTCCCAATGCAGGGGGCCTGGGTTCGATCCCTGGTCAGGGAAGTAGATCCCACATGCATACCACAACTAAGAAGCCCACCTGCCACAACTAAGACCCAGCACAACCAAATAAATAAATATTAAATGTTAAAAAAAAAACAACATAATTCTCAACTTTTAAAATGGTATATAAGCTTCCAAGTCTAACCACTTCTTTGGGTTTTCATGTCTTTTCTCTGTATCCCCCATGCATGTAAAATTTAAAATATTAATTAAATTACTATTCCTTTTTCTCCTATTAATCTTTCTTTTATCAGTTTAATTCACAGGCCCCAGGCACAGAACCTAGGAAGGTAGAGGAATTGATGATGTAGAAAATAGGATGAAACCTATAAAAACCTAATAAGTGAGATTAGCTTGGTTGAAGATTATAAAGCAAAAATCATCATAATTTTATTACTATAAATGAACAGTGGAAACTTGAAATTAAATTAAAAATACTTTTTACTAAGAGATTGACAAATAGATTCTAACATTCGTATGGATATGCAAAACACCTAGGATAGCCAAACAACTGTGAAAAAGAACTAGAAAGCTGGGGGACTAACATTACTTGATTTTAAGACTTACTAAATCCACATATATATGGAAAACTGGTTTTCCACAAAGGTACAAAGGCAATTCAGTTGAGAAATGATAGTCTTTTCAACAAATGATATTGGAATAAGTGGGTAATTTCTCCTCCCCCTCCCCCCAAAATGTCTATCTATACCTCACAGCATATAGAAAAATTAACTCAAAATGGATCATACAACTGAATATCAAACTGTAAAACATCTAAAAGAAAACTTAGAAGAAAGTCATTCTGAACTTTTGTTACCTAAAGACTTCTTAGACGTGACACAAAAAGCACTTCCTATGAAAGAACAAATTAATGAATTGGCTTTTATAAAAATTGAAAACTTTTGTTCTTCAAAAGTCACTATTAAGAAAAGCCACAGACTGGGAGAAATTATTTGCCAAACGTGTATCTGATAAAGTGCTTGCATCTAGAATGTAGAAAGAACTCTCAACATATAATTAAAAGAAAACACTTATTTTTAAATTGGCAAAAGATCTGAATAGACAATAATCAAGGAGTATGTGAGGTTGGCAAATAAGCACATGGAAATATGTTCAACATTATTAGTCATCAGAGAAACAGAAATTAAAACCACAATGTGATACTACTACATACCTAATACAGTGGCTAAAATTAAAACGACTGACCATGCCAAGTGTGGACAAGGACGTGGTAAAACTGGAACTCAATAGAATACTACTTAGCAATATAAAAAAATTCACTAACAATAGGGCTTCCCTGGTGGCGCAGTGGTTGGGAGTCCGCCTGCTGATGCAGGGGACACGGGTTTGTGCCCCGGTCCGGGAAGATCCCACGTGCCACGGAGCGGCTGGGCCCGTGAGCCATGGCCGCTGAGCCTGTGCGTCCGGAGCCTGTGCTCCGCAATGGGAGAGGCCACAACAGTGAGCGGCCCGCGTACCGCAAAAAAAAAAAAAAAAATTCACTAACAATAGACACAAGAACGAACCACGGAATAATTCTGCTGATTGAAAGAAGTCAGACCAAACAAATAGTACATATTATATGAAATTCCATTTATATAAAACTCTAGAGAATATAAAGTACTGCCTCAACTCTGACTGAAAGCAGATCAGTGGTTGCCTGGGGTAAGGGGGGAGATAGGTGGAGAATACAAAGGGACACACAGGGACACAAAGAAACTCTCAGGGGTGATGGGTACATTCATTATCTTGATTGTGGTGACGGTTTTGAAACAGGAGGGAAGGGGGGCAGGGCACAACTTTTAAAAGAACGACATAGCCATAGGACATGACAGAAACTGGTTATGTTAGGGGAACCACTGACCAAAACGGCCCACCCTGGCCAGGCAAGATAGTAACCATTTGTATGAGTTATCTTACAATAGGAGGTCCTGGTAAGGAATGAAGAACTAACAAGTTACCACCAATTGGAAGAATTCGGGAAAGATCAAAAGGAGAGAGGAGATGCCAGTCCATATGTCCTACCAGCCTCCCAGAATCCTTCTCGCTGGAATCATCTTGGCTGAGTGATGCACGCACCACCAGGAAGGACCCTGAGTCAGAATGATTGGCCAGAGACAACCCATAAACTAACCCCATTACCATAAAACCCGAGACTGGGAGCCACGTGGCTGTGGCTGTGAGGACCCCGCTGCTCTCCGCCCGGGCCCCCTTCCCAATAAAGTCTCTTGCTTTGTCAGCACGTGTGTCCTGTTCCCTTAGACAATTCTTTTCCAAGTGTTAGACAAGAGCCCACTCTTGGGCCCTGGAAGGGGGTACCCCTTCCTGCAACAGTTAGAACCAACTAGGTCCAAGATGGCGGAAGATTCAACTTCCAGTGGACCTTGAAGCCTCATTATACGCTCACTGTAATACATTAGCATCTAAATAACACACCCACCAGCACCATAACAGTTCTGAGGCTAACCATAAAAGGCCAAAGAGTGGGCACTGGCCCAGTTCCTTGAAATCCCTGCCCCTTCCCCGAAATAGTTGGGATAATCCTCCCACTCATTAGCCTATGAAATTACCCAGCCCATAAAAACTAACCATGCCATGTTTCAGGGCCTCTCACCTTCTGACATGGCGCACGCGCTGTCTGTGGAGTGTGTTTCTCTCTAAATAAATCCACTTCTTACCTATCACTTTGTCTCTCACTGAATTCTTTCTGCGATGAGACATAAAGAAACTGAGCTTCATTAAGTCCTGAGACCAGGTGTGTGATCTCAATTAAAAGACCGTGGGTTCAAGTCCCAATCTGGGTTTAGGCCGGGTTCAAGTCCTGGTGCATGGGTTCAAGTCCCCATCTAAGTTATATGGTTTCAGTTTCACAGGTATATTCATAAATAAAAATTTATAAAATTGTGTATTTTTAACATCAGCAGTTTCTTATATGTCAATTAAACCTAAATAAAGATAATCAAAATAAATTTTTAAAAATTTGAAAGTGGAAAAAGTAATGGTCAGAGAGTGCAGGGAAGGACCAGGAGACGCTGAATGATAAAAATCAAAGGAAAGATAGTATCTCAGAGGAGAGAGTGGTCAGAAGCTGTAATGCTGACAAGAGACTCTGTCAGAAGAGGAAGGATAATACCCTCATGTATAAAATGACGCTAGTAAGGACAGATCTCTAACAGGGCTGTTTTGAAGATTAATTTTACCTCTATCTAAAATGCAATGGTTGTAATATGCAATCAATAATTTTAGTCATTAGTATTAATGAGACATCCGGGTTAATGCTATAGCAGTTAAGAGCATAAAATAATTTACAACTGAGAAGATGGTAGAAATCAAGGCTGGCTTCCTGGAGGAGGTGTTACTTGATCAAAGGCATAAAGAATGCAGTGTACTATTATTTAAATTTTTATGTCTCTGTAACCTGTCTGCACACGCTCTGTAGCATATTCAGTGTGTTCTGTTCTTATATCTTCCCTCACCAGGTCAGCCCCAGCTCCAAACATAGTGTTAAACAGTTTTAAACCTTCAATAAATGCCAGAGTCACAAAGTCATGGAATTTTAGATTTCTAAGAGACCTCAGAGTCTTGCTAGTTTAACTTCCTTATTTTACAAGCAATTGAATTGTATTTTAAAGCAACCAAGCAAAAAGGAAAGACACTGAGGTAGGCAGGTTTTCTGACCTCATGGTGGCCTCAGGCAAACCTCTTAACCTTTGTGGGCTTTGGGTGTTTCATATGTAAAACAAGGGCAAACTTACTGCCAGAGGACAGTGGGCTAAACCTGGTATCTCCCTCCCTCCACCAAGGTGACAGCATGAATTCTTATATCTTTCTCCTTTTGAAGTTTGAAAAACATTGGAGGTTCAGGCAGTTGTTTAATCTTATAAGTGGTAAAAAAAAAAAAAAAAAAAATCTACCAGAGAAGGTGCACAGACTTGGGAAAACCATGCTGGAAATTCTAGAGTCTCAATTTCAAAGCCAGCTCCTGCATGTGAATTTGGGATGATCTTGAGTATGTCAAAGCATGTTGAATCAATTCCCTTCTTAACTGGATGTACTCACAAGGACGTCCTAAGACATCAAAGGATGAGCCTCAGTGAGCCTCTTGTCCTCACCACCACAAAGAAAACTACAAGCTCAGAAATGTATCAAAGATGCACTTGTCGCATCTCTCATTATGCACTAAATATTACACTTGATTCTCACCAGCTATTCGTAGTAGGTACTTGCTAAAAAGTCATAGCAAGTGCTGAATTAGAGAATACTGAATCACTGCCCCTAGCATACATATAGAATTAAGTTCCTGGAAGCCTCTGGTCACACATCCATTAACTGATCAATACAGAAACTTGTTTTATATGTGTTTATGTTTAAAGACACTTTAGTTAATATATACTGTTGATTCATTACCATAGAACAGCACAATAACTCATGCCTGAACCTAGTTTATCTAACACATCACAGCCTTCTTGCACATAGGAACACTAGATAGCATTTCAACACTGGTTGGGGGCCATTTTAAATAGCAAAATCACCAATAGAAAAAGCACACACACACACACATACACACACACACAAACACACGGCATTAAACAGACCATGGAAAGGATACTTGTTCACGGCTTGAGAGCTGCAACAAGAAAGCAGATTGCCTCTTGTTCAGCCTCAGCTGGGAAAGTGTATGTTGGCAACACAAATTTTTCGCCACTCTTCTTATGGCTGTGAATGGCTGCAAAAGTACTATGAATATTTATCGATTTGGGGTTACAAATGAATTTCAGTGAGCCAGTGGGTGAATCTGTAAATACAGAATCCATGAATAATGAGGGTTAACCATCCCTTGGTACTCAGCAGCATCCCTCCCTTCTAAGCTCTCCCTGTATGGCCACTGCTAGGATCCAGAAAACTACATTTTACAGGCTCCCTTGTCATTTGGATTCTTATTTAGGTTCTGCCAATGACAGGAACTCACATCATATGTGGCAGGTGTGAGAGAAGCAGAAACAATTATAAGCCTTGGACAGAGGTGGGCAGGTGCACAGATTTCAGCAGAAGGTGGTGTGATGTTTCATGGTTTTTTCCAAGCTTTCTCCTGTGAATCACCTGCTTCGTTGGGTGGCTGTTTCTTGCAACTCCTGCAACCGCCTGATTTCCTGGGATCATTGCTGATTTCCCCTGGTGTTGGCATCCCCAGCTTTGCCAAAGTTCCATGCAGCACCTATGATGCTGTGATTTATGACAGGAAATATATACTTGTTTTGTCCCGATTTATGAAACACTGTGCCTAAAACCCTTAAAACTTCCTAAGTAACAAGAGCAGTAGGAGCATCTTTTGCTCTAATAAGTGACTCTGGGTGGGCGCCTGGTTGGGCTCCTGGGTGGCTCCTGCGTGGGCTCCTGGTTGGCTCTTGGATGGGGGCTGGTGACCAGAAAGACCAAGCCACGATTAGAAGCTTGGAATTTTCAGCCTCAGCCCCCATTCTCCAAAGAGGTTAAAGGGGCTGGAAATGGAGTTAATCATTGGCCTTGCCTACAGGAGGAAGCCTCCACAAAATCCCAATAGTATGGGGTTCAGAGAGTTTCTGGGTTGGTGAAGACATCTCTGTTCCAGGAGGGTGATGCACCCCAACTCCATGGGGACAGAAGCTCCTGCATTTGGGACTTTCCCAGACCTCGTCCTATGTATCTCTCCATCTTGCTGTTCATCTGTATCCTTTATCATATCCTTTAATAAAATGATAAATGTAAGTAACTGTTTTCATGAGTTCTGTGAGCTGCTCTAGCCAATTAATTGAACATGAAGAGGGAGTCATGGGAACATGCAATTTAGAGCCCCATCAGTCAGAGGCACAAATGACAACCTGGATTTGCAATTGACATTTTGAAGGAGGGGGCGGTCGGGGGAGTGTTGTAGGACTAAGCCTTAACCTGTGGGATCTGACTATATCTCCAGGTCGATAGCGTCAGAACTGAGTTAAACTATTGCATACCAAGCTGATGTCACAGAGAATTGCTTGGTGGGGGAAGACCCCCGCACATCTGGTATCAGAATTGCTGTGAGTCTGATGGTAGCATGGGAGTAAAGGAGAGACCCAGGAGGAAAGACTGAGGTTTTTCCTATTCAGCACCCAATTCCCTGGGTTAAATCCCTTTCTGATAACAACATCTAGAGTGGTTGCTGTGTCTCTGACTAAAGTCACAACAACAAACCTGTATCTAACCATATCACTTAGAGAGACTGAAACTTAATGGATTTATTTCAAACTCATACATTTGGAAGATAAACGGCCTCATCTAACGAGCAAATTGCCCTCTCCACATCCTAACTTGCACCATGTCCACGTCCAAGTTCTGGAAAGGATATCAGATGATTTGTGTTATCACATATTCAGATAGAACTAACATTTATAGGTTACTGGTGAAGTCCCAGGCATGATGCTAAGTACTGTAGAAAAATGATATGATTAGATCCTTACCATGACCTAGTGGGGAAGGCAATATTAGCTTTTACAAAATGAGTATCATAGACGTTTAATTCCTGGACCAAGGTCATGAAAATAGTAAAGGGCAGAACAGTGATTCAATACAAATTTTCCCACAATGGCCCTGTTGCTGCTTCCCCTAGCTGAATCCTTCCAGATGATTCCATATCCCCTCTTTCCCTCCCACCACCTCAATCTCTCATTCGCCTTTAATAATTTAGGGGGAGACAAAGTCAGGTTTTGATCCTAGGAAAGAATAATTTGTGTATGTTACATTTTGTTTGAAGCTAATAATGACAGAGGACCCATTTTCTCCATCACTGATGCGGTTATGAAATCAACACATCCTTGAGACAACAACCCTGCCTGTACATCCACCTAAATTAGTCAGAAAATGACTGCTCCTTTTTCAGATCTGCAAAGTGCATGTGGGTATGGCGAATCTCTCCCCTGGATAAACCTTTACAAGGTCCGTCCATAATTTGGATCACTTCTCTGCTGACTCTCAAGTCTCACCAGGCTGTGAAGTCTACCACTACACAGATCTTAGTGTATTCATCACTTCATTTGAGCCTTAACAGTCCGAACAACGTTATGAGCTGTATGCCACATATTCATTTATTAAACATTTATGAGCACCTACTATGGGACGGGCATGATGCCTGTAACTAGAAGTGTCCTTGGAGTTGGGGAAAAGACCTTTTTCATGGACAGGCATGAACACCGCTTTTATGCCATGTGATCTGCCCCTTTATGGGGCAGATGGTGAATAATGCCTTGAGTTCTTATCTTCTGAGAACGAATGAGAAGGCTATTGTTATGGACTGAATGTTTGTGGCCCTTGAAAATTCACATGCTGAAGTCCTAACCCCCAGTGTGGTTGTCTTTGGAGATGGGGCCCCTGAAGTAATTAAGATTAAATGGGGTCATAAGGATGGGGCCTTGATTAGATTGGATTTGTGACCTGCTCCCTGACAGGGTGAGAGCATGGAGGACACTTCCTATTCTTCTTCCATGGCAACCCCAGCCTTGGATTTCCGGGGAAAGTCAACTCAGAGTCCATAGGGAATTCATGCAGGAGAAAGTCGCTAGAATGCCTGAGACAGGAAAGAGTCTAGGTAACCTTTATTAACTGCCTTAGCTTAGTGGATAGTTGAGCTAATCTGGATGGTGGGGAAATGATTGTAGCCTCCTTCCTAGTATCTGGTGTTCCTGTACCTTCAGCTCTGCCCAGGCAACACCTGGACATTCTGCAGGATATGCTGGCTGATGGCCCCCAGTTCTCCTTACCTACTGACTCCCCTAAAAAACAGCAACAAGGCCCCTATATTTGTCAAAAGGCTCAGTTACAAAAATGTCTCTTCTTCTCCACCCTCTACTTCGTCTCTCTTGCCTTGAATCGAGAGTTACGTCTGGATCTGCAGCAGCCATCTTGAGAGTGTGAGGAAGAGGCTCAGTGAAAGCAGAAATATCGTCCTAAACATCACAGAGCCTATTAACTAATGCCAGGAAACCCTTATTTTTTTTAAGGCGCTTCTGTTCAGTTTTCTGTTACTTGAAGCAGGAGACAGTCCTAACTGACAAATAGCTCCGGCTCTAGCACCTGCCAGTAACTGGTCAATAGCAGTGCTCAAAAATGCATGAATAATTAGATGGGTGCCGGAATGAATAAATCAATCGTTATACCCCCTGCAGCACTTAGCTCAGAGCCTGACAACTAATAGGCACATGATAAATATTTGTTGAATTAAATTGCAGACCCAAAGTCATCATTTAGCATGTTGAGGAGAGGGGCCTGAAAGACTTCTCTGAAAAACCTAACTTCCCTTTTGAAGAACACAACAAAACTGCCAGATCTCTGAGTTGAAAGAAATGAGAAATTGAGAACATCTAGTACCCAAAAGCGATGCTCCAATTTAGAAAGCCTAAAATAATACCACTCACTCATCACACTTGTCTCCTGGCAAAGTACAAATTAGTGGCTTGGAAAATTCCTCCAAGCTCAAGGGTAACACAGACATTAGCCTAAATAGGAAAAGCCCTCATGACCTGCTAGGCCTGCTTCCCAGGGAGAGTTTACTCAGGCTCAACAAAGTCCAGAAAATCACAAGGCAACTGATTTGAAACAATTGCTGCGGAAAGTCAGATAAGAAAGAAATGGTAGGCAGCAGAGCGCCACCCCAGTGCAGACAGAGGCAGCCCCCCAGCTGCCAGCACAGAGCATGAAGGCTGTGTGTCCCCAAATCAGGCTGGCATTGCCTTGTCACCTCCCCTGTGTCATCTCCATCCCCCCTTCAACAGCAGAGACTCAGCCCACCAAGCCCTTCTCAGAGACAGCTATGCAGATGGCCTGGCCTGGCCTCCAGGGAGCATTATTTCTCATCCACTTTGTCCCCCAGCGAGAAACGGGGGTGGGACCAACACCAGGCAGATTACTGAGCATGAATTATTAATACTTATTAGCATATAAAAATGCTCTCGGTGACAAGCACTGACGAAATATTGCTCACGGCAACTCAGCCCACGTGGAGTCAGCGAGACTCGCAGGCCTGGAAACTAAGCATATGTTCAAATAGAACAGCAACGATGACGAAGTGCCCGCTCTACCCCTGACTCGGCATTCGTAATGCAGGACAGAGGCAGCAGAGTCCAACCGTGTCAGCGCAAGCTTTCGAGTCGGACAGGATTCTGATGTCAGCTAAAACGTGTGTTAACTACTCAGTTTTCTCATCGATAAAATAGGTTTACTACTATTTCAGCCCCAAAGCTAGATGTGGCTATTAAATACAATAATGTAGATAAAATGCATGGCAGAGTGTGTGACTACTTGCGTGAATGATAAACATGCATGCATGTGCACAACCGTTTTTACTCAGACACTGTTCTTTACAATACTCCACAGAAGAGAAAGCCAAGGCTGGAGGGGAAATATGCAAGGGACAGAGCTAGCCAACTGCCAGAGCAGCAGCTGGAGCCAAGGTTCTCTGACATCCCAGCCTGTGTTCCCTCTCCAGGCCCCTCTCAAGAAGCTGGGACTCAGCAGACAGCCACACAGGGACAATGTCGTAGAGACACAGCGATGCTGCTCTTGGAAGCCACAGAAAGCCTCTTTCCAGTTCCTTCCACTCTCTCTTTCCTTGTCCCCAGCTTTAGTTCTGCGTGACACCTGAGCACAAGAATCACCCAGCCCTTCTGGGGGTTCTCAGGGCTAAGAAGGGGGCTGAGCCAGATCAAGAGGAAATTAAAAAGGGCCTCAGGGATTGCAGACCCAAGCTTCATTAAGACCTAATGACACCCCGCCAGGAGGCGGAGCACCGGTGCTGAGCTTTCTTCTCTTTGCTTTGTGGCAGCCTTTTATAGGATTTCATGTCTGGAAAGAAGACAGTGAATGTAACCAGAAACAGAGGCTGGGCCGGCAGCCTGGGAAAATTACAGCCATACCTTCCCAACCCCAAAACAGGCAGCGTGCTCTCATGTGTGTCAGGATGGTCCTTAAAAAGAGAGAGTACAGGTCACGGGGGCAAAGGTCACCTCTGAGATGCATGTGAGGGGTTACCATGTGGGATAATATGTGATTATCAAACAGTGGGATCAGCAGCTCAGGCTGTGGACAGGGAGACGAAGTGGGAAAAGGGAGAGGCGGGTGGCAGGACAGATCCTGCATTTACTATGCACCGACTCTCTAAGTAAATTCATGAGTAATGATCACTCCATCCCCACCCAGCCAGTAAAACCATCCCCATCAAAAGACCTTTGAACACCGTGAAGATCTTTAGACCAAGGAGTCCAGCACAGCAGAAATCTGTAGAGCCTGTGGCTGCTCAGTGTCCATTTCACCTTTGATATTGGCACATTGATGTCCTTCTGGGAAATTGCTCCTCTCCCACGAGACAGAGTCTGGAAGAGCCAAGAAGTAGAGATACGGCACCCAGGCAGGATTGATTAGACATTCTGCACCAGAATGTGGATCTTGAGCTGTGATGATGACCATGAAGATGACAATACTTACCTATTCCAGCAGGTGGAATGGTCCCTCTGGTGGGGCCATCAAAATTCATGCTACCGGGCTTCCCTGGTGGCGCAGTGGTGGAGAGTCTGCCTGCCGATGCAGGGGACACGGGTTTGTGCCCCGGTCCGGGAAGATCCCACATGCCGCGGAGCGGCTGGGCCCATGAGCCATGGCCGCTGAGCCTGCGCGTCCGGAGCCTGTGCACCACAACGGGAGAGGCCACAACAGTGAGAGGTCCGCATACCGCATTAAAAAAAAATAATTCATGCTACCTAGACCCTTGAGATTCCTTGGTCCTTGTTCTTTTAAGCCTCATTCTTCAGCATTCCTGTCATTCCTCAGAGCTCTCCCTCCTCCAAATCATCATAAACAATGGCAAAAGCAGCTAATTATGTTATTGCCCATGATCACCTAGAATTCCTGTAGATCAATCAGTCTGCTGCTAATACAGACAACACAAAGCAAATGAAGAATTCCAGGAAAGCAGGTAAAGTGGTTACAATGACAGGGACTTGGAAGGAGCAAGACCAGGATACTGATGACAAGGCAGCTGGGGGAAGAATTATATGGGGCAGAATATAGTTTTACACTTGGCCAGAGTATGAGAATATTTGTATCTGATGTAAATGCTCAGCAAAAGGCCCCCCGCTATTAAGGGTGCTTAATAATGAGATGGAGACATTGGCCCTTTCTTCAATATCAGTCACCCTCCTCTGCAAATACCCAATGAAAGAACCCCGTGAACAAATGGCAACTATTACTGTAAAGATGCAGGCTAACAGCAGGCTCAGCAATATGGACTTCCTCTCACTAAGTCCCTTCTGTCACCAGCTGTCACTCTAGACTGACCAGTATGCTGACATCAGTAATCAACCTTGGACATGAAGGAGCACCGACAGGATAACGTACCTGTAGGAGGGCATTCAGCTACCTGGTGGCAGGTTGCCTACATGGAACGCCTCCTATAATAAAGGGCTGTGCAATTTATTCTGTTGGAGCAGCCCTTTTTTATGGATTTGATTTTGCTTCTGCTTCTTGGCCTACCAGGCCTCTCTGCTAGCATTGTCATCTGTCAAGTTACTGAATATGTTATTCACCATCTCACACTACATTGCTTCTGACCAAAGAATGTTCTCCCCCGGCAGAGAAGAAAGGCAATGAGCTGATGCCCATGCAATTCACTCTCATCATGAATTCCATCACCCAGGAGCATCTGACTTTACAGATGTGTGGAAGGGATTACTGATGGCTCAATCACAGTGCCAGGTGGAAGACAAGACCTTCAAGGTTCTTTCTGAAAGTTGTGCACCAGAGTTCAGCATATAGTGCTCTGGCCTCCAGAGCTAGAACACATGATGAATCCCTTACCAAGGAAGAAAATGTGAGAGAAGCAATTCTCATGAAGATACCTAATGACCCATTTATAAATGTTTTACTTCCTGTACCCATGATTTTGACTCTTTTAGGAGAGAGAGTGGAATTGGGAGCTGAGACCTACACCTAGATATTTCCCGCCAATCATTTATCTGGGACAAATGTGGTTACCCCATTGTCTGGGAAAACTGACTGAAGTACCAAGGAGAACTGGGCTGCTATTACACAATGGGGAGTAGGAAACAGATGGAACTCAGGGAATCCCTGGGACAGTCACACCACTCTGATCTGCAATAAAGGGTGATGGGAGATGACAGCAACTCTGCTTGGGCAGGTCCACCAAGGGCTCAGGATGCAGATGCGGGTCATCCTAACCTGTCCAAGAGCCCTCCATTGGCTGTGGTGCTGGGAAATGCTGAGGGAAAGTGGAACAGGTACCGGAAGAGAGAAGCATTACAGACTGGTGGAACACCAGCTCTTGTCCCATAAGTAGTTCAAGCTTTCATTCATTCATTCAACAAATATTTACCGAATGCCTCCCATATACCAAGCACTGTCTGGGATAAGGGGCAAAGTAATAAATAAAACAAAATTCCCTTTCTTCATGGAGTTTTTGCAGATAATAAACCACATAAATAAGTAAAATATATATTATGGTAGAAGGTGGTAAGGAGCACAGGGGAAAATAAAGGCAGAGAAGGGAAACTGGGTGTTGGAAAAGCAGGGTTACGATCTTAAACCAAGAGGTCAGAGCAGACATCCCTGAGAAGGTGTCATTTGAATAAGGACATGAAGGAACAAGCCATGTGGCTATTTCCAAGTGGAAGGACTAGCCAGTGCGCACAGCACCTGGTGGGGATAAGCCAGCCCTGCTGGAAGAACAGTGCAGAGGCAGGCAGGCTGGAGCAGAGTGAGAGGGACAGGGTCACAGGCAGGAAGTCACAGATGCCAGATCACGGATACCCTCCAGGCATTTTGGGGAGTTTGGTTTCTAGTGGAGACTGCTGGAAGCCCCTGGGGGTTAGGGCAGGATGGTGTCTACTGACATGACATCCTTTTCACAGGTTACCTGTGTCTGCTGTGTTGAGAATCGTGTATAGTGAGCAAGGGGAGGTGCAGGTAGGCACACTAGGATGCTATGCAGCAATCCTGGCAGGAGCGGGTGGTGTCTGCATCAGGGTTATAACCGGGTTATAACCGGGAAGGGGTTATAGTGGCTGGATTCTGGATGGAATTTGAAAGTAAAATCACTGAGACTTGCTGACAGATTTGATACAGCATAAGAAAGAGAGGATGTCAAGGATGCCCCTAAGGTTTCTGGTCTAAGCCACAGAGATGGGAAGGTTGCACAGGTTTTAGGGGAAGAGACCAGGAGCCCACTTTTGACCTGGACCAATAGATATACAAGTGGAAACAGAGACGGGTGGGTAGATATAAACAATGCCTGTGGTCAATAACAAATATGCCTTTTTGTATTTTGATTAATTTCCCTCTTCTTTCCTCTTCCTTTTGCCTCACACGCAGCGGAGGCTGGGTGGGTGGTAGTTAAATTAGCCATCTACTTTGTAGACTGCCGAAGATCCAGTCGGGCTCACGCAGAAGTGGAGGCAAAGTAAGTATCAAGCAGAGATTCTGAACGTGGAACTGGAGGCATGAGTGACAGGAGTTTAATTTGCTCTTTTTTGGTAAAGCGGTGGGAGTATTTTCAGTTGTACAGGAATATTGAATTGTTCAGTGACGGCACTTCGAGAAATACATGTAAGAGAAGAAGTGTGGCTGTAGATAACGCATGGCAGTGGACAGTTATTAGTTTTTGGCTTTTCTGTACCCATCCCCCCTTCTTCCTGCTTCCTTCTGGGGTTACGGACCTCAGGTCTCCGGGGTAATGAGGATAATGATAGTGCCTGGGACCATATACCAGGTCTGCAACTTCCAGCTTTAGGCATTTCGCACCAGTCTCTCAACCTGCAACTGGAAAATGATTGTTGACACTTGGGTGAGACTCAGTCTGGAACCTATGGACCATGGTCCACGTGTGAAGCATTTGGTTGGCTTGCCTTTCCCTCTGGATCTGATTTACCCGTCGTTTCCCCAACGCACAGAACTCTCAGCCCTGAATCCACTCTAGTGGATATGGTCTTGTCCTTTTGTCCTAATTCCTATAAGGCTTTTCCAGCCAATCAACATAGAATGAATTCTTGACTGCTGTTCTTTATTGGAATTCATTCACTTTCTTGGAAGCGTTCCAAAATGTCAGGGTGAATGAAGATGAGGCGTCAAAAGTCTATGCCAGAAAAGTCAGGCTGGGCAGACAAATATCCTGACACCTGAGACATCTAGACTATCATGAAAGCAAAGCAAGCCCGAGGTGGGCATCAGAAGCCAAAGAATGACCGAAGGGCTCAGAGATCTGAGGAGAAGGAGTTAGCAGATGACCAGGACAGTGGGTTCATGGGAGGGTAATGAGAATACATGCCAGAGGCAGAAGCAGTTCTTGGCTGACCTTGTTGCTTTTTTCCACCCTGTCACATGGATAATCTGGATCCATTTAGGAGACACTGTAACACCTATTGTTTCCATCTCAGCGGCTTTCCTGAGTCTATGATTTCCACAGTCCTCCAACAGTAAGGATCATGCTGCCAGAAGCTTCAGAAGCTGCAACTCCCTGCTTAGAGATTTTAAAACCGCACCAAGACCACAATTAGCCATGGTCTTTGCAACACAGAGCTCTGGAATGTTGGCACCCACTGCTACGAGACCAGTTTCTCCCTGTCCCTGCGCTCTGCTGGCCGCAGCTCGCTGCCACCCTCAATGTCCCCTCCCTCATCACCTTGGAAATGAACCATCGCTGTCAATTTCCTGTCCAGAGTGACTTTCCGAGATGTGCTGGAGAGCATTTTATTGATGTTGGGAAAATGGAAAGCATATCAATTTCTCTTGCACCAAGATTTTATTATTTCCTTTGAAGTGAATTTTCAAATACACCAGACTCATCTCTGCTCAAATGGAAGTATGAAAATGCATGTAAAAATCAAAAAGAAGAGCTTTCTTTGGCTGTCTCCCGTTTTGTAGCCTCCATGTCCTTGTTTGCCTGCCTTGCATTTGTTAATGGAAAGACTGCCTCTGTACATCCACCATCAATGGCCAAACAGAGCACCAAAATCCCAGGGAAAAATTATTCTGAGATATTTAAAGTCTTATTTCTCTCATCAATTTTAGCTATGTATCCTTCAGAGCCAGAAGTCATCCTAATAAAAGACTGCTGACTTTTTATGAACATTTTTCTATATGTTCTATGATAACATGTATTACATTTATAATCAAATAAAACAATAAGCTATTTTAATCACGTACCATAGGCCTCAGCTATGTGGAATGGGATAATAAAAATAAAATTATATTGGACTTGGAAGTGATATTTTAGGTCATCAAGAATCCTTCCATGAGGCTTCCCTGGTGGCGCAGTGGTTGAGAGTCTGCCTGCCGATGCAGGGGACGCGGGTTCGTGCCCCGGTCCGGGAAGATCCCACATGCCGTGGAGCAGCTGGTCCCGTGAGCCATGGCCCCTGGGCCTGCGGGTCCAGAGCCCGTGCTCCGCAACGGGAGAGGCCACAACAGTGAGAGGTCCGTGTACCACAAAAAAAAAAAAAAAAAAAAAAAAAAGAATCCTTCCATGGGAACTCCCTGGCGGTCCAGTGGTTAGGACTCTGCACTTCCACAGCAGGGGGCCTGGGTTCGATCCCTGGTTGGGAAACTGAGATCCTGCAAGCCGCAAGGCACAGCCCCCGACCCCAGAAAAAATAAATAAATAAAAATTTAAGAAAGGAATCCTTCTGGAACAACAGTGATAGATGAGTATCCTTTTGAGGGACACTCTAGTGGTTAGGGTCAGGAGAGTTCATTTGCCATTACTAGTTTTCTGGATCTAATTAGAAATGTCTCCATGACAGGGTCAGGCACAAAGATGTTTCCCTGCGTTGGTCTTCCCTAACCGCCACTGCCTGGTATGCTGAGGGGCCCACAGGGGAGCCAAAGAACCCCAGGTCTGATCGAGCCAGAATGCTCCCCAGCAGCGTTGGCTTCAGTGTCTAGTGGCACTTGTGACAAAAGAACCTTGATCTAGACCTCGGATGGGTGAGCCCTGACCCCCGTGTACCTGTCAGTTATAGCTCTTCCTACACACCTAGCCTGCGTCGCAGCAGCAGACTGGCCTCTGCTCGAATACTACTTTATTTGTTCAGTTACCCTGCCTCATGCTCCAAGCTTTTTCTGGGCTTGGAGCCCTCCTTGGAATGCCAGCCTATCCATACCTACTTAGCTCTTGGAGTCTTTGCAGGGCTCAACCCTGGCCCATTCCTGGAAGCTTGCTGGATCTTGCAAGGATGGAGAGAACTCACCTAATCTGTACCAACTCCACTCTTCTCACTGAAGCTGGTACAGATGCTGCTGGTACAGGCATCTGCTCAACCACACCTGAGCCTACGATCACCTTTAAATACTGTGTCTCAGTGTCTGGGGCAGACCTCTGACACTGGCTCAGTCTTGGTGACTTCTGCCTACAGCTTAGTGGTCAGTCTTGGCTGGTCCTCCTCCCCACTGACCCTGAGTGGCCATCTGTTTCCAGTGTGCCTCACACACATATGGAGCTTTTCAGATACGTGCAGACAAAATTGGATCTGGCCTGGTCAGCCACGGTACAGTATTGACCCCAGGCCCTGGCATTCAATGTATCTCATGTTCCATGGATGTGCACAGAGGCAGCAGTCATTGAACGGCTGTGTGAAGGGCTGGCTCCTTTCTCAGCAATTCTAGACCTAATCTCCACCCAAGAAAAGATGCAGCCTTCACTGTGACTGGAACAGGAATTATTCACTCTCCAGCCGGGACATCAGAAACCCACAATTGTTTGAGGCTTTTGACAGGGAAGGATAGTTCTTTCTAGCTCATTTGTTGCTATCGAACTCCTGACTCAAACCACCTGCAGTCATTTCTTGACAAGCCAGCATTTCAGGACAAAACTTTTACCATTCCCCGTATGCAGGATATACCATGAAATGGGATTCATGGAAATTCACAAGAAATGAAGCTATTCCTCAATTCAAGAACCAGAGTCCCTTGGCCCCCTAGTAAGTACCATCCAGCTTCAAGAAAATTAATGAAAAGAAGGGCAGGGCAAAGCTTGGAAACCCTTCGTCACTGGGAGATCCTCTAAATAATGCCTTCTCTTTAGATGAGACAGTTTAGATGGCCAAATGTGAGGACATTCCGAGGAGAGATTGTGTTCATTCCCCAAAGGAAAACTACAATGAAAGTAGTGGTGGAGTCCACATTTTTCACCGTCTCTGCAGCAAGCATATTTTATTAGAAAGGAACTGAAACTTGGCTGTCGGCTGAGTTAGTATACAGGCTTGGAAGCTCCGATTCACCAAGATGGGGCTGATGAGCCAGCCCTGTGGGATCAGGAGACCAGCAGAATATATTTCGGAGAAGCAGGGGCCAGTAAACATCACCATCTCAGCTTCTTCTATGCCTACACACACATGCACCCACAATTAAAACTAGCCATTATCTAGTAAGTCAAATGCATTCAAAGTGAATGCTTTATATTATTATCATTTCTATCCTACCCAGTTTATCTGCCTCATCTTTGTGATAAATCTCAATCTTTATTTCTAATAGGTCCCCTTGAGTCTAATTCACAGTGGTTTGATTTAATACTTAGTGAAATGCCAGGTGAAATAATACGATGGAAAGCACCTACTCAAAACTCACCAGTGCTAAATACTGTCTCAAGCACAAAGATCCTAACTCCTGGGCCAGCGTTCTGCACGTTCCATGATCTGACTCGACCAAGGTTTCCAACCACATCTTCCAAAACTTGTATTTTACATTTTAAGGCATCTGTTATTTTATTGGCCCACATGCTTCTTATTTTCTTCTAGGAAATATGCTTCGTATTTTTTCCCTCCCACCATTGCTTCTCCCAAATGTTCCTTCCCAAGTCCAAATATGTGGTTTTTAGAAGTGACATTCATATTCTTACAAGTTCTGTGTTTTCAAAAGATTCCCCTTCTCTGCCCACGGAAGTTGGTACAACCTGAACTGGGCACTTGCATGGGATTTCAGATCTTGAACCAGAGTCTGAGTCCTGGGAGTATGCTAATAGGAGAGCCCAGCACCATGGTTCCCACCAAAAGGAGAAAGACAGTGAAAGTGACAAGCTGAGCGATTCAGTGGTGAGAGTAAGTGCTGGTGATTTCAAGCCACTTGTCCCCTTTGTCGCTGTGACCAGCTATACCTCTGCCCATCCCACAATTTTATGAGCCTTACTATAAATTTCCATTTTAACCTACACTATGGAAAGTTGATTTTTCAGTCATTTGCAACCACGGTAATTCCAATGAACACATGTGGTGTGTGCTTTTCCACCCATTTGCCTGCCTTAGTAGTTGTTGCTTCCTCTCTATTAATTCATTCTCTCATCTCTAACTCACAGAGCCCTATCTTTCTTTCAAGACTGAGTTTAAATGCCAAAGCCTTCATTGAAAATGGCAGCCCGTGTTCCCAGCTGAAGTGGTGATGCTCGCTTCTGCGCTATGGCACTCACTACTTCTTTATGGCAGTAATGTTCTCTCTTATAATAAAGCTCTATATACGCATGTGTCGGATCTTGCCTCATATCCTCCATTAATTGTTAAGTGTCCTAAGGGCAGAGATGGAGTGATCATTGGTTTGCTCTTCCCCGTAAGATCCAGCAGTGGACTGTGATGTGAGAAGAAATATTCTTTTAGCTTTCTCTTGAATTGTATCTCCATCAGATTCCTCCAAGTCATGGGAGCAGAGTTTTGGAAGTAGTTAAGTTTCCCAGTCAATCAAATTCCATCTGACAACACTGTGCTCTAAGCATTCAGATTTAAGCTCCTGGAATAGACTCTTTACCCATGGCAAGGCTGCTTGACATACAGCCCCTCTTTTAAATTCTTGCTCAAAACAAGTATGCAAGCACATCATTTCTGCAGAGCAGTATCACCCAGGGGGAGGTCCCATCATTCTGAGCCACTATGAGGTTATGGAATGACATCGCTGGCGGGTCATCCAAATAGTACCCCTCACTGAAGTTGGGGCCGGGACCAGGAAACTAACAAGAATCCACAATCTATGGAAGTTGCTACCCTAAGAATCATCAAAATCATGCAGCCTACGGGGCTTCCCTGGTGGCGCAGTGGTTGGGAGTCCGCCTGCCGATGCAGCGGACACGAGTTCGTGCCCCGGTCCGGGAAGATCCCACATGCCGCGGAGTGGCTGGGCCCCTTGAGCCATGGCCGCTGAGCCTGAGCGTCCGGAGCCTGTGTTCCTCAGCGGGAGAGGCCACAACAGTGAGAGGCCCGCGTACCGCAAAAAAAAAACAAAAAACAAAAAAAAACCATGCAGCCTGAAAGATCAATAGTCCAAATTAAAATTAAATGTATCCTATGCTTTTACTCATGTTGTTACTCTTGGGATGGCACCCATTCCAACCCTTCTTCCCTGACTATTGAAATCTTTCTTATCTTTCAGGGTGTTTCTCAAAACTCATGTCTCCCTTAAGCACTCCCTCTGCCCCCACCACTGGGGGCATTTTCACCCTCTTCTGTTCCTCCTCAGTGCCCTCCTTCCCCCCTCTCGTAGCTCTTGTTGGTTAAGAGCATACATCCTTCTTTTCTTTATATTTGTACTGCCCCTGTCTGTCTTCCCGAACACTGTACTGGCTGAAGTTTGTTCTTTTGGTGTCCTATTTCCCAGCATGAAGACTGGCACAGATTAGGTGCTCAGTCAATATTTATTGTAGGCATCATCCTCTAATTAGATGATGACAACAGGAAATATTTATCTTCTTGCATCTAGGTAGAACTGAACCTGATTAAGCAAGGCAGATAGGAGTCTGGGCAACTCCTCTGGCATTCCAACGGAGGAAAAATTCATAACTTATCTCAGCAAACACTTCTTACACCGGTGGAGTTTGTTCAGTGATGATAAATATGTTTGTACTGTCACTTCGTCTTCATCTGCTGTTTGCTCCTCTTTGCTGGACTGCAAAATCCTGGAGCAGATAGAAACTATTACCTTTCTTTACAACCTTCACTGTATCTAATGTAAGATAATGAGCAGAGTGGACAGGTAATAAATGATTAATTGATTGACTCAGTTAATAAACATTTCCTCAGCTTTCACTGACTGCCAAAGATACATGAACCAGGACGTTTCAGTCCAGTTGGAGATATTGTGTTTTATTACAGATTGTTGTTTATGAATTTGAATCACAATGGAAACATTAATCAGGTCAATATGGGAACAAAGCAAGGGGTGATGAATTCTGCCCCAGGAAGTGCTTTCCAGAGGAAGGGATATTTGAGCTTCATTTTGCAAGTACGCTGGCCACCCAGAGGAGAAAAGACTTTAGGCTGATGGTCGTCTGTGAAAGTGTCACAATTTCATGCCTAAAAACAGCATGGCTGTGTTTGCCTGGCAAAACCAACCCATATAATGCCTTACATGCTACTGAATGGGTCTCGACTCCGAATATAGCATGACGGAGTGGAGATAGCCAGCTACAAAGCATCAGATGATGGGTTCCGGGCCAGCAGTACAACTGCAACAAAGTCTCATCCCCTCTCTGAGCCTTAGTTTCCTCATCTGTAAAATAGATATGACAACCCTAGTCAAATGAAAACTCAAGTATGAAACTCTGCGATAGTCCCTAGAGGAAGTTCTTTCTTTGCTTTGCTCTAGTGCAAATACTCTGCTGGTATTTAAGGTTTCTCATGATCCACTGCTGTAGTCTCCCTTTATTCCTCTCCTTCAAAGACCTCATTGCTTTCATGCTGAAGGATAAACAGCAGCCCCACTGCTCACCCAAGGAGCAGTAGACAGAGCAATGGTGTGCAAGAAGCAGTTAAAATATAAAATAATAGCAAGGGGCTGAAACTGCCCCTGACTGCCCATTGCTGCTCTCATTTTTATAGTCCATTAAAACCTACAATCACTGTAATGTTTATGCATTATTGGGGAGATAAATTGCATAATTTTCATTTTGCAATTTAAATGTAATTATGATCTTACTAATGACTAAAACCTGAATTTGCTAGACTATCAGTTTTTCTAACCCTTGCCAAAATTATAGGTAATTACTTAAGCCTTACAATAATTATAAGTCCATCTCTTAAATAATTAATGTGCACTTTCATGGTACAAAACAGCTAGTAATCAAACGACCTCCGCTTACACTGCAAACCCATGCAATTAGTCCTATTGTGTAGGCCTGTGGAAATATACCCATTTGCAAGAGTCTCTTCAGTTGGCAAGCTGAAACAGAGTTGCTGTGTTTTATAGAGTCAAATAAGGGAGAATTCCCCTGTTGCCACAGGGCTAGAAAAAGAAAGCAATCCACGAAAAGGTAAGAAATTCAATATTAATCTACACAATATGTACTATTGTAGCTGGTAGGAGTTGGGCTGAGGAGGGGGAGAAAAGTGTGGGATGCTATCAGGGCTGGACTCGGAGAAATGGGGAATGATCTAGTTTTCACAAAGGAACTAAGTCTGGGGGTTTGGGGGGGTTACCACCTGTCTTTTGGTCCCTCTCTTCTTCTTTAGGGGGCATGCTAATTCCATCACATAAATAAGGTGAGGTTTTTGCCTTGAGGAATAAACCCACTAATGTGTTTTACAAGATTGGCAAACAGAAAATTAGAACACGCCCTGACAAGTGTTAACAATTTTTCACAAAGTATTGGCAGATATGGGAGCTCTGAGCCAGGAACGCTGTTTCTCACTACAGTGAGTCCTCTACATGTGAACGAGTTCCATTCCAAGAGAGCGTTCATAAGTCCAGTTTGTTCATAAGGCCAACAAAGTGACCCTAGGTACCCAACTAACATAATCGGCTATATAGTACTGTACTGTAATAGGTTTATAATACTTTTCACACAAATAATACATTAAAAAAACACACAAAATAAAGAAAACATTTTTAATCTTACAGTACAGTACCTTGAAAAGTACAGTAGTACAGTACAACAGCTGGCATACAGGGGCACGTTCACATCTTTGAAAGTTTGCAGCTTGATGGTTCATATGTAGGGGAGTTACTGTATTTATTATACGACTCACAAAGAACTTCTAAAGGTTCCTGAGACTGAAGCGGGCCAGTAAGGAAAATTCCAGGGAACTATACACCCTCGTGCATCCATGTTTTCCCCAAGGTTAGGGTTCTTGGTAAGTCGGAGCAATGGTGAGCATCCCTTAGGCACAAAGCCAAATGTTCTTGATTTGGGAAATACTGGGAAACGAGTTTCCAGATCCACTGTCTTCTCGATATTCTGTATTGGCTATTTGCCTCTTCAGCTCCTTCTAACCTCATCACACTCAGCTTCACTCCTGTCCCCTCCAAACGCTACAGAGCCCTTCGACGTTTCCCTCTTCACACCAAATTTAAGCTTATTTGAAGAATGTTGTTTTTATTAATTTTTTGTGTCTGTGTGGCTGGGCCATGGACCCAGATATGTGGTTCAACATTATTCTGGATGTTTCTGTGAAGGTGTTTTTGGATGAGATTAACACTTCCATTGCCATCACAATTGCCCTCCAACCCAAACCACTAAAACTCCAGCCTATCTGGCCTTATAAAAGAATAACCCAAAACTTTGGGTCAGGAAGGGTCCACGTTCTTCACAAAGCCTATCTGTTCTGCTTTACCTTCTGCTCATCTGTCCTCTCAGCTCTTACCAACAGGCTGGGTGGAGTCCAGTCCATGGAAGACACACAGTGTCGGGGCAGAAGTGACCTGGGTCATGGTGACACATGACCTGTACGGGAAGGATACTCTTCCTGAACCATTTGCTATTCAGATCATCCCTTGGAATAAGATCAACCTTCAAAAGGGGCGGAGTGGGGGGCAGCTGTCCAGTGAGGTGAGATTGCGGAGCCTGGCTGAAGTCTTCTCTTCCACCTTTATGACAAAAGAGTTTTAAAGATTTTTTTTTTGATGTGGACCATTTTTTTAAAGTCTTTACTGAATTTGTTACAATATTGCTTCTACTTTATGTTTCGGTTTTTTGGCTGCGAGGCATGTGGGATCTTAGCTCCCCAACCAGGGATCGAACCCACACTCCCTGCATTGGAAGGTGAAGTTTTAACCACTGGACGGCCAGGGAAGTCCCCAAAAGAGTTGTAAAACTAGTTATTAAGGGACACTCCTTCTACATGCCAGCGTCGGGGAAAGGCATCTATGAAGACACGTCTACCCTTTCCACTTTTTAGAATTTTCTGTCTTTCGATCTGTGATGTACGTAGTGTCACGTGTGCTGGGGCAGGTGGTAGTGGGGGTATTAGTCCTCCTTCCTTTGGATTTCTGTTTGAATTTGTTTTTTGTGTTTTGTTTTTGTTTTTATGTCCTTGTACTTATCTGATCCAGGAGTAGAGCATGACAAGAGAGGGCAGCTGGGAAGGAGGGATCGTCCTCTCTGTTTCTTATTATCCCCGCAGCGCATACTCCAATGACAAGGAAGGCATCTGTGCAGAAAGCGAAAGCTGGTCTAGAGCAGGCAGAGTCCATCCATACGAGTCCCCTTTTCAGGCACTGGAACTTGACTGTGGCCTGACATTTCAGAGGACCCTATGCATAGCTTACATTTAAAAAGTAAGACCAGAAAATCTCCTTCTTGGGATGCCTAAGCAGAGAGGCAATTATTCCATCTAGAAGCAAAGAAAGTGAAATCTAGGATCCTGGATACATGGCAGACTATGGGCACCCATATGCGGGGACTCCGCACCCCTGTGTCCCCTTCCTCACTTGGTGAATGTATAGGGTTCTTGATGGGATGCAGTGTGATATAAGAGACCCTATCGCTTCTGCAGAAAAAAAAAATCACTGATATTCAGGGAGTTAAGAGATTAAATTCCAATGTAAGCACTCAGTGCTGTGTCCTCCTAGGAAAGTCATTTTCTCTCTCTGGCTTCACTTTTGCTAAATTAGGAGTTAAAGCCTCCAGTCCTGGCAGATTTGGATTCTAAGGTCTGGCTCTGCACACCAGGACCTCCCATAAATGGTGAGAGATTTATGTTTCTTAACTATAATCAGCAGCTTAGTAAAAAAAAAAAAAAACCCGCAGCTTTTGCAGCAGGGAGATGTTATACCTCCGCGCTCTGCCATGGGTGGGATGTTGGCATGGAGGATTGCCTGACATCTGTGGTTTCTGGAGAAGCCATCCAATACCACCTCAAAATCCCCCAAAGCGCCTCTGGCTGCATCCCTGAGCTCTTCTGCACAAATAGCAGCACCGTTGCCAGTTGTTCTCAAACGAACGCTTGATAGATTCCATCTCTTCGGACAATAGGGCTCTGCACTGGCCCCACTGAAGTTTAGGAATCCGTGGGAAGAAACCTTACCTGTGCTGTCAGCTTCACACCTCATCACCCTCGAGCAAAGGGACTGATTCAAAGGACAGCACAGACTCTGTTGCCAAGTATGGCAGGAAATTGTCCTCCAAGGCATGAATTTCTCATCACTTGGCATGTCACTCTGCAGTGGTACTCAACCCCCTTGAATCCACGATGTGATGGCATATCAAGACCCAAGGAGCACCTCCCTCTCAACTTAGAGGGGTGAAAATCACATCCCTGGTGGCTCCAGCCCCACCCAAACTCATACCAAAGACTTGAAAACCACTACCTTGGCATACGTCATCTTTGAGCCAACAGGAGCCTGGCTGAGAGCAGGCGGGTGGAATGTGGAGGCAGATGGTGGATCCCCCAGCTGCAGGAGGCCTTTCGTGTGCTCACTGCATTCTTACACCCCAATTCCTTCCCTGGATGATTACTCCATTTTCTCACAACCAGAGTGTCACTCAACTGTGGGCAAAGCTACAGAATTTTATATGATGGAGAGAAAGTATGACAAAGAACAGCAACCTTTGGAATCTGATGCATTTGGTTCAATTCCAGCTACAATATTCTCAGCTCTAAGGTGTTGGGCAAGTTACTAGGTATTTCTTGGTCTCGGTTTCTCAGTATGAGAGATTGGGATGATAATTTTCTGGAGCAGTTGTTATAAGCATCCGTAATGGTTCTTAAAAGGTGCACATAGTAGGTACTTAATGCACGAGAGGTGTAATAATCGTTACGTCTAAGTCCAGGCATTTCGGGGACTATTTTTAAGTCCTACAGCTTACCCATCAAACAGGGCTTTCATGCCCCCTCATGGTACCTGTCAAGGTTTTACCATTGCCTTCCACGTACTGTTTTTTCTTCTCTAACCAACACTTCAGTTGATTTAGTCCGGTTGCATCTCAACTCCAGGTTCACCTTCAGACACTACCTGTGAACTCTCCCCTGACCCTACTCTGGAACCTGCAGGCCAGATGCTCTCACCCACCCAGGCTTGGGTCCCAGACCCTAGTCCATGGAGAAGCAGGTACCCAGTCTGGGTCCGTCCTTCTGGAAGGGTTGGTGGCGGTTCCCCACTGGGATGAGCCCAGACCTGAACTTCAATGCTCTGCTTGGATCCAGACATCACACCTCTTACCAGGCCTTCTCCCCAGGAGGCCTGAGCCTATTGCCTGTATGCCCAGCCGTGTCTACTGGCCCGAACCAGAAACCACCTCTTGCCTGACAGCACCCCAAGTACATGTAAGGTCAGAAGGACTCTGCCTCAAGGGCCTACAGCAGAACTGATATCAGTATGAACACTGTTTGCTGCAAGCCTGAGCTGACCCCAGCTCTTCAAACATTTATGTGGACTGTTGATCCCCCAGATTTGGCCAGATCTTTCTCCCTCCTCTTCAAACCCAGAGGGCTGAAGTTGTATTCACTACTTGCAAGCCCAGCAGAAATATGGCATCCCTAGGTTGTGTCACTTTCCCAGCATAGCAGCCCAAGAGGGAACCATGATTCCTTACCAAGGGGAGACCAATTTTAAACCTCCATCGGGTGCAGTATGAAGGATCACCTCTATTTTATCAAACAAGACGTAGTGGACCAATTGAGGAACTCTCATAGAATGATCACTATTCTTTATGTAAAGGGATAAAGTTATTTTCATGCATATGGCTGGACAACGTCTCTTCCGTTCTCTGGGTCTGTTACAAAAATTGTACTCCAAGTCACAATAGTGTCTGGGAAATCCTTGAGTGAGTCTTCAAGAATAAGGAAATGGGCTTCCCTGGTGGCGCAGTGGTTGAGAGTCCGCCTGTCGATGCAGGGGACACGGGTTTGTGCCCTGGTCCGGGAAGATCCCACATGCCGCGGAGCGGCTAGGCCCGTGAGCCATGGCCACTGAGCCTGCACGTCCGGAGCCTGTGCTCTGCAAAGGGAGAGGCCACAGCAGCGAGAGGCCCGCGTACCGCAAAAAAAAAAAAAAAAAAGAAAGAAAAAGAAAAAGAAAAAAAAAGAATAAGGAAATGATTCTAGGGACATTTAACTCCAGAGTCTCTGCAAGTGAATCAATCACTTTAAACAGTATCTTTGGTTAACAAAAGTAAAGGAATAGCTTCTGCTTTCTCCCAGCCTCCTTGTTCTTCACATGGCTGGAGTACAAAGAAAATGCAAACCCTTTTTACTCTCAATTGAAGGTAATGGGATACTAATGATAATTTAGGGAATATCTTTTTAAAAGAAATGGATTTCTTTCATTGAAGAAATGGTCTTTTTCCGGCCACATTTGGTTGTTTCTCTACTGTAGCCCACTGCCCCAGGCTAACAGACCTTTTTGCTAGGATCCTTCTTTGTATCACTGTAGTGACCTCAATGGAGTCAAGCCTCTGAAGCTTCAGTTTCCCTCTCAGATGGATCAAAAAGCAGCCCTCCTTCCACTGTGTCATCATGGGCCTATGATGGTCACCATGGTGGGCTCCCCAGGGATGTTGGCTGGCAAGAGCAGGTGTAGAGTCTCCCAGAGCTGCTAGAAAATCAAGCTGTGACGTCAAGAGAGCTTACAGTAGTAGAACCTATACTGAGTTCCGTTCTGATTCTGCTGCCGTACCCAACCCATTTCCAGAGCACCTCTCCCCTTCTCCCTCTTCCCTTCTCCTGCACCAGAGCTCCCCTATTCCTGCCTACGGCCCAGTAGATAGTTCTTCATCCAGCGAAATCAAGCCTTCCTTCGTGGATGTGCGACGATGGTTAGATTGGCTTGGATTTGCAAGCCAAGCCATTGAGTCCCATTTCTGAACATGGCCGACAAGCCCTAATGTCTTTCAAAGACAAAACACAGCAACTTCCAGCCCACTTTGCATTCCCACACTAAGGAGTAGAATGGGGGAAATGAAGGATCAATTATGGAATCCCTCTTCACTGTGCTCCCTGCTGTGTGGCATGTGCTGTGTACTGAGGGTCGAGGGTCAGGGTAGGGTGTCATTAACACGTGCTGAGTGTCCATCATGCAGCCAAGCAACTCCTGGAGTATCCTCTTTAGTAGCAAAGAAAGTCATTTTTTTCAGAGTTGGGTTTTCAGGGTAGTGTTAGATGGAAAAAAAAAAAAATAGCAGAAGGGCCAGTTGTTGGCGAGATAGGGGGAGAGCTGTGACAGCAGATCTGCAGACCTCACTCAACTTCATCCAGGACAAGGGTGTCACATTCGATTGCATTTAACTAAACTTAACTCTACATTCCATTTCAAAATTGTGACATTTAAAATTTTACACCAATGTAAAACATTTTCATTTTGTCATAAAAAAGTGTCAGCCTTTACAAGAAATAGAAACACCCCCCCCACTGCCAATACCCCGTCAAAGAGCTCGGTCACTGTCCCTTTAATTAGACGCTCATTAATAAATCTATCTTGTTCTCAAATCCCCACGCACTTGGTGAAGTGGTTCATTAGCACAGGAAGAGGCGATTTATATTTCCTCTGATAACAGCATCTGTCACTAAGCAAATTAAGGCAGGATGTGCAAATGTATCTTAAGCCGGACATGCTCCTGTGGGGTGGGTTGAGGGGGAGGCTCACGGCAGAAAAGACTATCTTTAAAACTACAGTCTCGCTTCCTCAGTGTACGGGGCCATCAAGTATCTTGCCTTGTTTTCCCTGTGAAGACATTTTTATTGATTAGAACATCCATGTGGATACAGGGCTTGTCAAATCTTGTCACTATTCCTAAAAGCAATAGAGAGTCATGAGCAATGGACTCTCTGAAATCCATGCATTTGTTTCTTTATACAATTAATATTGATGGAGCTCCTGTTCCAGACCTCGGGGAGGCAGAAGAAGAAGAGAGACACAGGGAAGGCATTCTGAATTCTGTGTCCGTCAACATGAAGGCAGCTGGGACCATATACATGCCCACCTCTGAATGCCACCACAGCCAACCCACCATACATTCATTCATTCATTCATTCACTCATTCCCTCATTCATTGAGCAAGTGCCAGGAGCCAGGACCATTGTGGATGCTAGAGGTACAGCCGTGAACAAACCAATGTCCCGGGCCTCAGGTAGCTTACATTCTAGGGGATGGGGGAGACCAGCTACACACTGTAAGTTAGCAAAGACAAGAAAGCAGGGTAATGAGATGGAGAGAGAGGTGTGGAGCTCTGCAGGTGCTGATCTCTTTAGGGTGATCAGGAAAGGTCTGAGAAAGTCACCTTTGAGCAGAGGCCATGATCAGCTGGAGGACTGAACCACAAGATCTGAGAGCCATGCAAAGATCTGCAGAAAGATTCTCATATCTTGAGGGAAGAAGCAGAGCAAAGGCAGCCTGGCTTTAGGGACTGTGCTTTAACCACCAACCCCTCCATACCCTCCTGCCCTAGCCATTTGCGTGTATGAACTTTGAGGGCATTAAGCTAAGTGAAATGAGTCAGACAGAGAAAGACAAATACCATATGATCTCACTTACATGTGGAATCTAAAAGAAAAAAAAAACCTCATAGATACAGAATTAGTCATGAGTGGCAACAGATTGGTGGTTGTCAGAGGTGAGAGCTGGCAGGTGGGCCAGATGGACGAAGGAGGTCAAAAGGTACAAAACTCCAATTATAAAATAAGTAAATCATGGGACATAATGTACAGCATGGTGACTATAGTTAATAATACTGTATTTTATATTTGAAAGTTGTTAAGAGAATAAATCTTAAAAGATCTTAAAAGTCCTCATCACAAGAAAAAAAATGTGTAACCATGTATGGTGATGGGTGTTAACTAGATTATTGTGCTGATTATTTCATAATATTTACGAATATCGAGTCATTAGTTGTACACCTGAACCTAATACAATGTTATCTGTCAATTACACCTCAGTGAAAAATATAAGTGATGCCAACTGACAACATGGCAGTGTTATTCCCATGACCCCCTGGGCAGCTTCCAGGAAAGCAAAGTCTTTGGGTTCTGGGGGGAGCGTGGTTGCAAAGCTGAAACTTAAAGAACCCAGGAGCCACGCTGAGGTTGGAGGAGAACCAGGAGAGCGCGGTAACCTAGAATTCCTGTGAAGACAGTCATTCCAGACAGAAGGGGTGAGTAATTGTGCCATATGCTGCTGAATCCTGAGTCAAGTGAGCAAAGAGAAGTGACCATCGGATCTGGCAGAAGGAAGATGGTTGCTGACCTTGGCAAGAGTGTTTCCATGGGTGGTGAAGACAAATACCTGATCATTGTGAGTTGAAGAGAGACCATGAGATTCAGGAAGAGGAGTTGGGCTCTAAAAGGGAGCAGAAACCTGGGGCAGTAGCTGAAGGAGAAGGCAGGCCCCAGGGAGGGCATTTTTAAAAGGATGTGAGCTTTGGCAATACCTTCATAAGCTGATGGAAATGGCTCTGGAAAGAGGGAGAAAACCAGTGCTGAAGAGAACATGATAATCGCAGGAAGGGCATGTGTTTGAGTGGTGACATTAGTCTTACATCAGAGCCAGACCATGTCATCCATTCTGTAAGGAGGGAAGGCAGAGAATGTGTGTAAACTGCAGCCAGGCGAGTAGATAACATGGCGGCAAATTCGGGTCACTCTCCCACTTCTTTTATTTTCTCAGTGAACTATGATGTCAGACAAGCCTGAGGAGGAGGGAGTGAGAGGTTGGAGGATGTGGGAGAATCCACTCTGGAGATGTAATGGGACACCTGGGCAGCGCTGAGGTTCCACGTGAGAATTGTAGTCATGAATTTAAAGGGAGAGCCGTCAGCTCTGTAGGGTGATCTTCTGTGGCCATGTTCAGCGCTGGGCAGAGGGGAGAGGTTGAAATTTGAGTTGGAGGAAGTTAGGATGGTGGGAGGGAGGAGCGGGGTATGAGGATGAGCGCAAGGGAGGGATGATAAGGATGGAGTGTGGAATCCAAGCTGGACCAGGTAGGAAGTGAACACACAAGAGGCGGGACAGAAAAGTGGCAATGTCGTGAACTGGAGGACCCAATGGCATCAAAATAGGGGTATGAGAGAAAGTGAGCGGGAACCATGGTAATGGTTGCCTTGGTGATGGTTATCCTCTGCAGGTGGAAGTCTTCTTGTATCTTGTTGGTGACCCTGAGGCCAGTCATTATCTTGTCCATGTACTAGGGCTTGTTGAGGATAAGGGTTGGGACCAGGACAAATGGAGTCCTAGGAAGTCACTGGCTAATGCAGGAAACCCTAAAGAGTCAACTTTGATTGACCTCCACTAAGAATGTGTTATAGAAATCAAAATAAGTCGAACCAGGAATTATGACATAAATCTGAGGGCAAGAAACTGGTACCAAATGGGAATCAAAAGTGCATTCAGAGCAGAGCATGTGAAGCTGGAAGTGAGTAGAAATCAGAGGGTATAGAAGGAGCATGTGGTGTGGACATGTCCATGTGTAGACGTGTCAATGCACAAAGGCCCAGGTGGTCCTCTGAATTCGCTAGTGTCCCAGCCATTTCCATACTTAGGTGTCTCTGCACTTGGATCTCAAAGGCACACAGTGTGTCTTTTAACAGCAGTAAGGTGTCATGGTCCCATGGGTGGTGAACAATACGGTGGAACAGAAGATAGTGGGGCAACCCAGGTCAGTGACCACTGGGCAGGGCTACACTGGGCTATGTGGCTGGTAGGATAGTGGCCATTTCTGCGGATTCAAGTGAGAAACAGACTACATGCTCCACTTCTCCCAACTCAGTATTTACAGGGCAATGAGATAGTCAAGGTGATGAAGCAAAGTAAGGGCAATTAGGAACGCTGGGTTCTAGACCCAGCTCTGCCACAAAATAATTAACTAATTCAATAATAATTTAACTTTGGGAGAGCCAATCACTGCCAAACAACGTTGGGAGACGTTATGATCTAGAACAGTGTATTATATTTCAAACATTAGTGTGAAAAAGAATTACCTGGCAAGCTTCTTAAAGTACAGGCTCCTGGGCCTGGTGACTCTGATTTTGTGTGTCAGGAACAGTGCCCATGTATTGCATTTCTAAACAGCTCCCAGGGGATGCAGATGCTGCTAAACCCTGGACCACACTCTGAGTAACACTGGTAAAGGAGAAAATGACAAGGAAAAAGAAAAGAGGAATCAGGAACATAGGCGGCCAAAGGACACACCAAGGAGAGAGACAGGCTGAAGATAATTTTCAGGGCCTTCACCATTTGTGAAGTTGTTCTTTGTGGGACAGTAGCCAACCTTTCAGAACTCAAGGTAAGGCTGGATCGTGAAGGCCTGCTATACCATGGTGATTAATTTGGACTGCTTCCTTCAGGCAATCATTTTTTTAAAATAAATTTATTTATTTATTTATTATTTTCTTTTGGCTGCATTGGGTCTTCATTGTGGTTCATGGGCTTCTCACTGGGGTGGCTTCTCTTGTTGCGGAGCACGGGCTCTAGGCGCACGGGCTTCAGTAGTTGTGGTGCACGGGCTTAGTTGCCGTGGGATCTTCCCGGACCAGGGTTCGAACCCGTGTCCCCTGAATTGGCAGGCGGATTCTTAACCACTGAGCCACCAGGGGAGTCTCAGGCAATAATTTTTGAGAGTGGAAGTGATGACAGAATGAGAATAATGCCGCAGGAATGTTATTTTGGCAGCAAATTGCAGGGAAGACTGGAGTCATCACAAGGGAGACTAGAAGGAAGGTTATTACTCAGTAAAAAATGGGAGGATTATAAAAAGACGAGGAGCAGAGAGAGGGCAGGGGAAACAGGAGAGTAAGGCTGAATCTGAGAAAGGGCTGAATGACAAATTATCTAAATTACCTGCAAAGAAACAAGTGATGGACGATGATTCAGGATTTTTGACCTTCTGATCTTTTGTCTTTGGGAGAGTTTTAGAGAAAAATCACCAGGAATATATCTTCTATGTGGATGTGGAATCAGAGACAAGAATTAAGAAGTGAATTTGCAAAGAACACCTGCTTTATCAAATAAGAAACATAACAGTTCTTTAAAGTAAAACCCCACAAAATTACTAATCTTACAGTTAGTCCATTCATGATGGAAAAGCGTTTTTGGACATGATTTTCATATTCACAAACATGTCATATCCTTAGACATCTGAAATGTGAAAGTCAGAGGTAAGTTTGTTTTGTTGTGAGTCTGGAACATACAGGAAGGGTGCAAGGGTAACCTTGTTATTTTTGGTTCTCTTGGGTTCTGGTTTGGTGTTTGATTGCCTTGGCTTTGTTTTCTGATGCGGGTACTTGAGATGCATGATGATAACTCCTACTGGTATAGGAAGTGTCTGCTTTGTTTGCTCCTTTCCTACATTCTTGTTCTGAAAAAAGAGATGGTGAAGCAGAGTAGGAAGCGCTCTGAGCCGGGGGTCCGGAGACCTCGCTTGGGGACATGGCAAGTCATTAACTATGTAACTCAGGCCCCTCTTGACAAGGGAATTAGCTTCACAGGCTCCCAGGTAGCTTCCAGAGCTGACAACAAAGATTGAGCTGGGATTCTACTCCGTTTCAAACACATCCTTTTTCTCCAGAGCATATCAACCTCACCATGAACTATACTCAACACGGCTACTGGAGAACGCAACCTCCTGCCTTTCCTGCCCCCTCCCTCCCCCTCCCTCTCCTCTCCTCCCCTTCTCTTCTCTTCTTCTCCTCCCTTCCCTTCCTTTCTTTTCATTCCTGTGCCCTTCTCTTCCGCCCTTCCCTCCACCACAGATACACTCTTAGGCTCTCTTTTGGTCTCACCTTCTGCACAGGAATAATAGAAATTACCCAAGTGTGTGCCTCACCCCCTCATTTTTCCTATATCTAGAATTTTCCTTGCTAAATCTGCTACCAGTAGGTGAGACGCCAATATTCCAGATCCACTCCTTTGCATAGAGACACTCTCTACAGAAGTCTTTTATAGCAATGTGAGTCATCCCCCAAAGGGCGATGGTATACTAGTATTTGCTAATTCATCAGACGTCCATGAGGCACCTCACTGAGCACCAAAGCATTGGAAGGCAGAGGAGAGAAGAGGCATTTCTGAACTGAGCTGGGCTCAGAGGGGTGAGAGGTGTTGGATCCTGGCTAGTCCCAGCTATGAAAACATCTGCCCTCTCTTCTGGAGAGAGGAGACAAGCTCTGAACCCATCTCTACGTTACTGTGTAACCCAAAGTCACCATCTTCTGAGTTCTTAGCGTCCACAATTATAACATCAGATGTGGGAAAAGGTTCCCGTCAAGTTCCGGAATGATGGCTTTATGAGACAGAGGGGAACAGAAGCAAAAGGAAAGAGACTAATGGAAGCAGATCTACTTTACTGTTTTGCCCACGGCCAGCCAAGTAGGAGTGCAAGTCACTCATGGTTAGACAGTAAATTGAGACAGTCCAGGCTTATGCCTGGGATTCCAACTTAATTATTAGTAATGTCCCCTTCACTTTGAAAAGCATCACAGCACAGATCAAAAATTATATGCTCATCCACTCATAGTGAATGTTTCCCAAGGACTCAGAAGAACTGGCACCCTCCTGCCTCTGCCACGCAGGCTTTCTTTCTTTCTTTCTTTCTTTTTTTTCTGTCTTAGCTGAAGCCAATCAAATCCAGCTTATTTCGTTTGACTAAAATACACACATGTAAAGCAGCCATCATCCCAAATCAAGACTCCCCACATGCATTCTTGCAGCCAGAGACTCATAATTAGAGAGCTGACCTTGACCTTTGGCTATTGGCCTTGGGGTACCACCTGTCCTAAAATGTGTAAGGCAAAAGAGCTTTATGCTTTGAGACCAATAGGGATGAAATCAGCTTAGGATAGAAATCCTTAAAACCGAAAGTGACAGAAAGGTTTCCATGTCAGGTATTGCCGCAGAAAAGCTTGATGAATGTTTGGGGTTTCTTAACCCAGGCACTTGTGGCCAATCTCCCATGATGACTATCATATGTAAGGTTGCAAATGGAAGGCACCGACTCCCCCCACCCCCCGCCTGGCAGTAGCAGCCATGATATTCAGTCTTGTCATTGGTCAATGAACAGGCTTCCTCCCTCCTCCTTCTCACTCTGAATAATTCTTTTCCCCAATAGGACGATAACTTCCTCATCTTGGCTCTGCAAGACCCCCATTTTATGAGATCTCGGAGGCTCAAAGCAGCTATCTACCATCCAAAACAGCGTCTGTGTTCATCTTCAGCAGAGGATCTCCAGCTCCTTTGCAAACAAGCATTATTACAACCATTTTATAAAACCGAGACAGAGAGAGCTCCCCGGTGCCTCTTGGGAGTGGTCTAGTGTGGCAGTCTTCTTAGGAGGCCACACGTGGGAACGTCTCCTTTTCCCCTCCCCATCTGCCCCTACTCATGGAAGGAGCCACGAGGGCAAGAAACCCAGAGACTGCAAGACACAAGCCAAAGGAAGGGCATTCAGAAGACAGCGATAAAGCGCAGGGTGCTAGACTAAATCATGGCCCCCAAAGATAGGTCCACGTCCTGATCTTCAGAACCCACAAGTGTTTTCTTACAAGGCAGAAGAATCTTTGCAGATGTGAGTATGCTAAGGAGCTTGAAATGGGGAGATTATCTTGGATTATCTAGGTGGGCCCTAATTGCAATCATATGTATTCTTAGAAGAGGGAAGCAGAGAGAGATTTTACACACACACACACACACACACACACACACAGAGAGAGAGAGAGAGAGAGAGAGAGAAAGAAGAAGACAAAGTGACCAGAGAGGCAGAGACTGGAGTGATGAGGCCACAAGCCAAGGAATTCTGGCAGCTAGAAGCTGGGGGAGGCAAGGAATGAATCCTCCTCTAGAGCCTCCAGTGGGAGCATGGCCCTGCTGAGACCTTGATTCTGACACAGTGAAACTGATTTCAGATTTTGGCCTCCAGAACTGCATGAAAATGATTATGCATTGCCTTAAGTCACCCATTTGATGGTGATTAGTTACAGCAGCACAGGAAACTAAGGCAGGCAGTTCCTGCAGTACCCAAGATGTAAAACCAGAAGGGGCTGACCTAGAGTCAGGGGGTGGCAGTGGTGGGGGAGGACTGGTCAGCCAAGGAGTGATGGAGCTGGAATCAACTAGATGTTAGGAAGATTGACTTTGGGATTAGGTAGCTGTGACTTCCATCCTTGGCTTTGTCACCTACCAGCTGCACGATGTTTAGCCTCAGTCTGAAATCTTTGAAAAGAACATAATAATATCTGATTTTCAGGGTTGTGGTGAGAAATACAAGTGTTAAAAAAAAAAAAAGAAAAAAGAAAGCCATCTCCTATGTGGAGGATGCTCATATAAAAAGTAATGACTACTGATGCGGGGAAATTTAACATAAAAAACCAAACTTATTTTAAAAGACTAGAGGCAGAACCCATATTAGGGAGAATCCATATTAGGGAGAGATGTGATTTTGTTTGGGAAAATACCTTGATGCCTTCTTTGGATATCGATGGGGAGGATACCTCCTGTTTTCTGCCCCCATCCTCTTTTCTCTTACCGCCCCCATCCCATACTCCACATGCTCCAATGGGGTAGAGCGCAAACATAGAAAACTGAACTTCTCAGCCTAATAAGGAAGGAGGAATTTGAAATTCCCAGAAATGAGGAAATGTTGTGTCCCTAAAAAGACGTGTTTAGGTACTAATCCCCAATACTTATGAATGTGCCCTTATTTGGAAATAGGGTCTTTGAAGATGTAATCAGGGCCAGATGAAGTCAGGTTGGATTAGGGTGGCCCTCCTCCAATGACTGGTGTCCTTAGAAGACAAGGGAAACTGGGGCGCACAGACACACACAGAGGAAGATGGCTACGTGAGCCAGAGGAACCACCTAGCAGAACACCTTGTGATGACAGAGGCAGAGATTGGACCGATACAGCTGCAAGCCAAGCAAGACCAAGGATTGATGGCCGTGACCAAAAGGCAAGAAAGGATTTCAGAGGGAGCATGGCCTTGCCAACAGCTGATCTCAGACTTCTACAGACAATCGATTTCTATTGTTTAAGCCACCAAGTTTGTGGTACTTTGTTACTGCAGCCCTAAGAGACTAATACATGGACCTGAGTCAAGAGGATAAGAAACAGTTGCAGAAACAGGCATGCAGTTGTCAAACCAGGAGAGCATCCCTGCTGGGGAGAATGGCCCAGGAACTTTTAGGAAACATATTGTCTAATGCTCATTTCTAGAGGGTTTGCTGTGACACTGACCTTCAGTGAATCTTCTGTTTCACATGAACACCCTTGGATTTATCTGTTGGGGAATCAAGTATGCATTGCTTATTTGCTGCCTCTGGGTAGAGAGAAGAAAATACCCACTGGTGTGAGACCTACAAAGGGACAGGAAATTGGGACAAGAGGAGGCCACAAGACACAGACACGAAGTCCCTTCAGAATCCCAGAGGTTTTTGCCAAGAGGACCACTGTGATTTTCCTACTAAAGAGCAAAGTGACAAGTCAGGGCCTGAAGACTTAGGGACCCCATCAGTTGTAGGACAGAATGGGCTACATTCTTACTAACATCATGGCTGAAGCAGGAATCCAAACACAGGGCTTGGGACAACGAGTTGAGCGACTGTTTATTTTGACCAGTTTCAAAGCCACTGTGCTCCGGCTATGCCCGGCAAGACCGGCTGTGCCTTCCCTGCATCCTCACTAGCCTTTCCTCCCTCTGAAGAGCGCCGTTGCCCATAAGGGGGCGCCTGCCTCCCCACGCCCTTCCTGGAAATCCTCCCAGGAGGCTTGTGTCCCCAGCGCCTGACCTTGGCCATGCCTGGGAGAAGGTGAGATCAAAGGAAGGAAAGTGCTCCTTTCTGGTACTTCAATCAGGGAGAGAAGCAATTAAAATATGAATTAATCTAAGTGAGATGGAAATGCAGATGTAGAACAAGAGCATCTCCATCACCTTGAACCTGAGCTGCACGCAGTTTAGCTCCTGTGATTAAAGACATTTTCATGCCATTAAAAACCTTCTCTTCTAATGTTACAAACGTTATGTCAGTCAAATGCCCAAAGCAGCCTAGGTGAGGACTGCCCTCTCCTCGGTTACTCCCCTTGATCCTTTCAGAGGGCTGGCAGGGGGGTGGGGGGGCCTCTTAGGAGGGGGTGTGGAGGGTTTGGGGAATGATGGGAAAGCAGGTACTGAGCTGAATGCAAAGAGCCTTCGCATGTGTCTCCTCTCAAACAGATCCTGTCTAATTCTTGACTCTTTTGTGCAGCCTGAGTCCTGGCTGCCAGATGGCACTGGGAAGACAGAACTGGGAAACTAAACTTCTGGTTTCCTGCTTGTTTCTTTGAAATGAGTAACAACTGTGGTATGTATTTCCAGAATTTTGCCTCTGCTTCTCTATGGTCTTAAGGACCCTCCATTGACCCTCTGCAGGGTGAGGTGAGGCTGTGACCCCAGAGGAAGGGATGCATGTAAGCCAGCAGTTCCCAAACTTTTTGGCATCAGGGACTGGTTTTGTGGAAGACAATTTTTTCAGGGATGGGGGGGTGGGGGGATGGTTCAGGAAGTAATGCCAGCGATGGTGAGCCATGGGGAGCGGCAGAGGAAGCTTCACGCACTCACCCACCGCTCACCTCCTGCTGTGCAGCCCAATTCCTGACAGGTGGCGGATGGGTACCAGTCCGGTGGCCTGGGGGTTGGGGACCCCTGGTTTAGCACGTGAAAATTTTGGTGCATTGATAATTTGCCTTCAATACTGGGACCAGAGCTTTATGTGACCCAGTTGAGTGGACTTGTACCCATGTCACTGGAGTGAAATAGAAACTGAGGGACCTGGAACGGAGAGCACTTTTCTTTCTTTCCTCTAAGTGCAAATAACAAGCTGAAACCTGGTCTGTGGCTGGCGGGTAAGGACCGAGCATTCTAGAAACAATGAGCAATGTGCTCAAATTACTGCAATTGGTAACTTGCTTATCATTAGTTGATAAGCCCTACTTAATCTATATGGAATTCCTGCAACACAAGACTCCAGCCACTGCACTCCAAACGTCTGTGTGTGCACGTGCGTGCCTGTGCACATGCGCCATCCGAAAATGAGAACACTCCCGTCATCAGTGAGATGGATTGGGCCATAATTGATTTTCCATAGACAAATGCTTTAAATTTTGGTAAACCCTTTGTAACATCTTAGTCAAATTAAACAGCCCTTTCAAGTCAGATTTATAGTGCATAGGATTCCACTTAACTGAGACAAGCAATGCAATTTCAGTGCAATTTAAAGGGTATTTCATTTAGAGACGGAACCAATCCTTGTCAAGGCCCTGGAGGTAACAAGAAATCTTCCTCTTCTCATTTGCTTGGAAGCAGTTGCAGTGCATTCCACGGGGGCTGAGCAGACCATGGAGAATTGTGAACGGTTCGGAGTAGTAGACTTCATGACCCAGGTTCATTGAAGGGGAAGTGATGAAAGGGAGGGGATGGAAAAGAAGGCAGGACCTACCCACAACATCCAGAGCCTTTCTCAGACTTAGGAGAAAGTGTCCAGTCTGGGTGCACAAATGACTACAAGGCCTTTCTTCATTCCAGGCTGCAGCAGATCTGAGCACTGGCTGGATTTCTGCCCCCATTTGCTCCCTGGAACTGGTGCCCTTAAGCAAGATGCAACCTGCACAACTGTATACAGCGGCCCCAGGAGGATGACATCAGGAATTTTACATACACATATGACCTTCCTTAATGTTTACCACACGAGGAGGTTTAAATTACTGTCCCGATTTTACAAATATGGATGGCTGGGAGACGTGAAGCACTGTGTTCACAGGAATGCTTGTTGATGGGATTCTAGCCCAAGTCTATCTGGTTATATCCAACCTCTCTCCTAACTCACCATGGACTGTGAATTCAACTGAAGGGCCTGGGAATCTTCTTCCAGGGTCAAAGGAAGACCTGGAAGGTGTGAACCTCACATCTTTGAAGATGCTGTTGGAAAGGGGAGCAGATACTCTCAGTTGGCTGTCCAGCTTCCGCCACGAGGCTCCTGCAGTTGTGAGGTAACTCAGTATTGTCTGTCCTCGAAGTTCTGCCTCACATCAAGCTGAAACTCCCCTCCCCTTGCCCTAAAAGAATGACTAGTGTCTGGACCAACAACTGCAGGTCTCTGTGCTAAGGGACCCACTGGCATAGCCAGGAATAGAGAGGGGACCTGGAGCCACTTCACCCCTGAGTCTTTGCTCTTGAATGCAACTAAAAGTCATCATCCTGCCCATCTTATTATAAGGTTCTGAGAATCAAGAGATGCAGCAAATGGATTACAATATCCTTGCAACTGAGATGAGGAAATAAAGAAAACATACTCAGCTTTAACTTTATAAGTTTACATTGTTATGTATTGTTATATATCCTATAATATATTGTTATATATTTATATATGTTTATGTTGAGTTTTAATGTATTGAGTTTTCAATATATTAGTTTTTAAGCAAAATCTATTCTATTTAAAGGACTGTCTTTTATGCTGAAATTAAACCTCTTTTACTGTATTGTCTTTTTCAAATATCCTTTATTAATCAAAGAAGGTAACCGATAGCTGCGTGTGTGTGTGTATGTGACTGTGTGCCTGGTTTTATTGTAGCTCATCTGTGTTTTATAAATCCTTTGACTTGGACAAAATTTAAAATTTGACAAGTCTTTGTCAGTATCACAAACATTTGCACACGTGTTTTTATATGTGTGTGTGCGCGTGTGTGTGTGTGTGTGTTGTGTGTGTGTGTGTGTGTGCTTTACATTTATGGGTCCATGGTCCCAACATTATAAGAATCACTGCCTTAGCCACAGAGAACTAACATTCACTGAGGGCCAGTTCTACCTTTTAATACTCAAGACAACCCTGCAAGATAAATATATCTAATTCAAGATAATGTTGTTGCTCAAAGAATTTGTGCATCTTGTCTAATCTTTCACAGTTAGGTAGCTGGAGATTTGAACCAAAGTCCCTCTGATGCCAAAACATCAGGACTTTTTGTTCGTTTTGATGTTTGTTTTTCACTTTACCACATTGTTTAATAGCTTCCTTTTATTCCTATAGTTCCATAGTGGGGTACTCGGAGGAAATTTGCTGGCTTTGAATTAATCAGTAAATTTCATTAATTCTTTCCATTGGTGCCCACAGTATCAAATACCTGTGTCTGCAGAAAACATGTTTGACCCAATTGGACAGATTTTTGGAGTCCATAACTCAATGCAACCAAAAGAGAGCTATTGGAAGATTTAAACCACATTCCATTTGCTTCTTGGTTTCCTTGAATCAGTGATTCTTAGGAATTTTTAGGTCCACTGGAAATTAAATTCCATAAAGGCAGTGCATTTTTTCCTGTTTTGTTCACTGCTGTACTTTCTACAACCTAGGCCATAATAAATACTCAAAAAGTGTTTTCCACATCATACAAAAAAATAAACTCAAAATGGCTTAAAGACTTAAATATAAGACATAATACCATAAAACCCCTAGAAGAGAACATAGGCAAAACATTCTCTGACATAAATTGTACCAATGTTTTCTTAGGTCAGTCTCCCAAGGCAACAGAAATAAGAGCAAAAATAAACAAATGAGACCTAATCAAACTTACAAGCTTTTGCACAGCAAAGGAAATGATAAACAAAATGAAAAGACAATCTAAGGAATAGGAGATAATGTTTGCAAATGATGTGACTGACAAGGGCTTAATTTCCAAAATATACAAACAGCTCATACAACTCCATAACAAAAAGACAACCCAATCGAAAAATGGGCAGAAGACCTAAATAGACATTTTTCCAAAGAAGAATACAGATGGCCAACAGGCACATGAAAAGATGCTCAACATCGCTAATTATTAGAGAAATGCAAATCAAAACTACAATGAGGTGCCACCTCACACCGGTCAGAATGGCCATCGTTAAAAAGTCTACAAATAACAAATGCTGGAGAGGGTGTGGAGAAAAGGGACACCTACACTGTTGATGGGAATGTAAATTGGTGCAGCCACTATAGAAAACAGTGTGGAGGTTCCTCAGAAAAGTAAAAAGAGAATTACTATAGGATCCAGCAACCCCATTTCTGGGCTTATATCCAGACAAAACTAATTTAAAAAGATACATGCACCCCTATGTTCATAGCAGCACTATTCAAAACAACCTAAACGTCCACCAACAGATGAATGGATAAAGAAATGTGGCACATATATACAATGGAATACTATTCAGCCTTAAAAAGAATGAAATAATGCCATTTATAGCAACATGGATGGACTTAGAGATTATCGTACTAAGTGAAGTAAGTCAGAAAGAGAAAGACAAATACCATGTGATATCACTTATATGTGGAATCTAAAATATGACACTAATTAACTTATCTACAAAACAGAAACAGACTCACAGACGTAGAGAACAGACTTGTGGTTGCCAAGGGGGTACGGGGGGGGACGGTGGAGGAGGGAAGGATTGGGAGTTTGGTTTAGCAGATGCAAACTATTATATAGAGAATGGATAAACAACAAGGTCTTACTGTATAGCACAGGGAACTATATTCAATATCCTGTGATAAACCATTGGGAAAGAACATGAAAAATAATGTATATATATATGCATAACTGAATTATTTTGTTGTACAGCAGAAATTGACACAATATTATAAATAAACTATATTTCAATAAACTTTTTTTAAAAAGTGTTTTCTGAATGAGTGAATGAAAGAAAAGAGACTCATTTGAGTATCTGATAAAAGCTAGACTATCTTTCCAGAAAAATGCACAGAGGCACATGGATAACACCGTGCATGGCATTTTCAGGTTCAGTAATCCCCGGAGGCTTACCTGTGATTCACAAAAGCTTAGGCTATTTTCTCGTGAAGAAATAGCCCTTGACACTTACCATTATTGGAGGAGCAAGGCTCTTTGGCTCTGGACTCTTTCTTCTATGTGGATGGGCACCTGAATGGTGTGAGGTCATCAACAATTTGGATCATCCATTGTTTTACCTACTTGATCTGAATGTCTGGGGCCTTTCTGGATCTGAGAGGTAAAAAGAGAAATAACAGCCATCACTCAGTGAGGTTAGATAGTCTGCCAGGCACTAGGTGATGCATTTTATGTATAATTGATCTAATCCTCATGTCAACCTTACCAGGTAAGTATTGTCATACCTATTTTTCACTTTTTTCATTTTATTTTTAAACTGAGGTTTAAGTCACATATAAGATTATGTTAGTTTCAGGTGTACAATGTAATGATTCTATATTTATATATATTGAGAAATGATCACCATATTAAGCCTAATTAACATCTGTCACCATATATAGCTACAATTTTTTCCTTTTTTTCTTGCGATGTGAACTTTTAAGATCTAATCTCTTAGCAATTTTCAAATGTGTATTACAGTATTATTAACTATAGTCACCATGCTATAATTACATCCTTGTGACTTATTTATTTTATAACTGGAAGTTTGTAGCTTTTGACCCCCTTCACTCACTCTCCATCCCACCCCGTAACCACCAATCATCAATTTGATAGTCAGAGTTTGAAAATCCAGTTGTTTCCATGACTTGACAAAGTAGTGAAAGCTTAAGAACACCAGGATCCAACATGCTTTGTGAAATGGGGTCTCCTGACTGCCATTCTTTCATTAAAAAAAAAGAGAGACACAAAGCAAGTGCCCAAATCTGAGTTGATATGACTGTAGACTTAAATTTTTTTTCCATTTTTATTATGAAAAATTTCAAATACACACAAAAGTAGAGAAATTAGTACAATGAAGCACCATGTTGCCTCAGCAAACATGTTTCTGCCAATCTTATTTCATCTACCTCACTGTATTTTTATAGCAATTTTTAAGCCATCTTTTCCTTGATGCCCTCAAAAATGCATCTCAATAAAGACATCCCAATAGAGACAACTTGACTCATGTTTAAGGTAGCCATCACTTTTTAAAATTTATTTATTTATTTATTTATTTTTGGCTGCGTTGGGTCTTCGTTGCTGTGCGCAGGCTTTCTCTAGTTGCGGCGAGAGGGGGCTAGTCTTTGTTGTGGTGCGCGGGATTCTCACTGTGGTGGCTTCTCTTGTTGCGGAGCACGGGCTCTAGGCTTGTGGGCTTCAGTACAGGTGGGCTCACTAGTTGTGGGGTACAGGCTGAGTTGCTCCGCAGCATGTGGAATCTTCCTGGACGAGGGAATGAACCCATGCCTCCTGCATTGGCAGGTGGATTCTTAACCACTGAGCCACCAGGGAAGTCCTGAGGTAGCCATCATTTTTTATACTTTAAAGAGCAAGGAATTTGTGGACAACACAATCTGCTCATTAAATCTAAAGAGAATGCAATTTGAAGTTATTGGTATGCAAATAAGAGAAGACTCACCAAGCACACCAAGTAGACTCAAACAGTCTTTCTTTCAATCTGGCAATGCAGGTTCCCTGGGATCTGTTGAATCAAGCTGTATTCCCCAAAGTACTTGGGTCTTTTATATTAGTTTCATTAGGGTAGTTCTGGTTCTTTACTTGTAGCAGAGCTTGGTAAATGAGAGGTCACCTGAGAAGCAATTAAACTAAACCAGAAAATCTTTCCTGTTCATTTCATCTTGTCCTTAAATAGTTTACACATCAATTGAACTGTGAAGAGCTCATGGTGGTTTATGATGATTGCTCCACTAGGGGTCAGCGCCTAATGAGTTGGGTACTTATCTGTGACCCCGACAAGATGACTGTAAATGAACAGATAAGAAGACCAATGGGACTAGTTCTCAAGGCTGCCCACAGAATCAAGATAACAGAAGCCAGTGGAGTTGGTTTTTCAGTTTTCTACTGAAAAGTAGAAGCTGGTGGAGTCAGGTAGATTGAAACACCTAGAGTTTTTTTTATTTAGAAAAATAAGGTGCTTATCTTAGCTCTTGACAATTTACAAGATATCTCTTCAGCCCACTCTTTTTTGGGGGGACCAGCCTTCCTCTTATTTCTTCACAATATCTGGTAAACTTGTGGTTCCCATCAAATGATTCCATTGAGGTGGATGGCTTCACTTAATACAAAAGATGTGTACAAATGTCAGTCTAGTGGAGTGGTACAGTGAAGCTTACTCACTTGTACCATCACAGAAACATACTGAACATGGTGAAACAAAACCAAAAGATCTTAGTAAAAGTGCATTTGCAGACTGAACAGATAAAATCATAGTGACATAGTATGGCATAATCAAAATTCTCAATAATTGGCAAACTACAACAAAGAATCTCCTTTTTCTCCCATTCACTAGCTGTATTAGCCAGATCTTTTTTTAGTGTGGCATAACAAACAACCAAATCTCAGTGATTTGCAGCAACAAATATTTGTTTTAAGCTGTGGGTTGATGTTTGGCTGCGGTTTGGCTGATTGTAGCTGGGCTCAGCTGGGTTATGTTGCATCCAGGTCTGTTCCCTGTATTTTCATTCCAAGACCCAAGGGGCGACAGCTACCTGGGGCATATTTTTCTCATTACAGGGAGTGGATACTTAATAGGGCTGGTAGAAATTCGTTAACTTCTTCAATCCTCAGCTGGGAACTGGCACAGTGTCACTCATTACCCATATTCCACTTATCAAAGCAAAGTGCATGGTAAAGTCCAAAAATGGATACAGATGTATAATCTATAAACTCCAGTGGAAGGATCTGCAAAGTCAGAGAGAAAAGGGAATGGAGATATAAATTCTCTTCTGAAAAAGATTTGGGAACACTAATTCAGCCTCCCACAATAACCGTGAAAAGAGCCAAAATTGGCAGAAATGTGTGTCAATGTCAAATGTGCTGACCCGTGACTTTCCGGTAAGGCAAAGAGTGCTCTCAAGTTCTTGACAGCCTTATCCGTTAGCCCCTTTGGCAACAGCACCAATGTTTCTATTTACACACCATGAGTATGGAATAAGGCATGGATTTTCCTCTTCTTAAACAAAACATCAGTTACAACTTTTGCCGCAAAAAGGCGTATGTCAGACAGCAAGTATATCAGGGTAGAAAAAATCAGCATTCCTCAGGCTAAAATAAATTATTTGGGATGGAGACTACCCACTCACTACTAAGTGGTTTCATAGAAAGGGCATTTTTAAATTGAAAAGTTTAAAATGAAAGGGTTGGACTTCTTTGGCAGTTAATTTTCAAGATTAATGTTTGACTATCTCTTTCTAGGTTCCTTGAGAGAGTTAGAAAGTTCTATGGGCTTGACACTAGGGGCAGAGCCATTGTATCTCATGCTACATTCATTTGGTGCCCTGTCCAGAGAGAAGATACGAGGAAGGTGGACCACGGGGATGAGCCAGAGTGACATTTTGCGTGTTCTTCTATTCATCCTAGGTGATTAGCATCACCTAAGATGAGGCCCATGACCTCAAATGCCTTCAGCTGCTAGATCTATAACAGGAATGAGCGGCACTCACCGGGAGTCAGGAAAATGTTTGCATAAGCTTGAGGTTCGGTGGCAACTGACACTCAGCCTTGGTATAAAAGAGATGACAGAGGATGATGAAGATTGAGTTCACATCCCTTCTAGAAGAGGGGCCTTTCAGTAATTGACTCTAGCTAACTGCCAAGTGTCAATGTGGGGCTTATGTTGTCAGACACAATTTTTTCAGAGAAACTGGAAATCTCGACAAAATCTCCTAATCTCTTAATGTTGACAAGGATAATAAATTCTACTGCAAGAAAGAAAGAGAGGGAGGGAGGGTGGGAGAAAGGATACCACTTTGCAGGTCCACTCTGTGAGTTAGTCAAACAAAAGCCATTCATAAGGCAAGGATGGCCAGGATGGCCAGTGTGTGGCCTCCATGTATGCGATAGCTCCTTTACCCTGTGGCAGGGCTAGACACAGCAGGACACTGAGCAACGAGAGGTATGGTTACTCCCAATTTCTCCTGAGTCAGACCATCACACCACATCCTCATTATTTTGTGAGAAGTAACATGAATCCCATAAATAGCAAACCTGTATTCAAACATAAATACATGTTTAAACAAAGCATCCATGATTGAGTAATGATTCACTCCTTTGAATCACCCATGCCATTACTCCCAGGAGTATGGATAACAGAATTTAATATCAATATTTAATTTTGAATCCATGAGCTCAATGAAAAGAAGGAGCACTTGTTTATGGGATGTCTGTTGTGGGTCAACCCTCTGCTGGGCACTGTGTAGACTGTAGAAGGAGCTGGCTCTACAGGGCGGACAGTGGCAGAAAGTGATAACCATGGGAATGGCCAGCCTTGGCCCCATACCTGTTCTCACCTCACAGGCTGTGTGCCCTAAGCAATGGACTTAATCTCCTAAACCTCCCTTTCTTCGTGGAAAGCTGAGTTCTTCTCAGATTTGCAGAATGCATTTGCGATTTTATATTTAAAGTTCCAAGTTCAATACCTGGTGCTTATTAGATGTTGGGAAAACTTTATAACATTTCTGTGCCTCAGTTTCCTCTTCTACATAAGAGGATAATAAAGAGTTCCTGGCTCAGAAAATTGATATAAGTAGAGAGATAATGTGTATACAGCTCTTAACATGAAGCTCAACATGTAGTACTTAAACCATATGTGTGTGTGTGTGTGTGTATATATGCTGTTTTTCCAATATTTATTACTATTATTAAGTAGACTTCATTATGAGGAATAAATAAATCTATCAACATTGTAATGGGTCATCTATGTCCCAAATGAGATATTGTCTTCTATCGTATCTGCAGGAACACAGCCACGGAAGATGTCATAGGTGGCCATATAAACACACGCACACACATAAGATGAATGAATGAAGCTAAGGGAGGAGAAAATTCCAGGGAGGGAGGTATCCTGGCCTCCACGTGTTCTAATGACCTTTCTGGCCCTGTTTTTCCAGAGCACAGCTCTGCAACTGGAATTGCTTCAGAGAAGGACCCTCAGAGACTTAGGGCAGGCAGACCCTTGGGAAGGGGATGATAGGCTGGTGAGGTAAGAAAGGCAGTCAAAGAAAGAGACCTGCTCAAAAGAAGAAAACGGACTCCATAATTTTGCATTAGCATCACTTTTCATGTTGTAAATTACACTCTTTTGGACGGATTGAAAATGAGAAAAACAGGTGGGCTGCATTCTTTTGAGTCATCAGCCATGCGTCTCTGAGGAAGGAGCTTATTTATTCCTCAGTTTCCCCATTTACAACAATAACGTTTAATTGTCCGAAAGGTACTCGGAGATCCATGGAAGAAAGGCACTCCATGAAAGCAAACGGTTCTCATCATCCTTTGGGGTCTTTGCTCCCGGCAGGCATTCACGCAGCTCGCGCCGCACCTGTCAGAGATGGATGCGCCCGACGGGGCGGTTAAGGAGAAGGACGTCGGGAAGCGAGTTGGGCCGCTGGGGAGCAGAGAGAGAGCAGAATGGCAATTTTCGGGGGGCCGCTTAATGGAGAGCCCCTCCTTCTCGGAAGGAAAAGCTGGCAGAAGCTTTGTTTCACGTGAACACAGTTCCCAGAACAGTGAGAGGAGGTGAGAAGCCGGCTTAAGTGATGCTTCGCGTGGGGGGGAGCTTCAGCAGAAAAGCTGGGGCAGGGTGTGTGTGTGTGCGCCATCTGCCACCTCCCTCCTGTTACCTAGCTGAGAAAGGGCTCCCCATGTGCACGGCCTGTTCTGGAACTTGAATCGTGAGAAGCAGCTGTGCTACACCTCCTTATGCATCCGGTCAGCTACTTTCCCTAGGCCCCCAGGACCTGTGCAACCTGCCATGCGCGGTGATGGTGTAGCATGTGTCGGGGAGTGGGGGGGCGGTGGTGACGGTGGGAAGGGCTGCTGCGATGCTAATGGCTTGGAAAGTCCACCTCCAAAAAGTCTCTGGGTCCGCGGACATAAAAGAAACGTGAAGGAAGACCTGGATTCCAAAGACAGGCACACACATTCTGGCATGTGTCTAACCAAACACGTATATACGCACACACAGAACACAGACATGTAGGGAGTTGCAGAAGACCGTGTGTTCAAAAAGAGGAGAGTGAAATTATACAGAGGTTTCGTTATTTGCAAAGTTCAGTGTTATTCAGCTTAAGAATTTTAGAAACGAAAAATGTGTTTAAATAGAGATCTTCAAATCAATGCTCCGCTCAATGCACTTTGCACATAGTTGAAACTCAATATTTATTGTATGGGATAAATGAGGGCAAGGAAGGAAGAAAAGGAGAGAGAGAGGGAGGGAGGGAGAGAGGTAGGAAGTCCCAATAATTTCAAAGCAGAAAAGATTCAAGATGAGGTGAGGATGATCTTTAAGTCAAATTCCTCTTCTTTTTATTTATTTATTTATTTATGGCTGTGTTAGGTCTTCGTTGCGGCGAGCTGGGGCTACTCTTCGTTGCGGTGCGCGGGCTTCTTATTGTGGTGGCTTGTCTTTGTTGTGGAGCACGGCCTCTAGGCACATGGGCTTCAGTAGTTGTGGCATGCGGGCTCAGTAGTTGTGGCTCGCGGGCTTTAGAGCACAGGCTCAGTAGTTGTGACACACGGGCTTAGTTGCTCCACAGCATGTGGGATCTTCCCAGACCGGGGCTCGAACCTGTGTCGCCTGCATTGGCAGGTGGATACTTAACCATTGTGCCACCAGGGAAGTCCCAAAATTCCTCTTCTTTTATCTTGACTAAACACAAAGAGTTAAGTCCCCTTCTAAAGAAATAATGAAGAGGGAGAAGGGTGATTCGGGGTCCAGGATAGCTCAGACCCAATATTTTCTCCACGTCCTGTTCTATTCTAGAATATTTTCTTTCTCTTTGGGAGGGGAGGGGCAGATAGCAGAGCTAAAATCTTTCTTCTAGGTCTTTGCTTCAAGAGGTGTCCAGGTAACCAGCTCCCCTTGTGATGGATTCAGGGCAGGTTCAGAGATGGAGGAAGCCTGGCCCTAGGAGGTAAAAAGGGACCAGGGAAGGGAAGGAGCCTGCACAGCAGGACCAGAACTCTGGGACTGAGTGTAGCCTTCGGTCTAGGAGTTCTGGACTGTTTTTATGCCTCTATTTTTTTTTCTGGTTATTGTTTTTATTTTTTCTTTTCCTTTCTATTTAGTTAGGTTCTTTGTTCATTTTTAACATTTCAGCATCTACCAGCTGTGCTAAGGAAAACAAGAGAAAGTTATTTGTGTCCACATGAACGTGTACACACACACCCCAACAGATTAAAGGGGATGCAATTCCTCATGAAGGAAGCGTGGTGACTGCAGTGGGAATCCAAACAGAACCGCTTGACCTGAAAGGAAGACAAACCTCAGGGGGAAGGCTTGAAGACTCTGGCCTTCTTTTAAACAAGGGAGGCAGTGCTTGTACAAGGAGTCCCAGAAAATAAGAGGATGTTTTCAAGGCACTGCAAGAAAACACAAGGCTAGATCTCGAAGAGTCAACACCAGTTCTAAGCCAGCCCACCAGCACCAACTGCAAACACACAGATACAAGCCAGAAGGCACACTCTTTCCAACAGACACAAAGCAGAGGTGAGAGTCAGGATGGGCGCCACACAACGTGTGCTCTTTTAATAAACGTTACTTGGGAATAACAAGCACAGGGGAAAGTGAACAATTATTTTCCAGGAGTCGAGAAGCCAAGTCTCTGCCAGCATTTTTCCGGTCCTGAGGGACACCTGTTTCCACAGCAACCACAACTTGGGGAGAAGGCTGCCTCCAAGTTATCTATCCCAGGAAGATATTTAGTCAGGGCTATCAATTCTGCATGGGCAGAAAGAGCATAGAATATGAGTCACAAACCGCACTGGGGCTGAGGGAGGTCGAAGAAACTGGGACTGTGGTTAAGCCACAGAGTCAGCTGTCAGGACCAATCCTGAACTTCACCCTCATGACTTCTTGCTGAGTTCTGGCATCTCCTGAGCCCCCTGACCCTGGGTCCTCATCCTGGCAACCTCCACCTGATGGTGACAATGATGAGGATGATGATAGCAATGATGATGATAATAAGAATGACAATGATGATGATAAAAATAACAGTGATCATAACAGAAATGAACACTGATTGCTAAGTGCTTCACATGCATTTTCTACTTTTTTTTTTTTTTTTTTTTTTTTGCTGTACGCGGGCCTCTCACTGCTGTGGCCTCTCCTGTTGCGGAGCACAGGCTCTAGACGTGCAGGCTCAGTGGCCATGGCTCACGGGCCCAGCCACTCTGTGGCATGTGGGATCTTCCTGGACTGGGACACGAACCCATGTCCCCTGCATCGGCAGGCGGACTCTCAACCACTGCGCCACCAGGAAAGCCCAACTCGTGACTTTTTTTGAGGGTTGCATCCTGACAGCCGCCTCAGCCCCTGAGAACCCTTAGCTTATTTCTGGTATGCAAACATGCAATTTGGAGGAAGCATGAATGGGCTACCTCTGTGAACAGCCTTCTTTCTCTGCTGTCTGCATGAATTAATTAACTGAACCCATGGAGGATTAACTTCTGCTGGAACCTTCATGAAAATGCCTTCGTCCCCCAAGAACAAAGCAAGGGGACTTATCTGCTTTCTTCTCCCTCTGACTCAAGCAAGAAGTCTAGGGGGAATGGAGTGACAGTGTCCACAGGCCAACGTGGGTGGGCACTAGGATACAACGCCCAGATCCCTTACAAGGAAGGACCAGTTGTCCCAGAAGCTGGGGGTGCGTTGGCAGGTAGACCTCGGCATCAGCCACCTCAGGGTTACCTCCGCTGCAGTGAGGATGGGTAGATGCAGTGAAACTGAGCAGGACCCTGGGGGGCCCTTCTGGGGACAAAATGTCCCCCATTTCTTGTTTGTAGGAAAAAGGTTTCAGTCTCCTAGACCTTCCCTGAGTTCCAAAAGGCAGATTCAAACAGTTGCTACTAGTTAGGGGAGTGAGGGAATGCAGAAAGAAACATCAGTGCAGCGTGGGGCCTGGGCCTGGCTCCTCCTTGGAGTGGGAAGGGTGATGTGCAAACCGATCTGATACAGATCTCTGAGTTCTTCTACAGGAACTAAGGCCCCCACCCAGGTGGAGGATGGTAAATTCAGGCTGTGCACAAGCTCGTGGACCCCAGACTTGTTGGAACCAGAAGGCTGATGACTGAGATTCCTGGAACACCACCTCTAACCAATCAGAGGACAGTTACACACCCTGCAGCCCTCCCCGCAAAACTTTGCCTATAAAAACTTCTTCCCTGAAACCCATCGGGGAGTTGGGGTCTTTTGAGTGTGAGCCACCCTTCTCTCCTTGCATGACCCTGCAATAAATAAACCTTTCTCCGATCCAAACTCTGATATTTCAGTTCGTTTGGCCTCTGTGCATCAAGCACACAAACTTGGGTTCAACAACAGCAGGCGCATGAAGGCCAGGCCACCTCAGCCCAATCACAGGCAACTCTGGAGGGCTCTCTCTCTCTAGAGGTCCCCAGGCCATTGGTCAAGGCTGACCTTGAGCCTTGAGTATCACCCTAGATTTCTCTCTCCCCGCCCCTTCTCCCTCTCACTCCCAGAGGCACTGCATTGGTTTCCTGTGACGACTGTAACCAATTACCACAAACTTCGTGGCTTCAAACAACACAAATGTATTCTCCTATAGTTCTGGAGGTCATAAGTTTCACTGGGCTAAATTAAGATGTTGGCAGGGCTGTGTTTCTTCTGAAGGCTCTATGGCAGAATTTCTTTCTTTGCTTTTTCCAGCTTCTCGAGACTGGCGTCTTCGTTGGCTTATGGCCCCCTCCTCCATCTTTAAAGCCAGCAGTACAGGCATCTTCAAATCTCTCTCTAAGCCCTCTGCTTTTGTTCTCACACCTTCTTTTACTCTGACCCTCCTGACCTCTGATGCTCCCTGCTGTAAAAACTCTTGAGATGGTACTGGACTCATCCAGATAATCCAGGATCATCTCCCCACCCCAAGATCCTTAACTTATTCACATCAGCAAAGTCCCTTGTACCATGCAAGGGAACATATTCACAGGTTCCGGGGATTAAGAGGCAGACATCTGGATGGCTATTCTTCTGCTTCTTGCAGCTATTCCTTAAAATATGGTGCACATATGACTCCATCTCAGAGACTGTTTTCTGGGGAACCCAACCTGCAACACTACTATCTAGAAACACTACTTCCGCAGCCTGTCTTATTTCAGCTCTGGATTGTTCTTGCTAACAAGGGGTGAGAAAGAGGAATAGCCATGTAGATTACCTAAAGCACACAACCATCCAAATAAAAAGCCTTCATAACCAATGACATCATGTAGAGTTGGCTTTAGCGAATCCACGTATGTCTGTCTGTGTATTAAAGAAATAATTTTACTCAAGAATAGGTCTGGCCTTTGCCCTTGATTCCTAGAAGGTCATCACTAAGCTCTTAGAATGACCTGCCTGATAAGAGTATCTTTGTTTACTTGGAAGCCTTGGGCCAGCCCCTACAGTCTAGATGATTTATAATGGAGGGCTTGGGCCATGTGGTATGAGCTAAAACTTTGGAGGAGCTCAAGACTGAGGCAAGCCATGTGGGTGGGCAAGTATGTCTAGATGTCAAAGCCCCAATAAAAACTCCGGACACCAAGACTTGGGTGAGCTTCTCTGGGTGGCAGTACTCCATGAGTATTGTTGTACATTGTTGCTAGGAGAAGACAGTGCTGTCCATAACTCCAGCCAGAGAGGTCAACTAGAAGCTCTACATGTGAAACTCTCCTGGCTTCTGCCCCATGTGTCTTTCCCCTTTGCTAATTTTAATTAGTTTTATTCTGCCATAATAAATTGTAACATTGAGTCTAATGGTTTTCAGTGAGTCTGTGAGTTCTTCTAGCAAATTATCAAACCTAAGGGTGGTCTTGGGGACCCTGAACTTGCAGTTAGTGTCACAAGTGATGGTGCTCTCGGAGACCCCCAAACTCTGCTCTGTTTAATGCACAGTATTTAGGAAATTTCCTCCCCCAAACTTTTCCCAGCAGGACTTCTATGTCTTCTTTATTTTTTCCATTCTGATTGCCTGATCAGCTCTTCTCTGTAGCCACCTTTAAATTAGAGACAGGTATTTCCCTCTCTGGCTGCTGCAAAGATCCAACCCAGGGCAATGCTAAGTCATTATGGAATCTTCTTGGGACCTGGGAGGGCAGAGAAATGTCTTGATTCAACAACTGAGGCTCAAAGCACATTAGATGTCAGAAATGGCTCAGTTCAACCTCTTTTTTGTTGTTGTTGCCATTCTCATACACCGGAAATACAAAGACGGGAAAGACCCCCTCCAGAGATGTAATGGGGCGGGGCGGGCACGCAGCCATTAGTGCATGGTCCTCGCAGCAGAGAGTGTGGTGAGAGGCAGCTTGTGGCTTTCTCCCCAGGGCCCTTCAGACCCGCTGGCCTTGGGCTGCCAGGTGAGCTGGGGGGCCCAGGGACAGGCTGAGGGCTGTGTCCTGCAGGGCTCCAGAGCCCTCGCCACGGCCGCCCATTGGCCGGGCCCAGGCCTTGAAGCAGCAGCGAACCTCTCCCCCTCCCCGCCTTGGGTGGCCTGAAGAGCCTGAGGGCCGGCTGGGTCCTGGGCGCCTGGTTCCCTCAGTGACGATGGCTGGGCAGGGTCTGGAGACCTGGCCCTGAGGGCGCCGCCAGCTGAGCTCTGCCTCCTCCGCTGGACCTGAACACTGGCAGGAGGACCCAGACTGGGTGCTGGACGAACGCTCCTGGGCGGGGTAACTGGCCCCCACAGGGACCCCCTCCTCTTAGCCAGGGCCTGGACCTCAGAGGGCAGAACTTGAACCTTGGGGCCCTGCCCTTTCTTGTCAGAACAGGGAATAACGTTTGTTGTGGTGGAGGCTTACAGGGACATGGCGACCTGACCATGACCTGACCTCAAGAACAAAGCATTTGACACCAAGAAGTTTGCAACAGCTAACCACGCCCCTCCTTCACCTTTCCTATGAAAGGGCTGTGCTGAAAGCTTTTAGGGAGTTCGGGGTTTTTAAGGCATGAGCCACCCATCTCCTTGCATGGCCGTGCAGTAAACCTTTCTCTGCTCCAAAGTCCAACGTTTTGGTATTGTTTGGCCTCACTGTGTGTCGGGCACTTGGTCTTGTGTTCGGTAACAGACAGGTAGTGCACATGGAAGAGACAGACCAAGACTGCAATGCGGTAAATTACGTGCCCCTCTAGGTGCTGATTACAAACAGAAAGAGGGATCGACAGGGGCCTTTCTTTGTTCTACCTGCCAGGAAGCTCAGGAAAAAAAATCACATCACCATCAACTGTGTTTACATTTATGGTGAGCAAAGCTTTGTTTTTACTTTTCCTTTTGGCCCTCATTTCTGTTTATATCTTTATTTTAATATATTTAGCATGAATTTACTGTTTATTTTTATATTTGGACCTCAGTTGTACAGAACTAATCATAATTCTGGCTCAACCACACACCTTGATCATTACTCCCTGCACACTATAGTGCTTGTTTGTTTATTTGTTTGTTTGCTTATTTGTACCTTAGTTCATTTATTTTTAACAACGTAATAAGCAACTATGAATGCACTCCCAAAGCAAAAACTAGATCCACAACAATAATTTACATTGTGAATTCACTCGCTATTTCAAAACATCTAAAATAATTTGTACTTTCTTTTCTTGAGAGTAAAATTAATAAGCTGTTCTTCAGGAAATTTTCCAAATAAAGGCTTACATAAAGAGAAAAATATTACCTAGAATTCATTCCCTCATGCCCAGCCACTTCATCAATAGCAGTTAATATTCTATTCTGGCACATTTACATTTAAATATTTTTCTATGGTTTAAGTCATAATGTTTAAATCTTTTTTTTTTAACCACCTGCTACTATGTATTAAATACTTCACTTAACATCACGTATTACATTATTTCTTATTTTTGACTCTGAACATTATAAGCCATATTTGGATAGTACTATAACTGATTTAGTAATTGACTTATTGTTAGACATTTAGGCTGTGGCTTTTCTGAGAGGGATATGATAAGTCATATTATTAGATAATATTTTATATGTAGTTATTATTTTACTTTTTTGTCGAGTCTTCTGTATTTTGATTCTCAGAGACTGGATGTCTGGGACATTGTTTCGAGGAAACAATGGACAATGCGTCTCCAACATTTTAAACTTGTCCAACTGTTTCCCAGAGAGATAACACCAATTACTACTGACCTTGGCAAGAAGGGTCCCTGATCTGGTCCCACACTTTCCTGGGGCCCTCTCTGGCCTCCCTCGGGCCATGGCACTTCCTATGGGTCAAGGGGATAACCCACTGGGAGCCCATGACCTCTGACTTTCTAGATCTTGCTCCCAGTGCCTGGGGTCTTGGAATTGCCTTCCTCTGGTACCACACCTGATTCCACAGCTTCAGAGTTTCTTCCCTGGGGCTGTTTTCTCAAGAGAAGACCTCAACTGCACTCTGCATGCCCCAGGCTGTGTGTGGTGGGTGGGCACCTGGAAGGATCTTGGATGTGCAGTTGGGGGGCCCACACGCCTGTGTACAGAGTCCCTCCTGGCACAGGTGGAGCTGGGGAGGGAAGAGGAGTGGGAGCTGCTAGGGGCCAGGACCGCCAAGTTCTACCAAAAAATTCCTGAGGGTCCAAGAATTATAAAGTCACCCAAGTCATTAGGAAGGTGTATTTGTCAAGGTAGGAAGACTGAAAATCCTTAACGCTTCTTAGCTTTGTGTGTAACTTTTAAATCTGTAGGTACATGGTACGTGGGCCCCCAGTTATCCTCTTGTCCTGGGCCCTGAGCTTGTTAGGGGAGGAACTGATACCATTTCTAGTCTTACCAGCACCTTGGCATGTGCCTGCCCACCAGCATTACAGCTTATGATCATCCTTTGTTAATTTGGTGGATGAAAAACACTGTCTCGTGCTTGTTTTAAAATGCATTATATTTGGCTATTCATATTTTTATTTTGTTAATGATTTGGGTCTTTATTTATCTACTGTGGCCTCAGATTTTCTTGTAAGTTTGTAAAGACTATATTTACATTAAGGATAGTAAACTCCGTACGTATAACAACTAGCCTAGAGCTAGGTAGGTGGTGTCTGTCCAGTACATAGCCCATCCCCCCCCCTGAAAACTGCCTGTGATCAGCAGGGTAGAAGGTGGGACCAGTGAGGGAGGAGCAAGAAAAATCTGAGAGAGCTGTGGGGACCCATTTGATTATAGTCATTAACTGGTGGTCACTGAAACAACCAACCAAAATCAGGTAGATGAGAGCAAGGAAAAGAAGACCTAAGCAGGGCATTCTGAAGAAGTTCTGAAAGTGTGGATCATTACCTGTGGCTTGGTTTGCCACTTACAAATTCCTGACTGGTGACCACTAGATTCACGTAATGATTCTGTCCCTGGACATGCACTGGCGTTCAATAAATGCATGAAGAACTGAATTCTTGAATTTAGCTGTAATCTAGCTAAATCGAATGTCCAAAAGCAGAGTCAATGTTTCCCCCCAAATGATCTCCAGTCAACAAGGAGTTGATCTTGTTAAACCACAACCAAATCACCCCCTCAGGGGCCTTCATCCCATTTTCTTCTTCAAACACCCAAGTGGAATCTCTTCATTTCTTTCGGATAGTTGGCCAGTAAATGCTTTAATTACAAGTTGAAAGGAATAAAATAAAATCATCTGGTGGAATGGTTTTAATTAGAATTTAGAGCGTTGGGTGAGCAATTAGTGCATCTAAGAATGGAGACTGTATACACATATTTGTCTGTGTTGAGCTTCACTGCTTTAAATGATCACTTGACTCAGCTTCCTCAAGCTAAACAAAGGCCCTCATAATGGGAGCACTAATAATAATGTAGCTGGAACCAATAGAAAATGATAAAAACCATCACTTACTCCACGTCCTCCCAGGTCCTATGGCAGGACTTCATGGCAACGTCACCAGTCTTAGTTTTAGGACAAGCCATGAAATTCTTAAGATTCTTAAGATGATAGACTCAGTTTAAATTAAAGCACAGGGAGAAGAGGGAACAGCGAAGGGAGAGGAAGGGGACGGTCATGTTTGACACTTGCTCTGTGTCAAGTACTGAACATCACCTCCTTTCCTCCTTGCACCCGTATGTGCCAAGGGTGTTATTACAGATGCACTAAAAAGCCTTATTGAGTGAAGTAAGTCAGACACAGAAAGACAAATATCATATGATATCACGTATATGCAGAATCTAAAAAAAAAAGGGTACAAATGAACTTATTTACAAAACAGAAGTAGAGTCACAGATGTAGAAAACAAACTTATGGTTACCAGAGTATGGGGGGGAGGGATAAATTGGGGGATTGGGATTGACATATACACACTGCTATATGTAAAATCAATAACTAATAAGAACCTGCTGCATAGCACAGGGAACTCTATTCAATACTCTGTAATGGCCTATATGGGAGGAGAATTAAAAAAAAAAAGAGTGGATACATGTATATGTATAACTGATTTGCTTTGCTGTACACCTGGAACTAACACAGCATTGTAAATCAACTATACTCCAATAAAATTTTTTTTTAAGTTCCAGTTTTAGAAATGTGAAAAAAAAAACGCTGAGGCCCAGAGAGATGAAGGCATTCCCGAGCATGGACCACAGCAGGGGCAGAACCCTGGATGGTCCAAATCCAAAGTCTTTGCTCCTTGCAAGAGAAGGGTTTTATTCTAACACCCCAAAGAATTCTTCTTGGAACAGACTGATTTCTACATCTCAAGTGTGAGCTCACTCTCCGACTGGGAGGTGAGAGGTACAGGAGCTAAGAGCGAGGCTGCTGCTTCCCACAGGTCAAGCGGGGGTCACGCCACTGGTTCTCAATCTTGGCTAAACGCTGGAATCACTGGGGAGCTTCAAAAAAATAGCAGTGGCAGCTCTCACCCCTGGAGTTTCTGAGTTCGCTGGGATGGCAGACAGCCTGGATGTGGGCATTTTGTAAAACTCCTGCAGTGAGGCTCATAGACTGCCAAGGTTGAGGACCTCCAAGTTCCATGCACCACATGCATTGAGAGAAGGTTGTGGAAGTCTAATTTAAGAGTGAAAACGACCCTCCTCTGAGCTCTGTGAGCTTGTGCCCATGACACTGCCCTCAGCTCTGTTCCTGTCCCTGCAGGAGACCTGGCAGAGAGTCACCAAGTATCAGAGTGAAAGACCCCAGGTGGGGAGCTGGGTTCAGGGTCTAACTGACACTGTGATTTTGGCCAAGCAAGTTCATCTGAGTCTTAGTTATGTATAAACTTAGTCATCTGTCTTCATTTTAAAGATGAAGATGAAAATTACCTGGCTGGGCTAGAGTGAAGATTTTAAAAATTGCATTCCTACCAAGCCTAGCAAATGATAATTGCCAATAACTGATAATCATTTGTTTAAATCATGTAGTCCTTGAAGGCATAGACCATACATGTTTGATTCTCTATCTGCAGCACCTGGGATAATACAGGCTCTGTTTGTGTGGTCATTGATGCTCCTGTCCTGAATTTTCCTATTCCAGAACCACTGCATGAAAGGAGTTTAGACTCTATACATCTTACAATGCAATGAGTATCACTGTCACACATTAACATTTTGGTCCAGCATTTCCATGTTAATAGATTTTCCAGAAAACTTAAGCAAATGTGTTTGGGATACATCACATGCTAGAGTCTCCCTTTTGAAGAGTCACAAGTCATATAAGCAAAGTCAATCCTTTAAAAGAATACCTGCAGTGATAAAATCTGTTTAACATTGTGTATACCAGCATATTCCAAAATATAGGTTTCCTAAGTACATTTAATGGAACACTTTTTCGTATGCAATGTCACTAACATTCTATGGGACTCTGTCTGGAGAATCTCACCCTAGTTTAAATTTTATAGTTAAAAACGTATTCACAGGAAAGAGGCCAGTGACATGGCCGGCCACCTGGGCAAGACCTTGCAAGGTGCCTGCCATTTGAGAGAGTCTGGCAACCAGTTTTGCGGCTGAGATATCTGATTTCATCAGTTTACTCACATGTTAGCTTTTTCTAGGAAACAGATTCACAAATACTAAAAGCAAAAGAAATTGTATGAAGGCATAAAAACTCTTTGGATTTTGATTAAGTTAGACAAGTTCTCCTAGCTTCAGAAACCTCATCTGTAAAATGTGAATAATACAGTAACCCTGTGAGCTAGGGATTATTTTAAGAAACTGTGGAAGCCACTGGTGCTTTTTGGCAAATATTTCCCAATCTCTGCCTTCTGGTCACAAGGTAGGATTATGTGTCCTGGATCCCCTGGGGCAGAATGGGGCCATGTGACTACCATGTAATGAGTTATGAATGAAGCTGAGCATACGTCACTTTGGGGCAGGAGAGTTTTGTTGCTGGTGTGTACTCGCCAGGGCTACCTTTCTATCGAGAATGGCCCCCTGTGCCACCCAAGATAAAGGTTATTTCCTCAGCCCAGATCCCATAAGAAGCAGAGCCCACCTGCAATGGACATGCAATGTGAACAAGAAATAAATGTGCAATGTTTAAGCCACTGAGGTTTAGAAGTTGTTACTGCAGCACAGCTTAGCTTGACCTGTGTGATTCGAGTCAAATGAGATAACGAACATCAAATGTCATTACAGTTTCTGGTGCATAGTAGGTATTCCAGAGATGTTAATTCTTCCTTTTCTAAAATGGGGAGGAGGAACACTCTAGGTGACTCACAGCACACATCTGAACACAGGTCACTCTATCCTGATGAGTAGGTGCACTCAGGAAAACAAATTACACATCAGAAAATACATCAGAGCATTACATGCAAAATAGTTAGAGTTCGGTTTTGGGGATTTGCTTGTTTGAGTAATTTTTTCCCTTCCTTCCTTCCTTCCTCCCTCCCTCCCTCCCTCCCTCCCTTCCTTTCTGTGCATAATAAGCTCCTAGAAAATGATGGATAAACTGAACTGAATTTCATACCTTGGACATTAGCTTATCCTGCTGTTTTTCAGAACAAAGTGAAAAGGGGGCACAGAGCAGGCACCAAAGGCTCCAAGTGGCAGAGAAGACTCTGACTCCTTCCAATGCTCCCCCCCCACACGCCTCCCTCTCTTCTTTTCTTCCCTCTGAAATGGTTCTGGATTTAGCGCTTCATCCCATTTTACATAATTAGCTGCATTTTTACCTCTGACTTGGGATGACAGCCCAGCTCTCGTTTGCTTGTGCTTATAAACACAAACTGGAAACACTTCTCATTCACATGCCCTGGAAGGCTCAGAGGAAGGTGAGCCTGAGGGCAGTCAGCTGCACTGTGGGCTCATGTGTGCAAGCACTTGACCTGCATCCTTCTCCCATCAGGGAGTGAAAGCAAACCTTTGTTATCTTAGCAGAAAACACAGGCTGCTTCCACCGGAGCCAGAGTTGCCAGGCCTGCTTCCCTGCCGCCCAGCCTTCCTCTCCCTGCAGCTGGGGCCTCACAGGTCCACCTGCTGATTCTGCCCACCTGCAGTTACTCCCCTGCATTAAGGAAGGCCGAGGCACAGGGAGTCGGTGGGCCCTCTGGCTCCAATGTCAAGTCCTGCCCTCAAGGCCCAGGCACGTGGGCTTTTGTGGAGAGTTCCAGCCTCATTTCCTGCCTTGGTTTCAGTTCTAGAAACAGAGTCTACCCCTCATGCTGCCCCCGACCTGGTGAATGTTCCAGCACCCAGTCACTATGCCCAGGCTCTGCTCTGGTCAGCTCCTCCCAGGGACCAAAACCCCACATTCAAGGTCACCACTGAGGTTGTCAATTGATGCACATTACTTCCTTCTCCCTGCAGGCTGCCCACAGAATCACCTAGTGCCAAGGCTTTATCCAGCCTTCATTTTCCTTTAGTGAGGTCTGCCACCTCTTCCGTGCCTCATCTTGGATTCTGAGATGCTGAAGCATGCCAAGACTGAGGTTCAAGGCTTTTCCTGATAAACTCTACTTCCTACCTGGGTCAGCCTGACTCAAGTGGGACGGGACCTGGTCCAGTGCCCAGCACCTCCTAGGCTGCACCTCACCCCTCTGCTGTGTTTAACTAAGCAAAGCCTGGGCAAGATGGGCAAACTGATTCAAAGATATATAAGTAAATAATGAAAAAAATACACAGCACATGGAGAGGGCAGAAATCATAAACATGATCCTCAAAGAACCATATTTTAGAAAACAATATTTGATAGGATGATGTAATCCTAATTTCGTGTGCACTAAGGTTAAATTCTCTCTCTTCTTCTGTGTAACGGGGCTATCATCACCTACCTGGGGACGTTATTGGAAAGGTCGTAGAAAGGTATGTGGAACAGTAGCCCAGTACCTGGTATACACGTTGTACCTGGCACTTGTGTGCTGCTGTCTTTGTGGTGATGGTTGCATAGCCCATAATCAGGGCTGCACTTTTGCCTCTGTGTTTCCTGCACAGCCTGGAGCCTTCATGTTTACATGGCAAGGAACACAGGAAAGATGCTCTTGACTGGGGTCTCTGCTCGGGCTGTCCTTTGGTTCAGTGATCCCACAAAGGGGCAAGAGGCAGCACCTGCACAGGTGTATCCTGGGAGATTAGTATCTACTCCCAGGCCTGACCTACTACTTCACCTCTTCCAAACGCTATTTAGCATCTGTGCACCACGAGGGCTCAGAAGGAAATCATCTCCTGTAGGATAAAGGATTCCCAGAGGAGGTAATTCTGTAGACTTTTCCTGTGAGGTCAAAGCTCCCAGCAGCCAGGTGTACCCTCTGCCTTCAAGTGTGATTATGTCTGGGCTTCGCCAGATGAGGATGCAAAGTGCAGAAACCTGTGCGGTGCTTGTATAACCCCAGCCGATCCTGCAGCAATCATTGTCTGAGTTAGCTAATGGCAGGGTATGAGGCCCTCCCACTGAGATTCCATTACCTTGTAATTTCCAGCTTGTTCACTGTTGCAATAAAGCCCCTCTGTCTTATAATTCCCCAGCATTCATGTCTCATCTTCTCAAGAACTGAAGTATGTAAGATGCTTTCGGCTGGGGATTCACTGAAATAAGTTATTGAAGTGAGGCCGAGAGGCTTCCAGCACTAGGCTGTTCATCTCAGAATTTATGTTCATGCTTCCTTTGGAAGGTCCAATGTAATCGCAAACAATGTGCTTTCTATATGTTTAAAAAATCATAAGTACTGGGCTTCCCTGGTGGCGCAGTGGTTGAGAGTCCGCCTGCCGATGCAGGGGACACAGGTTCGTGCCCCGGTTCAGGAAGATCCCACATGCTGCGGAGTGGCTGAGCCCGTGAGCCATGGCCGCTGAGCCTGTGCGTCCGGAGCCTGTGCTCCGCAACGGGAGAGGCCACAGCAGTGAGAGGCCCGCGTACCACAAAAAAAAAAAAAAAAAAAAAAAATCATAAGTACAATGGAGGCGGAGGGGCAAGGATCCCCACACTTGGGGCTCCTTAGCAAGAAGAGACTTGGAACAGCAGACTAGTTTCTGATGTCATTTCTATGGGGCTGAGATGCTGCAGTTATTCACTCAAAGCCATTCAATGGGGTGGAGTAAGGATGTCTACACACCCTCATTACCCTGGTCCCAGCGCCTGACAGAAGAAGTGATCTATATCAGATAACCTCCTTCTTGAAAACTGCTGTCCCTCCCACATCTTGTTCTTTGGCCTCTGAGATACGGTCCTTCTCTTCTCTCTGTGGACGCAGGTCCCCCCCTGGTTCTGAGCCTTCACGTGGTCATCTCTTCAACCTCCCTGCCCACGGCGGCCCCTCCCTCTTCCACTCAGCTAGCTGCCACCCTCTGATCCTCCCAGGATAGTGTTCTTCTCAAAGCTGTCACTGCACGAGCCTCATCACCAAGGAGAGAATCAAATCGCAATGTCTCAGGGTGGGATTTGAGGACCAAACACTGTGTCTCTCCTTGAAATCCAGCAGCAGAGTTTGCAAGAGCTGTCGCGGAGGGATCCCAGGAAGGTGTCGAGAAGGGAACATAAGGGTCATAAGGGGCTGGTGAGCCTCACCCCACCGCTCTCTTCCTCTGACAGCTTTCCAACCAAAGATTTGTGGAGTGGAGGTCCTAAAGCACAAGTTATTCTAACACCCAGATTATACGACACCCCTATTGAGAGGTGGGGTCCGTGTCCTCACATTTTTAATCTAGGAGGCCTTTATGACTGCTTTTACTAAGAGTGTATGGCAAAAGTGACCTTATGTGTCTTCAGATGCCCTTGACTTTCTCTTAGAGCTCCTGGCTCTGTGTAAGAAGTCTGACCACCATGAGGCCACCGTGTCCTAAGGAAACCCAAGCCACACAGAGAGGCCATATGTAGATGCTCCGGTTGACAGTCTCACTGAGCTCAGCCTCTAAGTCATCCTATCCAGGGCACTCAGACACAGAAGCATCCAGATAATTCCAGCCCCCAGCCATTGGACTCACCCTCAGCCACTGGAAACTTCTCAGCTGAGCTCCTAGATGTCATGGAACAGAACAGAAACAAACCATTCTGACTGCCCCATATTTCTGCCCCACAGAACCTGTAAGCATAATAAAAGCTTGTGATTTGAGGCCACTGAGTTTGGGGTAGTTAACTGCACAGCAGCAGTTAGCTGGAATGGAGGGAGAGGGTGAAATTACTCCCCCATCCTCTTCCAAACATATCTTCTTTTTTTTTTTTTTTTTTTTTTTGCGGTATGTGGGCCTCTCACTGTTGTGGCCTCTCCCGTTGTGGAGCACAGGCTCCGGACGCACAGGCCCAGCGGCCATGGCTCACGGGCCTAGCCGCTCCGCGGCATGTGGGATCTTCCCAGACCGGGGCACGAACCCGTTTCCCCTGCATCGGCAGGCGGACTCTCAACCACTGCACCACCAGGGAAGCCCCCAAACATATCTTCTACCCATCTTGCGGGTGCCTGAAAACTTTGCCTGCCTCCCCCAAGGATTCAACAGGAAAAAAGCCCTGAGATCTTCTTGCTCAGCTTGTTTTCTCAATTGGCAGGGCGGGGAGAAGCCAAGGGACTCGGGGCAGATACATTTCAGTGAGGGGCTGGGTGGAGAGGAGGCTTGCAGACCCCCAGGGGTGTAGATCACATGTAGCATCGCAGGGGAGGGACCTGGCAGCTGGTATCACAGTGGAAGGCCTGGGCGTGAGCTGTGGGTTCAGAGGGACAAAGCTGGGCTGGTCACAAGAGGGACATACCATAGAGCCAAGGTCAAGATCATCACCCCAATACATCTGGCTCCAAGCAACTCCTGGGCATAAAATATCCAAATCTTCTAGAAATTCTGATTTCAACTCAGTTCTAGTCACCTAACAAGTACCCAGCATCTACTAAACAGGAGGCCAGGTTTGTGAAGAAATAGATGAAGAAGATGCTGTAATTTCAAGTCAGGGGAAATCCTTCTCTGTCCTGGGTATACTGTCTCTCTGGAAAATTACTAAGCTACTTAGGATTATATATAGAAAAGCCTTTCCAGAAACTGCAGCCACAGGAAGGCCAAGGCATGTTCTGCTTTACCGTTCTGCCAGTTGCAGGGGTCTCTTACTTTGGAGGGGAGGGTGAGGCTGTCCCCTCCCTGTGTATCATGTTCCAAGGAGAGAGGAGGGGCTCTGAGCATTCATGTGGTCCTCCAAAGAGAACCTAGGCAACACCCTCTGGCTGATCCCACCGCTTTGCCAGCTGGCTGCAGAGGAGAGCCTGCAAAAGCCTCCTAAAAGCTCCTGAAACCACACAAAGCCGGCCTAAGAAGCGACAAAGTGGCTTGCAGCTGCCTGGTGAGCGGGCTGCGCCTAACTGCCTGTGATCCCCACTCAGCCCGCGGCCGGCACGCCTGCAGACACAGCCCGTTGTGCTGGAGACCTCATGACTGCAAACTCCCCTTCCATCCCACACAGTCCTCAGAAACTGCAAACGTGTCTGTCTTTGGCCCGCCTGCCTGGAAAGGTCACTGCAGCAGCAACTGATCCCTCACTGCCATTTCAGCCCTGCGCACACATACAAACCTTACACGCTCAAGGTCAAAATAGTTACTTGCTGCTGCTTTATACTGGCCAGACCCAGGCTGGACCCTATGCAGAGACAGATAAGGCTTGGTCTCCACAAAGCAGCACCTCTCAAGCATCCCCAGCCATTCTAATTTCATTGATCTGGCATGAACCCCTGGAAGCTGGATTTTTAAAATCTCCCTACTTGAGAAAACGTGCAGCCAGGTTGAGCACTCCTGCCCTGAGTAGCACGGCTATAGTTACTGAGCGCTATTACATGCCAGGCCCTGTGTACTAAAAACGTTCTCTCTTCATCTGTAAAACAGCTATTAGTGAGGTCTTCCCTTTTGGAAGAGTGAAAAGACTAAAGTTTAGGGAAGTTAAAAGTAATTTGCCCATACAACTCTGCACCCACTAGAATGGCTAAAAAGGAAAAATAGTGACAATACCAAGTATTGGTGAGAAGGCAAAGCAAATGGAACTTTCATTCACTGCTATGGGGAATGCAAAATGGTCTGGCCGCTCCAGAGCACATTTTGGTTGTTTCTCATAGTGTGAAACACATACTTATCATAGGACCCAGAATTCCACTCCTGGATATTTGCCCAAAAGAAATAAAAAACATATGTCTGCCCAAAGATTTCTACTCAAATGTTCATAGACGCTTAATAGCCATAAGTCAATCTAAATATTCATTGACACGTGAATAAATAAACCAATTGTGCTGTAGCCGTCCAATAGAATGCTACTCAGTAATAATAAAGAACAGAGTACTGATGCATGTAAAACGTGGATGAATTTTAAAAAACATGTATTAGGAGGAAAAGAAAAAAAAAGCCAGAAACAAAATAATATATACTGAGTGATTCCATTTATATCAAGTTCTAGAATAGCAAACTCATCTATGATGACAGAAGGCAGATCAGTATTGGCCTGGAGTCTGGTGATGAGGAGTAGGGGTCACTGCAAAGGTCATGAGGGTACTTTGGGGTGATGCGGAAATGTTCTCCATGATTGTGATGGTGGTGACAACGCTATAAATTTTCTCAAAACTCATGAAATTATCCTTAATATGACTGCATGTTATTGTTTATAAATTGTACCTCAATAAAGTTGATTAAAAAAATAATTTGGGGGCTTCCCTGGTGGTGCAGTGGTTGAGAGTCCACCTGCTGATGCAGGGGACATGGGTTCGTGCCCCAGTCCGGGAAGATCCCACGTGCCGCAGAGCAGCTAGGCCCATGAGCCATGGCCGCTGAGCCTGCGCGTCCGGAGCCTGTGCTCCGCAACGGGAGAGGCCACAACAGTGAGAGGCCCGTGTACCACAAAATAATAATAATAATAATAATTTGGGAGGATGAAGCCAGCATGGAATTTCAGCACAAGTCAGTCTGATTCTGAACCTTCTAATTTGGCCGCCCCCCAAAGGCCTGCATGGGGATAGCATCTCCCTGAGGGGCGGCCTGTTATCTACTTATTCAGGATGGAATTAGAAGCAAACGGGAGTTTGGGGGTGCTGGGCTCTGGGGAGAAGGGAGAAGGGCTTTCAGACAACTGAGAGAGTACTCAGGAAAAGTGTTCCCGACTTCTCAACTGTGACGAGCGCTCTGAATGTGTCCACTTATCCTTATGTCTCCGAGCAGCCCTTTCCTCTTACAGGGATGAATAAAACAGTTTGCATCTCAGAAGCTGAAATCGTTATCAGATGGAATCCCCTGGGGGAGCTTGTTAAAAATATCGATTCCCTGACCTCACTCCCAATCCACCAAAACAGATCCACAGAAATGAGGCTTAGGCATCTGCATTCTTAAAAAGCTTCCTGGAGATTCTGATAGTTTGGGGACCACTCTGATGCCACGTTTCCTCCCAGCTCAGCTACATTTCCTGCAGAGATGCATTGCCTTAAAGATGGTCTCAATTTTCCAACTAATTGCAGTAACATTTGAGCCTGGGGAGTTTTCTATGACCAACTTCTAAACAAGGCCTGGAATTGAGCCAGCCCTCAAGTCTCCCTTTAAGCCATGACCCCACTCCCCATCATATGAAAAGTAGCCTCTGTAGTCAAAGGCTGGTGATGAAGACTCATGGCACAGTCTGTTCCCAGAAGGAAGGAGTATTTCCCCCAGGGAGATTGCCAGGATACAATCTTCGGCTATCTCCCTCTTTCCTTTTAAGAAATAAAATAAAAATTACAAGTACATTATGTCAAGCAAAGTATTTGAAATATGAATCATAGATTGTAATACATAAAAGGAAGAAATTGTGTATTCTTTGAGTCTTTATCGATTTCTGGGAGAATCAGCTTAGCGTATGTGAAATTACAGACCTGGAGGATTGTTGTTGAAGCTCTAAGTTCAGGTTCATGAAGTCATTTTATGAAGAGTGCACCATGATAATTCTTTGATTGTGCAGAGCTGTGTCTCCCCAAGTTTTCCTGCATGGGAAGCAGTAGAAGGAATGTGGCAACAAGCAAGGGAAGAAGCGTGAACATCTCAGCCCTAGGGTCTGCCATCATCACCCACCTGTGACCTGGTACTAACCAATACACTTACAAACTGTCTTTAGAACCTACATCCCTTAGAGAGTGTTGCAAACTCTGAAGACCTGGGAAAAGGAAGAGAGACACCAAGACTAAAGGGATCTAGCCTCCAGCTATCTAAGAAGACCACTTTCAAAGGAAATATGATTAAAACACATGCTGATGCATATCATTATTGCTCTCATGGTGAAGACTTCTTTCCATGACCTGTCTGAACAGGCCCCAACTACGGCTCCAGCCTCATCTCATATTCTCATTCTCTCCCTCTCTCCTCCTCATGCAGATGGGCCTTTTAGCCTGTCCTGCCACAGGACCTTTGCCCAAGCTCTTCCCGACTCCTGGGATTCTTCTCTTTTCCTTCTTCACCTAGTTAATTTCTATTCCTCCTTGAGATACCAATGTAAGCATCCCTTCTTCCAGAGCGGCTTCCCGTGATCTCTCTGTGTCCAAACCTCCATTATAATGGTTCACACACTATGTATCCCCTTTGTAATAATCATAATTGTGACCTTATAATGGTTTGTGTGGTTGTCTGATGAGTTCCATAAGGGCAGAAACTTCAATCATATCTTATTTACCTCGAGAACCTCAGTATCTAGCATAATCCTGGCACATATATACACAAAAATATTTAAGGAAAAAAAGATGAATGAATGAATGATCATCTAGTGCAAATTCCCCATCTTGAAGACGAGGAAACCCAAGCCCAGTGATGTAAGTGACGTGCCTTAGAGAACCTATTGCAAGTTAGTTACAGGGTTGAGACCAGGACTAAGGGTCTTACAACCCCAAGCCCGGAACTCTTTCTCTGATGCTGCCTTTCCTTCCAAATAAAATGATGACTCAGTTGGAAAAAAGAAAAAGAAAAAAGAAAACAAGCCAAAAGACAATCAGAGAAAGAGCTTTCCACTGAATGGACCATATTTTGTGCTCAAAAGAGAAAGGACAGAACACAAAAGAAACCATGAAAAGAGGCAGGGGATATCATAAGCAAAGTACTTGATATGAATAATAATGAACTAAAACATTCCTGCTTATTGTTTATCTAATTTTGAATTTTAATGAATAGCAGGGGTGGTAATTACGCAATTCCTATGTTTATAGAAAACCAACACATGAAACCTCAGAGTTCGATATTTATGAAGGGTCGGGTTCCCTTAAATACTCAGCTTGGCAATTAGAAGGGGAGCTATTCATTAACATTTTAAACTAGATAAATAAAGAATAGAGTTGTTATTTATTCATTAAAATTTTAAAAACTGGAAATTATACACTAATCTTTTGGGTGTATCCATATCATTTAATTAATCATGAGTCAAAATGTTACTAAGAAGTATGTGTCTCCACACCTAGAAATAGATGTGACAACTATTAGCAAATGGAGTGGTTTAATCAGAGTAACAATTCAGATTCATCTTCCATTTGTATTGAGAACCTGACTCCAGATGCCTGATAACTTAGAAAGAGCACTGGCCTTAGGGTCAGATGGAGCTGGGTTTTGATTACTTTTCTTCTGAGTGACCTTTGGCCACTTGCTCACCTATTCCGGAATCAATCCTTTATCCATAAAACGGGATTATAATCTTACTTCACAGGGTTGTTGGGAGGCATTAAAGGGCATGAAGTATGGTGACTGGTTCAGGGTAGGTATCTTATGAGTCATGAAGAACATTGCTCTGGCCCCAGCTCTGGCCCAGCTACAAGGAATAAGCATCTGGTTTTCTACAGGTGAGGGTCCTAGGATACCACAGGTGGTCACTCGCAAGCTGGTGGTATTTGAGGATGCCAGGAGGCTCTGCCTGAGGGTTACAGACCAGGGCTCTGCAGTGAAAGCCTTCTGAGCACCAGATGGGGACCGTGTGTGTTTGGCTCATCATTATATTCCCAGTGCCTAGTACCCAGAATATAGTAAGTGTTCATGGATATTTACGGATGAACAATGAACAACTGTATGACCACCATTTGGCATCAGCACCTCTGGAAAGTTCCTGTGATGCTCAGGTTTCCTCTCTTTTGCACAGGTCACTTGTGTTCCTGGGCTTTCTCCATCCTCCCAGATTATTGGTATCCAGAGGAATCCTGCCTCAGAACCTTATCAGCTAGGGCCTTTTCCTGACAGCCCCATGCCCCAGAGTTCTAGAATTCCACCTCACTCCACACTTCCTTTGTCTAATTTTCAGATGAGTTTGGGATTTGACAGTATCAAACAGTTCATGCATTGCTGCTGCTTTGCTCTTATCAGGAAGTGCAGACCTCTTAAATCTCAGCACAGTGTCTGGGTCCTGGAAGTTCAATATTTGCCGTGCTCGTGCCAAGGTTTGAGATGGGATTGCTCCAACTCCCTGCCTTGCTTGCTGTCTGCCCATTTCCTTGTGCTCGGTCCGGCTTTAACTATGATTTCATTGCTCCACATCTCTGCCAGTTTCAGAGCTCCTTACTACCATGTGGCAGTGTCCACAAACCAAATGCAGGGCTCCCCAGAAATGGGAACTGAGCAAGGGTAGACAGTCCTCTTTCTGAAGAGTGACCTGGCATCCCCCAAGACTTTTAACAGACTCTACAATTTCCTACTTGGTGAACTAAGTAAGACACATCAATCACAGGCTAACTGCCTGTCTCCCCTGTTCTCTGGACATAGTATCTCAGTCCACTGGGGAGAGAGAGGCTATAGGTATCTCAGTCCAGTCCAGGACACCAACCAATGGTACTCAGAATGGGACAGTTGTGGGTGCTACTGTATTATTCATGCCTTTTTATTCTGATGTTTAGCCTCTGGGGCCTTACCAACCTTGGGAAGACTGCCCCTCCTAGGACTAGCCAATTCTTAGAGTAAGTGACTGTCCTACAAGTGCATCTTTTACATGCAAACTAACCAGTCCAAAGCCCACACCCAACCTTCTCCTCTATTGAGCTCTTAAATTCCAGGCCAATATTCCCCTCTCCTAATCGCCCAGGGCCAGGTACCAGACAATTTAGGGCAGTCCCTACACTCCAGAGCCGGCTGAAATTATGAAAACCAGACAAACATAAGCCTCCTCACCCTGACTCACCTGTTTCTACTCACAGAAAACACAATAAAGGCTCTTGCCCACATTTCCCCCCTTGTTCCCTCTGCCCCCAGACTGACTCTGGTGCTTCCCCATTTGGCCCTGCATGGTGTGGCATGCCGCCTCCTCTTGAAAACTCTGAGTAACAAACTACCTTTTCACTGGAAAGCATCTCCTGATTTGCTGGGCTCACCATACCTGAATAATAATGAAACAGGCACTCATATTGTCCTCTGAGCCAAGCCCCAGAAAATCTATTCTGCCCTTCTTGAAAAAAGTGAACTCTCAGAAACTGACAGCATGAGTTGAATAATGAGCTGGAGCATCAGATGCATTACAAGGAAACAGAGTGAGAAAATATTTCCTGGGTGCAGATGTGTGGCTTATGTGGTTGGGGGACAGTAATTTCCCTCCACAGCAATATGATAGAGCACAGGAGTGCAAAGAGAGGAATGTTACGGACAATCCAATGGCAGCAAGGTCACCCCATATGGGCACCGTTATGGTGGAGCCTGGGTCTGGTTGTAGATTCTGTGTGCAGAATCCCTGCGCCCCCAACCCCCAAGGTGTTATGAAGAACTAAACCAAAGCTGAAGAATGCTAATGGCCACCATGAAGTATATGGAGCCTTGTTGAATGTATTTGATTGATTGCATTCTGGTTTGTAACAAAGCTGCTGGCATGGGTTGAACGGTGTCCTCCTAAAATTCATACAATGAAGTCCTAACCCCCAGTACCTCAGATGATGACTGCATTTGAGATCGTCTTTAAAGAATTAATTAAGTTAAAATGAAGTCATCAGGGTGCATTTTAATCCAATATGACTGGTGTCCTTATAAGAAGAGAAAATCTGGGCATAGACAAAAACAGAGGGAAGGTGATGTGAATACACAGGGGAAGACAGCTATCTACAAGTCAAGGAGAGAAGCCTCAGAAAAAACAAGAAACCAACCCTACCAACACCCTGATTTTGAACTTCTAGCCTCCAGAGCTGTGAGAAAGCAAATACCCGGTCCATGGTACTTTGTTATGGCAGCCCTAGCAGACTAATTCAGGCTCTGGTCTCCTCCATCACTCAGGTATGTCTGAGAAAGGTAAGAAAGGTCTGTTCAGCACCGTAGAATGTACTTTCTTTTCATTTATTTTTTTCACCCAGGCTGCCAATAGATTCCTACAGCCCCAATTTAGATGTAGATGGCAGCAGCAAGTGAAGTTACCACATCAAAACATGGGCATGAATATAACTGTTTGAGCTCCAGCCCACAGAAACTCTTATCTCTCCCAGTGCCCACATCCCTTGCCCACAATACTGCCATCATCAAAGGCGCTTTTGAAACTTGGAAACCCTGAACCATCCATAAATTCAAAACTTGAATCAATCCTGTTATGCTGTGGCTATGCTGGATGATCAAGCAGAGTTAAAAGGGTGAGCCACAGCGTTTTAGGTACATGCAGATCAGGCTGTCAGATTTGCAAGAACTTTGCAAGTTCTTTAAAATGTGGTATCAGAGTAAGAAAAGGCTTATACCTGCACCCTTTGTGAAGACTGAAAAGTTATTAGGGAAAGAAACTCTGCCGGTAAGTCTGGTTGGAATTGTGGCATATCTGGTTAAAGCCAGATGCTTTGGTATCTATTTAGAGAATAAAGAGTAAGAGCCAGATTTCAAATCCAAGATGGTAATTTCTTAATGGCTACAAAGCAGATGAAGAGGAATACTGGCAAGCTGCCTGGAATAGGAAGAGTGCTGGTCTTGAAATCAGAAAACCTGGTTATTAATCCAAGTCATTTACTTTCCACAAACATCTGTTTCTTGATGTAAAAAAATTAGTATCACTCCATATCTATCGCTCACATAATTAATGGGAAAATCATTGTGAAAACATGTGGAAAACTCTAAGTGCCAAGCAAAGGTAGGGACTTCTTACTCTTTAAAAGGAGATCATGCCTTCATCCTCGGGACAAGAGTAACTTAAGGAGAAAAATTGCCAGCACAACCTTCCTGCCATAATTTAGCTTTGACTTTTTTTTTTTTTTTTTTTTTTTTTTTGCGTTACGCGGGCTTCTCACTGCTGTGGCCTCTCCCATTGCGGAGCACAGGCTCCTGGATGCGCAGGCTCAGCGGCCATGGCGCACGGACCCAGCCGCTCCGCGGCATGTGGGATCCTCCCAGACCGGGGCACGAACCCGCATCCCCTGCATCGGCAGGCGGACTCTCAACCACTGCGCCACCAGGGAAGCCCTAGCTTTGACTTTTTATCATAGGATAATTTTTAACTTAGGGAACTGTTCGGCGAACTCTTCCTGCAGTGACACCCCAAGGTAAACATTTGGCATAACCATAGTAAAATTATCAAAACTAAGAAGTTAACATTAAGACAATATACCAACTAAACTACAGATTTTATTCAGTTTCCCAGTTCTTGCACTAATGTCCTTTTTCTGGTCCAGGAACCCACATGGCATTTTATTGACATGTGACCAAATTCTTCTGCATTGAAGAATTCTCTCTCTCCTTCCTTCCTTCCTTTCTTTCTTCCACTATGCACTTATTTATTTACTTATTTTGTGTGTGTGTTTAGAGTACGAAGTCTTCTGGGGTTTTTTGATACATCTTTATTGGAGTATAATTGCTTCACGAAGCTGTGTTAGTTTCTGTTGCACAACAAAGTGAATCAGCCATATGCAGACATATATCCCCATATCCCCTCCCTCTTGAGCCTCCCTCCCACCCTCCCTATCCCACCAATCTAGGTCATCACAAATATCAGCATGAAATCTTGGATATTTATTTTATACTTTGGGTTTTAATTCAACACTAGCTTTGGCCACTAGGAGCTCCTTCAGCACTGGTTTCTGTGTGCTTTCAACATGCTCCATCTTTGTTTCTTTCTGTTTGTTGGTTAGTTTGGCTGGTTGGTTGGTTGCCTGGTTGATTGATTGGTTGGGGCCATCTTGCATTTTGCCTGCTGTAGCCCTATAAGCAACCACTTCCCACATGCCCTACATTTCATCAAGGAACACTAAAACATCAAAAGCACATATCAAAAAAATAAATAAGTAAAAAGTAAATCATGTTGTGAAAGATAAAATGTGAGTTTATTTTCTAGGTTTCTACCAGGTTCCCTCACCATCACCACTTCCTCGCATATAGAAAGGACCCTATAGTCTTAAGAAGTAGTTATTGGACACCCAGTATGTGGTAGGCACTGGGTCTACCAAGATGAGTGTCATCTGATGCCATTCCCTGCACTCAAGGGCTTCTCAGTCTATAAAAGGAGATGATTTTAGCAGCTATGCTACAAATAAGTGGTTTATAATACCCAGTAATAAAGAGTACACCAGACATTTATACTTAACCCTCTTTGGACCATGGAGAAGATCAGCTTGATTTTAGAGTCTGTGCTCTGAGACAATGACTTGGCATATGTTCTAAGCTGAATAATGGTCCCCAAAGATGCCCACGGCCATTGAGTATGGCCATTGTAGTTTGTGTGTGTGTTGGGGAGGGTATGTATCTATACCCACATGTATCATGATGTTAATTGCCAGGCCCCTGCAGGTGTTCCATAAGTGATAATCCTTGGATCCTGTAAATATGTTACCTTACTTGGTAAAAGGGATGTTGCAGATGTGACTAAGTTAAGGATCTTGGGATGGGGAGATTATCTTGGATTACCTCAGTGGGTCCAATATAACCACAAGGATCCTTGTAAGAGGGAGGCAGGAGGGCTCAGAGAATGTGAGATGTGATGATGGAGACAGTCATGCTAGGCCACCAGCCGAGGAACGTGGGCAGCTTCTAGAAGCTGAGAAAGGCAAGGAAACATATTCTCCCCTAGAGCCCTGCTGATCCATTTTAACTTTCTGACCTCCAGAACTCAAAGAGAATAAATGTGTGTGGCGTTAACCCACCAAGTTTGTGATAATTTGTTTACAGCAGCAGTAGAAAATGAATGCAGCTGATGAGCCCCATGACTGCTGATGGCCACAATATTTGGTCACCTGTTATTATCTGTGAGCCATCAGGCAGATTGAGAATTGTGATTTTGTGTGACTGAGAGACAGCTGCTGTGACATCAGCATTCACAATGTTGTCCAGCGGAAAGAGGTTAGGAAATCTCAAAGTTGGGTGGAGGATGGGGGCCAGGGCGGGGCCACATCCAGGAGAGTATCTAAGTGTTTGAAAACAGGATGCTTTCTGCTGCTCAGGGCACGTCATTCCCAATAACTTGCCCTCTTGGAACACATCCCAGGGCCCACAGGCGGCATCCAAAGAGGGACTTTGAGTTGAACCTCAGCCAAGTATGTAAGGTGAAATATCTATTCTATTTCTCCCCTATCACCGTGGCTGCCTCTTTAACCGTTTGCAGGTGTGGCTAAGCTAACAGAGGGAATGTTTAGAGGGTCCCAATCCTTTCACTTATTCTCCCAACAGTCACTCAACACTTTGGCAGGAAGGGAGAAGGAAAAAGGCCTTTCAACACCCTTCTGATGTCCAGACTTTTATGAAATGCCCACTTGCCTCATTGGATGCCTGCTGCCTCTTAAGCTCTCTGTTTTCTTTCGGTTAAAGATTTTTCTATGTTGGCATATATAAATTCCCAAAGTTTCAAGCCTATCTCATCACAAAACATATAAGTCAATAAAAGTAGACAGATCCTTGAGAATCCCTTGGCTAAATCTATAGGCAAGACATTCTTCAAAGGATGGAACTGGCTGGGCTTCATTTTTGTCTTCCTGTTATAGAATTTCTTCTGCCTTTAAAAAGATAGGGGGCTGTTCACTGGTAAAGATGAGATTATCGGTTTGATGTGGTTCAACAGCGTGCATGTCATCCCGGCTGATACCCTCTGCCTGTTTCAAAGACAGACTGTGAGTAACTCTAATTCCCATGTGTACACCAATAGATCAAATATGAACACTTCCTGAGGAAATGAGAATAAAATAGGCAGCCCAGAGATGCTCCTGTGCCCCAATTATATTCCATTTTCAGGTTGTGTTCTACTTCTTAAAATGAAAGAAAATTGTGGAGTGTTTCTAATCTTCGCAGTTCGGATTGAATCCATCTTCCCTGAATTGTTTCCAAGTGGGTTTACGTTAAGATGGGCTTTCAAAATAGCCAAGTAGCTGGTCTGGATGATTTGAGACTTGGGCAATTGGAAAATGCTTTGTTTCACCAAAAATGTCACCAAACAAGTTAAAAGCCAAATGTATACATTTTGATTTCTACAGATTTATTTTTATTTCTTTCCTTTCAAATGAGACAGGGAAGCAGCATTTATTACATATCTAAAGCATTCCATGCACCGTGTTGGTATTTTATGTATTTTATCTCACAAGTACAAGACAGAACTGCTCTTCCTCCTTTGAAGTGTAAGAAAATGGAGATGCACTTTTTTTTTTAAGAAACTATTCCTGTTCCCCAGGGTAACCAGGATGTAAGTTCAGGTGTGACTCAGAGGCAATGTGTTGTGATGAAAACAACAGGTGTTTTGGAACTGTATTAGAATGTTTACACAACTGTGTATTAGCTCTAGGGCTTGGGCAAGTTACATAACGTTTCTGAACTGTTTATTTATAAAATGAGGATAACAATACATAACTTGTTGAGCCATCATCTTGTGTGCATTTGTGTGTGTGTATGTGTGTGTGTACACCCATACATACATGTATATTAACTCAGGCCCCTAGAGTTGTTTCATAAATGATAACTGATATTAGTCAATCAATAGGTAATGACTGGCTACCTCTTAATTGGCAGGAACTATGTCAGGCACTGGTACTCCATGGCACAGGATTGCTGCCATTTGTAATTGTGTTTTCTCACCTAAAGCAATACAATGGATTCTTCCACTACAACCAATATTTGCAGAGAAATTCCTATGTGCAGAGTCACTGTTTCAGGCACCATAGGAAACTTAAAGGTAACATTGCTAAACCATAAGCAAAACAACCATGATGCGTAATAAGCCTATTATACTGATGCACCAGCTACTCCCAGGAAAACAATCTGCAGGTCGCTTGGTGAGTCTTCAAAGTGCAGGGAATTCTGAGGATACCCGAGATATTCAGCTTCAGAAAACCAGTTTCCAGGTTCTCATTGTGCATTTATATTCTTTGCTAAAACTATTTTAACTGAGAAGTCAGCTCCAGTTGAAGTGACTTGGATTCTCAGTCCCTACTTTCCTTTAAACAATCACATCTCTCACATTTTACAAAAGACAGACAAATTTCTCATCCATCCCCATTCATACTATTAAAAAAAACAAAAGAAAACAACTTCTGAGGTGTTGAACAAAAGAGAATTTAAAATGTTGCTCCTGGGGTTGGGGAAATATGATCTCTAATAACTGCAAAGCAAGTCCTTTTGCAAGTCAGGTAGTTTCTGATTCTCTACTTTCAATTTGAGGAACTCAGTTGCATTGCAAACAGGCAGATCATTAAAACTAGTTTTTAGTGGTAAATCAAAAGGAGTCTTTTGCAGGTAACCAAAAAAATTAATGTCATTTTTTGTTTTGTTTTTAAATTCTGTTCCCATCTACTCATTTAAGGACATGAGTTGTCTCAGCACTTAAATAAATAAAAATTCAAAATGGGAATAAAATTTATACCAACTATTTTCATTTAAGTAATAAGTAATATTTATTCATAGATCAATGACCTACATAAAAATTTTCCTTTTACCTTATCAAAAGATGTGATTTCTAATAAAATTATTATGTTTAGTAATGATCACACTATGTAATATATTCCTCTTGTTTTGGTAAATTAGATATAATAATTATACTGTTTGTAGTTCATTCCACATTTTTAAAAGATAAATCTCAGACCGTAGAAGATTAAAATCCATTTCAACTTATAGACCAAGAAAGAGAAGAGCAGCTTCTGACATCCAGGAGCTGGCCTGGTGCTCAGAGCCAGGCCATGCTGCTCTCCTGTTGGGTAGCAACAATCTCACCAACACCAACATCAGACCAGGGGGCTGATGCTCTGCGCTCTGTGACTACAATACACACAGTCTGTTACTATGACATGTTGTGAGACAAAACAAAAACAAGGAAACAAAACCATTTCAGGATCTTTTATAAGCACAGGCAAAACCAAAAATGTCTTCACTCCAGCTGCTATAACAAAAATATCCAGGTGGTTTAAACAGCAAAATTTAATTTTCACAGTTCTGGCGTCTGGGAAGTCCAAGATCAAGGTACTAGCAGATTCACTGTCTGGTGAGGACCCACTTCCTGGTTCCTAGATGGCATTTTCTTGTTGCAGCCTCATATGGCAGAGAGGTAAGGGAGCCCTCTGGGGTCTCTTTCATACCGGGCACAAATCTCATTCATGAGGGCTCCACCCTTATGACCTAATCACCTCCCAAAGGCCCCACCTCCTAATACCATCACACTGGGGATTCAAGATTTTGTGGGGGGGGGGGGTGCGGCAAACTTTGTCTATAGCACAAAGTTATCGTGGAAACCACATAAGTACCAAATATCACCTTCTCCCAGTTAATATGCATGACTGTTGATTCTTTACCAATTACACCTTTAAACCATGCTCTCCTCTCCTTCCAGATAAGATTTATTAAGACAACCAATCATAGACTTGTCCCCACTTCCTGACAGCATTCAATCCACAGTAAATTCCACTTGGAGTAGCCTTCCCCAATTACCTAGCCAAAGTCTAAAACCTATGACAAATCCTTTTTTTTTTTTTTGCGGTACGCGGGCCTCTCACTGTTGTGGCCTCTCCCGTTGCGGAGCACAGGCTCCGGACGCGTAGGCTCAACAGCCATGGCTCACAGGCCCAGCCGCTCCGCGGCATGTGGGATTTTCCCGGACCGGGGCACAAACCCGTGTCCCCTGCATCGGCAGGCGGACGCTCAACCACTGCGCCATCAGGGAAGCCCAACAAATCCTTTTTAACATCCTTTTACTGAGATGCCCAACATTTCCCCACGGTGTACATTCTCCTGGGCTGCAGTGAGTGATAAGCCCAACTTACTCCGTTACAGCTGTGCTTCTGTGGTGTTTGGCTGGAAAGCATTGGCTAAAGGGATGTGCCACCAAAATTCAGCTGAAAACCTCACTGCCCTGGACAGAAACTCAGGACCCAGTGCTGGTGTTTACCCCCGAGATCCTCTGTGCCTCTACCTGTTTGAGCTACCCTCTGCCCATGGCTGAAAGATAAGTGCATGCTAAACTGAGCTCCAATATTTTGTTAAATACTTCAGCATTAGGTTTACCTTGTTTTCCTGGGAATGTGTTCCCTTCCAACATTTTTGTTTATCTCATCTGATCTGTATTGTTCTTTGGTGAAATTGCTTTCTAATCTTCTAATACCTGCTCCTGCAGTTTGTCTGCTTGTCTAGGGTCTTGAGTGTTCTTTGTCTATAACAGGAAATGTCCATAGTGAGAGGTATCCATGAGGGTTCAACCAGAGAAACAGAACAAGTAGGAGCTATCTATATTAAGAGGTTTCTGGCAATGAACTGGCTTCTGCAATTGTGGGGCTGGCCAGGCAAGACCAAAATCCAGAGTGCAGGCCATTAGAATGGCTGAAGCACTGGGGGATGTGCTGAAGCTTCTATCCACAAGCAGAATTTCTTCCTCAGGGAAGCCTTGGCTCTGCTTTTGAGACCTTTCAACTGCTCAGATCAGGCCCACCCAGATTATCAAGGATAACCTCTTTTACTGAAAACAACAGATTACAGACTTTAATCATGTCTACAAAACATCTTCACAGCAATATCTAGTTTAGCCTTAGACTAAATAACAGAGGGACTGAATTATAGCCTAGCCAAGTTGACATATAACATGGACCATCACAGACAGAATACGGGACTGGGTCTGATAAATTCGTCCTCAAGCCAGGCCCAAGGGCTGCGGAATTCATTGTGTCTCCTGAAACTGGTCTCTTTTCTGGGGGACCAACTTTGACTTGGGTCATCATTTTAAAACCTTAGAAGGATGTTTCCTGAGTCCTCTCTTGGTGTTCCTGAGAACTTTTATCTTTGTCTGCCTGAAATCAGGAGGTTTTGTCTGCTCCCTGATGATGTCTGGGGGATGAGTGACCTTAAGCTGGGACCCAGAGCCATGAAGTGACACAAGTAGCTCCTAAAGTACACCAGCAGCTCTCCCAGGCTCTCCGTCTACACTGGGCCTCTCCCAGGCCAAACTACGCCATCCTCCTGTTTTCTCACTATCATGCTAACTTGTGTGCTTATCTCATTAACTAGCACTATTTCACCAGGAATAATTCAGAAACGCAGTGGCCACTTTGGGGAGCTTTTGACAGGACTGAGAGTATTCATTTGAAAGGTACCTTTGAATAAAAAAGTGAAGAAATCCTCAAGAGGAGATTCCCTGTCTTGTCTGTCTATGAGAGGGAGCACTTTGTTTAACCCAGGAGTTGTCCTCTCCTTCGTTTTAGTATTTGGGAATTAAATAATTGCTGACTTTTTAATTGTTTGGGCTGATGAAACTGTCAAGTGTGTACAAGTTGTATCAAAACCAGCTGCATGCCTCTCTCTTTTGTGAGCCGATATGTCAAAATCTGTTTTCCTACATCTAAACCTTCTGTCCTCTCTTTGTAGAGAAAACATAATTAGCCTTTTAGAGTGATGATTTCAGATTTGCCTAAAGCCGGCTGCCTCTCAAAGCTATCTCTGTCCCTCTCTTGGGGAAAGAAAGGTTAAAGAGTAAAAGATTTAAAAAAAAAACCATTCAGTTGTTATGTCAGAACTCTATGAATGAATATCTAACCCAAATAAGCACTCAATAATATCTGAAAAGGGACTTCCCTGGTGGCACAGTGGTTGAGAATCCTCCTGCCAATGCAGGGGACACGGGTTCGAGCCCCGGTCCGGGAAGATCCCACATGCCGCGGAGCAGCTGGGCCCGTGAGCCATGGCCGCTGAGCCTGCACGTCCGGAGCCTGTGCTCCGCAACAGGAGAGGCCACAACAGTGAGAGGCCCACGTACCACAAAAAAAGAACAAATATGTATACTATAAGAGGTAAATGGTTGGAGGTTAATCCATGATGTTTAAAACGATTTAAAAACAAAGAAGATTTCCTGACTACTACAGGGACCCCCATAAAATGGACAGAAAATTGGCTCACTCCTGTCATGGCAAAAATCCTTATATTCCCCGTAGAGCCCATGCCCCACCAAGGTTCTACTTCTTCCGTGAGGATCTGCCTGCTTGTACCTGTCCACTTCACATTAGCTTACCCTGTGTGTTTGGGGGGTAATTATTAGAGATTTCTAGATATTTAAAACTACCACACCTCCCAGGAAGCTCTGGAATTAAGCAAGCATGGGAGACTGCAGGTGAGAGAACAGATGCCCTCTTCATTCAGACTTCCTTAGCTGTAATCTCCACAGTGATCCGAACCTTGTTGTGGACCCTCGCAGATGTCATGTCTAATACAATATCTGCTCTGGACGCCCAATCAATGACTCTAAATTCATTAGCCAGAGTTGCCATGGGCAATCATACAGTGCTTGATTTCTTCCAAGATTGTGGCCCCTATGTAAATACTACAGGGCAAGTAAAAAATTCCGAGACTTCTGGGTCTCTAAAACAGGTCCTGCTGGACTCTGGGGTATGTTTTCATTGCCTAGGTTTTACAGTCTAGGTCTCTTGTTTGAGACCTGTTACAGGGACTAATAATCATGTGGTTTCTGATAACTGCCTGTGCTACAGTTGCCAATGTAGCCAGTCCAGAGAATTAAATGCTTCTGTGCAGCCCACTGTCACATCAGACGAACCAACACCTTGTTCTATACCAGAAGGAGAAGGAGAGATTGACCCTAACCTGACCACAGACTAGGTTCAGGGGACCCCCTCCTGACCTTAATCAGCCAAATCTCAGCAATCTAGACATGATGGATGAATATCCTGTGGTCTGACTTCATATTGCCTAAAAGGGGGAACCAAGAAAGAGAAAAGCATCCCCTGATATGTATTGACAAGCCTGCCACTTACACCTAAACCTTGGAGCTGTTAGGTACTGACTCATGCTCACAGCTAGACCATGGTGTTCCCCTATGGCTATCAACAATCTCACAACACATGAATATCAGATTGTGTTATCTGTGATCATGATGAAGTAAAATAATGACCAAGATCACATCATAACTTTGTCCAAGCATAGGAAGAACATCACTGTGCAAACGACAAAAATACAATGCCCAGCCCCGCCCCGCCCCACCCCAGCTACTACGAGTGACTGCTGGTTCTCCACCATGACAGCTTTCACTCTGCTCTGTCTTTACTCCTTCCACTTAAGACTGATGAAGTGGAAATCAGTCACTGATATGTCCCCATATCAGTGGGGACAATCATAAAATTGTCCCCACTTCCCAACAGCACCCAAGCCAGAGTAAAGCCGAGTTTCCATCAACTCTCTCCAAAGTTACTTAATCTAAACCTAAATCATATAATAAATCCTTTCTAACACCCTCTTACTCAGACGCCCAGGGGTTCCGCATGGTGTGTTTTCGCCCTTGTTTCAAAGAGCAATCCACCCAACTTGTTCCCCTACAGGTCTGTTCTGTTGGGCCTTTGGCTGGAGGGCAGTTACAATACCATTTTTTTGCATAGAAAAAATAATAAGAGAATTAATAAAAGTCTTCATGTGTATATGTGGGTTATTTTTCCCCTTAGAGGAAAACCTACCTGAAATTGGATCAACGTATAAGAAAGTCCAGCTGAAATCTGCAGTGTGGCAAGTAACTCTGAGCACCTGATTCCAGCAAGTCTAAAGCCAAATCTATCCCTAGACTTTTCCACTCTGGGAGCCACAGATGCCTTTTTACTCAAATCACTTTGAGTTGGTTTTTGTCCCTTTCAGCAGAAAGAAATCCTGCCCACTAGGGATGTTGTGGAATTACATGATGGAATGCCTATAAAGCAGGCCACGTAGGCTAGCTAACAGTGATAGCGTTCCTTTGTACATCAGCATAAATATGTGGAAATTAAGTGAAAACTATTCTCACTGGATACAATCAGGGGGAAGTGAGAACAGAACCTTCCTTGAATTTTAAGTAAAGACCTCCACATACTGCCAGCCCCACTGTTTTACAGAGTGACAAAAGAGACCTTAATTACCTCCCACACAGAACAAAGAATTTGTGGTATAAATACCACAAAATAGAGATGGCTTCTTTCATTGCAGTAAGATGCCTAGGAGATACTACGGCAGAGCAACACCTAAGTGGGTCCGAGTTTAAGAAAGGCTAAAACATACCTGTGAAAGTGAGTAAAAGGCTTTCAAATACTTGCCACGGATATTAATTTATATCTTGAAGGGAATCGTTTACTCACCGGACCTAGCAAATGGGAAGACCTTAACCATTGCATTCACACATTCAATTATTTATCAACCCACCTTTTCAAAATTTAGAACATCTTAGTAGACAGCAGCTAAGGCAGGAAATTCATGCAGGATACACAGGAACTGCAGTTATTCTTGGAATGCTCTTGCTAAAGTTATTTGTTAAAATGGTCCTTAAATCCTAACAAAAGTACTTAGTTAATTAAAATATGTCCAGCGATCACAAGGGTTGATATTATTTCTCAGCATCACTCTCAGCAAATAGATGTCCGTGTTCCAACCATTCTCATCAAGCAAGTTGCATTTAAGTAGCCCGGTATCAAAAGACCACAAGGAAACACAACTTATATTAACCTAGTTCTTTTCTAATTCTTTATATAGAACCACACCATCAGGTTCACCATAGGCAAAATGGATGTTAGTTATCTCTATTCCTCTTTAGCAGACCAAATTCAGCTGTATTTACCCCAATCCATGCAGTTATCATGATGCAAACACACAGACTGGGTAATCAACAATTATAGGTCATACATAGAATCATTAATAGAGGGGACATGAAAACATCTAAGGACTGAAGAATCCAATCATGACCTCTGAAAGACAAAGAGATGTAAAGGGAATACATGGAGGTGGGGTGGAAGCAGCAGGAGCTATGAAAATGCGCAGAACTGATGAAGCAGTTATTAGGAGCTGCCCTGCTGACGTGCATGAGAAAAAAAACTGCTCAGAAAAAAGCACCACGGGAAGCCTGGGAAGCTCAAAGCTTCTCCCAAGTGTAATGATAAACATGCTAATAGGCAAGGTTAGGTGCCAGTGAGCTGGGGCATCATACCTCATGACAAAGAAAAATGAATTTTACCATGTTGGCATCCCCGCGCCCAGCCAAGGATGGCTGCCGTGGCACCTCCCGTGGCCCGCGTAGGCCTCCATCATTAAAAGGTTGAATTAGTCATGTAAACAAATTATCTCCAACAAAGGGGTTTACAAATGCTGGCTAATTAGTTTCAATTCCCCGAAGCTTTCCACTGTTTTTAATTCAATAACACAGTGTAAATTCTCCGGTTAGAAAAAGTCTAATAGGAATTGGCAGAAAACTAAATAATTGATATTGTCGGCAATTACAGCAGCAAGTACCCCAGTGTTATTGTTTCCCGGGAAGCAGGATGGCAGTGATTTCCAGAGAGGATAAAGCATGAAGTGTAATGAATTAACAATAGAAAACCGTAGACAGCTGGTGCTCAACGTCCTCTCCATCGGCTCAGCCTCTGGCTGAGAAAAATTTTTAAGTACGTATAAATAGACATACCTGGCTTGGATTATAATAAATCCTCCTAGCAACCAGCACTGTAATGGCCAGCTTGGAAACGGTAATGAACTAGCTGGGTGACATAGCCAATCTCTAACCAGCCATGAGACTTGCTTTCATGGTCAGTACAAACAGGGGTAATGGTATCCGTTCTGGGGTCTCCAGGCTCTTCCTGATCACACATGGAATCGTTAATAGAGGGGACATGGAAACATCTTAGCAGTGAAGAAGGTTCTGAAAGGGCAAGAGTGACGTCCTCCAGCTATTGTCACTGTTTCCAAAAATCTAGTGGAAACTGAATATTTACCCATCATGAAAGAGCCTAGGCCAAAGCTTCTTAAATTGGGGTATGTAGACCCCAAGCATACCTGGTCATGGACCAGGGAGGAAGAGGAAGGTGCAGGAGAAATATGGCAAGTGCTCGTGGAGCACCAGTTTTACCTGAAAATTTAGATAAACACTCATTTACTATTAATTCATTGTACATATTTTTAAATGTTCTGAAGTATTAAGTAAAGCGTGTTCTTAAAAGTCATATAAAACCAAAAGAGCTGCGTTAAAAACAGCAGAGTCCTGCCCCCAAATCCCCCTCTCCTATTCCACGGAAACAATAATTTTCTAGCATTTTTAGCTATTTTTCCCATTAATTCTATTTTTTTTCCTAAATAAGATATATCTACTACTCTCTGGTAATTCATTTTAAAGCATAATGTAGTAACTTCTGATTTTGAAAGATAAAGATCTAGTTCTCCTTTCTCTCAGCTTATCTTTCCAATACACTTATATTACAAGTTTTATTAAATCCATATTCCATGTTTTTATTATTATGGCTATAATTATCACTGCTGAGCTGAGTAGTATACTGTGACCTCCTTTTTTCCTTGTAACAATTTTCTGCCCCCTGTATTTAATAATTGTTTTTCCATTGGTTTGGTTTTCCTTGAGCCTAAGGCCACGTCTTCCCACACTCTATCACACCTCTGAGATATGTCTCTCAAAACATGTTTTTACAACTTTCTGATAACCTCTCAGTTTCATTTGTTTTCTGGGCTATCCTCTCTGGAGCCCCCTCCACTACAGTCTGAAATGATTTCTCTTTAGATCTTCTACACCACTGTCACTGTGGACTTAACCTTGTCTGTCCTCCTGGCAATCCTTTTACCTCTCTGCTACCACAGCTGAATAATAATAATTTGGCTTCATATAAAGTTCCAGGTTAGATATTATTTTCTATCCAGTTTCTGAAGGCATAGTTCCATTGTCTTTTACTTTCTAATGTTCCGTTTTAGAAGTCTGATGCTTTTTTAGAATTCTTAGTCCTTTGATTTGCTTTCTGGAAGCTTTTAAAAATATTTCTTTTAATTCCTTTTTTCTGAATTTTCATGATGATTGTCTTACATGTCCTTTCATTCTGGAGGTTTTTCTACATCTTCTCTTTGATCATTTCCTCTGTACTGTTTTCTTTGTTCTAACTGATTCTCTAATTTTCTTATATTTTGTTTCCTATGTTCCGTCTCTTTATCTTTCTCTTCTCCTTTCTGGAATTCTCTATGTTGTACTGTCCAACATTTTTTTCTGTTTTTTTAAGTGCTTATATTTTCAATTTCCAAGAGCTCTTTCTTGGTTCTCTAACTGTTCCTTTTTAGATCATTCCTGTATTTCAAGGATACCATTTCTTCTCATCTCATTGATGATACTAAGTATTGTCATCTTAAAGTTAACTTCTGCTCCCTGCATTTTTTCTAATTCTTTTTTCTCCCAGTTTGCTGTTTTGCATATAGAAAATTTTCCCTAAAAGCCTACTGATCCTTGACCATCTGTTCTGATTTAAGGACAAGACATTGAAAAACAGATTGGAAGTTCTGTGAGCATGGATGAAGCATTTCAACAGATTGACTTTACTATTGAGTGGCCAGCTGATACTTTTGTTGGAAAAGTCCCCAACCCCCATCTTGGTATTTGTATATCTTTTCTCTAAGGAAATTCAATTTCTCTGGTGAAAGAGCCTCTCTTCTGCTATTTAGGGGTTACATGCCTGACTGCTAGCATCCTGCAGATTGTTGAGAGATAATGATTGGATTTATTTAGAGAGGTTTACTTAATTCTCCAGATGTCCCCCTCTGTAACAGATGCTTCCAATCCTGCAGCGTCTATAGTTCAGTTTCTCCAAACAATATGGTTCTCCTGTCCTGTGGGTGTGGGTGGCATGATTCAGCACACTGGATGGGGCTCATCAGGGACCTGTGACTTCAAATGCCAAGTCTCTGTGGGGTTCATCAGAAAGAACTGGCTTTCTTTCTTTTTTTTTTTTTGTTTTTTGGACACACTGCGCAGCATGCGGGATCTTAGTTCCCTGACCAGGAATCAAACCTGCATCCCCTGCACTGAGAGAGCAGAGTCTGAACCACTGGACCACCAGGAAAGTCCCTGGCTTGCTTTCATAGGTCTCGCATCTCCATCCTCACAGTTGTTCCCTTCTTCGAGAACATGCTGCTCATCACCCTTCCACCCTCTGCTTTTACATCTTTATATATTGTGATCAGAGAACCATGTATCTTTATGCCCTCTCTAGCATGTTTCCCATCCATACACACAATTAATTGTGTAGAGACAATTAAGTATTTGGCTAAGAGATTAGTTAAATTGATTAACCAAGACTATAAGATTTGAGATGAGAAAAGGACTTTGAGTTTGGAGATGTTTTGCAAAGATGCATGTCCATACACTTTAACAGGTTTGGGAACACTAATCATTAATCATTAAACCCTATCTGAAATACTGAGAAAATAAATCTAAGTTTGGAATTTCTCCCAATATTTGTGCCACTTTTTTTCTATCAGAGCAAAATTAAAAGGAGAGGTGGCTTGCTATTAAACCTATAAGCACTGTGAAGACAAAAGACATCCACTGAATGTATGAAAAGGTTAGATGGTTTATGCAGTCCACTGGGTCTGGGTTTTTTTTGCCTTTAAGACAATGCCTGGACCATCTTTAAGGGTGTCTTCATCAGTGGACTATGTCTGCAGAACCAGATAGAAAAGGGCTATGGTCAGTTGATGGATCAACAGAATGGAAACCTCTCAATCAACAAGCTAATAATCAATTTGTCTGAATTCAGTCAGTGGTTTTGCAGATAGCAGGCAGGTTGACAGTTAAATTACCTCGCCCTCAGCTCTCTCCAAAGACTCAGGCAGGAAATGGCACGTCTGTGTTTTATAGGGAAAAAAATTAAGAAGAAAGAGTTAACGGAAGCCTCAATGTTTAAACACTCATTTTAGCTAAAATGTCTAATTAAGATTGTGGTGTCTTGATGATTTAACAGATCCAAAAGCAATGTTTTCTTACTGCAACTGATCATAGGTCAAGGCCTGCTAGCCAAGCATGAAGTTTTGTTAATGAGAAATATAAGCGTAGAGTCAGGCCTCTGGATCCTGCTATTAAAATGTACCTAATCATGTTCTTCAAGCAGAAATGGATAATCACAACAAACTGACTTTTTCATTCAGATGATGAACTTTTCCATTTGGTAGATTGGTTCGTAAGTAATTTAACTCAGAGTTAATTGATACAAAACATCATTGTCACCAAACTTTTTACAACAACAACAAAAAAATAAATTCTAAGCATTAAATATTTTTCTTTGGAATTGACTCTGCATGAATCGAAGGGTTTTCCCATTTTGTAGCAGACTTTTATGGCCTCTGAAGCATTACGTGTATAATCTTCCTGTGAAATGCGGCTGAGGCTGCTCTAGCTTACGGAGTTGACCTGGTTGTTGGGTACCTTATTCCTCCTTCCAGTCTGCCCTGGTTTCGATGGGAGAGGTCACCAGCTCCTACTTTATAGCCATGGACTCCCAACCCTTCAGCAGGATAAGAGCCTACAGGAATCTGAAGGATTGAACCTACCTACAATATAAAGGTCAGGATATGGAGCTGCAGGAGAGTGGGGAGGGCAGTCATTTTGGTTTTGCTTTCAGAATCACTAGCTGGGGTTCCATTTATTTATTTATTTATTTATTTAAGAAAAATTTTTTTTTTTTTTTGCGGTACGCAGGCCTCTCACTGCTGCGGCCTCCCCCACTGCGGAGCACAGGCTCCGGACACGCAGGCCCAGCGGCCATGGCCCACGGGCCCAGCCGCTCCACGGCACATGGGATCCTCCCGGACCGGGGCACGAACCCGTGTCCCCTGCATCGGCAGGTGGACTCTCAACCACTGCACCACCAGGGAAGCCCTATTTTTAAAATTTTTATTGGAGTATAGTTACTTTACAATGTTGTGTTAGTTTCTGCTGTACAGCAAAGTGAATCAGTTATATGTATACATATATCCACTCTTTTTTAGATTTCCTTCCAATTTAGGTTAAATGTTCTGTAATTTACAGGGTGTTTATTGATGCCTAGTAGGCAAAGTGGGATTATATGTATAACAAGATAGATGCTAGAAATATAGGTATGAGCAATACTGATTATCGATCAGAATTGTATCATGATTAGGGGGTGGCAGATAAATATATAAGATTTTCTTAGAGAGTGTATTTTACTTTTGGGAAAAAAGTGAACTTTTGTTTAAGGCCCTTTTTTTAAACAATCTGTGGTTTCATTGACCCATTTCACAAATATTTATTGAAAAGTCTATCCTATGCCAGTCACTCTGCACAGACTGGAAATGCAAAGATACAGAAGATATAGTCTCTGCCTTAAAGAAATGATAGTCTGGGCTGATCAGAGAGGCATCTGAGCAAATCAGGGCCTATAGGACATTGTGTCAAGCATGATAATATTAGCAAATATTTGCTATAGTGCTTACTTTTATCAGATACATGTTCTAACACTTTAAATACACACCTCACTGAATCCTCACCATAGTTCTAGAAGGAAGGCATTTTTATTTTTATTTTTTATTTTTTTGAGGGTCAATCTGTTCTGTTTTATTGAACTATCAGTTTAAGACTTACAGCTTTATAATATAGAGGCACAACCCATATGTCTCCAGAGGTAACATTTTCTTTCATTAGAATGCCTCTTGGGGACTTTCCTGGTGGTGCAGTGGTTAAGAATCCACTTGCCAATGCAGGGGACACTGGTTCAAGCCCTGGTCCAGGAAGATCCTACATGCCACAAAGAGACTAAGCCTGTGCACCACAACTACTGAAGCCTGCCTGCACTCTAGAGCCCACGGGCCACAACTACTGAGCGTTTGAGCCACAACTACTGAAGCCCATGTGCCTAGAGCCCATGTTCCGCAACAGAGAGAAGCCGCTGCAATGAGAAGGCCGTGCACCGCAACAGAGAGTAGCCCCCGCTCGCCGCAGCTAGAGAAAGCCCGCGCGCAGCAACAAAGACACAACGCAGCCAAACATAATTAATTAATTAATTAATTAATTAATTAAAAAGTGGATTAGTCCACAGCATGGCATATTTAAAAAAAGAAAAAAAGAATGCCTCTTGGACTGTACTACACAAACATCATTGAACATACTTATTTTGGGTACAATATTTTTTTCACCACTGGTTACATAGGAAAATTTGATGTTTTTCCATAAACTCAATACCACATTTTAAGCAAAACTATGGATAGAATAAGTCTTGAGTTAATAAATAATAATAAAAATACATAATAAATCTTGAGTGAAATAAAATTAGTAGAATAGAGTCATATTGATATAATAATGTGTAGAACATTTTGAAAAGCACACTAAGTGACAGCAACAGGGATTACATCTGGGATATTGCATACAAAGCAAAAGTTTGTTAATAACCATACAGTTTGGTGAGAAAGTGATGTTTTAAACATATTCTATACTAACCTAATGTATCTGATATACAGGTATTTTACTTTGTTTTGGTTTTACGTTAGGGAAATTAGTTGGGTATTTTATGCTAATGTACTAACCATATAATTTTTCCCATTAAAATAGCAGGAAATAGGCTCTCAGTCAGCACTTTCTGGGCAGTAAGTCTGATTATCAAGAACAAATTATTGACTTAACTGGGAGGTTCCTGTTCTTTATTATCTTGAAGGACCAGAACTTCCCTACCATTATTTCTCTTTTCTATATATTTTTTTTCTTTTCTTTCTTAACTTTTTTTTTTTTTTTTTTTTTTTTTTTGCAGTACGCGGGCCTCTCACTGTTGTGGCCTCTCCCGTTGTGGAGCACAGGCTTCGGACGCGCAAGCTCGGCGGCCATGGCTCACGAGCCTAGCCGCTCCGCGGCATGTGGGATCTTCCCAGACCGGGGCACGAACCCGTGTCCCCTGCATTGGCAGGCGGACTCTCAACCACTGCGCCACCAGGGAAGACCCTCTTTCTTAACTTTTTAAAAACTGAACCATTGAGAGTAAGTTGTCTACATGGTGCCCCCAAACCTCCAAATACTTTAGTACAGAATTCCTATAAACAAAGACATTTCCGACTTAAACCCCCCCAAAAAAGATCAAAATCGGTAAATTAACACTGATGCTCTGCTACCATCTAAGCCATAAGACTCCACCCAAATTTTGTCCCTTGTCCCCAAATTGCTATTTATAGTAAAAGGATCCAGTCCAGCATCATGTGTTGTATTTTTTTTTTTGTCAAAGGCATTTTTATTATCTCCATTTTACAGATGAAAGTACTGAGGCCAAAAAAAAGGGAGGTGGAGTACCTTGCTCAAAGTTGCACAGCTTGGGCAGAATTTGAACCCAAACGAACTGGCTCCAGACGTCATTCTCTTAATCACCACATGCAGCTGTTAGGAACATGGTATGCTGAGGAGCTGCAGGAGCTCAGAAGTGGGGCATCTAAACTAGAGATGGGATGTCAAAATGAGTATGACAGGGGAAAACCAGCAAGCGTTAACTGGAGTGAAGAACTATGTCTAATCATAACTCAATACTTCTCTGTAGAGTCTAGAAGACAGAGTAAAGACGTACATTGAGGGGAAAAAATATATATATGTATGTATATATGTATGCCTCATCAGGAGAGGGCTAAGGATCAATAAGCCTACAGGATAGAATGGGGCAGTGAGTGGAGACTAACCCCTGGGCACCTTTGGGAAGCCTCCATCAGTGACCCACACTCAAATTAAGGTGTAAATGTTGAAGCTGGATTCCCACCTATGGTGTCTACATCATATAGCTTCTCAGAGGCCATTGTTACCCGTTCTCAGGACCCACAGACCCTGAGAATTACTGCAATGCCCAGAGCTGTGGTTTACCAGGGGTTAAATACGCACAATCCTGGAGGGAACTGTGAGTTTTCCAGGGGGCAGGCTGCCCTGGGGTGTTCCTGATGGACATGGAGAAGGAGGAAAGGATTAAGGCAGAGCAGTGGATTACCAAGGGGTGCCGCCTAGTTCTGCAGTCTGAATGTGTGTGAGCACGTAAGGTTATGTGGGGGAGCATCTGCTTTATTCACTTACACTGTGAACCCCTTGCCTGGGAGCCAGAAAAGGACTGGGGTCCGCACACCCTAGCCTTACATCCTTAACAGCCGAATCAAATGTTCCTGCTTCCGCTCTTGGCTTGGACCTTGTCCTGGACCTTGTCCTGGAGAGGCTTTTCTATTCATCCAGCAAGGACATAAGTCTCTTAAAGTCTTAAATACTTAATTTCAGCAACAAAATAAAATGAAAGAAGGGGATCTCTTTCTACCTATGAAAGACGATTAAACTCCGGTTTCAAATTATCTTGTTGCTAAATAAAGTGTTTTAATTTTCGGCCAGAGTGCACGGGGTATGAGTCTTGAATTATCTTCTTGGGCCCCTGGGGCCTGACTTCTCTCCACTTTTAGTGTCACTATCTAGTCACCAGTCCTCAGAGGAGAAGGCACTTTGCTATCTAGCCTCAGAAGTTTCTGGCGTTGGGTTTTAGGTCACTCTGTATAATTTTTGACTCTTTCAGGTAAATCTAAAGGCTCAGGAGCTGGAAATCCTATACTCACCTGGACCTATTTCTTCTCTCCCTATTTATTTCTTCTGATTCATATTCACTCGAGTGCCATTAAAATGAATTCTACCCCTTTGTAAATTTACTACATTTATTTGCTGTTCTAGCCCAGGGGCCTCTAAGGTGGGTGCATATTCCTCACAACAGGGCATACAAGATGTTCCATTGGGGTCTGCTAATAAAATATTAAATTTTGTATTTATTTTATTTTGGGACCACTCTTTCTTAATCTATATGTTTGTCTTAAAATGTAGGTAAGGGACTTCCCTGGTGGAGCAGTGGTTAAGAATCCACTTGCCAGAACTTCCCTGGTGGTACAGTGGTTAAGAATCTGCCTGCCAATGCAGGGGACACAGGTTTGAGCCCTGGTCCGGGAAGATCCCACATGTCGTGGAGCAACGAAGCCCGTGTGCCACAACTACTGAGCCTGCACTCTAGAGCCCGTGTGCCACAACTACTGAAGCCCACGTGCCTAGAGCCCATGCTCCACAACAAGAGAAGCCACCGCAATGAGAAGCCCACACGCTGCAACAAAGAGTAGCCCCCGCTCACCACAACCAGAGGAAGCCCGCGTGCAGCAATGAAGACCCAACGCAGCCAAAAATAAAAATAAATAAATAAATTTATTTAAAAAAAAAAAATGAATCCACCTGCCAGTGCAGGGGACACAGGTTCAAGCCCTGGTCCAGGAAGATCCCACATGCCACGGAGCAGCTAAGTCCGTGCACCACAACTACTGAGCCTGTGCTCTAGAGCCCGTGAGCCACAACTACTGAGCCTGTGCACCACAACTACTGAAGCCCACGGGCCTAGAGCTTGTGCTCCGCAACAAGAGAAGCCACTGCAATGAGAAGCCTGTGCACTGCAAGGAAGAGTAGTTCCCGATTGCTACAACTAGAGAAAGCCTGCATAAAGCAACAAAGACCCAACACAGCCATAAATAAATAAATAAAATGTATGTAAGATATTAATATAACATGTGTGTATGTGTGTACATATATCATATATATGTATATACTTGCTCAACTGTTTAAGAAGGTGTATATAATCCAAAGCATTTATAGATTACCATCACAGCCCAAAAGCTGTGGCCTCACATTTTTGCTTATTCTTTCACTCATATATCCAATCATTCTTTCCCTTATTCATTTACTTTACAAATATTTAGTAAGTACCTTGTATGTGACAAGCCCTTGCTGAGTACTAAGTATATGTAGATAGACAGAGCACCATATCCACCCTTGGATAGCTTATCATCTGGTGTAAGAGGTAGAAATTCAAACACATAAGTACAGTGCAAAATGATAAGTGCTAAAAACAAGAGTCTGTACATGGTGCTCTCTGAGCAAAGAGGAAGGAACAACTAATGCTGAATTGAACAAGATCAGGAAAGTAAGTTATCGCAGTGACATCTTGAGGATGAGGTTCTTTCAAGCAGAAGGAGCCAGGATGAAGGCACAGATGCATGAGAGCAAGTGACATGACGGGATAACAGCACACGAGCACAAGCCATTTGAAGTGTGGATGAATTACAATACACTGGGGCCGGTGGGTGGCTTGGAATGAGGGCAGGAATGGCAGGCAGGAAGTGGTAGGAACTGGAAGGGGACTGGGATCACCTGGATCCATGTGTACAAATATGATCTGGTTTGGATTTCATCTTCCAGGTTCCTTCTACAAGTAATTGTGATCCACAGGCCAGCACTGTCAACATCATGCAGAAGTTTGTTAGAAATTCAGAATCTCAGCAAGCATACACACACACACACACACACACACACAGGTCTACATTTTAACAAACAACAAAATCAAAATCGTGACTTTAACAAGATCCCCAGGTAATTCTCCATCATATTAAGTTTGAGAAGCAAAGTACAGTTATAGTGAATGACAGGCATAGGCTCAAGAGTCTAAGTATCTGGGTTCACACCTGGCACCACCAGCTGTGTGATCACAAGCAAGTTTCTAACCTCTTTGTTAATAAAATCATTCACTTATAAAATCACTTTCTTTCATTTATAAAATCACTCTAATAGAATTTTCTACTTCCTAGCATTGGAGTAAAGATTAAATGAGTAATCCACTTAAAAACAAACAAAAGGGGGACCCGGAGGAAGATGGCGGAAGAGTAAGACGCGGAGATCACCTTCCTCCCCACAGATACATCAGAAATTCATCTACACGTGGAACAACTCCTACAGAACACCTACTGAACGCTGACAGAAGACCTCAGACCCCCCAAAAGGCAAGAAACTCCCCACATAACTGGGTAGGGCAAAAGAAAAAAAGAATAAACAGAGACAATAGGATAGGGACGGGACCTGCACCAGTGGGAGGGAGCCGTGAAGGAGGGAAGGTTTCTACACACTACAAGCCCCTTCGCGGGCGGAGACTGCAGGTGGCGGAGGGGGAAAGCTTCGGAGTAGCGGAGGAGAGCACAGCAACAGGGGTGTGGAGGGCAAAGCGGAGAGATTCTGGCACAGAGGATCGGTGCCCTCAGGCACACACCAGCCCGAGAGGCTTGCTGCTCGGCCGCCGGGGTGGGCGGGGCTGGGAGCCGAGGCTCGGGTATCGGCTTTCAGTCGGAGCGCAGGGAGAGGACTGGGGCTGGCGGCAGGAAGAGAGCCTGAAGGGGTTAGTGCTAGCCCGGAGGGAGTCCGGGGAAAGGGTCTGGAGCTACCGGAGAGGCAAGAGACTTTTTTCCCTTTTGTTGCCTGGTGCGCGAGGAGAGGGCATTCCCCTCCCTCCCCTCTGCCTGAGTGAGCCAGAGCCCCCGAATCAGCGGCTCCTTTAAACCCGTCCTGTCTGAGCGAAGAACGGACGCCCTCCGGCGACCTACGCGCAGAGGCGGGGCCAGGTCCAAGGCTGAGACCCGGGAGTTGTGAGAGCAGAGACAGGGAAATCTCTCTGTGCAGCCTCGGAGGCAGCGGATTAAAGCTCCACGGTCCATTTGATGTGCCCAGCGTCTGTGGAATGCATGAATGGACAGCGAATCATCCCAAATTGAGGAAGTGGACTTTGAGGACAAGATTTAAGACTTTCCCCCCTTTTTCCTCTTTTTACAACGAATTATCCCAAATTAATGAGGTGGACTTAGCAAGATTTCAGACTTTTCGCCCTTTTCCTCTTTTTACAACGAATTATCCCAAATTGAGGAGGTGGACTTGGAGAGCAAGATTTTTGATTTTTCCCCCTGCTCTCTTTTTGTGAATGTGTATGTGTAATCTTCTGTGTAAGATTCTCTCTGTATAGCTTTGCTTCCACCATATGTCCCAGGGTTCTATCGGTCCGTGTTTTTTTTCAATAATTACTTTTTAATTTTAATAACGCTACTATATTTCATACTTTATTCTATTTTACTTTACCTGCTCTTTCTTTTTTTCCTACCTTCCCTTCCTCCCTCCCTCCCTCCGCTCCTCCTTTCCTTCTTTCTTTTTCTTTCCTCCCTCCCTCCCTCCCACCCTTCTTCTTTCCACTTTTTTTCTTTCCTTCCTCCCTCCCTCCCTCCTGTCTTTCTTTCTTTCCTTCCTCCCTCCCTTCTTCCATTCACTCTTCCTTTTGCTTTCATTCCTCCCTCCCTCCCTCCTTTCTTTCCTTCTTTCTTTCCATCCTTCCTCCCTCCCTCCCTCCTTTCTTTCTTTCTTCCTTCCTTCCTTCCTTTCTTCCCCTCTTCCTTTCTTTCCCTCTCTCTTTCTTTCTTCTACTAATTCTTTCTTTCTACTTTTTCTCCCTGTTATTCTGAGCCAGGTGGATGAAAGGCTCTTGGTGCTGCAGCCAGGAGTCAGTGCTGTGCCTCTGAAGTGGGAGAGCCAACTTCAGGACACGGGTCCACAAGAGACCTCCCAGCTCCACATAATATCAAGCAGCGAAAATCTCCCAGAGATCTCCATCTCAAAACTAGCACCCAGCTTCAGTCAATGACCAGCAAGCTACAGTGCTGGTCACCCTATGCCAAGCAACTAGCAAGGCAGGAACACAACCCCACCCATTAGCAGAGAGGCTACCTAAAAACATAATAAGGCCATAGGCACCCCAAAACACACCACCAGACGTGGACCTGTCCACCAGAAAGACAAGATCAAGCCTCAACCACCAGAACACAGGCATTAGTCCCCCCCACCAGGAAGCCTACACAACCTACTGAAACAACCTTAGCCACTGGGGACAGACACCAAAAACAACGGGAACTATGAACCTGCAGCCTGCAAAAAGGAGACCCCAAACACAGTAAGATAAGCAAAATGAGAAGACAGAAAAACACACAGCAGGTGAAGGAGCAAGATAAAAACCTACCAGACCTAACAAATGAAGAGGTAATAGGCAGTCTACCTGAAAAAGAATTCAGAATAATGATGGTAAAGATGATCCAAGATTCTATTTCCAAGATCCAAAATCTTGGAAATAGAATAGACAATATGCAAGAAACAGTTAACAAGGACCTAGAAGAACTAAAGATGAATCAAGCATCGATTAAAAACACAATAAATGAAATGAAAAATACTCTAGATGGGATCAATAGCAGAATAACTGAGGCAGAAGAACGGATAAGTGAGGTGGAAGATAAAATAGTGGAAATAACTGCTGCAGAGCAAAATAAAGAAAAAAGAATGAAAAGAACAGAGGACACTCTCAGAGACCTCTGGGACAACATTAAACGCACCAACATTCGAATTATAGGGGTTCCAGAAGAAGAAGAGAAAAAGAAAGGGACTGAGAAAATATTTGAAGAGATTATAGTTGAAAACTTCCCTAATATGGGAAAGGAAATAGTTAATCAAGTCCAGTAGGCACAGAGAGTCTCATACAGAATAAATCCAAGGAGAAATACGCCAAGACACATATTAATCAAACTGTCAAAAATTAAACACAAAGAAATCATCTTAAAAGCAGCAAGGGGGCTTCCCTGGTGGCGCAGTGGTTGAGAGCCCGCCTGCTGATGCAGGGGACACGGGTTCGTGCCCCGGTCCGGGAGGATCCCACATGCCGCGGAGCGGCTGGGCCCATGAGCCATGGCCGTTGAGCCTGCGCGTCCGGAGCCTGTGCTCCGCAATGGGAGAGGCCACAACAGCGCGAGGCCCACATACCGCAAAAAAAAAAAAAAGCAGCAAGGGAAAAACAACAAATAACACACAAGGGAATCCCCATCAGATTAACAGCTGATCTCTCAGCAGAAACTCTACAAGCCAGAAGGGAGTGGCAGGACATAATTAAAGTGATGAAGGAGAGAAACCTGCAACCAAGATTACTCTACCCAGCAAGGATCTCATTCAGATTTGATGGAGAAATTAAAACCTTTACAGACAAGCAAAAGCTGAGAGAGTTCAGCACCACCAAACCAGCTTTACAACAAATGCTAAAGGAACTTCTCTAGGCAAGAAACACAACAGAAGGAATATACCTACAATAACGAACCCAAAGCAATTAAGGAAATGGGAATAGGAACATACATATCAATAATTACCTTAAATGTAAATGGACTAAATGCTCACACCAAAAGACACAGACTGGCTGAATGGATACAAAAACAAGACCCATATATATGCTGTCTACAAGAGACCCACTTCAGACCTAGAGACACATACAGATTAAAAGTAAGGGGATGGAAAAAGATATTCCATGCAAATGGAAACCAAAAGAAAGCTGGAGTAGCAATTCTTATATCAGACAAAATAGACTTTAAAATAAAGACTATTAGAAGAGACAAAGAAGGACATTACATAACGATCAAGGGATCCATCCAAGAAGAAGATATAACAATTGTAAATATTTATGCACCCAACATAGGAGCACCTCAATACATAAGGCAAATACTAACAGCCATAAAAGGGGAAATCGACAGTAACACAATCATAGTAGGGGACTTTAACACCCCACTTTCACCAATGGACAGATCATCCAAAATGAAAATAAATAAGGAAACACAAGCTTTAAATGATACATTACACAAGATGGACTTAGTTGATATTTATAGGACATTCCATCCATAAACAACAGAATACACATTTTTCTCAAGTGCTCATGGAACATTCTCCAGGATCATATCTTGGGTCACAAATCAAGCCTTGGTAAATTTAAGAAAATTGAAATTGTATCAAGTATCTTTTCCGACCACAATGCTATGAGACTAGACATCAATTACAGGAAAAGATCTGTAAAAAATACAAACACATGGAGGCTAAACAATACACTACTCAATAACGAAGTGATCACTGAAGAAATCAAAGAGGAAATTAAAAAATACCTAGAAACAAATGACAATGGAGACACGACGACCCAAAACCTATGGGATGCAGCAAAAGCAGTTCTAAGGGGGAAGTTTATAGCAATACAATCCCACCTTAAGAAACAGGAAACATTTCGAGTAAACAACCTGACCCTGCACCTAAAGCAATTAGAGAAAGAAGAACAAAAAAACCCCAAAGTTAGCAGAAGGAAAGAAATCATAAAGATCAGATCAGAAATAAATGAAAAAGAAATGAAGGAAACGATAGCAAAGATCAACCAAACTAAAAGCTGGTTCTTTGAGAAGATAAACAAAATTGACAAACCATTAGCCAGACTCATCAAGAAAAGAAGGGAGAAGACTCAAATCAATAGAATTAGAAATGAAAAAGGAGAAGTAACAACTGACACTGCAGAAATACAAAAGATCATGAGAGATTACTACAAGCAACTCTATGCCAATAAAATGGACAACCTGGAAGAAATGGACAAATTCTTAGAAATGCACAACCTGCCAAGACTGACTCAGGAAGAAATAGAAAATATGAACAGACCAATCACAAGCACTGAAATTGAAACTGTGATTAAAAATCTTCCATCAAACAAAAGCCCAGGACCAGATGGCTTCACAGGCGAATTCTATCAAGCATTTAGAGAAGAGCTAACACCTATCCTTCTCAAACTCTTCCAAACAATATCAGAGGAAGGAACACTCCCAAACTCATTCTACGAGGCCACCATCACCTTGATACCAAAACCAGGCAAGGATGTCACAAAGAAAGAAAACTACAGGCCAATATCACTGATGAACATAGATGCAAAAATCCTCAACAAAATACTAGCAAACAGAATCCAACAGCACATTAAAAGGATCATACACCATGATCAAGTGGGGTTTATTTCAGGAATGCAAGGATTCTTCAATATACACAAATCAATCAATGTGATACACCATATTAACAAGTTGAAGGAGAAAAACCATATGATCATCTCGATAGATGCAGAGAAAGCTTTTGACAAAATTCAACACCCATTTATGATAAAAACCCTGCAGAAAGTAGGCATAGAGGGAACTTTCCTCAACATAATAAAGGCCATATATGACAAACCCACAGCCAGCATCATCCTCAATGGCAAAAAACTGAAACCGTTTCCACTAAGATCAGGAACAAGACAAGGTTGCCCACTCTCACCACTCTTATTCAACATAGTTTTGGAAGTTTTAGCCACAGCAATCAGAGAAGAAAAGGAAATAAAAGGAATCCAAATTGGAAAAGAAGAAGTAAAGCTGTCACTGTTTGCAGATGACATGATACTATACATAGAGAATCCTAAAGATGCTACCAGAAAACTACTAGAGCTAATCAATGAATTTGGTAAAGTAGCAGGATACAAAATTAATGTACAGAAATCTCTGGCATTCCTGTACACTAATGATGAAAAATCTGAAAATGAAATCAAGGAAACACTCCCATTTACCATTGCAACAAAAAGAATAAAATATCTAGGAATAAACCTACCTAAGGAGACAAAAGACCTGTATGCAGAAAATTATAAGACACTGATGAAAGAAATTAAAGATGATACAAATAGATGGAGAGATATACCATGCTCCTGGATTGGAAGAATCAATATTGTGAAAATGACTCTACTACCCAAAGCAATCTACAGATTCAATGCAATCCCTATCAAACTACCACTGGCATTTTTCACAGAACTAGAACAAAAAATTTCAAAATTTGTTTGGAAAAACAAAAGACCCCGAATAGCCAAAGCAATCTTGAGAACGAAAAATGGAGCTGGAGGAATCAGGCTCCCTGACTTCAGACTATACTACAAAGCTACAGTAATTAAGACAGTGTGGTACTGGCATAAAAACAGAAAGATAGATCAGTGGATCAGGATAGAAAGCCCAGAGATAAACCCACGCACATATGGCCAACTTATCTTTGATAAAGGAGGCAGGAATGTACAGTGGAGAAAGGACAGCCTCTTCAATAAGTGGTGCTGGGAAAACTGGACAGGGACATGTAAAAGTTTGAGATTAGATCATTCCCTAACACCATACACAAAAATAAGCTCAAAATGGATTAAAGACCTAAATGTAAGGCCAGAAACTATCAAACTCTTAGAGGAAAACATAGGTAGAACACTCTATGACATAAATCACAGCAAGATCCTTTTGGACCCACCTCCTAGAGAAATGGAAATAAAAACAAAGATAAACAAATGGGACCTAATGAAACTTCAAAGCTTTTGCACAGCAAAGGAAACCATAAACAAGACCAAAAGACAACCCTCAGAATGGGAGAAAATATTTGCAAATGAAGCAACTGACAAAGGATTAATCTCCAAAATTTATAAACAGCTCATGCAGCTCAATAGCAAAAAAACAAACAACCCAATCCAAAAATGGGCCGAAGACTTAAATAGGCATTTCTCCAAAGAAGATATACAGACTGCCAACAAACACATGAAAGAATGCTCAACATCACTAATCATTAGAGAAATGCAAGTCAAAACTACAATGAGATATCATCTCACACCAGTCAGAATGGCCATCATCAAGAAATCTAGAAACAATAAATGCTGGAGAGGGTGTGGAGAAAAGGGAACACTCTTGCACTGCTGGTGGGAATGTGAATTGGTACAGCCACTATGGAGAACAGTATGGAGGTTCCTTAAAAAACTAAAAATAGAACTACCATATGACCCAGCAATCCCACTACTAGGCATATACCCTGAGAAAACCATAATTCAAAAAGAGACATGTACCAAAATGTTCATTGCAGCTCTATTCACAATAGCCCGGAGCTGGAAACAACCTAAGTGTCCATCATCGGATGAATGGATAAAGAAGATGTGGCACATATATACAATGGAATATTACTCAGCCATAAAAAGAAACGAAACTGAGCTATTTGTAATGAGGTGGATAGACCTAGAGTCTGTCATACAGAGTGAAGTAAGTCAGAAAGAGAAAGACAAATACCATATGCTAACACATATATATGGAATTAAAAAAAAAAATGTCATGAAGAACCTAGGGGTAAAACGGGAATAAAGACACAGACCTACTTGAGAATGGACTTGAGGATATGGGGAGGGGGAAGGGTAAGCTGTGACAAAGCGAAAGAGAGGCATGGACATATATACACTACCAAACGTAAGATAGATAGATAGTGGGAAGCAGCCGCAGAGCACGGGGAGGTCAGCTCGGTGCTTTGTGACCGCCTGGAGGGGTGGGATGGGGAGGGTGGGAGGGAGGGAGATGCATGAGGGAAGGGATGTGGGAACAGATGTATATGTATGACTGATTCACTTTGTTATAAAGCAGAAACTAATAAAACAAAAAAACAAAAAAAACAAAAGACCCTGGTACAGTAAATGATCAGTGAGTATTAAATACATATTATTATTATTTTCATCGCTCAAATATCCAGAGCTCTTCTCTCTGCTTTGTGCTTGAGGGATTCCTACAGTCCTTTGCCTATTCAAAAAGCAAAGATGAATGAAAGATTCTGAACTTAATAAATAATCAGGCTGATGCTGATTTCCGCCCAGTCCACTTTCAGAGAATGTAGTACTTATTGCTAAAAGCAATTTGCAAATTTTGAGCACCTGTGATGAGAAGGGGTGTTAGGGAATTTACAAACATCTTGATCTTCACAATGGAAAGAATACTATCCCCATTTTCCTGATGAGGAAATTGAGTCTCTTGAGATTAAACTGCCTGTGGTCATGCAGTTAGTAAATAGCAGACCTAGGATTCTACCAGATGTGTCTCACCCCAGAGCCCAAAATCTTTTCAACAAGCTGATCTGTCTTAGAACAGAAAATACTCCCCCTTAATAAATGTAGTGGCAAATGACTTATAGTATCATCATAGGACATATGTTTTGAATTAAAAAAAAATAATTTCAAGCTTACAGAAAAGTTGTAAGAGTAGTAGAATGAATACCTGCAATACCTTTTACCTGGATTCACCAACTGTTAACACTTTGCCACATTTGCTTTACTTCTCTCTCTCCCTCTCTCTCCCTCTCTCATTTGAAATAAACTGTAGGACATCATGTGTTTTTACTCCTAAAAACAACAGTGTGCGTATTTCCTAAGAACAAGGACATTTGCTTACATAACCACAGTGCAGTAATCGAAATCAGGAAGTTTAACATTGATGAAATACTATTACACAATCTACAGATACTATTCAGATGTTGCCTATTGTCCCATTAATATCTTTTATAGCAATTATTTGCAGCATTCACAACTGCATTGACTGTCATAGACGATACTTACCTCACTGTAGAAATTATACACACCTTTTGTAGAATTCTTGGAAATCACAAAAAATAATTAAAAAATAAAATAGCAATTGCAATCATGTAATTTCTTCTAGAATTGTATATGTGTACGCACGGGCGTATGCATTTGCAAACTTGAAATCATACAGTGTACAATTTTATCTTTCTCAATTAACATTATATCCCAAATATTGGGGTCCCAAGTATTCCAAATATTTTCCTAAGGCTAAAATCTCTCTGTAAATAAATGTTTAATACATGCATAGTATTCCAGCATATTTACCTCATCTTTCCTCTGTTGTTTGACGTTGAGTTTCTATTCAATTTTTTCTTATACGTAGCACTGTAATGAACACTTGTACACATTATATACTAACAATTAGCATAAATTTAATGTCTCAGTGACTTTTATAAAAGAGCCACTCTTTTGTTTTAGATCCTTTAAGTCAAAAGTTTTTTTTCATGTCTTAAAGCTTAGGCTTTACACAAAACCAAAAATAAATTAAATATACAAACAACCACTTAAGATTTAAATTAAAATGTATATGAGAGCTACATAGCTAATTTGACTATTTTCCCTCTCCTCCAACCATTTGATCCAGGAGTTCAGGAATAAAACCACTAAAGAGGGACTGGGGTTCCAAATCTAACCCAGTGTGTAATCTTCCATTACCTAACTTACCTGTCACAATCTATGAGAAGAAGCCTCCTGACTCATATCAATAAAACTAGTTCTATTTCCTCCTGACTTTATGCCTGGTGTAGCCTTAATGACACAGACTTGGAACTGCCTAATTCTTTATCAGCGTTCTTGGTTATAAACAGCAGAAACCAACTGGATAATTTCAGCAGGAAAGGATATGATGGGATATCAAGCTCAGAAAACAGGAGGTGAGAACATGTATTGTCAAGGTCACAGCACAACCCAGCAGTTCAATTAGAGTGATGCTGGTGTCTCCACTGCTGGACACTTACACCTACAGCTTTACTCTGGCCTGCCACTGGCACCAGGAAAATTCTCTTTTATTCCTAGATATGTATTCACATCAGTCCTTCAAAATTTAAAGAACTGGGCTATATCACCTGATTTGTTCTAGCATAGGGCATATACTATGCCCTAGTTTCTGGTAAGTGGGGAGAGGAAATATATACCTCTTTTAATTTTCAGAGTGAGGCAAAACCTAAAAGAAGAAAATTTGGAACTGAATAGCCAGAAATATTACTGGAGGCCACTGCCTTGATTATATAACACTTATATAGCATTTATCATTATTCTGATTATTATAAATTTAAAAATTGTTCTATTTAATAATTGTAAGTATCTGTCATGCATTCAGAATACATCTATATTTTCTCTGTAACCTCACAAATGAAGAGGAACCAGAGTCTCATCAGTTTATATCATCCAGCTTTGTTATGGAAGATCTGAAGTCAAATTTCCCTTTATAGGCAAAAGCATCACTGTCAGTCACTGTAACACTCAGAATTAATCACTTCTGGAAAACAAATGAAATTGGAAAATTATAATTTTCTTTTCTTTGGGTGGATCTAAAACCTTGCTCCTTGGTGTGATCTCACCCAGATGGAGATGCAGTAGACATAAAGGTGTGAGAAGCCTTCAGGGTTTAATCCGTATTCTTCCCTGTCCCCAGCAACAATCCTATTTCTCCTGGATAATTAGGTTCAATCACCTTACTATTGCAAGGAGTTGTCTCCCAGAGAGTGTAATAAGTGAATCTTTGGAAGGCCATTCCACTGTTCCACATGGCTTGCTACTTCAGAGTATAAGACCAATGAATACCATGGGTATCAGACCATTACCTTGCTTGTTTCACTGTAAAGGGAGTTACTTGTTCAGGAGTGAACATTGACAGAGCAGCTGTGTCAGCGTATAAGACACTGAGGAAGCCCACAGATGCTATTAGTGGCAACAGTATAATGGACAAGGAGAAAAATTCTAAATCTAAAATAAGTGTCTATTTAGTGAAGAGAGATTGTACTCCACTCCAGGATGAAAAGAAGTAATAAAATTAGCAAACCAGCATGTTATCAGCTGCTGTCCATCACTAGGTATGTTGCTGTACTGGACTCAGTGCTGGTCACTGATTAACTTGGCAGTGGCAGAAGCCAAATCAAACTTGAGGAGGAGAAGTCCAAGTTCTTAAGTAATGCATACACTATATTGCTGCCTCTGTAAACATTTTGCTCTTGAGCTTATTAAGCAAGAACTGAGGAAGGAGATGACTGACATATTCCTAATTATTGAGAGCTTTGCAGTAAAGGCCTTTTGTGGGCTTTGACATGGAACACAATTATTCTCTACGTTCTGGGTCCTTTCTGGGAAACCCATTCATATGATTTCCCCTAAACTCCTTGACATCAATATTCTAAACTTGTTTTCATCCAGTCCTAAATCACCTTTACAAATCATTTTCCAAATTGGATAGTAAGAAATACTGCTTGATGTTGTACCCTTTAGGGGAGATCTCCCTTCTCCACCAAAAGTGGAGGGAGGACCCATAGACTCAGGCATTGTTTCAGGTCATGGGATCTTGTGACCCCTACTGAAGTTGGTCACTGTGGTGGCAAAGAAAATAGCTAAAGCCATATAATATTTAGAGACTGAAGAAAAAATATATATATATATATATACACACACACACAACTTTTAAAGGCTGCTTTCCATTTCCAGTTATTACAAATACTGGCTGTATTCCCCATGTTGTACAATACATCCTTGAGCCTACCTTACAACCAATAGTTTGTGCCTGCCACTCCCCCACCCCTATATCGCCCCTCTCCCCCATCTCAAGAGGTAGCTCAGATGAAGGTGGTTCCCTGCTCTGAAAGTCATGGTTTTCTTCTAGAATTCTAAGGGTCTGAGCTGACACTTTTGGGTCTTTCCAAAGGCTCCTTCCAGGATCCTTAATCATCCCAGGTATCTCCAACACCACTGGATCCATTGGATCAAAATATCCAAGTAGTATGTCAGTTTGGACGGCAATCCTGAACTTCTCCTGTGTCCCACTCAAAACAGATGGTGTTTTAGGTCACATGATATGTGGGTTAGAACATTATTCACAAGTATATGAATAATGGTATATGCTGCCTCCGAAATCCCGAGGCCCAGCGTGCACCGTGCCTCTTTCTTAATGATAGGATGGAGAAGCTACAGCAGCTTGCCTTTTATCTTAGAAATAATCTCTGCTCTAAATTACTGAACATCTACAGCTGCATCAATGTTACAGACACCTTCATCTTTATGGAGATTATTTCTGCACTCTGGCATGCATATGTCTTGTCAGAATATCCTAGTACTTGACACTAACTGCTAACTGGGTTAACAGTATGATGTCAAAAATATCTCAGGCCAGTGTAATATCTTATGGAATATCAAGATAATCCAAATTTCTACAGGTTGTAGTATGACAGAAAACAGAAAGGCTTTTATAGGCCTGAGATACACAGGAGAAAGTGTACTGCTGTCCTTGCTATGTAAATGCAGATTACATTTAATCTTCTTAATAATGCATATCAAGAAGAAAGCATCCACTAAATTGACAGCCACATACCAAGTCCAGAGGCTGTGTTGATCTGTTCAGTAAACATATCACATCTGGCACAGCTGCTGTATTGGGGGTTATCTTCTTGTTAACTTTAAAGAGTCTGTTATCATCTGTCAACATCCTTCTTGTTTTCAGAGGCAAGAAAGGCTTGTTGAAATGGGATATAATAAGGACTACCACCCCTGCACCATTCACATATGTGATGTTGGCACTGATTTCTGAAATTCCCCCAGGAATTATTTGTTCTGAACATGTCACTGGGGCTCCATCTGGCCCTTCGTAACATAAGGACCCTTAATGTACACATAAGAAAATAAAATTGAGACTTCTACCAGTTGCTAAATGTATCAATCGCAGTTACACGTTAAAGAACTAGTGAAATAACCACGTGTAGATCTGAGGGCCTAATGAACCAAATTTGATTTGTGCCAAAACTCCATTTATCACTTGACCTCCATAAGCTCCCACTCTACCTCTGGGACTCGGATGGCTTATCAGATCCCCTCATATCAATTTTACTTTTTGTTTAACAGAACCCCACCCCCCAAATCTAGGCATTATTCATTTTTTAGTGTACAGTTACCTTGGCAAAGATATAAAGATTCATTGCAGGAAGGATTTGAGGACATATCCACATATATATTTATATGTATATGTATGTATATCTATCTATCTATATTTATCTATTAATTATCTATCTATCTATCTATTTATCTATCTATCTAGTGATGTTGTAGGTCCTTTTTTTGTTTCTTTGTTTTTGTTTTCTTAAAGGCACCCAGATTTCCCTTCAGTCAATGGGCTCTGGTTCTATAAATTGACTTAGATCTGGAAATTATTGTGAGTCTTCTATTCACCAAATATAGTTTTCCCTGATTATACAAATCATGCAACACCTTAGCCAGCTGCCCATCTGTTTCAACCTTAGCAACTCCATGACTAACCATCATAATAGAAGTCTGCAGATCAAGGGACCTTAATATCTAGTTTAGCCTTCCTGCCCAAACAGCAATCATATAAACCTTGCCTCTGATGGTTAAGTGCAGCCATTCTTTCTGCTTTCCCATAATCCCATCATCCCCTTTCATGTTGGGGAGTCAAGTTCCCCTACCATCAACCCTGGTCTACAGCGGACAGTCCCTATCAAGCCTCTCACGGACACTAGAACCCCCTACCAATGAGCTTTGTGCTGTTTTCATGAATAAAATGTTCTTCTCCTCAGTTTTTATCAACCTTAACTCATCAAAGTCATGAAACAATGGGTAAGATAATTAATATCTCTGAAGAATAAATTGTGTAGCACAGACTCAGATAGACGACTTAAACTTGGGGGAAGATTATGAAGATGTACTGATAACCCTAGCAGAAGGAAGAACAGTACTTCTGATGTTCTTAATGAGATCGAGATAAAACATTTGCCAGACACATAACGAGTCCATTAAGAAAACTATATCAGGACCAGCAGCTGCAATTGGAATGCCCATCTGGTGCAGTTTACAATAATCTATTGCCATTCTTTGAAACCCATCCATCTCTGGCATGTGCCAAACCTCTGCTGTTTTATGTATTGATAGTGGCACTATTCTTTTTGATTTTTCAGAAATGGTTTGCTTTTTGGTTTAAATAAAAGGAACTTCAGGGCTTCCCTGGTGGCGCAGTGGTTGGGGATCTGCCTGCCGATGCGGGGGACGCGGGTTCATGCCCCGGTCTAGGAGGATCCCACATGCCGCGGGGCGGCTGGGCCCGTGGGCCATGGCCGCTGGGCCTGCGCGTCCGGAGCCTGTGCTCCGCAACGGGAGAGGCCACAGCAGTGAGAGGCCCACATACCGCAAAAAAAAAAAAAAAAAGGAACTTCAGGGACATCTGTTCAGCCCATTCTTCTAATTGCCAAATATAATTATTTCAACACATATGGACAATTATTTTAACACAAAAGAATTGGAAAAATAACTTCAGTAAGGTTTTAAGAGCCCAGGGAGCATTTGTGAGATGGACTTGCATTAAAACTCTACTCTAACTGCTGGAAGGCAATGACATTCTATGTCCCCAGGATTAGTACTAACTCAGAGCCACTGTTTAATAATACCCAGACAGCCAGAACATTTATCCTGGTAAATGGTTACAGGTTCCTTTGTGGAAGGCGAGGGGTAAGATTTCTCTTGTGTGTGATATCGTTAGGGAATTAGTTGGAAGCTATATGATAAATTCACTGCAAAATTCCTATGCCTTGAAGTCCTCTACATTATATCAAGCAGTTTCTCACATGTAAACCTCACCCAGAGTGGGCAAATAGTGAGTCGACATTTCAATCAACCAACAACAACAAGAACAAAAAATTAGAACTAGGACTAGTTTCTGAAGTAACAAATTGAATCCAGGATCTCTGATAAGTTTACTCATGTCAGTGAATTCAAATTGATCTAATCTTGTGGGATTCCTTCCTAGGTCAAGCTCACTTAGAATCCATTTGCACATATTTTCCTCAATTTTATTTTTTATAAAGCAACAAATTTCTGTCATTCTTTTGTTATATCACCATTCTCCTCACAGTTCTGACATTGTAATTGGTACCTTGGGGCATGGTGGGATCTGACTCCACAGCTCTGGAAACTCTGATAGTTGAAGGAATTACAGGGTCATCAATAAAAGGATAAACAGCCTCTTCAAACAGAGGGGAAGGGACCTCTCTGGCTGGCAGAGGATAGGAAGCATGGGTTTGGAGTTTGCATATTCTCAGAATACTCTGAATCCTCTCCTAAATCCACATTCTTGCTTTTGGCGGGTCCATTTGAGCCATGCCTCCACTTTCATGTAAGAAACCTAATGAGACTATTAATTCAAATGTCACCAACATTCAGCAACCAAAGAATTAATTTCTTTATCTAGTTTTTGACTATCTCAGATCTGCAGCTGCAGGAGTTAAGAGGTTTTGTTTTGTTTTTTAGTTAACCCAGCCATCATGGAATCTTTGTTTAGTCTGTCCTTGAACCAAGAATTTAGGGACTTGGGCTTGTCATCCTCTTTTAGGAACAAGTTTTTGTTACAAGCAGCCATCCTCCTCAAAGACATTGAATTTCTAAGGTTCTTCATACTGATCCATTGTAGCAGTCTCTTAGTCATCCAAAGATCCTAGGTTAGATGACCAGAAGTGATCATTGTGTCTTGCCACTGCATGCCACAAAGAGCCAAATTCTTATTCTTGAAAATCAGTATCATCTCAGTCAGGATTCTTGACTGCAGGGGACAGAAACCGACTCTGGATAACCCAAGAAGAAAGAGAAAAATTGTAAACAGGTGTTGGATAGCTTGGAAAATTATGAGAAGGCTGGAGAGCTAGGCTTGGGGAAATTAACAAAGATAAAGGAAGGCTAGCAGTCTTGAGTTTGATCAAGGTCTACCAAGATTCTGTTGGAAAGAATACAGCTGTCTACACTGTTATCTGTGTCAGTGGACACTCACTACCACCACTACTGGTATCACCACCTCCAGGTAAGCGCCACAACCAACAGAACGCTCTCAATTCTGCTCCCTCATCCTCTGTAAACAATAACCAGTCTCTGTGTCTTTGTGTGACTTTCCCAGGACTCACAGTTCCAGGCTGGGCAAAATCTCTATCTTCCTCCCTAATTCTTTGAGATACTCTTACAGGCAAGGATTTTGCCTTATATATACATAAACTCACACAATCCCTGAATCAATTCAATCAACACACCTTAGGTGGCATTATGCTAGCAAGAACGTGAAACCATGTCTTGCTTTCCAGCCTTAAGAGTGATGATCCAACCACTGAAGTTGTCCAGCCAGGCTCAATCACTTTAAAATCTGCCCCCAGCTCAGCGAAGTGCCCTGAGCCAAGCATAAAAGGAACATGTGTAAGTATTTCTCCCAGTTCTACCTCTTTGAGTGGAGTTCTTCACTCTGTGAAGTGGAACTTCTTTCTGTGGTCCTAAGTTTTCCACACTGAAATTTCAAAGACATGTCCCTTGAGCCTGTATTATCTTTCTTTTCTTTTTTTAAAAAAATGTATCAATTTATTTATTTTGGGCTGCAGTGCATCTTCGTTGCTGCGCGCGGGCTTTCTCTAGTTGCGGCAAGTGGGTGTTACTCATCGTTGTGGTGCGCGGACTTTCCACTGCGGTGGCTTCTCTTGTTGTGGAGCATGGGCTCTAGGTGTGCGGGCTTCAGTAGTTGTGGCTCACAGGCTCTAGAGTGCAGGCTCAGCAGTTGTGGCGCACGGGCTTAGCTGCTCTGCGCCATGTGGGATCTTCCTGGACCAGGGCTCGAACCCGTGTCCCCTGCATTGGCAGGCGGATTCCTAACCACTGTGCCACCAGGGAAGCCCTCATCTGTATTTTCTGAGTCCTGTTTGTGGAGCTGTGCCAAGCTCACTGAAGATTGCAGTGTAGGACTGACCCAGAGGCCAGACTAAATGATGTGACATTCTTCAAAGGGCTGTGCAAGGGACTGGGACTTGGTAAAGCCCTTTTTCACCCAATCCTCTCCATGGGACATAGGTTGAAATTACATTTCTTCTCAACTTTTATTCTCTTCCCAACTTCTCTCTTTGTTCACCATAAATTACCAAAAAGTCACTAAGGAAATGGCCTATGGGCTGTCTAGTGCTAGTGAAAACTTTTTGTAAAAAGTCATCCATGCTCCTCTCTTCCTGAAGGAATCCAGTGAACTGGAAAGAAGAGTTTCCGTAGGAACTTCGAAACTCTAAAGGGCCACGTCATTCCCAAACAAAAATTGGAAAATTAGGGAACTCTGACATGTTTTTCCCTCACAAGAGATTGAGTCTTACTCAGCTGCAAAGAGGATATGGACCTGATTAGAAAATTAGCTGGAAAAGAGGTCCTTTACTAAAAATTGAGTCTTTATAGAAATCATTTCTACATTCAAAATTTAGTTGGCATACTGATTTGATATGAAACATTACACTTTGGCTATTTCAAATACAAATGTAAAAGTGCCAATAAAACAAGAGAAGGAAAGGATTTTACTCTAAGTTATAGACTCAGGAAGTCAGGAATACCTTGGCCTCATTAATAATCTCCATATTGATTCACCTTCTACAAAAGAGAAACTATTATCTGGGAATGCAGCATTTATTCCCTTCAACACCTTGAGCAAAAGAATTCCAAGCAGATGTTTCTCATATAAAGTGTTGGTTGGGGAAGATTTGCGTTAACATTTTAATCATTCAACACTTTCCACAATGTTTTACATTTCCACAATATTAAATGCATTGAGTTTCCCTCCATGGAAGAGAGGACATTGAGTCACATGTCTGGAATCACATCAAGGATAGAATGGGATGTGCTCCATTCCAAGAGCCAAGTCACCGACTTTGCTGGTGAACACCCTCCTCAGCTACCTTTCCAAGTCGGCATAGCAGGGTAGAGCAGACAGAAAAATATTAGGTATGCTTCATATGAGCTGAAGTGCAGCCAAATAGCATACTTCCAGGGTACACTCTCGCAGGCTGGCACTCTGAAAGACGCAATTTCCCCATTTCCAAAACTCAAAAAATGTTTCAGTGGCACAGCATCATTCCAATAAAACACTGGTATTTTATTCATCTCTTTCTGAAATACCATACTTTTATTTTGCAGGCATCTCTAAATCACATCAATTCACAAAAGATCAATTTCTTGCTGCTATAGTCAAATCAGATGTTACATGCACATACACACACACACCATGGGTTTTTTTCTTTCTTGTGCCAGTTAGTCATAGATTAGAAATTTGTAGTCTGAATCACAAAGCTCCCTAAGGCAGGGAACAGCACTAATAAATACAGGGTATGTATCCAGTAGCCCTTGTCCTATCCAGGCTTAGGTTGCTTCCCTCCACCCTACCTCCCAGCTCACAGCTCAAATTGTCTCTTCTCCAGGGAATTTTGCCTTTGTTACAGGAAACCTTGTGTACCTCATCTTTGGAATTATTATTTGTCATAGTTTACACAACTGTGAGGGTTCTGTTATCATCAAAACATATTTTAAATATAACTATCTTTTTTTTTTAGCAACTTTTATTTTTTAATTTTTATTTATTTTTTATTTCTTGGCCATGAGGCACGTGGGATCTTAGTTCCCTGACCAGGGATCAAACCCTTGTCCCCGGCATTGGAATCATGGAGTCTTAACCACTGGACTGCCAGGGAAGTCTTTTATATTTCCTGTAAAATCTTAGAACAGAAGGGAACTCAGGGATGTTGCAGTTCAACCAGCTCATTTTACATGTGGGGTAACTTAGACTACAATAAACATAAGTCAGTATACATAGATCCAAGGTCTCGTGCTACGGGTTGTGTGCTCTTTCCTCTGCTTCAGGGGTAAGCAACTTTCTTTAAAGGACCAGATAGCAAATGGTTTAGACTTTGTGAGCCATATACAATACCTGTCCACCTTTTAAAATAACATTTAAAATTATGAAAACTATTCTTAGTCTTAGGGTCTTACAAAACCAGACAGCAGACTGGATTTGGTTCAGGGGCTATAGTTTGCCAAGTCTTATTCTATTTCATAAGATACACATCAGTCATCAAAAATTAAGGGAGTGTTTTCATGCTCACAGGCCTGTGGAGTGGTTGGGGTCCTTTGATCCACATGACTCATTTTGGGGTCCCAAGCAGAGGGGCAGTGACTACTTGGGACAAGTTCTAATGGGTCATAAGATCCCAAAGGGGTGACAAAAAACATGCAATGCCTGTTAAACTGCCTTAACTGCAAGCTTAGACTCAGAATTGCCAAACTGTGGCCTTACTCACATTGCACATGGCCAAGCCCTACATCAACAGAGCAGGAAAGAATACTTATCCTTTGGAGTTGGTGAGACAGGGAGTGACTCTCTGTGGAATGTTAATGGATGGGATTCTCAGAAGATGGTGGTGGTGATGACATAGTTTTTAATCTCCCTGAATCCCCCCCATAAAAACAGACACATCAACTAAGATGGCAAATCAAAGACCCGCAGATAAGGTACCCCCTATATCCCCAAATGCAAGCATAATTTAAGCATCTTTGTGGAATGAAGCAGAAGTAGGGCAATAAAGCTTCTGATGGCTTCAAGAAAAGGAGAAACTCAAAATATCAAACAGCTACTCGTTGAAAGGTACTACAGACTAATGCCAGAGCTTCACCATAACTGGGAAGAGTTTTGTAAGATCCAATTCATGGATGCATGAAAGAAGCCTAAGATGAGGGCTTCCCTGGTGGCGCAGTGGTTCAGAGTACGCCTGCCGATGCAGGGGACACGGGTTCGTGCCCCGGTCCGAGAAGATCCCACATGCCGCAGAGCGGCTGGGCCCGTGAGCCATGGCTGCTGAGCCTTCATGTCTGGAGCCTGTGCTCCGCAACGGGAGAGGCCACAGCAGTGAGAGGCCCGCGTACCACCAAAAAAAAAAAAAAAAAAAGAAGCCTAAGATGAGGTCTACAGCTTCTGGAGCAACCTGGGCCCCATAAACTCTTAAAACTAGTCCCTTCCCTGGGAAAAACTCCTTACTAATGAAAATTTCTGGGAGTAGAACCCAATTTGGGGCAGGACAGGGATAACTGGGGCTAGGAAAAAGAAGGTCCAGATAAAATTGGGGAACAGAAGAGAGAGGGATCCCATAAAGAACAAGATCTGTTTTTTAAAAAAAATTCATCTATAAATAATAGAAGCAGTTATAATTTCAACTCTAGTGCTGCTTTCTGGGAGGAAACACCTTGTATTCATTTCCTTGGGCTGCCATAATAAATTAACACAAACTTAGTGGCTTAAACCAATAGAAATTTACCCTCTCATTGTTCTGGAAGCTAGAAGCCTGAAATCAAGGGTCAGCAGTGCTGGGCTCCCTCTGCAGGCTCTAGGGAAGCATCCTTCCTCACCCTTCCCTAGTTCCTGGTGGTTCCCAGTACTCCTTAGCAGTCCTTAGCTGTAGGAACATAACTTCAATAGCTGTAGCAGCATAACCTCAATCTCTCCTCATTCATCTTCACATGGCTTTCTTCTCTCTTACTGTCTCCTCTGTGTCTGTGTCTCTGTGTGTCCTGTCTTCTTATAAGGATACCAGTCACTGGATTTAGGGTCCAATCACCTCATCTTAACTCAGCTACATCTGCAAAGACCTATTTCCACATAAGGTCACATTCAGGTACTGGTGGTTATAACTTGGATGTATATTTTGGGGAGACATGAGTCAGCCCCCTATACACTTGATTGTGTTTCCCCTTGTTTTTCTCTCCGCATCTTCTTTATCTCTTACCTTCTGAGGCTTCAGTGGAACTGGGTACAGAGAGTATTTATTGTTGAATGAGGCCTTAGACAGTGAAGAAAATTCCCTTAGGAGACTACTCCCAAGGCAACTCCTTTTATAAAATGGTTTGTGCACACACTTCGTGGACCAGAGCCTGGAATGCTGCTGCCCCCTTAGTAGGAGAAAATGTTTATGATTCTAGCTAGGCAAAACTTTCTTAGATTATAAAAAACACAACGATAGAAAAACTTGATAAATTACAGTTCATCAGAATAAAAAATTTAAGCTCATCAAAAGACAGTAAGAAAATGAAGAAAAAAGCCACAGGCTAGAAGAAAATATTTGTGGTACGTATATCTGACAAATTACTCCTATACAGAATACAAATCAACAACACTGGAATACCATCCAATTAAAGATGGGCAAAAGACTTGAATAGGTACTTTAAAAAGGAAGATATATGAATGACCAAGTCTATCAGGAAAACTAAAAACACAAAGAGTTACCTCAAATGTGCTAGAGTGGCTAAAATTTAAAAAGGATGGACCATATCAGTGTTGGTGAGGAAATCAAGCAACCAGAAATGTTAATTGGAACTGTCATAAAATAGTAGAATCACTCTGAGAAACTGTATGCCTGTTTCTCATACAAAAGTTAGACATTCAGTTGCTATGACTCAGCAGTTCTACTCCTAGGTATCTACCCAAGAGAAATGAAACATATGAGCACAAAAAGGACTTATACCAGAATGTTCTTAGCAGATTTATTCATTATTCATAATAGCTCCAAACTGCAAAAAACAAAAACCAAGTCTCCACTTGGTTGCTAAGCTGCTTAGCAATAAGCAATGAACAACTGATACAAGCAATGACCAGGATGAACCTCAACATCATGTTGAGTATAAGATGGCACAGAAGAGCATATTGTATGATTCTGTTTCTGTGAAGTCCAGCAACAGGGAAACGAAATCTGCTGATGGGGGTCAGCAGATGGGGAAGGGTATAGTGGTTGGTAAGCAACAGACTAGAATGGGGATCAAGGGAACTTTCTGCCATGATGAATATGTTAAGCATCTTGTTTTGGGTGGCATACAATCGTCAGAACTTATCACACTGAACTTTTAAGACCTGTGCATTGTATTTTCGGTAAATTTTACCTTAATTAAAACATAAAGCTCAAGTTTCTTCAAGTAGCTTGGACTGCTTGCTACCATCTAACTTTTATTTATCTCTCTGACTTCATCTTTTGTTTAAACTCTGGGCACAGATTCAGGTCTAATTCCAGACACTGAGATGTTTGTGCTACAAATGTTCATAGTTTGATCCTCAGAATAAATCCAAATTCTATTCTGCTCTCTCACTTCCTTCCTTCCTTTTTTCTTTCATTGATTCATTCAATCAGTGCTATTCTAGGCATTGGATATACAGTGATGACAAACAAGCTAGAAAAGATCCTTACTTTCCAGAAACACATAGTCTAGGTGGGGAAACAGATTAGAAACAAGTATAATACTTGGAGACTGATGAGTGATATGAAATAAGAAAAGCAGTCTTATAGGATAATGAGTAACTAGTTGTCAAGGAAGTATTAGTTAAGGCAGGGGTCCCCAAGCCCCGGGCTGCTAGTGGTTCACAGCCTGTTAGGAACCAGGCCGCACAGCAGGAGGTGGGCAGTGGGTGAGCTAACAAAGTTTCCTCTGCCGCTCCCCACCGCTCCCCACCACTCCCCATCACTCCCATTACTGCCTGAACCATCCCCCCAACCCTTCCGGTCTGTGGAAAAATTGTCTTCCACGAAACCGGTCCCTGGTGCCGAAAAGGTTGGGGACCACTGAGTTAAGGAGTTCAGGGAGTACATTCGGAGGAGGAGAATTTAGAGCCGATGTTGATCAGGGGTTGCCAATGCAGGAACCTAGGGGAAGAGTATTTCTAGAAGAGGAAATAGGAAGGGTGCAGGTCCCAGGAAAGGAATCATCTTTGAGTGTGTGAAGAAAGGACGTGGGAAGTAGGAAGCCAAAGGCCTGCAGCAGAGGGAACCAAGGGAGCCAACCAGGTAAGTGAACATTGGGAGAGGGAGGTGGAGGCCAAATTATGCGCGAGTTTGGATCTCATCCATTCATTATAGGTTTTAAGCAGAGAAGTACCATGATCTGCTTTCTGTTTTAAATGATTATTTTGGCAGTTGTGTGGCAAGCACATTTTAAGAGGAAGCAATTAGTTTCGTAAGAGGCTCTTGTGGAAATCCAGGGGAGAGATGATGAAGGTTTGAACCAGGAAAAGGAATAGAGATGGGAGCTTGTGCACAGAGTAACCAGACTGAGAGAATCTTGGTCACATCTACACTAAGGCTATTCACAATCCTTGGACACTCTAATTCCAGACCTACTCTGACCACTTCCTTCCTCTGAAATTCCCCATTGTATCAGTTAACTAGGGTATGTCTTACTCCACTGGGGCTGCTATAACAAAATACCATAGAGTGGGTGGCTTATAAACAACAAACATTTATTTCTCACAGTTCTGGAGCCTGGGAAATCTAAGATCAAGGCCACAACAGATCTGGTGTCTGGTGAAAGTCTGCTTTCTAGTTCACAGATGGCTGTCTTTTCACTGTGTGCTCACGTGGTGGAAAAGTCAAGGGAACTCTCTGAGGTCTCTCTTATAACCTTTATCCCCTTTATAAGGGTTCTACCCTCATGACCTAATCACCTCCCAAAGGCCCCCCTTCCAAATACCATCACAATGGGGACTAAGATTTAACATATGAATTTCGGAGAGACACAGCAGTCTATAGCAGGTCACCATGGTACTATGTAACCAACTATGCAAAAACACAGTGACTTAAAACAGCAGTCACCTATTCTCACTAATCTGTGGGGCATCTGGGGATTGGCTCATACAGGCTGAGCCTTCTGGGCATCTGTGGCTCGGGATGGGGAGGGCTGGCTAATCCAGCTGAGCTCAGATGGAGTGGCTTGCCTCTGCTCCCAGGACTCTCACTTTCCTCCTGGGGCCAGCAGGCTAGACCAGGAACGTCCTTCTCACGGCTATGGCAGAAGTGTCCTAGTCCAAGTACAATCATGCAGACACTTTAGTCAAGCTTCGTCTTGTGTCATGTATGTTAACATCCTATTGGCCAAAGTAAGGCCTGAAAGCCTAAATCAGGAATCAAGGAGCCGAGAATATCTTCTGCCACTTTATGGGAGGAACTAGAGAGTCACATGGCAAAGGGCATGCATATAGGGCAGAGTGAAGGTGTCCCCCGAATGCAATCTGCCACACTTATTATCAGGTTCCTGCCTTTGGCCACAAGAGTGATTGGTCAAATACAGTGGCTCTTTCAGTATAGGTGGCCCCTCCTTGTTTCTATGGGGACAGCTCAAGGCATGAGTATTATTAAGGATGGGTTTGAAGCAACCATTGCTACTCAGTTAGGAAGTTGTTGTTGCTGCTGCTGCAGCTGCCTCTCTGTCCCCAAGGAAATGTTCTAAATGTGGTAGTTTATTAATAATAAAGAATATGGTCCCTGTGACAAGAAAAAAGAATGTAGTATTCAGTAGTGAAAATAAGTGGACTTCCTCGAGAATGTTGCACTGCACACAAATACAAACTAGGAATATGAATGGGGCTTCCTGAAACAACTCTATAAAGTTAATATTTTAAACAACGTTTCAACTTCAGATCTTGAACACTGATGAACCACCGTGTCTATGAGCTAAATGACAACTTCAGCTCATCTGTCCCCAAGTAAGCGAGACTAAAGCTTCAGACTGAGGTTCCATCAATTGCCCAACAGTGACAAAGAACCTCAGCCTTTTCACCTGGCAGATAATCTCCATCAAGGGAAAGAGAAGCCAACTCCAGGTGAGTCTGAGACTGACAATGAGAGGATATTTTGGACCCTGCCTGAATAAGTAGGAAGAAGTGAAGAAAGTTGGTTCTCTGAGGAATGAGCTGTTCCAGCTCTTTGTTTTGATAGCAAAGTTATGCATAAAATAATGTGTAAAATGGGTGCAACATAAACAAATCTTCACAGTGACACTGAGCTCACCAAGCGTGAGCACTTGGCTGAAGCAGCCAAATGGCAGATGCATCTTCTGTAGGACTGAACAAATTGGAGGAAGAATCCTTGCAACTGTGGTCTTTGTGTGTGCGTGAGTATGTTTATGTGCATGTTTAACACGCATTCCACAGACATTTGTTATGTACTTGTTCTTTAGAGAACATTATGCACGAGCTGGAACAGGAAAGAAAGAACAAAAGGACTGATTCTGCTCTCATGGGCTCCTTTTCCTCCAAGTGAGGAAGAAAAATGTGTAAACAGATCATTTAGATGCTAGGTACTATCCTGTGCTATGTTTGTTCACCTGTGAGCACCTCTGTATTCACCTGAGCAGGATCCTGCCTTATAAACATGCCTGTGACTCCTCGTATTTCCAAAGCCACCCTGGAAACCCAATAAGTAAACTTTAATGGGTGTCCCAGGGGTCATCCATGGAAAAGCCACGATTCTTGTTCTGGCTTGAAAGTTCATGAGAGGTTAAGGTGGGGAAGATTCTCCAGGCTCCCCCTACTTATCTTGCCTTCCTTCTGGAGGAAGGACGGAACTCTAGAATATGAGGAGGGCAAAGGGAATGGAGAAAAGACCAAGAATTTAAAGGAATAAAGGAGCTTCATGCTCTCCCAGCAAATAGGCCCCTTAAATTCATCTGGCCATACAGAAGCATATTAGGTCAATGTTTGGAGCGGAGAACCTGTAAGGATCCAGATGTAGACTGTGACCTAACAGTTCTGGGCAAAGTTTCAACTTTCCTAGTCACTGCAACGTAGCGCTAAGAACAGCCTTCTTCTCAGTAAAGAGTGAAGACTCTACTTGTGCTAAGGTATTCATGTCCTTCTCCCAGGGACATTTTTTCATTTTTCTGTTCCCTGCCCCCAGCGACAATGGGTTGCCATCAGTGCTCTTTACCAGTGCCTTGAAGAAGTTTTTCTTGTTATACTCTGATGCAGATTAAGACTTTTGTTCCTTAGAGAAGGTGAGGTAGACAGGTCTGGGTGGAGTTTCAACAGTGGCTGCTGTTCCCTCCCTCAGCCAAAACCATGCGGGAGGAATCCTCAGGATCCCACACCTCACATTTCCCCTATAAGTGCCTGGTGGAATTCTTGGAGAAAATCCTGCAACCTGGGGTAAACTTTCCTATATCTGCAGTTCCCAAGGATATCCCATTAGCAGTCTAGCCTACACTAACACATTTTAGTAATTTGTAAGCAATTTCTAACTGAATTTTCTTACCCATTTTATATGACATCAAGTGACATCTGCATAGGTAAGCAAATGCTCAGATCTTATTTCTTCCTACAGACACCCATCTCTCTCCAGATTTCTGTTAGTTCTTTGCCCTGCTACGTTGTTTTTTTGTCTTGTTTTGTTTTGTTTGATGGGTTTAAGAAAAGCAATTAATTTTCAATGTGTCTGGACTTTTTTCTTTTGTAAGGGTGGGAGCAATGCTCTTTCCAGCTCTCTACATCTCCAAGCTTAGTTGGTGGTATATTTGATCAGAGTTTTCCTTCAATTTTTCCCTATCTGTCCCCAGGGATTTGGTTCAGTAACAAGTGATCTTCTGTCCACACTTCTCTTTTGCCAAAACTTCTGCTGGAATTTCCACCTGCCTCCCTCAAATAGCTCACCCCATGTGATGGCAGAGTTTTGCAGGATGCTATAGGCTGTGACTATATCATAGACCTGGCTGGGTCAGAAAAGTAATGCATTACCAGATTTCTCTGAGCATCTAAAATCAGCTCTTAAAATGTCAAGCATCCCTGTGATGCCCTGCTGTTCCCATGTGGAAAATTATAATTTTTCTCTGAGGGAGGTGGAGGGCATAGAATTGGTGCTATTCTTTAGCCATGTAAGTCAATGAGGTACTTATTAAACACCTACTATGTGCCTAGGGTGGTTTTAAGCTCTGTGGAGGGCTATGGAACATGACCCTTGTTCTTAAACTTTTGGACAAGAAAGAGCAATGATCCAGACCTCTAGTTACATGAGTTCAAGTGCTCATAATTTTCAGGTGCTGAAGGTCCCTAAAATTGTCAAGCTTATGATTAGGAAAACTCTCAGTCCCATAAATATAGTCCAAGCCAGAGCCTCAATATTCACCAGCAGTAGATAGGCTGCCTCTCATTTGCCTCTGATCTATCTCCTGATTTCCCAGTTACTGATCCTATTTTACAGCAATGACTATGTGGCTTTTAGACATAGCTTTGCCCCTTAATTCTGTCTCTTTCTTCCAAGACAGAAACTAATACCTGCACTTTTCCAATGATGATCTCTATAATCCAGTTTCATTTTTGCTCTAGTCTCTGTGTCTCTTTTTCATGTTTTTTCTAGTCACATCATCCCAGTGTAGCTGGCTGTCACAATGTAGCCTTCTATCATCTCTCAGTGATACATGGTTGGTTGGCACCACTAAAGCCCAATCACTCCTTTTCTTGCATCCCTTTCCCCAAGGTCAGTCATAGAGTAGAATTTGAAGGCCTGGGAAGAAAAGCAAGTGGAAGTGGTGGGATGAGCCACAGGCATTGGTGACACAGAAGTGAAATACTACTGCTGAGGGATAGGAAAGACAGTCTCGGGACCTGGGCTCTTAGGCTGATACTCTAGTATATGAAAACAAAGCCAGAAAAGGAAGAGAAATAGGCAGTTAGAGGCATGAGATTTGGAGTCCTACCAATGTGGGGACCAATCCAGGCTCCATAGGTGAGTCTATTGAGTGACCTGGAGCACAAGTCTCAACACCTCTGCATCTCAGCCTCATAGACTCACATGAGGATTACGTATGTTTTATACAAAGCACCTGGCACATCATCTGGACCATGAAACATACTCAGTAAATTCAAATAGCTGTTGTAATTATAGCTGATACTGTAAGTGGAGCTTGGCCACAAAGGACCAGGAAGGAGCCCAGTTTCCCAACACAGTGAAGCTACAGTTGGAGAAATAAGGAAAACACGATTAGATTCCTGCCCAGCTGAGTGTTAAATTGAGACTGGCTGCAACTAGATGTAGCCAAGATGAGGCATTTCAATAACCTGGCTGTGTCTGCTTCTCATCCATTTCCCTCTGTCAAGGCACAAGGAAGGGGAGACACTACCATTTCCTGAAACTTCCTATACACCAGCCACCATGCTAGTTACCTTTAATTTTCATTCCTCTTAGTTTATCAACTGCCTTTCACTCTACACGTCCCAACCTCCACGGTAGCCAATGGAGGGATAGGAGCACTGGTATCATAAACTCCTTTCAAATATTCAGTCATACAAGCAGTCAACATTACTCCCTGAGCATATATTAATGTGGGAACCCTGCTGTGTGCATGTAGACATTTCCCCTCCAAGGGTTCCTGTAAGTCAGCTTCCAGAACATTCTGCCTTAGGGCATTGCTATTGTGGTCACACACCAGCATGATAAATAATCTGAACAAGCTTTCTCAGGTGCAATATTTATGGTTCAGTTTGAAGCAAAGAACAGTCAGAGGCAATGGGTAAAAACTAATTTACTGTAATGTCACCGTGGATATATAGCAAATAGCTATAAACAAGTATGTACAATATAATTAAAAATATGATAACATTATAAAATAGGATGATGGCTAGTTAGAGAGGAAGATCTATCAAGTAGGAATATGTGTATATCACTTGAAATATTGCCTCAATTACTTGAAGTCATCAGCTCAGGCTCCTCATCTCAAAAAACAATCCTTACAAATGCCGACTTCAAATGACAAACACTGTTTATTTCTACACTTGGTTTCCTTTCATTCCATCTGTCCACAGAAATTTCCCTTCAGTGTCTATTGAACAAATTGCTGCAAGACAAGGATAATACTCAAGTTCTTGAACTCTACCCTGTCTCATTCCTGACTCCTCAGTGGATCTTAGCATGAGAGTTGAGTTAGAGAAAGCATCCTTAAATCTCTCAGCGTAAGACACCCAAGAATGCTCATGCACGAAAGCAAGGGGGAAAAAATAAAAGCAAATGGAATGGTTCATTAATAAATACAATTAACTTACCTATACCATTCCAAACAGGTAAACCAGTTCTCTGGTTGCAAATGAGCTCAGACACCAGGTAGTGTGAAAACCCTGTAGCTTCCTAGGGATCCCACAAGAGAGATAAAGTGGATCCCTGCTGGCTGTGCTGTGTATTTCCAGCCCTGTCACCCTTTTCAGTAAGGCTGTGTCAACCTTTACAAAACCAACTCTAAGTTATTTTAAAAAAAGAAACTCAAAATGTATCTCTAGTTCTGCATCATTCTCCTCAAGCTACTTCTCATGTTTGACTTCTGGTTCCTTCCAGGTACAAAACTTTCTCTTTTCCCATTTCCATCCTGGCCTCAATACTTAGCACTTAGCTCACTTTTCCTTGCTATGATCAGGATTCTTATCACTCATTATCTGAAGCAGCTTGAGGAACAACTCCTACCTGATTCATTCAACATCTAGAACTTTCTATTATTCATTTCTTTCATGTGCAACTTCCCAAAAGGTTTGCCTTGTCCTGGTCCACAAGTAAAGACCAAGTTTCGACTGCCTACTTGGTTTGTGTAGTTTCTGAGGTTTCCTGTATTATGCCCTGGTCCACCTAGAGCCAACCCGATGTCCTGTTAGTGTCCTTACTATATGTAGATTCTGAATTAATACAATAAGTATTTTCACTCTCATCACCATGACTTACCTGGCAATTTTTTTCTCTTTCCTTTTACTCAATTAAATGTTACCCACACCCCATGTTCTGATTCAAATTTACCACTTCCGTGAAGCTCCCCTCACTTTTCTCTCCTTAACTAAGCTCTTGTTTTAATTGTCTTAAGTAGCAACAAAATCTAAAATAATAATTGATAACTGCTTTATATCTTCACACAAGATTTGGAATTCCTTGAGAAGAGGGATTAAACCTTATTAACATTTATCCCTCTTGGTGATGTTAAAAAACAAGACAACAGACCGCAAATGGAGTCACTTATGGTAAGCCCCACATCACCAAACTGAGACTTATAGTTTCAGATCTCCCAGACCAGTCAGTCAGGAATTGCCTAATCAGCATTAGTTAAGTCATCTGCCTGATGGACCCCTGCATCCCCTAAAGGAAAGTAACTTTGTAATAACCAACCTGCTTCTTTGCCCAGTATAACTTTCTTGTTTCTGCTCCCTTCTGGCTATTAAAGTCTCTTTTTGTACAGCTCCTTGGAATTCCTTGCTACCTACTAGGCTGGATGCTGCCTGATTCAAGTCAATTTTTCCTCAAATAAACTCAAAGTTTTTAATATGCCTTAGTTTATCTTTTCACAGTTCTGGGGTCAGAAGAGGGAATTGAAGGAATGGCTCCCAGGAGCAACAAGTAATCAGGCAGAAACACCTGTCTGAACCCCTGAGCTTGCTGCTTTCTCACTGCCTCTGGAGGTCATGAGTAAGTCCCTCTCAGATTCTACCTCCACAGCTTTTGTGTTATGAACTTTCAGACTTTATTTGAGCATTTCTTTTTCTGGACTGGGTCCAGAAATCAACCTGAGTTGGAATAAGTCTAACTTTGAAACTGGACTAGGTCCAGGGTCAGACTGGGTCTGATTTAAGCTGGACTGGGTCTGGGTGAGGCCTCGGGTAAATAAAATTTTGTGTTAAGACTGAACAAGGAATTTCCTGTGGCACAGTAGTTAAGAATCCACCTGCCAATGCAGGGGACACAGGTCTGAGCCCTGGTCCTGGAAGATCCCACACGCCCTGGAGCAACTAAGCCCGTGCACCACAACTACTGAGCCTGCACTCTAGAGCCCATGAGCCACAACTACTGAGCCCATGTGCCATAACTCCTGAAGCCCGTGTGCCTAGCGCCCATGCTCCACAACAAGAGAAAGCCACCGCAATCAGAAGCCCGCGCACCACAACGAAGAGTAGCCCCCGCTCACCACAACTAGAGAAAGCCTGCATGCAGCAATGAATACCCAACGCAGCCAAAAGTAAATAAATTTAAAAAAAAAAAGGCTAAACAAGTATGCTAACCTTACCAAAGATGATTTTGAATTACAGTGGCCACAGTGGAGACCTTTTAAGCTTAATAAGCTTATGCATTTATGAGATGTCCTAGAGAGAAAAGGGTCTCAGCTAAGCACTCATCATAAAGGGTAGAGGGAAACGTATTTTTCCTCCCGTACAGTTTCTGGTGACAAGGATGGGACACCCCACTCGCTCCAGAGCCTGTAGAGGGAATTCTGTGAAAACTCGCAGAAGCCAGCGAAGGGTGAGAATTCTTACCAAAGTCAGCTCTCTTAAATCTCTAGCTGTAGCGCCTGGTTGAGAGAGGAAGGTAAAATTTCACGTTGTCCCTTCCTTTCTAATTTCAGATTAGCAGGTCAAAAAAAAAAGATCTTTTTTTCCTAAGAATTAGATCTTTGAATTATGACTTATGAATCTGCTTTTGGGTAGTCATTGGTTACTGATTCTTTCCCTCCCAGGGACAGATATCGCCTTCTTGTTTGTCTTATTCTGTGTCTTAAAAACTTGGCTTTGCAAATGTCAAGTTGGGGGCCCTCCAAAATATGGCTGGACAGAAATGTGGGTTGCACCTCATTTGCAGCTGGCTGGACAGAAAAGTGGGTTGTACTCCACTTGTGGCTAGGGTCTTACCACTGTTACCGGCTGTCAGAGAATTGTCTAAGTCTTTCTTTCTTTTGGTTATCTTTTGCAGGGGCTCTGGACCTTGGGAGGGTAATATCTTTGGCACCCACTTTGGGGACACCTCTTGCATCCAAGGGATTTGTTCAGTACTGCCAGGAATATTTACCATTTGCCCCAGCTGAAATCTCACAAGATATTTGACTTTTTTAATAGTTCTATGGTCAGAAGTTGGCCAGACTGGAAGCTGATATTGGGAGCCTGATAGAAACTTTTTTTTAAAGCCTTCTTCCCGAAACTTCCGGGTAAGATGGCGGAAGAGTAAGACGCGGAGATCACCTTCCTCCTCACGGATACACCAGAAATACAGCTACACGTGGAACAACTCCTACAGAACACCTACTGAACGCTGGCAGAAGACCCCAGACCTCCCAAAAGGCAAGAAACTCCCCACATACCTGGGTAGGGCAAAGCGGAGAGGTTCCCGCACAGAGGATCGGTGCCGAGCGGCACTCACCAGCCCGAGAGGCTTGTCTGCTCGCCCGCCGGGGCGGGCGGCGCTGGAAGCTGAGGCTCGGGCTTCGGTCGGAGCGCAGGGAGAGGACTGGGGCTGGCGGCGAGAACTCAGCCTGAAGGGGGCTAGTGTGCCACAGCTGGCCGGGAGGGAGTCCGGGAGAACTCTGGAGCTGCCGAAGAGGCAAGAGACTTGTTCTTCCCTCTTGGTTTCCTGCTGCGCGAGGAGAGGGGATTAAGAGCGCTGCTTAAAGGGGCTCCACAGACGGGCGCGAGTCGCGACTGAAAGCGCGGAGCCCAGTGACGGGCGTGGGACGCTGGGGCTGCTGCTGCCGCCGCCAAGAAGCCCGTGTGCGAGCGCAGGTCACTGTCCACACCGCCCTTCCGGGAGCCTGAGCAGCCCGCCACTGCCGGGGTCCCGGGATCCAGGGGCGGCTTCCCTGGGAGAACGCACGGCGCGCCTCGGGCTGGTGCAACGTCACGCCGACCTCTGCCGCTGCAGGCTCGCCCCGCACTCCGTGCCCCTCCCTCCCGCCCGGCCTGAGTGAGCCAGAGTTCCCGAAGAGGCTGCTCCTTTAACCCTTTCCTGTCTGAGCGAAGAACAGACGCCCTCCGGCGACCTACACGCAGAGGCGGGGCCAAATCCAAAGCTGAGACCCGGGAGCTGTGAGAACAAAGAAGAGAAAGGGAAACCTCTCCCAGCAGCCTCAGAAGCAGCGGATTAAAGCTCCACAATCAACTTGATGTACCCTGCATCTGTGGAATACATGAATAGACAACAAATCATCCCAAATTGAGGAGCCAGGAGTCAGTACTGTGCCTCTGAGGTGGGAGAGCCAACTTCAGGACACTGGTCCACAAGAGACCTCCCAGCTCCACATAATATCAAACGCGAAAATCTTCCAGAGATCTCCATCTCAACACCAGCACCCAGCTTCACTCAACGACCAGCAAGCTACAGTGCTGGACACCCTATGCCAAACAACTAGCAAGACAGGAACACAACGCCACCCATTAGCAGAGAGGTGGCCTAAAATCATAAAAAGTCTGCAGACACCCCAAAACACACCACCAGACGTGGACCTGCCCACCAGAAAGACAAGATCCAGCCTCATCCACCAGAACACAGGCACTAGTCCCCTCGACCAGGAAACCTACACAACCCACTAAACCAACCTTAGCCACTGGGGACAGACACCAAAAACAACAGGAACTACGAACCTGCAGCCGGCAAAAAGGAGACCCCAAACACAGTAACATAAGCAAAATGAGAAGACAGAAAAACACACAGCAGGAGAAGGAGCAAGATAAAAACCCACCAGACCTAACAAATGAAGAGGTAATAGGCAGTCTATCTGAAAAAGAATTCAGAATAATGATAGTAAAGATGATCCAAAATCTTGGAAATAGAATAGACAAAATGCAAGAAACAGTTAACAAGGACCTAGTAGAACTAAAGATGAATCAAGCATCGATTAAAAACACAATAAATGAAATGAAAAATACTCTAGATGGGATCAATAGCAGAATAACTGAGGCAGAAGAACGGATAAGTGAGGTGGAAGATAAAATAGTGGAAATAACTAATGCAGAGCAAAATAAAGAGAAAAGAATGAAAAGAACAGAGGACAATATCAGAGACCTCTGGGACAACATTAAACGCACCAACATTCGAATTATAGGGGTTCCAGAAGAAGAAGAGAAAAAGAAAGGGACTGAGAAAATATTTGAAGAGATTATAGTTGAAAACTTCCCTAATATGGGAAAGGAAATAGTTAATCAAGTCCAAGAAGCACAGAGAGTCCCATACAGAATAAATCCAAGGAGAAATACGCCAAGACACATATTAATCAAACTGTCAAAAATTAAACACAAAGAAATCATATTAAAAGCAGCAAGGCAAAAACAACAAATAACACACAAGGGAATCCCCATCAGGATAACAGCTGATCTCTCAGCAGAAACTCTACAAGCCAGAAGGGAGTGGCAGGACATAATTAAAGTGATGAAGGAGAGAAACCTGCAACCAAGATTACTCTACCCAGCAAGGATCTCATTCAGATTTGATGGAGAAATTAAAACGTTTACAGACAAGCAAAAGCTGAGAGAGTTCAGCACCACCAAACCAGCTTTACAACAAATGCTAAAGGAACTTCTCTAGGCAAGAAACACAACAGAAGGAAAAGACCTACAATAACGAACCCAAAACAATTAAGAAAATGGGAATAGGAACATACATATCGATAATTACCTTAAATGTAAATGGACTAAACGCTCCCACCAAAAGACACAGATTGGCTGAATGGATACAAAAACAAGACCCATATATATGCTGTCTACAAGAGACCCACTTCAGACCTAGAGACACATACAGACTGAAAGTAAGGGGATGGAAAAAGATATTCCATGCAAATGGAAACCAAAAGAAAGCTGGAGTAGCAATTCTCATATCAGACAAAATAGACTTTAAAATAAAGACTACTAGAAGAGACAAAGAAGGACACTACATAATGATCAAGGGATCGATCCAAGAAGAAGATATAACAATTGTAAATATTTATGCACCCAACATAGGAGCACCTCAATACATAAGGCAAACACTAACAGCCATAAAAGGAGAAATCGACAGTAACACAATCATAGTAGGGGACTTTAACACCCCACTTTCACCAATGGACAGATCATCCAAAATGAAAATAAATAAGGAAACACAAGCTTTAAATGATACATTAAACAAGATGGACTTAATTGATATTTATAGGACATTCCATCCAAAAACAACAGAATACACATTTTTCTCAAGTGCTCATGGAACATTCTCCAGGATAGATCATATCTTGGGTCACAAATCAAGCCTTGGTAAATTTAAGAAAATTGAAATTGTATCAAGTATCTTTTCCGACCACAATGCTATGAGACTAGATATCAATTACAGGAAAAGAGCTATAAAAAATACAAACACATGGAGGCTAAACAATACATTACTTAATAACGAAGTGATCACTGAAGAAATCAAAGAGGAAATAAAAAAATACCTAGAAACAAATGACAATGGAGACACGACGACCCAAAACCTATGGGATGCAGCAAAAGCAGTTCTAAGAGGGAAGTTTATAGCAATACAATCCCACCTTAAGAAACAGGAAATATCTCGACTAAACAACCTAACCTTGCACCTAAAGCAATTAGAGAAAGAAGAACAAAAACATCCCAAAGTTAGCAGAAGGAAAGAAATCATAAAAATCAGATCAGAAATAAATGAAAAAGAAATGAAGGAAATGATAGCAAAGATCAATAAAACTAAAAGCTGGTTCTTTGAGAAGATAAACAAAATTGATAAACCATTAGCCAGACTCATCAAGAAAAAAAGGGAGAAGACTCAAATCAATAGAATTAGAAATGAAAAAGGAGAAGTAACAACTGACACTGCAGAAATACAAAAGATCGTGAGAGATTACTATAAGCAACTCTATGCCAATAAAATGGACAACCTGGAAGAAATGGACAAATTCTTAGAAATGCACAACCTGCCAAGACTGAATCAGGAAGAAATAGAACATATGAACAGACCAATCACAAGCACTGAAATTGAAACTGTGATAAAAAATCTTCCAACAAACAAAAGCCCAGGACCAGATGGCTTCACAGGCGAATTCTATCAAGCATTTAGAGAAGAGCTAACGCCTATCCTTCTCAAACTCTTCCAAAATATAGCAGAGGGAGGAACACTCCCAAACTCATTCTACGAGGCCACCATCACCTTGATACCAAAACCAGACAAGGATGTCACAAAGAAAGAAAACTACAGGCCAATATCACTGATGAACATAGATGCAAAAATCCTCAACAAAATACTAGCAAACAGAATCCAACAGCACATTAAAAGGATCATACACCATGATCAAGTGGGGTTTATCCCAGGAATGCAAGGATTCTTCAATATACGCAAATCAATCAACGTGATACACCATATTAACAAATTGAAGGAGAAAAACCATATGATCATCTCAATAGATGCAGAGAAAGCTTTCGACAAAATTCAACACCCATTCATGATAAAAACCCTGCAGAAAGTAGGCATAGAGGGAACTTTCCTCAACATAATAAAGGCCATATATGACAAACCCACAGCCAGCATCGTCCTCAATGGTGAAAAACTGAAACCATTTCCACTAAGATCAGGAACAAGACAAGGTTGCCCACTCTCACCACTCTTATTCAACATAGTTTTGGAAGTTTTAGCCACAGCAATCAGAGAAGAAAAGCAAATAAAAGGAATCCAAATTGGAAAAGAAGAAGTAAAGCTGTCACTGTTTGCAGATGACATGATACTATACATAGAGAATCCTAAAGATGCTACCAGAAAACTACTAGAGCTAATCAATGAATTTGGTAAAGTTGCAGGATACAAAATTAATGCACAGAAATCTCTGGCATTCCTATATACTAATGATGAAAAATCTGAAAGTGAAATCAAGGAAACACTCCCATTTACCATTGCAACAAAAAGAATAAAATATCTAGGAATAAACCTACCTAAGGAGACAAAAGACCTGTATGCAGAAAATTATAAGACACTGATGAAAGAAATTAAAGATGATACAAATAGATGGAGAGATGTACCATGTTCTTGGATTGGAAGAATCAACATTGTGAAAATGACTCTACTACCCAAAGCAATCTACAGATTCAATGCAATCCCTATCAAAATACCACTGGCATTTTTCACAGAACTAGAACAAAAAATTTCACAATTTGTATGGAAACACAAAAGACCCCGAATAGCCAAAGCAATCTTGAGAACGAAAAATGGAGCTGGAGGAATCAGGCTCCCTGACTTCAGACTATACTACAAAGCTGCAGTAATCAAGACAGTATGGTACTGGCACAGAAACAGAAAGATAGATCAATGGAACAGGATAGAAAGCCCAGAGATAAACCCACGGACATATGGTCACCTTATCTTTGATAAAGGAGGCAGGAATGTACAGTGGAGGAAGGACAGTCTCTTCAATAAGTGGTGTTGGGAAAACTGGACAGGGACATGTAAAAGTATGAGATTCGATCACTCCCTAACACCATACACAAAAATAAGCTCAAAATGGATTAAAGACCTAAATGTAAGGCCAGACACTATCAAACTCTTAGAGGACAACATAGGCAGAACACTCTATGACATAAATCACAGCAAGATCCTTTTTGACCCACCTCCTAGAGAAATGGAAATAAAGACAAAAATAAACACATGGGACCTAATGAAACTTAAAAGCTTTTGCACAGCAAAGGAAACCATAAACAAGACCAAAAGACAACCCTCAGAATGGGAGAAAATATTTGCAAATGAAGCAACTGACAAAGGATTAATCTCCAAAATTTATAAGCAGCTCATGCAGCTCAATAACAAAAAAACAAACAACCCAATCCAAAAATGGGCAGAAGACCTAAATAGACATTTCTCCACAGAAGATATACAGACTGCCAACAAACACATGAAAGGATGCTCAACATCTTTACTAATTAGAGAAATGCAAATCAAAACTACAATGAGATATCATCTCACACCAGTCAGAATGGCCATCATCAAAAAATCTAGAAACAATAAATGCTGGAGAGGGTGTGGAAAAAAGGGAACACTCTTGCACTGCTGGTGGGAATGTGAATTGGTACAGCCACTATGGAGAACGGTATGGAGGTTCCTTAAAAAACTACAAATAGAACTACCATATGACCCTGCAATCCCACTACTGGGCATATACCCTGAGAAAACCATAATTCAAAAAGAGACATGTACCAAAATGTTCATAGCAGCCCTATTTACAATAGCCCGGAGATGGAAACAACCTAAGTGTCCATCATTGGATGAATGGGTAAAGAAGATGTGGCACATACATACAATGGAATATTACTCAGCCATAAAAAGAAATGAAATTGAACTATTTGTAATGAGGTGGATGGACCTAGAGTCTGTCATACAGAGTGAAGTAAGTCAGAAAGAGAAAGACAAATACTGTATGCTGACACATATATATGGAATTTAAGAAAAAAAAAAGGTCATGAAGAACATAGGGGTAAGACAGGAATAAAGACACAGACCTACTAGAGAATGGACTTGAGGATATGGGGAGGGGGAAGGGTAAGCTGTGACAAAGTGAAAGAGCGGCATGGACATATATACACTACCAAACGTAAGGTAGATAGCTAGTGGGAAGCAGCCGCATAGCACAGGGAGATCAGCTCGGTGCTTTGTGACCGCCTGGAGGGGTGGGATAGGGAGGGTGGGAGGGAGACGCAAAAGGGAGGGGATATGGGAACATATGTATACATATAACTGATTAAATTTGTGATAAAGCAAAAAATAAAAATAAAAAAAAAATAAAAATAAAAAAAAAAAAAAAAAAAAAAAAAAAAATAAAGCCTTCTTCCCTAAGCTAAAATGAAACTATGTACCCAGAAAGAAAGAAAAACATTTTGAAAGAAAAGCATTCCAAGACACATAGCTCTAAATCTAGAACACAGGAATCTTTTGATTTTCATCTTAGATGAAGATATTCTCCCTGATCTAAAGAAGCAAGCTGAAGATAATATAGTCGGATGGGTATGCCACTCTGTATCATTCAGGTTACAATCCAATTCTTTGAGGAAGTAAAAACAACTATACTTGTCCTACAAATTTAGTCTTTTCAAGAACAGAAATGAGGATCTAGGAACAATTTAAATCCCACTTACCCATTTTGCTAATCCCAAAACCTCCCCATGTCTTCTCAAAAGGCTTGTAGATACTGTAAAAGATCTGGACTTTGGGAACAAAATTTCTTCTTCATGGAACTTGCATTCTTTCTGAAAATTAGGCCTGCAAAAAATCTGAAAAGTCTCTTCCACAAATATTAGTGAAAAGCTTGAGCCATCTGCCATCTGAGCAGATAAACTTATTCCATCTGCCAGAAACACAATTTGGATCCCACTGTTCTTTTATAAACTAGTGAGTCTTACATTATCATACCTATCTCATGGCTAAAATTTGAAAATGAAAGCTATAATATCTCTGTTTGCATCTGTCTGTATGTTTATGTATATTTTTGTATGTATATTATAAATGTGTGACATTTTTCTATGTCCAGATGGTATTGCCAAAATTATTTTGTAAAAGAGCTCTATTTAATTGGCTTAAAGAAAAATAAGTGCTTATTGAAGTAATTATCCTCTCAGAAAATAGAAACTGACCCAAATGTTTTTCAAATTTACATGATCAAGGATAATCTTCAGTAAATAAAAGCTAGTGTAAGTTTGTTGGTTTAATTGAAAGAGGCATGTCTTCAAGGCTTTTGGCATTAAATTTAGTGCAGACATGCAACTTTTATTCTACTGGAATTTACTAGTTAAATAACTTATCTCTGTTACAAAATTTGTCAGCAAGAAAAATAACTTTTAAAACAATGGTTAGATGTTTAACGTTTTGTGAAATATTCATGGGTAATCTAAACATGATTGCTTTTAACAAGTAAATTAAACAGATGTAAGAAGAATAAAAGTTTATAAATAAACTTTTGAACAGTGATGAGGTTTTATAAAATACAGTTTTTAGGATCCTTTGGTAACTTGAAATCTTAGAGTTTTGCTGACTTAAGTTAAATGGTGGAAATTAATTGACTATCTAGGTCATTTCCAATTAAAGTAAAATACTGAAACATTAACTAATCAACATATGGCTCCCTATCACAGAATAAACTAAAGACTGGGTCTCTCAGTAAATATATTTTGTGCCACATTGAAAATTTTACTATAAGGAAGAATGTACTTCTAGAAATTATAAATAAATCTATAAATTTGTCAGTCCACAGATGCTAGTGTAATAGTTCTTAGTTTTCACTAGGAATTAAGCATTCTAAGGGTTAAGAATACTAATCATTATATGTAATTTAAAACTACTTAGAAATAATAAGGGTGAAAAGAAACAACTGTACGAAAAGTAGGCAAGAAAAGTAAGATGACTGATTATTCCAGAATGAGAAAGAGGAAAAAAAATAGAACAAAACCTGCATGAATGTTAAAACGTTGTAGAAGGTTTGTGAAAAAGGAATTGTGGGAAAGAAATTTTATGTGTGGTCAAACTGGCTAAGATTGGAATGGATTTATTTAAATTTTTTTAAAGTGAGTTTTAATATCAAAGGTACACTGATGCAGAACTAGAATTTGTTTTTTTCTGTTAAAAGAATGAAAGTTTTTTAAGGTATTGTTCTGTTCCTGTTAAGAGATTTTGAAAGGTTTTTCTTTAACTTTTAAGTAATCTGTTTAGAAAGCAAAGATTTTGTGTTTTACTTTGCTTCATGTTGTCTTTATCAAGTCTTTGATTACTTAAGAAAACTGAATCTTCTCAATATTAAAAGAGCTAAGTTTTGCTCACAACTATATAACCTTCTGTATTTGTCTTTAAAATCTTTTACTGTCACTTTGGTTAAACAGCTAATTAAGTATTGTTTCATGATGATCTGTGATCCTTTTTAATCAAGTGTCCAAAGCCTTTTGATATTTTTGACAAACGTCCCAAAATAAAATTCTAAATTAAGTCTTTTTGACCTCAAACTAATTTGGGGATTTTACAGAGGGCCCATGGAACATCTCAAAAAAATTGTTTTCTCTCCTTATAAAAAGAGAGATGTTAAACTAACTAGGCTTATTTGGTATGTTAAATTACATGGGAAGCATTTTCAAATAAGAAGTAATAATTATGCTATCTTTGTATGGATACATGGTATTAATATATGTTCCAGAAATTGTATAAAGTTCTGATTGTCCTGGTTTAGCATTTTCAGTTATAATTCTAGTTATTATCTTGAAATGCTGTATGTCACAGAAATACGCAAATTTCCTTGTCAATTGCATTATAATGAATTATCGTCAGATCTTTAACCATGGCCACTTTTATGTGTTTTGTTTTAGAGATATTGTTTCACTCTGCTTTTGTATCCTCAAGGAGACTCATGAAAAGAACTCTGACAAGTACAGGTTTCTGATAACTTTCAGATCATAAAACTGAACTGGGTAAGAATTCTCAGAACTGGTGGAAAAAGTAGATTCAAACAGAACAAGAATTAATTACACAGGAGTGAATGAACTGATGAGGATGGTTATCATTTGTATGACTTTTTGTTTGAAAAACTGCTGGTTCTTTAAGATTTAGTTTTCCCAGATTTAAGGAAACTTTTCCTCTTAATCTATCTATGACTTAAAAGCAATTTGGTAAAGTATATCTTTTGGAACTAAGATAAAACAATTACTTTTCCTCCCTACCTGGACCCTCCAGAATTTGGAAACTTGGTGAGTATACTTATTTCAAGCAGTACAGTTATTTGCATAAATTCAACAAGAAACTGTTCTCGTAAAGGATACAAATGGAGGCTGGTTATATTACGAAGGCTTTGACTGGAATGTCATGTTTGAGAGAGATGTGCGTAGACTCAGATATGACCAGGCAGCTTTAAAGAGCTAAGTTTGACTTTATGGAGCCAATAAATCCCCCTGGAAAAATCGTCTTGGTACAGGGTTCCTGGCAGATTTGCCAGCTGAGCAAGGAAGGTCACTTCCTGTCAGGCTCAATAACCTCAGGATATTTGGGGGACCTTGAGAAGAGAGGAATTCACCCAAACTACAGGTATGGCTGGCAAAATCTGATGGCAAGTCTTTGGCTTAGCTTCCTATCCTTGAGAGGCTTTTAAGAGTTCAATCTGAGAATCATTATGAAATATGCCAGCAAAGCAGACTCAAAAAGAGCCTATATGGTCAGTCAGTATTCCTGCAGCACTTATGAAAATTGTCAGGCCACATTTAATGAAAACAAATTAGTTGTACTGTGATTATATTTGGTAAGAATAGGGGTGACTATAGGGAGAAAAATTATGTTTACACCTTTGTAGGTAGTAGATTCCAGTCCTGTTATTTGTCCTTAAGGTTTTGTTATATACCTGAAAATTGGACTGAATTCCAAATTCTTCTAGCTTCTTCAAATATCTGGCTGCCACTCTCCAAACTAACATTTCCAATTTTCTCATGCCCTTTTGATTGGAATCACTAAGAACAAAGTCTGTCTTTGAACCTCCTTAGTAGGCACTGTACCAGGTCCTCCTCACTACCTAGACAGCAGCCAAACTTCAGGGATTTCAACCTTGGGTCCCCAACTCCCAATTAAAAAGGACTCCTTCTTCAGACTCTTGGAACTGTACACCAGCTGGAGATCTAAAATGAAAATTGACTAGGGAGGTTTCTCCCAAGAAGCAGAGGACAGCTTGGGTAGGCAGCTCAACCAAGATTATAGATAAAGATCTTCATCTCCAATATGAAACCTTTATTCTATTGCCTTTTTGCTGCTGATTGCTTTTCTCTCTGTTAATGTAGGGGAAGGGAGTGTTCCTTAACTCTGGCAACTATCCCTGAATCTGCTGCTAAAGCAACAACTGCCCAACAAAAGTCCTTAGACTCGGACTTCCCTGGTGGCGCAGTGGTTGAGAGTCTGCCTGCCGATGCAGGGGACACAGGTTCGTGCCCCGGTCTGTGAAGATCCCACATGCCGCGGAGCGGCTGGGCCCGTGAGCCATGGCCGCTGAGCCTGTGCATCTGGAGCCTGTGCCCCGCAATGGGGGAGGCCACAACAGTGAGAGGCCCGTGTACTGCAAAAAAAAAAAAAAATCCTTAGACTCTCTGACCAAAGTTTATATATGGTCAATTGGCTTAAGAAAGTGACTTGTTCGGGCTTCCCTGGTGGCGCAGTGGTTGAGAGTCTGCCTGCTGATGCAGCGGACACGGGTTCATGCCCCGGTCCGGGAGGATCCCACATGCCGCGGAGCAGCTGGGCCCGTGAGCCATGGCCACTGAGCCTGCGCGTCCGGAGCCTGTGCTCTGCAATGGGAGAGACCACAACAGCAAGAGGCCCGCGTACCACAAAAAACAAACAAAAAAAGAAAGTGACTCATTCAATGGGGTCTTTCTTTGACTTATTTGATTTTGATTGGTTTGGTTCTTGGGGACCATAGCTACAAACTGCACTCCAGACGTTAGGAATTATCCTTCTAAGAATAATCATAATAGTCTCCCTGGTGCTCTGTATTCTCCCAAAAGTTTTAAATGCATGTTTGCAGGCACTAATCATCAAGCAAATGATCTGTGTAAGGACAGAACATTGGAGCAAAGAGAATGACCAACTTAAAGAACATGACCACCACACAAAGATTCAGCAGTAACAGTGAGAACTCTAGAGTGGTAGCTGGGAGTGGCACTAAAACCTTAACTTTTGGGGCTTCCCTGGTGGTGCAGTGGTTGAGGGTCCGCCTGCCAATGCAGGGGACACGGGTTCGTGCCCCGGTCCAGGAAGATCCCACATGCCGTGGAGTGGCTGGGCCTGTGAGCCATGGCCGCTGAGCCTGCACGTCCGGAGCCTGTGCTCCGCAACGGGAGAGGCCACAGCAGTGAGAGGCCCGCGTACCACAAAAAAAAAAAAAAAAAATTTATCAAGTCTCTCAGATAAGCTGAGAGTCTGATCAAAAGGAGGAAACTGTTAAAAACAAAAACAAGACAATAAGCCCATAATGGAGTCACTTATGCTAAGCCCTGTGTCACCAAACCAAGGCTTAACTTAATTACAGTTTTGGCTCTCCAAGAAATGGAATCTTAAGCTAGTCAAGCAGGAATCCCCTGGTCAGCACTACTTTGGTAATCCGCCTGATAAACCCTGGCCATCACCTAAAGGAAATTAACTTTCAGCAATCCACCTGTTTTTTTGCCCAGCATAACTTTCTTATTCCTGCTCCTTTCTGGCTATAAATTCTGTATAGGCCCTCAGAGCTCCTTTCTATCTGCTAGATTGGATGCTGCCCAATTCAAATCAATTTTTGCTCAGAGAAACTCTTAAAATTTTTAATATCCCTCAGGTTATCTTTTAAGAGTGCCTAGTATAATTGTTGGCCCATAGTAGACACTCAATAAATTATTTTGACTAATTGAACCAGGAAGAATGTTTGGCAATTATAGGATGGATATTTGGGGCCATATAAAAAGAAATTTCTAGCAATAAATATTGGGCAAAAAAAAAAAAAGAATTAATCTGTCTGAATTAGGGTCTAGCCCAGGGCCCACCAAGAAAGGACATTCTATTAACTAATCCCCAGCTTCGGACTGAGCTCTGAAGTGTTTACCACTGGATAAGAGAGGAAATGAGAGGTATGGAAGTCAGGCAGAATAGATAAAAAGAATAAGAGCTAACAGCGCATAATACATGCCAGGCACAGTCCAGGACACTTTACATATATTAGCTTACTTAATCTTCACAACAACCTTCTGAGGGTCATTACTCCAGTTTTTAGAAAAGGAAATAAGCTCTGAGAGGTGAGGCAACTTGCCTAAGTTCATGTAGCCATTAAGTAGCTACACTGTTTCTCAGCGTAAATATAATTAGTGCCCTGGAGAAGAGAACTAAACAAAATAACATCAAATGTATTTAAAGGAATAATTCAAGAAAAACATTGAGAAACAAAAGATTTGAACTTATGTATTGAAAGTACACACTGTGTCCCTGGAAAAGCTTGATAGAGAATCAATATTACTAAGACAATAAAGTTACTAGGCTTTAAATATAAAGAAAGGAGGTAAAAGCAAAGCCGAGTTTTTAAAAAATACCAAATTTCTCTTATAAAAAGAGAGAAATCAACTGGCTTCCCATTACTCTATAGCAAGGTTCATCACTAGAAAACACTTGAGCAATATCAATAGAGTCTAATTTAAGAATTTCATATCCAACCTAACTGTCACTCAAGTATAAAAACACAAATACTTTTGGTCCTACAAGAGCTTAGGTAATACATTCCCCATGAGCCTTTCTTGAATAAGCTACCAAAGAATAAGCTTCAGCCAAGAAGTGAATAATGATGAGATGTTGGCAAAAATACTGGAATCGAATCCAATTTTCCACAGAATTAAGTACAAAACAACTGAAAATGTTATAAATGACAACTTAGAAATTATATAATTAGCCAAAATAAAAGCAAAAAGGAGAAATAAGTTGAAAGGTAATATTGGTACCCTGGTTTCCTCATGTTTTATGGTGGGAGATCAAAAGATGTTCTCTAAAACTGATCAATTGAGAATGCTTTAATTTAAAACAAACAATAACAACGTCAGAAAAGAAAACAAATTACATAGCTGCCCTTTCAGGTTAGGCTAATAAAGTTTTTTCAGTCTTTTCCTATTGGGATAAAGGAAGATGTATTTAGACAAAGTCCAAACGAAAAGAGGCTGTATCTGCATATGTGATGCAGGAGATAAATGAAGAGACAAGCCTGTACCATCTATTCCAGTGGAGTCCTGGGGATATTCTTACTGATTCTGATTGAAGGTAGAGGGCAGAAATACAAATTCCCTCATATTTAAAGCTACGGATGGGCTAGGTGAGGTGTAGGAGACAAGGCATAGGTCTCATATAAGGGCTAAAAAAGAGATCGCAGATGACAAAGATGGAGGGGTAGCAAAATAATGTATGGATGAGCGCTTTAGAGAAACTTAAATAGAAAATGAGCTATTGAAATCGTTTTATACACAATTTAAGTACCAATTTAAAGTTTAAAAAAATTTGCACCACTGCTCAAAACTTCTCCTCCAGTGCAAAGAGCTACCTAATCACCTTCCAGCAACATCCTACTTAGACTTCATGATTCAAGTGAATCCTGTCCCCCTAAGAAGCCTTGATCAGCTTCACTGCAAGTGAAATCTGCACTGCCTCTGTATGCTATGGCTGTAATGCTGTCTCTATCCTGCCCAAATGCAAGGGGCCATTGATTTAAACCCTCTCTTGACAACATCTTCTAATCCCTTCACCCTATATTCACTCACTCCAAAAGCCAGCAAATGTTTTTGAACAAAGAAGTACAGATGTTGAGTGTCTGCTGTGGGGGATGAGAGAGGTAGCTGAACAGACATTGAGAAAGACGTGGAATGACATTCACACCTCAGCTGAGGTTGAAAGCAATACATTTTTAGACATGACCAGGTGTGGTTGTGGGTAAAGAGGTCCACACTTGGATCTAATAGGCTTTAATCTCCTACCTTCCTGGTTTTGAACTCTAGCTCTATCGCTTCCTACAAGCTGCAGGTCACAAACTCAGCTGTGCACAAGATACAACGTTCCTTATTACTATGTCTTTCCTGCTTCCCCAGAGCTGTGTCTATGCTGTGAGGGGCTTACTTGGTACCAAGGCATCAGCAGACAGCCAGGGCTGGGGGTGGGGCCTCTGCTCCTGGGTGATTCTACCTGTCCTCACCGGCATCCCGGTAAAGCGTTTTTGTTTCTACGTGGTTTTCTGTCTAATCCACATGCAAGGCTGTGTCAGGCCAGTTTGCCTAAGCCCCCTTCTCCCAAGTCTACCCTGAGACATGGAACCCCAGAGTCCACCAAAGGTGGTCCAGGTCCCTCTGCTTTCAGATCCCCTTGAACTGTACGTATTTTCTTCTTGCTGCCAAGGGCTCAGCTCGAGGGAGAGGAGGACAGAGATCGATGTCAAGGTCTCCACTTCCAGTGTCCACTCTTCCCTCCTCCCTCTTCTCTTCCCTCTTCCTGGGAATATGTTTGAGTCTCGGTTTGGAGGGGAGGGAGGGACTGATCATGAGGTGCTCATCATTCAATGCATCTGGCCCTCTCAGCCTAGGCTTTTGAGACTCAAAAGCCAGTAACTGATTGATATTCATTGTGCCATCCCTTCTCAGAGCCAATAAGAATATTTTAGCTCACTGTGTGGTGGGGGAGGGGTCCCCAAGACCACTCCCAGGCTCAATTATTTGCAAGGAGTGCTGATAGGAATCTTCATAAAGTTGTACTCATGGCTATGATGCGTTAGAATGAAAAATACATACAGAGCAAAAGATGCGTGGGTAATCAAGTGCAAGCATCCAAGACTCCTTTCCCAGTGGAGTCACACAGGTTGTGCTTAATTCCCCCAACAATGGGTCGTGAATACCCATGTGAAGTGTCGTCTACCAGGGAAGCTCATTAGAGAGTCAGTGCCCAAGGATTTTGTTGGGGGCTGGTCACGCAGGCACTCTCTGCCTCGCAGGCACCAAAATCCAAGACTCCCAGAAGGAAAGCAGGTGTTCAGCATAAACCACATTGTTCATGCAAATAGTTTAGACACGGTGAGGCCGCTCTTTTCAGTGAAAGTGGTGGGAACCTCCCAAAATGCGAGTTACCAGACAACGGCCAAGGGCCAACCTTGTAAGCAGGCTGAGAGGAAGACCAGGGGATAAGCCTGAGTTAATATTTCAAAATATTATTTTGCCACAGATTTGTTACTCCCAGTTTATGGAAAAGCCAATAGAAGCTAGGAGAAGTAGAGGAACTGTTAAAAACAACCAACCAAAAAAGCAGTAAAGCTTATATTTAAAATTCCTAACTGCTCACCATTCCTGCCTCTATTTCCTGTCCCTCACCTTGTTTTTACCCTTATATCCCATCCTGCATCAACTTCATTACTTGTTCTTTTTTTTTTTTTAAAGGGCTTCAAATGCTTGGTTTATTTATTTATTTATTTATTTATGGCTGTGTTGGGTCTTCATTTCTGTGCGAAGGCTTTCTCTAGTTGTGGCAAGTGGGGGCCACTCTTCATCGTGGTGCGCGGGCCTCTCACTATCGCGGCCTCTCTTGTTGTGGAGCACAGGTTCCAGACGCGCAGGCTCAGTAGTTGTGGCTCACGGGCCTAGTTGCTCCGTGGCATGTGGGATCTTCCCAGACCAGGGCTTGAACCCATGTTCCCTGCATTAGCAGGCAGATTCTCAACCACTGCGCCACCAGGGAAGCCCCATTACTTGTTCTTTATTCATTGTTTCAAATCTCCTTCAACCTTTTTCTATAGAAAACGCACTGAATTACTTGAGTGTTCTTTCCGGCCCCCTTCACCACCACCCATGAGCTCCTGGAAGGGAGTTATGTCCCCTTGCTCATCCTCATAACCTAAGTAAATGAGTAATAGCATCTGTGAAAGGAAAAGCATTTCAAGATCAGAAACACAATACCTCTGAGAGCACTCAGAGCATACCTGAGTCGTCAACACAGAAGAGCATACCTGAACATCGTCAAGGCCGGGTGACAGCTGGTGATGCCACTTTCTCCACCTGACCTGGCATTCAATTTAGTCCCTTCAAGCCCAGTCCATCTTCTCATATGTGGGGCTCAGCAAGACTGTCCATTAAGTCATCCATTTATTTGAGAGGTCTGTTCTTAAATGAGAGAAGTGCCCCAGATGTACGTGCACTGATCAGCAGGTGGCTGCATCCAGGACAGGGGCTAAGGAGAGGAGAGCCAGAAGAAAAAAAAGCAAGAGTTGTAGTTTTTTTATTTTATTTATTTCTTTTTCTATTCTTTTCCCATTTAGGTTATTACAGAATATTGAGCAGAGTTCCCTGTTCTATACAGTAGGTCCTTGTAGGTTATCTATTTTAAATATAGCAGTGTCCATCCCAAACTCCCTAACTATCCCACTCCCCAACCCTTCCCCCCCCCGGTAACCATAAGTTCATTCTCTATGTCTGTGAGTCTGTTCCTGTTTTGTAGATAAGTTCATTTGTATCCTATTTTTTTTAGATTCCACATATAAGTGATATCATATGATATTTGTCTTTCTTTGTCTGGCTTACTTCACTTAGTATGATCATCTCCAGGTCCATCCATGTTGCTGCAAATGGCATTATTTCATTCTTTTAAAAAAAGCAAGAGTTATCAAAAGACTCCTTTAAATCATGAGCTGCAAGTGATTGTTCCCCTGGCTTGACCTGGCAGCCAATGCCCTCTGGCATCCTATGTTCACACCCTGCACTTCCAAGGGACCATCACCTGTCTGGACACCTGAACCGGTGTCAGCACGCGAGTAACACACAGGGGCCCTGATTTCTCAGTGAAGAGAAACCAGGAGCAGAGGTTTACCTTCACAAACAGTAGGCAGTCACACACAATGACAAGTGACCAGAGGAATAGGTAACCAGTGGATTTAAAGGAAACATCAGTAATATATGTAGTGTGCATCCAGGAGAGGGAGCAAATTGTTGGCTGGTGAATTTTCTCTCCAATTAAACAAGTAATGTGTGTCTGCATTTAGTCCTATAAATGAAAACGTATTCACCACAGAGGCATGAATCCTATTAGGCCCTCCTGTACATAAACTGTATGGGTGATTACCACTGATTACTGTACTATTAGAGACTTGTGTGTGGAGTGGCTTGATTGGAGCAGGCCTGGCTCCTGAAAGGGCTCCCATGTGCTTTGCCTGAATTGTGGGGAATCAGCCGGGCTTCACATTGCCTGGCAATTCAATTGTAGGTTTGAGTAGTTGCAGGTTGGGGGATGTAGATGCACACCATCAAATGGAATGCTTTCTTTACTTGGGTCAGAGAAAGGGAAAAGATATCCGTGGTGTCAAGGAGGCCTCAAGTGCAGAGGAGGCCTTGAGGGCAGAGCCTGTGTGCAGACCCAGCTGGCAGGTACCTCCCCAGATCACTGAATGACGCCTTTCCAGTGGACTCAGAGACTATGGTCCCTTTTATCTGTATTATTCAGAAAAATCACACCTGAAGCCTAAGCTGTTCCCTCTAGACATTTGTATCTCTTCAGAAATTACAAATGGAGGTAGACTAGGGAAGTAAGCTAAGGTCACCCGGGCTTTCACCACCATGCCTCTCCTTCCTGACCTGCAGACAGGCTCTGCAAGCTGCCTCTGACCACATCTTCTCCTTCCAGCTCATTCACTCCCTCTTTGCTCTTCCTCTGACATGGACTCTTGCTCTCCAACACTTACATTTCCTTCCATCCAAAACACGTGTGCTACCCCTATGTTCACAGCAGCACTATTCACAATAGCCAAGACATGGAAGCAACCTAAGTGTCCACTGACAGATGAACTAATAAAGATGTGGTACATATATACAATGGAATACTACTCAGCCATAAAAAATGAAAGAATGCCATTTTTAGCAACATGGATGGATCTAGAGCTTATCATAGTAAGTGATGTAAGTCAGAAAGACAAAACCATATGATATCACTTATATGTGGAATCTAAAATATGACACAGGCGGAGATCACCTTCCTCCCCACGGATACACCAGAAATACAGCTACACGTGGAACAATTCCTACAGAACACCTACTGAACGCTGGCAGAAGACCCCAGACCTCCCAAAAGGCAAGAAACTCCCCACATACCTGGGTAGGGCAAAGCGGAGAGATTCCCGCACAGAGGATCGGTGCCGAGCAGCACTCACCAGCCCGAGAGGCTTGTCTGCTCGCCCGCCGGGGCGGGCGGCGCTGGAAGCTGAGGCTCGGGCTTCGGTCAGAGCGCAGGGAGAGGACTGGGGCTGGCGGCGAGAACTCAGCCTGAAGGGGGCTAATGTGCCATAGCTAGCCGGGAGGGAGTCCGGGAAAACTCTGGAGCTGCCGAAGAGGCAAGAGACTTTTTCTTCCCTCTTGGTTTCCTGGTGCGCGAGGAGAGGGGATTAAGAGCGCTGCTTAAAGGGGCTCCACAGACGGGCGCGAGTCGCGACTGAAAGCGCGGAGCCCAGTGACGGGCGTGGGACGCTGGGGCTGCTGCTGCCGCTGCCAAGAAGCCTGTGTGCGAGCGCAGGTCACTGTCCACACCGCCCTTCCGGGAGCCTGTGCAGCCCGCCACTGCCGGGGTCCCGGGATCCAGGGGCGGCTTCCCTGGGAGAACGCACGGCGCGCCTCGGGCTGGTGCAACGTCACGCCGACCTCCGCCGCTGCAGGCTCGCCCCGCACTCCGTGCCCCTCCCTCCCGCCCGGCCTGAGTGAGCCAGAGTCCCCGAAGAGGCTGCTCCTTTAACCCTGTCCTGTCTGAGCGAAGAACAGACGCCCTCCGGCGACCTACACGCAGAGGCGGGGCCAAATCCAAAGCTGAGACCCAGGAGCTGTGAGAACAAAGAAGAGAAAGGGAAACCTCTCCCAGCAGCCTCAGAAGCAGCGGATTAAAGCTCCACAATCAACCTGATGTACCCTGAATCGGTAGAATACATGAATAGACAACAAATCATCCCAAATTGAGGAGCCAGGAGTCAGTGCTGTGCCTCTGAGGTGGGAGAGCCAACCTCAGGACACTGGTCCACAAGAGACCTCCCAGCTCCACACAATATCAAATGGCGAAAATCTTCCAGAGATCTCCATCTCAACACCAGCACCCAGCTTCACTCAACGACCAGCAAGCTACAGTGCTGGACACCCTATGCCAAACAACTAGCAAGACAGGAACACAACGCCACCCACTAGCAGAGAGGTGGCCTAAAATCATAAAAACTCCGCAGACACCCCAAAACACACCACCAGACGTGGACCTGCCCACCAGAAAGACAAGATCCAGCCTCATCCACCAGAACACAGGCACTAGTCCCCTCCACCAGGAAGCCTACACAACCCACTAAACCAACCTTAGCCACTGGGGACAGACACCAAAACCAACGGGAACTACGAACCTGCAGCCTGCAAAAAGGAGACCCCAAACACAGTAAGATAAGCAAAATGAGAAGACAGAAAAACACACAGCAGGAGAAGGAGCAAGATAAAAACCCACCAGACCTAACAAATGAAGAGGTAATAGGCAGTCTACCTGAAAAAGAATTCAGAATAATGATGGTAAAGATGATCCAAGATTCTATTTCCAAGATCCAAAATCTTGGAAATAGAATAGACAAAATGCAAGAAACAGTTAACAAGGACCTAGAAGAACTAAAGATGAATCAAGCATCAATTAAAAACACAATAAATGAAATAAAAAATACTCTAGATGGGATCAATAGCAGAATAACTGAGGCAGAAGAACGGATAAGTGAGGTGGAAGATAAAATAGTGGAAATAACTGCTGCAGAGCAAAATAAAGAAAAAAGAATGAAAAGAACAGAGGACAGTCTCAGAGACCTCTGGGACAACATTAAATGCACCAACATTCGAATTATAGGGGTTCCAGAAGAAGAAGAGAAAAAGAAAGGGACTGAGAAAATATTTGAAGAGATTATAGTTGAAAACTTCCCTAATATGGGAAAGGAAATAGTTAATCAAGTCCAGGAGGCACAGAGAGTCCCATACAGAATAAATCCAAGGAGAAATATGCCAAGACACATATTAATCAAACTGTCAAAAATTAAACACAAAGAAATCATATTAAAAGCAGCAAGGCAAAAACAACAAACAACACACAAGGGAATCCCCATCAGGATAACAGCTGATCTCTCAGCAGAAACTCTACAAGCCAGAAGGGAGTGGCAGGACATAATTAAAGTGATGAAGGAGAAAAACCTGCAACCAAGATTACTCTACCCAGCAAGGATCTCATTCAGATTTGATGGAGAAATTAAAACCTTTACAGACAAGCAAAAGCTGAGAGAGTTCAGCACCACCAAACCAGCTTTACAACAAATGCTAAAGGAACTTCTCTAGGCAAGAAACACAACAGAAGGAAAAGACCTACAATAACGAACCCAAAACAATTAAGAAAATGGGAATAGGAACATACATATCGATAATTACCTTAAATGTAAATGGACTAAATGCTCCCACCAAAAGACACAGACTGGCTGAATGGATACAAAAACACAGACCCATATATATGCTGTCTACAAGAGACCCACCTCAGACCTAGAGACACATACAGACTGAAAGTAAGGGGATGGAAAAAGATATTCCATGCAAATGGAAACCAAAAGAAAGCTGGAGTAGCAATTCTCATATCAGACAAAATAGACTTTAAAATAAAGACTACTAGAAGAGACAAAGAAGGACACTACATAATGATCAAGGGATCCATCCAAGAAGAAGATATAACAATTGTAAATATTTATGCACCCAACATAGGAGCACCTCAATACATAAGGCAAATACTAACAGCCATAAAAGGAGAAATCGACAGTAACACAATCATAGTGGGGGACTTTAACACCCCACTTTCACCAATGGACAGATCATCCAAAATGAAAATAAATAAGGAAACACAAGCTTTAAATGATACATTAAACAAGATGGACTTAATTGATATTTATAGGACATTCCATCCAAAAACAACAGAATACACATTTTTCTCAAGTGCTCATGGAACATTCTCCAGGATAGATCATATCTTGGGTCACAAATCAAGCCTTGGTAAATTTAAGAAAATTGAAATTGTATCAAGTATCTTTTCCGACCACAATGCTATGAGACTAGATATCAATTACAGGAAAAGAGCTGTAAAAAATACAAACACATGGAGCCTAAACGATACACTACTTAATAACGAAGTGATCACTGAAGAAATCAAAGAGGAAATTAAAAAATACCTAGAAACAAATGACAATGGAGACACGACAACCCAAAACCTATGGGATGCAGCAAAAGCAGTTCTAAGAGGGAAGTTTATAGCAATACAATCCCACCTTAAGAAACAGGAAACATCTCGAATAAACAACCTAACCTTGCACCTAAAGCATTTAGAGAAAGAAGAACAAAAACATCCCAAAGTTAGCAGAAGGAAAGAAATCATAAAAATCAGATCAGAAATAAATGAAAAAGAAATGAAGGAAACAATAGCAAAGATCAATAAAACTAAAAGCTGGTTCTTTGAGAAGATAAACAAAATTGATAAACCATTAGCCAGACTCATCAAGAAAAAAAGGGAGAAGACTCAAATCAATAGAATTAGAAATGAAAAAGGAGAAGTAACAACTGACACTGCAGAAATACAAAAGATCATGAGAGATTACTATAAGCAACTCTATGCCAATAAAATGGACAACCTGGAAGAAATGGACAAATTCTTAGAAATGCACAACCTACCAAGACTGAATCAGGAAGAAATAGAAAATATGAATAGACCAATCACAAGCACTGAAATTGAAACTGTGATAAAAAATCTTCCAACAAACAAAAGCCCAGGACCAGATGGCTTCACAGGCGAATTCTATCAAGCATTTAGAGAAGAGCTAACACCTATCCTTCTCAAACTCTTCCAAAATATAGCAGAGGGAGGAACACTCCCAAACTCATTCTACGAGGCCACCATCACCTTGATACCAAAACCAGACAAGGATGTCACAAAGAAAGAAAACTACAGGCCAATATCACTGATGAACCTAGATGCAAAAATCCTCAACAAAATACTAGCAAACAGAATCCAACAGCACATTAAAAGGATCATACACCATGATCAAGTGGGGTTTATTCCAGGAATGCAAGGATTCTTCAATATACGCAAATCAATCAACGTGATACACCATATTAACAAGTTGAAGGAGAAAAACCATATGATCATCTCAATAGATGCAGAGAAAGCTTTTGACAAAATTCAACACCCATTTATGATAAAAACCCTGCAGAAAGTAGGCATAGAGGGAACTTTCCTCAACATAATAAAGGCCATATATGACAAACCCACAGCCAGCATCGTCCTCAATGGTGAAAAACTGAAACCGTTTCCACTAAGATCAGGAACAAGACAAGGTTGCCCACTCTCACCACTCTTATTCAACATAGTTTTGGAAGTTTTAGCCACAGCAATCAGAGAAGAAAAGGAAATAAAAGGAATCCAAATCGGAAAAGAAGAAGTAAAGCTGTCACTGTTTGCAGATGACATGATACTATACATAGAGAATCCTAAAGATGCTACCAGAAAACTACTAGAGCTAATCAATGAATTTGGTAAAGTAGCAGGATACAAAATTAATGCACAGAAATCTCTGGCATTCCTGTACACTAATGATGAAAAATCTGAAAATGAAATCAAGGAAACACTCCCATTTACCATTGCAACAAAAAGAATAAAATATCTAGGAATAAACCTACCTAAGGAGACAAAAGACCTGTATGCAGAAAATTATAAGACACTGATGAAAGAAATTAAAGATGATACAAATAGATGGAGAGATGTACCATGTTCTTGGATTGGAAGAATCAACATTGTGAAAATGACTCTACTACCCAAAGCAATCTACAGATTCAATGCAATCCCTATCAAACTACCACTGGCATTTTTCACAGAACTAGAACAAAAAATTTCACAATTTGTATGGAAACACAAAAGACCCCGAATAGCCAAAGCAATCTTGAGAGTGAAAAATGGAGCTGGAGGAATCAGGCTCCCTGACTTCAGACTATACTACAAAGCTACAGTAATCAAGACAGTATGGTACTGGCACAAAAACAGAAAGATAGACCAATGGAACAGGATAGAAAGCCCAGAGATAAACCCACGGACATATTGTCACCTTATCTTTGATAAAGGAGGCAGGAATGTACAGTGGAGAAAGGACAGTCTCTTCAATAAGTGGTGCTGGGAAAACTGGATAGGGACATGTAAAAGTATGAGATTAGATCACTCCCTAACACCATACACAAAAATAAGCTCAAAATGGATTAAAGACCTAAATGTAAGGCCAGACACTATCAAACTCTTAGAGGAAGACATAGGCAGAACACTCTATGACATAAATCACAGCAAGATCCTTTTGGACCCACCTCCTAGAGAAATGGAAATAAAGACAAAAATAAACACATGGGACCTAATGGAACTCAAAAGCTTTTGCACAGCAAAGGAAACCATAAACAAGACCAAAAGACAACCCTCAGAATGGGAGAAAATATTTGCAAATGAAGCAACTGACAAAGGATTAATCTCCAAAATTTATAAGCAGCTCATGCAGCTCAATAACAAAAAAACAAACAACCCAATCCAAAAATGGGCAGAAGACCTAAATAGACATTTCTCCACAGAAGATATACAGACTGCCAACAAACACATGAAAGGATGCTCAACATCTTTACTCATTAGAGAAATGCAAATCAAAACTACAATGAGATATCATCTCACACCAGTCAGAATGGCCATCATCAAAAAATCTAGAAACAATAAATGCTGAAGAGGGTGTGGAAAAAAGCGAACACTCTTGCACTGCTGGTGGGAATGTGAATTGGTACAGCCACTATGGAGAACGGTATGGAGGTTCCTTAAAAAACTACAAATAGAACTACCATATGACCCAGCAATCTCACTATTGGGCATATACCCTGAGAAAACCATAATTCAAAAAGAGACATGTACCAAAATGTTCATAGCAGCCCTATTTACAATAGCCCGGAGATGGAAACAACCTAAGTGTCCATCATCGGATGAATGGGTAAAGAAGATGTGGCACATATATACAATGGAATATTACTCAGCCATAAAAAGAAATGAAATTCAGCTATTTGTAATGAGGTGGATGGACCTAGAGTCTGTCGTACAGAGTGAAGTAAGTCAGAAAGAGAAAGACAAATACTGTATGCTGACATATATATATGGAATTTAAGAAAAAAAAATGTCATGAAGAACATAGGGGTAAGACAGGAATAAAGACACAGACCTACTAGAGAATGGACTTGACGATATGGGGAGGGGGAAGGGTAAGCTGTGACAAAGTGAAAGAGCGGCATGGACATATATACACTACCAAACGTAAGGTAGATAGCTAGTGGGAAGCAGCCGCATAGCACAGGGAGATCAGCTCGGTGCTTTGTGACTGCCTGGAGGGGTGGGATAGGGAGGGTGGGAGGGAGACGCAAAAGGGAGGGGATATGGGAACATATGTATATGTATAAGTGATTAAATTTGTTATAAAGCAAAAAATAAAATAAAAAAAATAAAATAAAATAAAATATGACACAAATGAGCTTCTTTATGGAACAGAAACAGACTCACAGACATAGAGAACAGACTTGTGGTTGTCAAGGGGGAGGGGAGGGATGCAGTGGGAGTTTGGGGTTAGAAGATGCAAACTATTATATATAGGATGGATAAACAACAGGGTCCTACTGTATAGCACAGGGATCTATGTCCAATATCCTGTGATAAACCATAGTGGAAAAGAATATTTTAAAAAAAGAATGTATATGTGTGTATATATATACATATATATATATAACTGAATCACATTTCTGTATAGCAGAAATTAACACAACATTGTAAATCAGCTACACTTCAATAAAAAAATAAATTAAAAACAAAAACGTGAGGTATGCAAAGGGCCACACATGTGAAATAATCAGAATACACAAATGCATAGTGTCTCAGTCAGCTCAGCCTACTATAACAGAATACCATAGACTTGGTGGCTTTAACAACAAACACATTTCTCCCAGTTCTGGAGGCTGGGAAGTTCAAAATAGAGTGCCAACAGGTTCCACGTCCAGTGAGAACTCACTTCCTAGCTTGCAGATAACTAGCTGCCTTCTCACTGTGTCCTCACATGGTCAACACATCAAAGAGCCCTCATCTCTTCCTCTTCTTATAAGGACACCAATTCCATCATGGGGGCCCCACCCTCACGACCACATCTAAACTGAATTACGTCCTACACAGACATGGAGAACAAACTTAAGAACAAGAGGGGAAAGCTGGGGGTGGTGGTGGGATGAACTGGGAGATTGGGATTGACATATATACACTAATATGTATAAAATAGATAACTAATAAGAACCTGCTGTATAAAAGTAAAATAAAATAAAATTCAAAAAACAAAGCAAAAAAAATAAAATAAATCAAAATGAATTACGTCCTAAAGGTCCCACCTCCTAATATCATCCCATTGAGGGTTAGGGTTTCAGCACATGAGTTTTAGGAGGACGCAAAAAAACAATCCACAACACACAGAGACAGAAAGCAATTTTGTTGTCACTAGGGATTGGGGGAAGGATTAGGAACTCCTTAAAGGGTACAGTTTCCTTCTGGGATAATGAAAATGTTCTGGAACTAATCAGAGGCAAAGGTTGTATAACATGGTGATTGCACTTAATGCTACAGAATCATATACTTTAAAATGGTTAATATAGTAAATATTGTTATGCATGCTTTACCATCACCACTACAACGAAACGCTTGTCCTAACATGGGATTAGTTTACATGATTAAAACAATTAGGGTTTAGCTGTGAGTGGCTGATAATCCTATGCTTTTAATCAGTTTTGTCAAAGCCTGAAGCCAAAGGATCAACTAGCAGTAGGAATTTCACAGGTATTAGAATCGATAGTTCAGAGTATCTCTCGTTTTTGACCTTCAATTACACCATCACACCACAGTCACTATACCACTGCAGAGGCTCACTATTTGGTTTATATATAAATTATGTGAGAATGTATTTTCTCTCTCTCTCTCAGGTTTCTGGGTTGGTAGGAAGGGCACTTTTATGGGCAATTGTTGTTGGTTAATTCAACAAACTCAGTCTTAACAGGCCTTGCCTTTCCCTCCGAACTACTAAATCAAGGATCTGTCTCCATCCAGCCAGTGACACCTGCTCTGCTCCTCTTGGATTGAAACTTACCCCTTTATACACAGACACCCACTCCCTTCCCTCTCTTCCCATAGTCTCATTCCTCCCCTACCAGCCCCATCCCTACCTACACCCTCCTTTGAACCCGTCAGAGCACAATTCTCAAATCATTGCAAACAACATTTTCATACAAATAGATAATGAATACATGTCAGAATTTTATTTAACTCTTTACTGAGGAAACCAGCAGAATGACAGGACTGATTTGATGGAATGTGAGAAATCAGGATTTATACAATCCATGGGGAAGAGAGGGCTGAAGTAAGACTGCCAAGGTAGGTACAAAACTAGTTAATGTCCTACAGGGTAATAAAACCTTTGGGCTTGTCTTCTTCTTTTCCAAGCAGAAAAAAAGGAAAATCATCATGCCTCACCGGTTTTCCGCAAATTGGCCAGTAACTGTATAGGACTGTGAAATGTCTGAGCCTAAATCAGTTTTCGGTCAAAGCCAGTTACAAACCCAACAGAGTCAGATGACCCTCCTGTGGACATATTAGAAAAAGCTCTAATATGGCACTAAAAAGTCATGTTGCCATCTTTTTGGCCTTATTTCCAAGTTTTGCTTTTTTTTTTTTTGAACAAAGCTTTGCCATATGTGGTTTATTTATTTATTTATTTTTGATGCAACAACCTGACTCAGCCACGGTCCCCAGCTACAATCAAACACTAATCTAGGTGTTGCTAATCAGCTGACTTTAAGTAAGGGAGGTTATTTTGGATAATTTGGGTGAGCCTGATTCAATCCATTGGAAAGCCATAAAAGTAGCGCTGGGGCTTCCCAGGGAGAGAAACGGTTCCTCCTGTGAACTACAGCTTCAGACTGTCCATGACCCTCCCTCCCTGATAGCATGCATGCCCAGTGGATTTTGGACTTAGCCAGCCGCCACAATCACATAAGCCAATTTCTTGTAATAAATTAATAAAAATATATCCTCCCTACTGGTTATGTTTTTCTGGTTGAATCCTGACTGATACACTTCTTTTGTGTGATGTAAATCCATTGTTCTTCTAAGAGCAAACTCCCATCTTCACAAAGTAGAACTAAGTATCTTCCAAAAAGTAGGTATTCTTTAAATGTCTGCTGACTCACACCAACCAGGAAATATCCTCTACTAACAAGTCTCAAGAGATGGGTCAGCTGGTACTTAATGAACAAAAGCTGACCAAACAGAAATTGACTTATACTGTCCAGAAGAAAGCATAATGACTCTTTTTTCCTTGAATGAGAAGAGGGATTAACAAAGTCTCCCTCCTTGACCAAACTCTAGTCAGGGTCCCTTAAGCTTGCTTCTTGACTAGACCTAGTCCTTGCCAGCCAAGCCCACTTTTAGCAAAGAAACCTGCTAAGACAGCTTTTTGAGAATCCCCTACCCTTGATACTCAACCAAGTTCCTCTTCCAAAACCCTTGATACCTAACCAAGTTCCTCTTAATAATTTTCCACGCACTCCCTCACTGAGCCCAGTGGCTTTGCATCCCCACTGTCCCTGTTGTATTTGTAATTGAGTTCAATCTCTCTCCCCCATTGTGGTAGTTTTGAATAAAGTCTTCCTTGGCATTTTAAACAAGTGTCAGAATGATTTTTCTGTAACGGTACTAAAAAATGTCTGCCCTTACCTCGTGAGGTTCCCTTTATGTCTCCATCAGAACAAGAGGTGTGATTTTCTCTAGCATCACTACCATGCTGAGAGAAGAGGGCACATTCCTTAATAATGACAACACAGCACGTATTGAATATTCACTTTTGCCAGGCTCTGTCTTGAGTATTTTACAAGGATTATCTCCTTGCCCCATACTTCTGCCCAGACTTTTAGTAGTCCCTGCCTGCAACTGACACCACGAGCTCAATATCCTCATTTGGTTTGTCTATTGATCTTGATACTCTGGGAATTCACATTTTCTTGCTGGCATCATGAATAACGAGCAACGTGAATATCCGTGTCCATGGTGTTTCAGTACTTGGACTTTCTCATCTTGAAGTGGATCAACTTTGCCTTTGGTTCCTTCAGCCATACCAGCAGGCCCCGGTGCCCTATTCTAGGTATCATTCTCCACAGGAATCCCAAGCCTTCAGGAACTCACTACTGTTAAACTCTGACTAAAGGATCTATTCTATATCTGCGTTTACCTACGTGTGACTCTCAACTCCAGAGGCTGGCATTTGAAACACCTCTCTCATTGAGGGTATTAAGGCTTGGTTTTCTTCTTTAGGCATTCCAGGTACCAGATGAGAGGTTTAGGGGCAGTATTGTTTCAAAGGTAGGAGAGGAAGACTTTGCCAGGGCACAGGAAAGCTTGCTCTGGACAGTTAATCCCATCTCCATATGCTGACATCTGAACAGCATAGAAGTCATAGACAGACAAATCAATACGTGAACATCTTTGGAAAAGGGATAATCACTGAGTACTGTGCAGAAGTGTTTAGGTATGAACAAAAGTTGATTTATGTTAAACTTTTACCCCTATAACTATTTTGATGCCATGACCTTGGTCCATGACACATCAGCCTGGGTCCAGCTGACTTGAAAAAAGAAATGGACCCAGAGATGCAAGAGCCGTTCTGTCACTTTGCTGTACTCTGAAGGTCTCTGGGAAAGTGGCCGTGGAGACACTCAGGGTCCTGACAATAACTCCATCCAGGTGCTAAGACGGGATCCCAAGCCCCACACACCAACACCTGGCAGAGGCCATCTGTAAATCAAGCAGCAGGTCAACAGGAAATATCATTTAAACCCATACTCATAAATAACATCAACAGCAGCAGTGCCTCTCACTCACCAGACAGAGCCCCCCCATCCTGGATTGAAGAGCTCAGTAAAGAGTCCAAGATGATCAAGCACTTGCCAGCAGGTCCTCCTGGAAAGCTTTTCTTCCTGGGGCTGGAATGGCTCCCAGCAGCACAACTACAGCTGCACAGCCTGCTTTTTAACAAAGCCTTCCGAGGAAGAGAGCGAGCCAGGTGGGCCTGTCCGACCCACTTAGCCCAGGTGGGACAGGCACCGGGCATGTCAAGGTTCTGTAACTAACCATTCATGCTGCCTTCCACCAACTAAAGCTGTAATTTCCCAAGACTATCCAAGGTGACACAGGCTCCCCTTCTAAAGGCATTAATTAGGAACATCTCATTCCCTGCGGCAGGGGTGGAGCAGATCTTTCCAAGTGGAGTGTGTATTTATTTAGAGCTATTGCCACATAATATTTACAAGATACTTAACATGCATTAATTACCCTGTAATGAACTCTATGGCTACAATATCCATGTTCTGTCAGGACTGTAAAATGCACCCCTCCCCCCTCACCAAACACACACTTTTTTAAAATCACCTTGGGGGGAAGAAAAAGAAAAATTAAATTTAATTGCATGCCCGTTAAATGCTTATTTTTAATAGAAAACTTGCAAATGATGTGAAAATGCAAAACAGGGTACACAGTAAATCAAAAGCAGATAACACTTCTAGACGCACTCTACTGTTTTTATGAGCGTGTTTTACAATCCATTCATTATGCTGTCTGTCCTTTTGAAAGCTGGTTATTATACAGCTCATACAAAGAAACATGTGAATGGCTGTGCAACAAGCCATGAAAATCAGGACAAAACTGAACATTTCTGCTGTTATTTGAATCCGCCTCCCTCAAATCTCTGCCTGGAGAATTCTTACAGGAGGCTCATCCTTGTAACACCCACTCAAAGCCTTGTATCAAGGAGAGAGAGGGGAAGACTTGCCATGCAGTTCATGATTCAAGATGGCAGTTATCCAAAGAATGTACAGCTGCTATCCTAAGTCTTTAGGTGGTGGCGTTTTCTCTGGAGGCTAAGAGATGAAGTAAGGAGATCAGGCTTGCACAGAATGATCTGCCTCTTAGAATCCCAGGTCACCCCCTGTATATTCCTCCCCCAAGGTAAGTCATCTTTATGTTACCCAGGGCATACCACCATCCAGGCTATCTTTCAATCATGGGAGCATCCTAACTCATTGAGCAGAGTTGAACTGATTTAGTTTTCAGGAAAACCTTCCTAATTTAAGACAAAATCTTGTTTCTCTATGCATTCCACTCCTTTGTTCTAATGTTTGACCTCTGGGCATAAAAGACTTTACTCCCTCTTTTACTTGCTCACCTTTTCAGTATTTTGTAACAGGCATCTAATGCCTGAGAGAGTTCAACTTTTTGGTGGTGTGAAGAATGTCTTTATCTTGTTAGAGGTCATGGGCAAAATAGGTTGGGTTACTTGGAAATTTACCTATGGATAAATAGAGAAACCTGAGCTTCCAGACCCATGGCTGTTCACAGTGGGCCTCCTTTGCTAGGATTCCCCACTGCCCACCCATAAGATGGAGGTGTCTGCCTCCCTTTCATATTCTTTTTTTTTTGTTTTTTTGTTTTTTTGTTTTGTTTTTTTTGCATTACGCGGGCCTCTCACTGTTGTGGCCTCACCCGTTGCGGAGCACAGGCTGCGGACGCGCAGGCTCAGCGGCCATGGCTCACGGGCCCAGCCGCTCCGCGGCATGTGGGATCTTCCTGGACCGGGGCACGAACCCGTGTCCCCTGCATCGGCAGGCGGACTCTCAACCACTGCGCCACCAGGGAAGCCCCCTTTCATATTCTTGATTTGTCTCTTTGGTGGTAGTCACCTGCCGGGAGTCTGTCCTAGTACATTTATGCATTTCCTAATTACAGCTTCCAGTTTATGATAAATGCAGGGAGCTTCTTTTATAGAGCTTACAACTCCTGACAAGCATGCAATAAAAGTATGAAATGAACATCTTATTCCAAGAGAAGGATTATAGACAAGAGGACTAGTTGACACGAATACATGTTGTAAATGATCCAAACAAGAGGAAAATTGAATACATTTCCTAGGTAATGCCCAAACAATGCTTATTTTATGCTGCTGAAAAAATGTGAAAATTATATATTGAATTGTCTCTTACTCACAAAAAGAAATACCATGGCATAATATTGACATCCCTTTGGGTTGTATTTCTTGGAGCATGAAATTGAGAGCATTCATTCAACAAACATATATTGACATCCATTTTGTGCCAGACACTATGCTAGATGCTGGGGCAGGACAGCTGTGGATACTGCCCTAGAGGTATTCATGAAGGACACAGATATGGAATGATTATAATGTATTGTGTGCTATCATCAAGCCACTTCTGATTTGCCAAGGAACCACAGAGGGGAGAGTAACCAACTCAACCTGGCACAGCTGAGGAAACCTTGCAGAGGCAATGATAAGCCAGCTGGGTATGAAAGGGCAAATACGATTTACAGAGCAGATAAGGGTAGGAAAGACATTCCATGCAGAAAAAGCAACTAGTCAAGGCCTGTAGAGTGAAAGAACATGGCAAATTCAGCAACAATGCTAGTCCGTTTATGATGGAAATTTAGGGGCACGTGAGCAAGAAGAGGAGGAGGAGGCTGATAAAGTAGTTTGGGTTTATGTCATGCAAGGCCTTAGATGCCTTGCTGAGGCATTTGAGGTAAATAATGGAGGAGATATGGAACAATTTGAAATTTTTGAGCTGCAAAAATTAAAATTATGTTTTTATGGTAGGAATAGAAGTTGTTTGGCAGAAGAAAGAGTGGCGGATTGACTCAGTAGATGAGAGGTTATTTCGGTAGCCTAGGAAGACACCGATAAGGGCCTGGATGTCAGGTGTGGTTGTGGAAATGGAGAAGAGGAGACAGAGGCAAGAGATGGTCAGGTCACAGAGTTATCAGCGTCTGGAGAATTGGTGGATGGGGCAGAATGAGGGAGAAGGGGGAATTTAGAGGACTTCTAGGGTTTTTGCGTGGGCAATTTGGTGGATGGAATCATTAACTGAGATGCATTGTGGGTTCATCGTGGGCTCAACGTTTTTAATATTGGATATGCGGAATATTTGGAGCCTACAGGATATATGTTTGAAGAATTTAGAAAAGGCATTTCCGAAGTTTAAGAGAGAGGTTACTGGTAGGTGTTAACTGAAAGCATGAAAGAACAAGATGACCCAGAGAGACTACTGATTTAAACCATGGAAATACCTATTTAGTGGATGGATAGAAAAGAATGAACCCAAAAACAAGATGGAGAAGGTAGCATCCCAGGTGTATAGAAGGAGAAACCAGAATATATTGATTACAAGGAAGGTGGTGGTATCCAACAAGGAGGGCCAAATGCCCACAGCTCCGCTGAGTTCCACACATGACCATTTTCTACCACTCACCCCCGAAAGCAGTTTAGATCTCCAGATTTTCATTTACTGAAATCCAACTTCACTTACCTTGGGCCAGAATTGGCCTGATGTGTTTTAGGTCTGTTACTTCTCCTTTGAGCTTGGGTCCTCTGCTCAACCCTTAGTAAAGAAGTCTTCAGATTCTTCCACAATAAAGACATTACCTCCCAAGGTGTACTGATCTTCCTATTTCTCATCCAGGCACTTGCCCAGCAGTCACATTACCATAAGTCCATGGTTCTCAAAGTGTGATCCCAGGACCAACGGTGTCTGCATCTCTACTTGGAAATACAAATTCTTGGGCCCCATCCCAGATCCACTGAATCAGAAACTCTGGGTGTGGAGAGAAGCAATCTGTGTTCTAATAAGTCCTCCAGGTGATTTTGATGCCCATTCAAATTTGAGATTCATTAAAAAAGAAAAAAAAATGCTGATGGCTATAGCTTTCTAAACATCACAGATTCCCTGAAGAAAATGTGCTAAGACTTCTGCCTTTGATAATGGATAGATGGAGTCTGAAATGAAAAGAGTTTGATATTTTCTTCCTAAATTACATTATATTTCAATCATAGAAGATACCTGGAGTCTAATCTACACAATGAATACTTCCGAGTCTTTGGATCCTTATTATTAGTTAAATGGAGAAAAATGGACAGAAGGTAGGGTGATTGGCTATTCCATTATTAATCACTGTTAAAGGAACAGTAACTAAATGCCAAACTTATGTAACGGGAATCTTTTTCTTCATCTTTTGGCAAGATGATGGCTATCCTAGGCTTTAATATTTCTATAGTTTACATTAAGGCATCTAATGTATATTTCTTTGAAGTAACTGAAAAAACAATATGTTTTGTATTTCATTATTAGCACACAACCCCATTCTGCAAGGAACTTGGAGAAGCATAACTAGAATACACATTAAAATAGTGAACTAAAATATAAGATTCAGATAAGACGCTAGTCTTAGCACAGAAGGGGGTTCTGGAAGTCTCCCCCTGTCCCAGATATTAACCTTTTTAGCTGTTAGAGGTAGGGCAGCTGGTAGGTGATGCAGGGGAGGATCATAGTAACAGAAAGGCACTTGGTAAGGGCAGCGACTATCAATCATGTGGGCTGATTGTCATCTTACCGACAGAAGCATTAAAATTATCATAATGCCCTGACACTAAAGTTTTCATAATTCATTAATGATGAGATTATTCATGTTGTGCCATTTGGGTGTACGTGATCGACCCCACAGTGCCGTTCCCTTCCTGTCCTCTGTCCAGAAGACCCCACGCCTAAATACAACCAGCTTGACCAGAGAACCTGAAAATCTCCATCCTGTTTAGACTCAGTTCTTTACTCAAATATGGATTATTTCATTATATGTGGCTACATACAGTGTTCAAGTCTGGTTTTTCCATTCTGAAAAATCACTTTCCACATCCTTGGACCTGGTACATAATATGCAACAATAAATATTTTACTAAGAGAATGGAAGCATGGCAAGGAGGAAAGACACTGGAATAGAAAATTGAGCGATCTGAGTTGTGGTCCACACCGCTGCACAAGCAGATTATTTGTTAAGTTACTTCCTTTCCCTAAACCTCAGCTTCCTGACCTCTGAGATGAAAATATATAAAAGCTTCATTATTCTCAGTCTTTACTAGGACGGATTAAATAAGAAAAGAGAGGCAGAAAGCCAACAATCCGTCTGGCAATTTCACAGTCCTATCCAAAACGCCTGCTACCTTGTTCAGAACTTTCTGGAAAATCCAGGTGGGGGCTCCACCTCAAGTGAATGCGAGTTGATTTATGATTTAGTCCAAGGGCCATGAGAAACTCAAGGGTCTAAATTGCTGTTTCCTTGAAATTATTCCATTATTTCACATTTCACTCGAACTCACATGAAATGAGGCAAAAGCAGGCTCTCATGGAAACCCCAGTGAAGCAAAACTGCTGATTCTCACGAGCCTCCAACACGCGCCTGATAAATCTGCTGACACCACATAAACCGGAGCCTCTCACAAGGTTAACAGGAGCCCATCAACAGGGAGGAAGATGGAAAAGTGTCTCCTGACCTACATTCTGGGAGCTAACCCAGGTCATTTTTCTATCAGTCTTTGAAAACAGACTCAGCCTGATGTCGCACCCTGGTGTCAACCTCCCCAAAGTGAAAGCTGAAACTTCAATGCTTAGTATATAAGTTTTAGTCTTTTAGAACGTTTCAGATGATGCCAAACAGTCAAGGGTATTTTAAGGCCTCCAGAGAAGGGGTAGGGGTGTCATTAGGGAAGCAATGAAAAATAAGCAGCATTTCTTGAGAAATGCCATGCAATGGTTGTACTTTACATGTGACGTCTTGTTTAAATCTACCCTCAGAGTCACTAGTTTACAGCTGAGAAACAGAGCCTTAGAGAGAGATTAAAATGTATATATGCTCAGATTCTTAATTGACTTAATCAAGAGCAGCTGATATCATCCAGAAAGGAACGTGCAGATCATTTTGGAACCTGATTTAAAATGCCAGTGAAGTTTTTCTCTTTTCTTTCTTTCCTGCTAGGTAAGATCACATTTTGCAAACACTTCTGTAGAGGTTAGCAACATTTCACGGGTATTTGCTAAAGATCTATCACGTTATTCAGGGGGAATAAAGAAAGGAGACCGGGGCTTCCCTGGTGGCGCAGTGGTTGAGAGTCCGCCTGCCGATGCAGGGGACACGGGTTTGTGCCCGGGTCGGGGAAGATCCCACATGCCGCGGAGCGGCTGGGCCCGTGAGCCATGGCCGCTGAGCCTGCGTGTCCAGAGCCTGTGCTCCGCAACGGGAGAGGCCACAACAGTGAGAGGCCCACGTACCGCAAAAAAAAAAAAAAAAAAAAAAGGGAAAGGAGACCGAAGGTTTCTGATGCAGTGTGAACTCTTATGAGACTTTCAGGAAACAGGACTTTCAGGAAGTGGACTTTCAGGAAAGAGGAAATGCAGCTGGGAAATTTTCGCAAGTAGGGTGTCACAGTAAAAATTGTAAAATTGTTAAGAAACAGGTATAAAATGGACACAACTTTGGAAATCTTAGCCTTTACAGAAATCCTGAGTCTTTTGCCAACAAAACCATGTGGGGTAAAGAATTGGAGGAAAATAATACAGTGCTGCAATATTAAGATTAGGACCTTTTCACCTACAAAATGGGTGTTAGAAAAGTTGTCCTTCACCTGCTGAGGATGACTTATAAGAGGGGTGCCATGCCTCTGTGGTGGGCTACATCATCCTCCCTGAGAGGCTGCACATTCCTGGTCCATGAGTCGGGAGAGGGGCTTCCAGAAAGTGTGGGAGAAGAGATGTGCTTGGTGGTAGGGAGTGGAGACTCTCTTCCCTTCTTTCAAGATCTGAGTCAACCTGGAAGGGAGGATTCTGAGCTGCTCAGGAGATGCCCTTGGGCAGTGCTACTGTAGATAAACACACGTCCCTGATTGCCTGAGTTTTCTCAAAGGGACGGTAACTGTGACAAGGAGGCCGATTTGAGAAAGTTCAGTGACAGCTTTGTGAGCTGCCTGTACTACTCTTGGACCAAAACCCAAAAGATGGAGACGGAGGTGGGGAGAAGGGAGAGGGGGAGGAGGAGAGAGCAGTTCGGTTAGCTTTGCCGGATCAGCACGGTGAGACCTACTACAGAGAGCTGAAACCACAGGGTGAGCAGGAGATGTAACAAAATCAGGTTTCCGTAGGAAGAGAAGTGGCAGCGTACAGCCAGGTGTATGAATGCAGCTGGCCAGATGGGAGGTGCCAAATCAGAGCACAATGCTTATGTAAGCCCAGTCCTGGTGACCAAATCCAAAGTCAAAGAGAAACTGACACTTTGCCTTCAACTCTTTTTTTTTTTTTTTAGTTAGTTGCAGCATGCAAACTCTTTAGTTGTGGCATGCATGCAGGATCTAGTTCCCCGACCAGGGATCCAACCCAGGCCCCCTGCACTGGGAGCGTGGAGTCTTACCCACTGGACCACCAGGGAAGTCCCTTTACCTTCAACCGTTTAAATGGAAACATTTTTTTCCCAGGAAAGCGTATTATTAGATCCAGTAAAATATCCAGGCTTTTGTCTCTTGTACTGATCCACACAATTGCCCATTCACCTATAATCACTATTCCCCTACTCTCGTGTTTCTGGTTATCTACTGCTGCATCATGACCCATGCCAAAATAGAGTGATGTAAAATGACCATTTTATTTTGCTCAGCCTGTGGGTCAGGAAGACAGCAGGGTGCAGTGGGAATGGTTTGCGTCTACTCCATGATGCCTAGGGCCTCAGCTGGGATGACTCAGATGGCGGCGGTGGGGGGAGGGGGATGACCTCTGAAGGCTGGAATCATCTGGAAGCTCTTCACTCACATATCTGGTACCTGGTCTGGAATGACTCTGGCTGGCATCAGTGGCAAATGTTGTTCCAAATGTGGCCTCTCATGTCTTGGGCTTCCTCGTAGCATGGTGACCTCAGGTTGGTCAGTGGTGGCTCAGAGATCCAAGAACGAGTGTTTCAGCAAACAAGATGAGAGCTACCTGACATAGCACTGAAATGACACAGTGTCACTTGCATTGTACTCTATAGGTCAAAGCAGTCACAGTCCTGCACAGATTCCATAGGAGAGTATGGAAGAACTTGTGGCCATGTTTTTAAATTGCAACTCTTCTCTTCTTGGGCATCTCTCTCTTGCCCTGTCTCTTCATGCCAAGATTTTTTTTTTTTTTTTTTTTTGCAGTATGTGGGCCTCTCACTGTTGTGGCCTCTCCCGTTGCGGAGCACAGGCTCCGGACGCGCAGGCTCAACGGCCATGCATGCCAAGATTTTGACTCTTCTCTGAACCCTTTCTTCTTGACATATCTGTATATGCATCTCCTGCATTCTTCCTCAGACATAATTCTGTTTTTTTATTTCCAAAAGCTATGGGTAAATGGTCCCCAGGTTTGTACAACTTGGGTTGGCCTCAAGTTGATCTCTGCTAAGTTTATTTATACTAAGTCCTGTGTATGCATTATCTTATTGGATCCTTATTAAAACTCCCTGATGAAGGTATAATTATTTCCTCATTTAAAAAGTGAGGAAACAGAAGCTTGGTGAGATTAAGTGATTTGTCCAAGGTTCTGCAACTAAGTAAGTGGTAGAACCTCAATTTAAACCCTCAGTCTTAATCGCCAGGCTATAGACTTCTCTCACCAGCGCTGTTCAGTGAATACTTCCAGCTCTCCATACCTAGGTGTGCAGAATAGGATTATATTTTCTGCCACCCCTGCAACATAGTTGGTTGGGGCCATGTAACCAGTACTGGTCAGTGAATGGCAAGCAGAGGTAACTAATGTCATTTCTGGGGCAAGCATTTCACAGCTGGTGCAAGACCCTCTGGAGCTTTCTTGTTCCTCAAGCACTGAGACTGGCATTATTTGAGATGGTGGTCGCTCAAATAATGAGTCCCCGGGTGACTACAATGAGTAGAGCCCCCTTCTATCCCACTGGGGACATGTAGCATGAGTGAGAAAACTTTGTGGTTTTAAGCCACCGAGTATTGAGCTATTACACAGTATTATCTGGATTATATTATCTAACTGACTATATCATCTCTTTGAACTTCAGTGTCCCTGACTATGAAATGGGGTAATAATTACTACCCAAAGGGACTATGAGAGCTTTTGGAAATAGTATATGTGTGTAAAATATCTTGTTCAGGTTTTAAGCCAAAATAGGGCATCATAATGTAGGATGTTCTCACTATTACAGATAAGGAGAGTACAGGGCACTGAGCGGATGGGGACTAGGTGAGCTCAGCCCTACCCATGTGGACAGCCCAAAGGCTCACCCCACCCACTGGAGACCCCCCCCCCATTAGCACCCTCTCTGGCACTTGTCGGATGCCAGCAGGGTGGCTCCTGGCTGAAGGACATAAGAGAGAAGGCAGAGAATGGGGAGAAGCAGAATTATTATGACTTATTATGAGTGTGATGTTTGCCAGAATCAAAAATGGCGATAGTGGGGGTTTCCCTGGTGGCGCAGTGGTTGGGAGTCTGCCTGCCGATGCAGGGGACACGGGTTCGTGCCCCGGTCCGGGAAGATCCCACATGCCGCGGAGCGGCTGGGCCCGTGAGCCACGGCCACTGAGCCTGCGCGTCCGGAGCCTGTGCTCCGCAATGGGAGAGGCCACAGCAGTGAGAGACCCGCGTACTGAAAAAAAAAAAAATGGTGATAGTGGATAAGATTTAAGCCAGTAGGTAAAATAGAACCAACAGAGAATAGAACCAACCGCTTCTCTGCTATTCTCCCCGAATTTTGGTCACAAGAATAACTTTATGGAACTGAGGTTCCCAAAATAGATTTCTTTCATAACCAAGTAACAACCAGGTAGGAAAATCATGTTTTAAATGCTGAGCTTCATTTCCTTCTAGATGAGGAGTTTCAAAAACATCCCCTAGTAGGAACCAAGGAAGTGCCTCTTATTCAAATGGATGCCAGTCTATGATTGTCCAATTATTCACTGCATTCTGCCTTTGATGGCCCAGATGTTCTCAATTTCTTGTAATAAATTCTTTCGTCTGAAAAGTCGTTCTACTCAGAAATGCAAAATCCTCTCCAGTTCGCCAGCTTTTTTTTTTTGAGCTGGTATAATTGGCCTTCAATTTGCTTATTGTTTTGCAATAGAAAGCCCAAGTTTAATTTCGTTTCTGTAAACCTGTAGACAAGAGCTGAACGTCCCACCATTTAAGTCATTCTCATTACAATCCACTTTGGCTCTGCCCACCCCCATCTCCATCATCAGGACGAGATTACAGGAAAAACTTTTTTTTTCCTCCTTATTTTTCTGCTTAGAAAATGAAATAATTATTTCCCATTGCAAAATATTTAAATTTGAGTCAATCACAATATCTCTTCTGTCCCCTTCTATTCTTGAAGAAAGCAAATGTACTTATTAGCATATGTAATGATTAATCAGTTGATTAACATCTTTAGTCACCAATCTAATCATACCAGCCAATATTTATTGAGCTCCTTACATGATCCCATAAACCATGTAAAGCCCTGTGGGAGATACAGACATGTATTGGGTAAGTTGCTAATCCACGGGTCTATTTGTGGAGGTTGGGCATATTCATCATAAAAATATAACAAACTACCCATAATAGATCAACTTGCTCACTCAAAAGAATTGCTTTAACAAACATTGAGTAAATACTTTACCATGGTTAAATACTAGAAGATCAATGTTTTTACCTGTCTTACATTTCCATTTTTTGTGGCATTAATAAAGCCCCCTTTCTTTTTTCTCTAAATGGTTTTGTATTCAAGTCCATGTCCTGCATTAAACAAATTTCACTTCACAGGGCTGAGGAAACTGAATTGTCTGATATGTCTCTGACATGTGTTCTAGACTACAGCACAGAGAAACAATGTCCCTTAGTGCTTGTAGCACCGGGCCTGGAATCAGACAAGCTGGGTTCATATCTGTAGTTATGTGCTTCGGGTGTGGCCTTAGTCAAGTCAGTTATTCCTAATACCCCAGTTTCCCTATCTGTGATGATTAATCTTATGTGTCAACTCAACTGTGCCACAGGGTGCCCAGATTAAAAATTATTCTGGGTGTGTTGATGAGGATGTTTCTGAATGAAATTAACATTTGAACCAGCAGACTGAGTAAAGCAGATTGCCCTCTCCAATGTGTGTGGGCCTCATCCAGCCAGTTGAAGGCCTGCCTGAATAGAACAAGAGGCAGAGGAAGAAAGAATTCACTCTTCTCTGTCTGACTGTCTTCAAGCTGAGACACTAGTCTTCTGCCTTCAGACTCAGACTGAAACTATACAATCAGCTCTCCTGGGTATCCAGCTTGCCAAATGTAGATCTTGGGACTTCTCAGCCTTTTCTGAGCCAATTCCTTATAATATGTAAGGTTCGGTTTCTCTGGAGAACCCCAACAGATACACTGTCTATAAATTTAGCATAATAAGACATAAATCATTAAATGGTATAATATAGAGAGGATACTTAGAACAGTATCTAGCACAAGCTAATGCCTCTGTAAATATTCACTGCTATTCACCTCTAAGCTATGGTGCATAGAGCTTTCTGACCATTTATATCCAAAGATTGTCTCTCCACTGACAATGCCCTCATCTTGGACTGCACCCTCCAAAGACAGAACTGATGCTTCTTTGAAGCACTTAGATGATGTATTCATTTTCCCCTTTTGTTATCTCACTTGAAATCATATTGTCTCCACTCAGCGGAAAATGATTCTGTTGGGTCACACACAGATTCAGAGAAACTAGAAATAATCAGAAATTACTTATACCAGTGAAATGTCGGGTGAGTCTGCATGGGCCATTCTTCAAGAACATCTTTGGTAATTCTGTAGATGAAAGAGGGTTGTGAAGGTTTTGTGAGCCTTTCTTTTTTCTTCCTCTTCTTCTTCCAGATGAGAAGAGCTCTCAACAGACCTTTGTCGAAGAATAAATTTCCAAGGCTACCAATTTGGATCTCAAAAGCCCAGATTCAAAGAAACTCTCAGTTCATCACAGGCACTGCTACCTACAATAAATGTCTGAATAGCTATCAGTTAAGGTACACACAGAGTGGACGGGAAATGGATAGTTACATTATAGATTGCTCTGTGAATTGAAGAGGTCTTTGTCTGAGGACAATAGTAATATGAGCAAATATTCAGGTTTTCAGTTATGAGCCAGCCAGAGGATCAAGCAAGAAATCAAATTAAATCTAATTGACTCAGCTATACCAGTACCGTTAGTACAGAAAGCAAGCACCACCAGACATCCTTCCCCAGGTCTCCTGGCTCAGCTCTAGGAAGGGGGCTGGATTATACCCAATCTAACACTTCCAGGTATCTTTCTGGTTAAGTACACTGAGGTTTTATTCTTTCTAATTGAATTGGGTCGATTCACAGCCATGAAACGGTTCCCCTGTGCCTTTCACCAAATGAGAATCTTCTTAAAACTCTAGATATGTTTCGATAGGAAATCTTCTGTATTAGTTATTTGAATGTTACTAAATTTAAGCTCTGTTAGCAGGATGGCCGGGAAAATAATCACCTCTCATCCAGAATTGTGCTGTCAATCTATTTCAACAATTTAACAGTCAGGTTTGGTTTTACCCACAGCGGCTGTTGGCTGCATTTCACTCAATAAGAAAAAATCTCTCTGTACCTATGTATCTTTTTGCTCCGAGCTGCTCTATCCTCATATGTCTTATTTCAGTGGAAAGCATCAACATTCACCTAATCCATCATCTTTGCACCTCCCTCTTGAAACCTCAGCCAATCAATCACAAATCCTGATAATTCCATCACCCACATAGCTTTTCTATTCACCCTTTCCTCTGCTTCACTTGGCCATTTCTCCTATTTAAGTAAGGACTGTCATGGGTGGGTAGCTCCAGCCAAAAGGCATTCTGGAGTTCCAAGTGAAGAGGAGAGAATGAGTAGAGGGTGATGGGGTGGTAGCTTTGGAAACTGATTTAAGTGAGAAGAATGAAACTTGCCAGAGATGGGCTAGCAGGTTAAGTCACGAAATGTCACAGATGTAAGGTAAATAAATCCTAACCACAGTGTCTATCTGAATGGTCTGATCCAAGGGGACCGGGTCAGAAAAAGAAGGCATGATCCTGGACAGCAGTCATATCAACATTAAGTATAAGTCAAAAGAATACCTTTGAAGCCCCCGTTTTGGTTCAAGTAAGGTTAAATCTGCAAAGCAGTGTCAATCAGTTTTAAAGCAAACAAAAGAGCTAGAGGTCAACTCAGATCTAACAGCCTCCTCCCCATGACCACACCATTTAAAATAGTTTATACACATATAAGCCCCTGGTAAAGCACTCAGCAGCCACTGTTCCCCAAGGGAGAAACAATCAACAGATGTATGAATGATCTTTCTGCTTTCATTTCTAAATGGATTCAATCAAGGCCTCGGTTTGGACAATTATTGATTATGTGTAACTGGAATTGTATTTAAATTTCTCATCTCACTTTTATTCTCAGAAATGCATTCTACTATCCCTCTCAAGTGCTGATAACTATAATCAAGCTATCAAAATAAAATAATTATAATAACGATAATAACAATAGACTTGTATCACACTTTATAGCTTATAAAATGCATTCAAGATGCTTTCACATATATTATCTCACATATCAAGGGGCATTTTCCTACATTAACAGAGATCTGTCTTAAAAGTAAAAAGGATAAAAAAAAGTGAATGCTCATTTGTGAATTAGCACTTTGTGGTCTTTGTGGCAAGCCCAACCATTATGTTCAACCCTCCTCTCAGAAACTGCTTCTTGATTGAACCCTATTTAGACAGTGTCAAAATAACCATAAATTTTCTGAATCACTGGACAGCATGTGACATACAAAAGATAAAAACTCATGTTAAACTGAACAATCTAAATATCCATCTGGACATCCATATTATTCCTTTTTTCTTTTTAGTTTTTTAAATCTATTTTTAAAAAATTTTATTAGAGTATAGTTGATTTACAATGTTGTGTTAGTTTCAGGTGTCCAGCAAAGTGAATCAGTTATTCATATACATATATCCACTCTTTTTTAGATTCTTTTCCCATATAGGTCATTACAGAGTATTGAGAAGAGTTCCCTGTGCTATACAGTAGGTCTTTATTAGTTATCTATTTTATATATAGTAGTGTGTACATGTCAATCCCAATCTCCCAACTTATCCTTCCCCCTCCTTTCCCCCATGGTAACCATAAGCTTGTTTTCTACATCTGTAACTCTATTTCTGTTTTGTAAATAAGTTCATTTGTACCATTTTTTCAGATTCCACATATAAGCGATATCATATGATATTTGTCTTTCTCTGACTTACTTCACTCAGTATGACAATCTCTAGGTCCATCCATGTTGCTGCAAATGACATTATTTCCTTCTTTTTTATGGCTGACTAATATTCCATTACATATATGTACCACATCTTCTTTATCCACTCCTCTGTTGATGGACATTAAGTTTGCTTCCATGGACATCCATCTTATTCTTTAAAAAAAAAATCTCTCACCTGATAAGGTTGTGGCTGCTATTATCACAGATTTGTCAACATAGCTTAAGCACAGAGCCTTGAAAGGACAATATGCTGGACTCTAAGAATAAAAATGAAGCCATTGACCTTGACCTCCCAGAGTTCACAGTCTGGAGATTAGAGACAGACACCAAAACAAAGCGTCGACACACAGTGGACCAGTGACCATGAGCTGAGGGTATGCAGAAGAAGAAGAGAGACTGACAACTCACCAATGGTCTCTTTAAGGTATAACCAGACTCTAAAACACAGGAAAACAGCAGAGGCAAGGAAATAGCCACCTCTGACTGCATCACAACTGAATCAGGTGGCTTACTCTTTGTAGACTGAATTCACCAGCGGAGGAATGGGTGTCGGTAAGATATCATCTCACAGTCTAAAAGAAAAGGACAAAACCAGAAGTACTGATCTTAGCAAATCCTCAGCAATCTCAGCATTTGTCACAAAGCTTGTTTGTCCTATCAGAAAAATTGATGTCTTGCAACCAGTTCTTGTACAAACTGTCTCTGAAGACAGAGTGGAAATAGATCAAGTTCCAATCATGTTCTGGTTGAAGAAAACAAACACTTTCCACAATGATGCATCAGAGAACAAAGAGCAGGGTGTTTCCTCCAATCTCTATATCTCTGCTTCACAGAATGAGAGTTGAAGTATTCACTTACGTGTAAAATCAGCTATTCCTGCCCTTTCTTTCCATTTTCAAACATGAGCAAGATAATTTTAGGACAAAAAAAACATACAGCATTTCTTTATACAGTTGATAAGAAACAGATGCAAACTTGTTTCTCTAAGAAACTATACGGAACAAATATATTAAAAGTTTCCAAAAGGATTATGATACATTTGATGGTAGACTCAACACTGATTACTAATAGGTTTGTCCAAGATCAGTCATCCACATAGAATGAGGGCAGAAATTTAAATAGCAGGCTTCTATTTACTTAGAGAGCTATCTTCTTGCTTTCCAGACAGCCATATTTTGCAAGCCTCCTGTTATGCAGTATGATTTCTTTTAGTCCTCAGAGATTTCTTATTACAGACAGATAGACAGCAAGACCTCAAAGAAGGAACAGCTGCAAGATCTTTCCAGGCAGCCAGAGCCTTAGTGAGCTACAGAGAATTTCCTTGGACCTGACAGAACGATGCCCATGTACCCAGGTGTGACACAGGACAGGCAGAGAGAGAAGTAGGCCCCCAAGGGTTCTGAACACAGCTGTGCATCTCTCTCCCCAAATCAGCCCCTAAGAAGTTTCACACACTCCATGTCTCCAATTCCTCTCCTCCAGTTCTCTCTCTATACATACTCCAATCAGGCTTTCCCCTCTCTTATTCTGCAGAAACTGCTCTTTTCAAAAGCACTGACAACTTCCATTGCTAAATCCAATGGTCTATCCTAGTTCTACATGGTACCTCATGAGTCAACAGCATTTATCACAGTTATTCACCTCCTCTTCATCAATTCACCTTCTTCACTTGGCTTCCAAGACCCCAGACTCTCAAGGTTTCCTCACACGTTGCCTTTCGATTTCCCCTGTTGGTTCTTCTTCTTCCCAAACTCTTCAGATTAGACTGTCTCAGATCTTAATCCTCCGTCTCTTCTCTCTACACTTTTTCTCAACCTCAGATCATCAAACACCATTTATATACCAACAATTCCCAAATCCATGCCTCTAGCCTAACCTTCCCTCCAGAACTCCATATTTGTACATACAGCTGTTAAACATTTCTAGTGGGACATATTCATACCTTTATTCTGGACATCTGATTCTCCTGCCTCAACCATCCTACCTATAACCTTCTCCATTTTCGTTGATAAAAACCTTGAAGACACATCTGAGTTTTCCCCCATCCCACTGCAAATCCACCTGCAAATAGATTTCTCCCAACCCACCTGCAAATCCCACTGGACCTACCCCTTCATCATACCCAGAATCTGACCCTTTCTCACCACCCGGTCTGAGCCATCATCATCTCTGCACTGTAACTACTCTTCCTGTTTCCACCCTTGCTCCTTCATTTTATTTCCCAAACAGATCTAGGATTGTCCTTTTAATTTTTATTTTTTAAAATTTTTATTGGAGTATAGTTAATTTACCATGTTGTGTTAGTTTCAGGTGTACAGCAAAGTGAATCAGTTATGCATATACATATATCCCCTCTTTTGTAGATCCTTTTCCCATGTAGGTCATTACAGAGTATTGACTAGAGTTCCCTGTGCTATACAGTAGGTCCTTATTAGTTATCTATTTTATATATAGTAGTGTGCATACGTCAATCCCAATAGGATTGTCCTTTTTTTTTTTTTTTTTGCGGTACGCGGGCCTCTCACTGTTGTGGCCTCTCGCGTTGCGGAGCACAGGCTCCGGATGCGCAGGCTCAGTGGCCATGGCTCACGGGCCCAGCCGCTCCACGGCATGTGGGATCTTCCCAGACGGGGGCACGAACCCGTGTCCCCTGCATCGGCAGGCAGACTCTCAACCACTGCGCCACCAGGGAAGCCCAGGACTGTCCTTTTTAAATGTATGTCATAGCATGTGCAGACTTGGGTTCAAACTCTCCAATGGCTTCCATTTCATCAGAAGGGAAGCCAAAGTCCCTCCAGTATCTGCTTGATCTGAGGCACCACCACCTCTCTGCTCTTTCTCCCATTGCTCTACCATCCCTAACTCCAATCTGCATACACAGGCCTCCTTTCTCTTTCTTGAACATACCTGACATGTTCCTGCCTGAAAGTCATTCAACTTGCCTTTGTCTGGCCTTTGTCTATCTAGAATTCTCTTCCCCTTGATGTCTGTTTGGCTCATTACCTCCCCCACCCCGCCTCCTTCAAGCCTTTGCTCAAGTGTTACCTTTTCAATGAGGCCTATGTTGACCACCCTAATTACAAATGCAACGCAATAGTCAACTCCCTCAAATAGCTCTCTCCCTGTACCTTATTTTCTCATATCCCCTCTGGTATGTTGTACAGTGTAGTTATTTATGATGTTTATTGCTATTGTCTTTCTCCCCCTGATAAAATACAAGTTCCACAAGACAGGTATATTGTTTTTTCCATTCACAGATCTATCTAATGCCATTGTCTACAAGAGTGGCCAGTACATGCCAGGAACTCAACAGATATTAGCTGATTTAATTACACGAGTAAATGAGAAAAGTGGGAAACAAAGAAACCAAGGGAATGAGGTGGAGGTGAAGGGCAGACAGTGGTCGAGAGTGGCCTCCATTCCTGCCCTTCCCTGAATCCTTATCCTGCAAATAAACCTCTTTTTCTTATGAGAATTGGAGAGAACCTCATTTCCTACCAGCAAAACATCCATAACGAGAAGAATCATCTAATTTCTCCCCTGCCTGGGGGTCCATAGACACTGCTTATGACTAATTAGATCAAGTTCAAAGACAGCATCCAGATTCAAGGTTCTGTCCATGTGGGTGAATCTCTCAGCTATCTAAATCCTATTCAACCTTCAAGGGCTGTATCTTTTAAGAAAATTTTCCTAGAGACCAATAGAACATTCACTTGCTCCATCAGACATGTTGAAATTTGATTATATTAAATTTATCACATGGTGTATTTGTGTTCCTCCTTAATTGTGAAATTGTATCTCTACAATAAACACGTAAGCAACTTGAGAGGATGCACACTAACAATAGCTGATATTTATTGAAACCTTAGTAGGTGTTGTGTACTGTTCTAAACGCTTACATGTATTACATCATTAATCATCACAACAACATCTTAAGGAGAGATGTACTATTATCTTTATTTACTGATGAAGATACTGAGGCACAGAGACTTTTACTACCTCGTCCACTATTATAAAGCTAGTTAACAGATGAGCTAGGATTTATACTTAATGCAGTCAAGTCCCATATCTCACATTCATAACCACTAGCCTATTTCAGAACTTTCCCATTGATGTCTTATAGTACATTCAGAGGTGGTATTCAAAATATGTCCCTCTTCCTGGAAGTGTGGTCCACCGACCAGCAGCTTCAGCATCACAAGAAACCTGATAAAAATGCAGAATCTGCTCTCCACCCACCCCCACCTACCCCCAATCAGAACTTGCAGGTTAACAAGATTCTAAATGATTAGTATGCACATCAAAGTTCAGAGACACTGAAAGATTTAACTTAAATTGTATTAGTAATAATCATGCAGAAGGAGGGAGATAAGGAGATGTCTCAGGGAAGAGCTGGAAAGTCAGAGTGGGGGTGGAATAGCTTAACCTAGGGTTCCTAAGAAGGTGGGCTGAACAGAGGTGGGTCTGATAATGGATCCTCATATCTCAGCAGGCATTGGGTTTGATGAGTGACACACAACACCTGTTGCTTGCCACAATTCTGAGCTGCCAAGGAGTTTCTCTATATCTTGGACAACTATGTTGCAGCCAGCACTATGGTATACCCCAACCCACCATAAACAAGGGGCCCATAGACATGCTAGTGTAGTTTGGAATCCAAATACCTAAGCACTCAGGTGCACAGGCAAAGGAACAGGAGTTAGAGTTGAAGAGGCTGAGGGATCAGCAGGTGTTCCTGCCAGAGTAGCTCCAGGGGGCCCTGAGTCTCTGCCTTCACACATATTGGATGCTTTTGCAGCTAATATGCCCTTTCAGTGCCATCCAGGCTAGCTGCAGGGTGAGTGCTCTAACAATGCATGTGTTTTCTTCTAATTAGAGCATCATCATAATTTTGAAATACTTGATATGAAAACATCCTTTTGGATTTGAAACCCATTTGCATTATCACAAGAAATTTCGACATTACATTTGTCAGTGCAAAAAAAAGAGAAGCTGTTAGCTCCTTTAAATACACTTTTAACTATTGCAAATTTTGAATAGTTGTAAAAATGGTTTTAAATTTTTTATCACCTACCAGTATGAATAAATTTTCTTGCCAATGGTAACTATCAAAAATTTGAAAATATCATCATTAAAAGGTCATTATCAGGAATTGAGTATAGCCTTGTCAAGCACAAACCTGATGTAAAAAAATATGTTAACTGAAGATAATGGCTGATTAACATAATTAATCAGATCGAACCAGACCACCCCACCTGCAGATAATAACTATGAACTGTGGATATCATACAAAACAAATAGTCACCTGAAGGCACTGAAGAGTATACAGAAACAAGTGTACTCCATTGGAGAGTCCATGACCACAGGAGAGTTGTATGGAGTTATTTGTTATTTTCAAAACTTTTAGCCTGAGATCAAACATGGTTAGCATGGAGCATGAGGGAGTGGGTGTACCAATGGAAAAACCACAGCTTTCTGTCCAGGGAAAGCTGGGTCAACAGTAGCCACCAGAGAGAGAGGCAAAATACCAGAGAGAAATCCCACAATTCTGTCTTCCCATAACTGTGGCTAACTCATAAACCATGCATGCAGGGAAAAGAATCAAAGCAGCTCAACTAAATACTACAGATCTGAACTGAGATCAGAATTAACAACCAAGACACAGAGATTACAATTCAAGTCCAACCAAGATAATTGCACAACAAAACACTCACTAGAGAAAAAGAATCCAAAATCTCCAAACTGAATATTCAGAATTTCTAGGATATAGTTAAAAATTATCTGAAATACAAAGAAACAAGAAAATGGAAAACACAAGGGAAAAAAATGACCTATAGTCAACCCCAACATAACTCAGGTATAAGAATTAGCAAAATGAATTTTAAAACAGCTATTATAACTATCCTCAATGAAGTAAAAGAAAACATGCTGGTGATGAACAAAAAGACAGGAAGTGACCATAGGCAAATAAAAACAATAAAAAAGAACCAGATGGAAAGTCTATAAATTAAAAGTACAAAGTCTGAAATTTTAAAGTCACTAGATAGATTTAACAGCATGCCAATGACACAAGAAAGAGTATGTGAACTTGAAGAAAGTTTAATCAAAATTATCCAATGTTAAGAGCAAAGAGAAAAAAGACTGAAAAAAAAATGAGCAGAGCTTCAGGAACCTATTAAGTAATGTAAACCAGTCTAACATATGTGTAATTGGAGTCCCCAAAGGAGAGCAGACAACAAATGGGGTAGAAAAAAATTTTGAAGAAATGGTCAATATTCCAAATTTGATGAAGGACATACAGCTTCTTATGGAGAGCTGCAGATTAAATTGCAACTCCAGTTTACCAAAAATATATATATATATCTTCCAGCATAATGACGTATGTAAAAGAAGGCACACTGCTCTCCAAATCCCTATACTCTATTTTTCTTCTCAGAGGCACAGCATAAAATTGCCATTTCAATGACAGTGTCACTAATTATTTAATGCAAGTAGAACACATTGCTTTTATTGGGAAGCCAGCAGTGAGCAGTCCCTGGACACCACAGAAAACACAAGCCTCATGGGTGCAGTAACACAACTGATTGCACTGTGGATACAGAACACACACCACTTGCCAGTGGCAGACAAGTAGAAGACAGTGGAATTTAATGTCTGTCACTTGCACAGTGTGTTTGTAAATAGAGGCTTGATGAGGATCAAGGAGGCAAACTCAGAAGGAAGAGAGGGAGAGGGTGCTGTAGGAAGGAAGAGAAAAGGGGAGCATTTGTGGAGAAGTGTTTTGCTTTTTAACTCAGAAAGACCAGAAATTCTCCTTGGCAGATGGATATATCTCAGATAAATAAAAATGAGAAAATAAATTACCTAATATATTACTTAAATGTACTGTGCTTACTAGATAAAAATTTTCAAGATGTGATTTACAGAGCAAAAGTAACAAAAGAGTACTCTTGATGGCATACAAGATAGGGGACCACTGGTGCAGATTCTCTGTGCTCACTTTTAATGCTGGGACAATACATCAGAAAACTCACATTTTCAGAAAGGTTTCTGGTAGTCTTATCTTGCCTCTTTATGGTCCCATTCTTCTTGTTCATCCCTGACTTACTTCCAAGTGCCCAATATGTCCAGGTCATCTCCAATGGTCAAGGGAACCCCTTGCAGTACGCCCACCTGATTGTTCCCCATTCTATATACATTTTTCTCTTCAATACTTATCATTCCAGGGTGCCATATCCTTAGAGCTCTGCCAGCTATTCTCATAAGCACAATGAAGATATCAGGAGAATGCAATAAAATTCAACCAATCTCTCAGATCACATGTCTTTACTAAACAGTTCTTATTCAAAATATGCCATGAACTATGGGAAACCTGAAAATAAAATAAAGGCATCATCTCATGAGGAAGGGTAAATGCTGAAGAGATGAGAACTATTGTTAAAACTGAGCAGTGACTCTACTGCAGAATAATGAGGGGTCCTACAGCACCATGAAAGAAGATGCCCATTTGGCTGAGGCTGAAACTGAGACTCTTACAGATTAAGCAACTGGGGCAAGATTAGACAGAATAAATAAGGAGGATTAGGATTGAGTTTCAAATTACTAATTTTAAAGCGTGTGTTTTTCCACTACACGTCCTCTCTTACAAAAGGTGAATTTTAGCTGCTGGAAACTCAAATACCTGAACAAATGGCTTGTTTGTGAACTGATAGGCATGGGCATGGATTCAAATTGTTGATGGAAGCCATGATCTTTCTTGATGGATATTTTCTCCAAAATGTGTTTGTTTACATTTGGATCCAGGAGCATGACTGCCATCATTTTAGCATTTAACCCTTCCTAATTAATAATAATAGCACAACAATGCCTTACATGTGAATATATTTTCCATACTTTCAAAGTATATTGTGAACATCACTTTAAACACCTAATATTCTTTTAAGTCAGGAGGGGAAAATATGATCATGCCCATGTTGCTGATAAATCAGCTAGTGCCCCTGGCACACAGTGAACTCAAGAGACAGAATATAAAGCAGGTTTCCCATCTGGTAGTGCAGAGCTTTTAAAGCTAAACCACATGTTCCTTGAGGAAAAGAAATGTTTAAAGAAAACATACTGTTAAATAAAATAGTAGAATGACTCTGTGAGAACTGAAATAGAACACTGAAATGGTGTCATTTATTCCAACTCAGCTTTCACATAATTCCTCTGCATCTTCAAAATAATAGTTCACACACATATTAAACCAACAAAAAGATTATCAAACTTGGGTAAAAACAATATATGTGAAATCTAAAAAGGAGGTGTTTTTTTCTTAAAATGATTAAAGATAAGAAATTGAAAATGTATTTTATTTATTTATTTTTAAAATGTCAGTGACTGAGATTAGCTCAGAGGCCATATACTGTGTGGGGAATAGATTGCACTGAAATAGTCCAGCCAAGACCAAAACCAAAAATAAAACAAACCAAAAAAACCCCCACAAATGAACATACAAAGAACAAAACTGACAAGCCCTAGAGAGGGAATAGGGTTATCAGTATCTAAAGTTGCTACAATGTATTATCTAAAATGTCCAGCTTTCAACAACAAAAAATGAGACATGCAAAGAAAGAGGAAAGTGTGATCCATACACAGGAAAAAAAACAGTTAACAGAATCAGCCTTTGAGAGGTCCCAGATATTGGATTAGCCGAAAAAGATTCAAAGCAACTGTCATAAATATGTTCAAAGAACCAAAGAAAACCATGCTTAAAGAAGTGAGGAAGACATGATGATAATATCTCATCAAGTAAAAAATATCAATAAAGAAATAGAAAAATATTTAAAGAAATAATGAATGAAAACTTCCAAAATCTGAAGAAAAACATTAAACTACACATTCTAGAAACTTAATGAATTCCAAGTAAGATAATTGCAAAGTGATCCTCACCCAGAAACATCATAGTAAAAAGGTGGAAAGACTTAAAAACAAAGAGAAAATTTTGAGAGTAGCAAGAGAAAAATGATTCATCACACACAAAGGAACCCCCCCAAAATTCACAGCTGGCTTCTCATCAGAATGATGGAGGTCAGAAGGCATTTAGATGACATATTCCAAGTACAGAAAAGAAAAAGAAAAGTGCAAAACAAGAATCTTATATCAACTAAACTATCTTTCTAAAAGGAAGACTAAATAAAGTCATTACCAGGCAAACAAAAAACAGAGAATTTGTTGCTAATGGACCTGCCTTCTAAGAAATATAAAGGAAGTTCTTCAGACTGAATGCAAGTGATCCCAGATAGTAATTTCACCCCCCACACACACCCACACCACACACACACACACACACCAAAGAGCACTGGAAAAGGTAATCATGTAGGTAATAATTATAAAATTTGCATATTTCTTCTCCTCCCTTCTCTTACCTGATTTTTTTAATAGATCTTTATTGGAGTATAATTGCTTCACAATACTGTGTTTGTTTCTGTTGTACAACAAAGTGAATCAGCCATATGCATACATATATCCCCATATCCCCTCCCTCTTGAGCCCCCTCCCACCCTCCCTACCCCACCCCTCTAGGTCATCGCAAATCACCAAGCTGATCTCCCTGTGCTATGCTGCTGCTTCCCACTAGCCAACCATTTTACATTTGTTAGTGTATGTATGTTGATGCTACACTCACTTCACCCCAGCTTCTCCCTCCCACTATGTCCTCAAGTATATTCTCTATGTCTACATCTTTATTCCTGCCCTGCCACTAGGTTCATCAGTACCTTTTTTTTAGATTCCATATATATACGTTAGCATACGGTATTTGTTTTTCTCTTTCTGACTCACTTCACTCTGTATGACAGACTCTAGGTCCATGCTTATAATGTACTGCTGGACCCATAACATATAAAAATGTAATATATTAGCCAACAAAAGCACCAAAGTGGTGGATGGGAATAAAGCTGTACTGGGGTAAGAAAATGACACTAGATAGTAAGTCAAATCTACAAGACATAGGAAGAGAACCAAAATTGTAAATGTGAAGATTAACATAACAAATTATATAGAGATATATATACTGCTTGTGCTTTTATTTCTTCTCTCATCATCTTTAAGATTTGTTTGTATTTTAAGATAAAAATTTATATTTTTTTATTTTTAAAAAATTTATTTTATATAAGTATAGTTGATTTACAATGTTGTGTTAGTTTCTGGTGTACAACAAGGTGATTCAGTTACACACACACACACACACTATATATATATATATATTTTTTCATATTCTTTTCCATTATGGTTTATCACAGGATTTTGAATATAGTTCCCTGTGCTATACAAGAGGACCTTGCTGTTTATCCATTCTATATATAATAGTTTGCATCTGTTAATCCTGAACTCCCAGTCCATACCTCCCCCACCCCCCCCTCCCCCTTGGCAACCACAAGTCTGTTCTCCATGTCTGTGAGTCTGTTTCTGTTTCATAGATAAGTTCATTTGTGTCATATTTTAGATTCCACATATAAGTGACATCATATGGTAAAAAGATTATATAAAGTAATAATTATGACAATGAATTCTTAGGCTTGTAACATATATAGATGTAATACACATATACAACTATAGTACACAAGAGGGAATAGAACTATATAGGAGTAATATTTCTATATAGCATTGGAATTGTTAGTATAAATCTGAAGTAGAGTCTGACAAGTTAAAATGTACACTGTTAGAGCAACCACGAAGCAAATATGTTATTTAAAAAATAATTGGGGCTTCCCTCGTGGCGCAGTGGTTGAGAGTCCGCCTGCCGATGCAGGGGACGCGAGTTCGTGCCTCAGTCCGGGAAGATCCCACATGCCGCGGAGCGGCTGGGCCGGTGAGCCATGGCCACTGAGCCTGCACGTCCGGAGCCTGTGCTCCGCAACGGGAGAGGCCACCACAGTGAGAGGCCCGCGTCCCGAAAAATAATAATAATAATAATAATTGAATGAATTAAAATGTTACACTAAAAATATTCACGTAAGGGAAATGAAAGCACTAAAGAAGGAAGAAAGGAATGAAGACAAGACATGAGACATAGAAAACAAAAACTATAATGGCAGGCATAAGTCAAATTGCATCAATAATAACATTAAGTATGACTGGATTGAACAATCCAACATAAAGGCAGAGATTGTCAGATTGAATAAACAAATAAGATCCAATAATATTCTACCTTTATGTGATATACTTTAGATTCAAAGATACAAACAGGATGAAAGTAAAAGGATGGGAAAAAAAGATATATCATTCAAACAATAAGCATAGAAAGTTGGAGTAGCTATTCTAATCTCAGACAAAAGTCCATCCATCAGGAAGATATAACAATTATAAACACATATGTACCTAACAACTGAGCCCCAAAATACATGGAGCAAAAACTGACAGAATTGAGGGGAGAGATGGACGATTCAACAATAATAGTTGGAGACATCAACATTCCATTTTCAGTATTGGCTATAACAACTAGGCAGAAGATCAACAAGGAAATAGAAAGATTTGAGCAACACTATAAACCAACTAGACCTAACAGGTTTTATAGAACATTCTACCCACCAACTGCACATACACATTCTTCTTAATTGCACATGAAACATGCTCCAAAATAGGCCATATGCTTGGCCAGAAATCAAGCCTCAATCAATTTATAAGGATTAAAATTGTATAAAGTATATTATTTAATCACAATTGAATGAGAAATTAATAACAAAAGAAATATGAGAAGTTTATAAGTATATGGATATTAAACAACACTCTCCTAAATAGCCAATGGGTCAAAGATGACAAGGGAAATTACAGAATACTTTAAAGATGAATGAAAATAAAGACACGACATACTAAAATTTATGGATGAAGCCAAAGCAGTGCTTAGTTAGAGGAAAATGTATTGCTATAAATGTGTACATTACAAAAGACTTAAAATGTCAAATCAATAACCTGATCTAACTTATGACACTGGACAAAAAAACAGGAAACTAAACCCAGAGCAAGCAGAAGGAAGGAAATAATGACTTAGTTTCCCCACAAGTGACTATGTGAACCATTATAGTAATCTTTTGGAGAGAAAACGGAGCTAAATGAAGAGTTTGGCACTGGGTAGGGTAGAGTACAACCTTAAGTGAGCGAAGGTTTCTAGAAAACGGTGACAAAGAAAAAACTGAAGTTCCTCAGTGTATCTCCTGTGCCTAGACCATAATCTGGCATATAGTATAGGCTCAAGAATAAACGGATTAATTAATTAATCCTTTTAGTTAGGAAAAAATTGCAGGGCTAAGTACTGGAATATGTGAAAATTTTGCCTCGAGAGAAAGGTTGGAGGAATAAACTGTTGTCACAAGGTCACCCAGCAGAGAAGGGCCAACCAAATGTATCCTGGAGTCACTGGGGATGCTTCTACAGCCCAGGGGGATAGTGTGGTTCTCTAGCATCCATAGTACCATGAATTACCGTTGATTGGTTTGGGCGTTATTTTGAGTCTTTGATCCTTTCTAGTGTGCCCCACCCCCACCCCACCCCTCCAGAGAAACCTTCTAGTATTCAAAAGTCTGGTTCAAAAACAGAAAGCTGGAGATCTAACACAGTGTGTGGCTTGTGATTAGAATAATCCCCCACTGATAATTCATGTATTCAGCATGAGGTGCACCAAAGGCCATCCACTTTCCATACACCAAATATTTCCTTCCTAGGGAAAATAAACTTCGCAATCCTAAACGGATCACACTCCTGGTTATCTCCTATTATTTTAGTGACATGGCCTTGAGATCCCACAGAACAGATTTAATTTTCATCACATTGAATAAAAAAATACCAGCCACGTTGATCTATGAGGAAGAAGGTAGGTTGCACAAAATCAAATGGCAATATATTGCTGCTGCTCTAAAAAAGAATTGCTACTCTAGAGAATTCTCCCTTCCTAAATGGCTATAAAGGCCCCACGTTCCAGAAAAGTCAGAAGAAAAATTACCTCTCAGCTTGTGCATTTATTTTTATGGCTGCGGTTGATTGTTCCCTCCCACTCCTGCCTCTGACATACCCCAGTGCCTGTCAATTCCCAGACCTCATCCTACACCAGTTTCCAAAGTCCCAACTGGGCCAGTTTCCTGAAATGACATGATATGGTCGGCTTTTGTCAGGCATCCACATCAAGAATTATAAAGTGAATGAGTCTATCTGTCTTTATAAGTGTGTTGTGAACTTTATAGTTTAATATTAAACTTGCATCATAAAAAATGGCTCATAAATGGCTAATAAAAGCCGAGTTTACAGCTTATAAAGTGTATCAGTACTTTACATGGGTTTGCTTAGGAAGATTTATGTGCAAGCTCTTTGTCTCCGGGTTAAAGATTATTTCTACCCCCCTCTAAAAAAACATTAAAAATAAGTATTGAAAAATGGCCCTTTGGTTGAACTCTGTATGGTACCAAATTTGAGGCATCCAAGAAATTCAAACTCAGTGTGCTGGTGCTAATTAATGTCACAGGAAATGCCTGGGGTTCCAGAGAGGCACAGGGTGGGTGACACCTTGGGGTCTCCTTGGGAGGTATAGCAAGTTCAGACAACTTGGCAGTAACCTTGACCTCAAGTAATGTCTACACGACCCCTAGTATGAAATCGGGTGTTAGTCCCAATCCTGAGGGCACAGAGAGCTTTATGAAAACAGCAGAAAGTGCAACACACTAAGCCTTAAACTGGAGAAACAAGAGAGACCGTGGGCTCCCGTCAAGAGCACGTGAAAACTCCTTTAATGACTTCTGTGAGATGGCCCGCTCACTCCTCCCGCCTCCCTTCCCGTCTCCCCCTCCACCCTATTTCACTTTTTATTGCCCATTGCTCTGCTTTATCCAGGTTTATATACTTCATTATGTTCTCTGCTGTCACTTTTTTTTTTAACATCTTACTTGGAGTATAATTGCTTTACAATAGTGTGTTAGTTTCTGCTGTGTAACAGCAGAATAGTGTGTTAGTTTCTGCTGTGTAACAAAGTGAATCAGCTATATGTATATATACATATCCCCTCATAGATATCCCCTCATACATATAGCCATATCCCCTCCCTCTTGCGTCTCCCTCCCACCCTCCCTATCCCAGCCCTCTAGGTGGACACAAAGCAGCAAGCTGATCTCCCTGTGCTATGCGGCTGCTTCCCACTAGCTAGCTATTTTACTTTTGGTAGTATATACATGTCAATGCCACCCTCTCACTTCGTCCCAGCTTACCCTTCCCCCTCCCCGTGTCCTCAAGTCCATTCTCTACATCTGCGTCTTTGATTTTTACTTGAACTCAGCGGCTGGCAGCTGTGTCGCCACCACTGTCCCCCCTCCTGCCTCCTTGTGCACCTCTGCCCTGCCAGAGACCAAGGTCTTTTATGACATATTGACTTCTGACTCGAGACACTGGAGAAGACGCAGCATTCTGTGATGTAGTACCTTGGATGTGAGTGTAGGAACCTGGGTTCCTGCACTCGTTTTGTCACTAAGTAGCTGTGATGCTTTGGGGCATTTAATCAGCTTTTGAGAAGGTCAAATGTAAAAGGGAAATGATAGAACTAAATGATCTCCAAGGTGTCCGAACAATTCTCAGGGGCTGCCTGGTCTACAAGATATGGACAAGAGCTCTCTGCTTCCCACGCAAGACTGTTAATTAGGACAAAATGAGATTACGGCAGTCCAAGATCTTTGAATACTCTAGTGCTCTTTCCAAACCTACGAGATTATATTACTCATTAAAGGGTGATTTCAGCACCTCCTTGTCAGTATACTGGTGTTTTTGTTTTTCTATCTCAAGATCAAATAATCAAGAATTATGTCCCTCCTGCATTTTTTAGGAGAGCAGTCCCATGTTTCCCCAAGAGAGGCATTCAATCATCCTTGCATTTATAAAACTAGGTACCAGAGAGAGGAGGTCAAAGAAATAAAGTGCAGAGAGTCTGCCCTTACTTAGCTTTCTAGAGAAGACAAAAATACCGAGTTATTACATCAAAAATAGCATGCCTGAGGGGAGGAGAATGGCTTGGGGCCTTCTTGCTGGAGAAAAGACTTAAGCTGTGCTGTGGAGGCAGCAATGGTTCTTCATAATCCGAAATTGACACAGAATGGGTTTTATTTTTAGAGATTTGGAAAGTAAGGAGCTTCTCTTTAATGAATTGCTTCATCCCTGCCAAATACTGGTGACTAGAGCTGCTTGGACTCACTAGGGAACAGCATGAACTCAGGTCCTGCTACATCTTCATTTCAAAATGTTGACAAAAAGCCAAATCTTTTCATCATCAATTGTAGCAAATACAAAATTAGGGTGCTCCATGGGCTACATTCTTTGTTCTCTTTGATTTGAAGACCTTCTCCTTCTCCAAAAAAAAAAGGTGTGGCTTGAATAAAAGTTTCCTGACTCCACCCGCCTCCTCGGACAATGATCAAAGCAGGAGGACCATGGTCCAAGGTTAATTCTTTCTCTTTGATTCATTTACCTGAATCTGAGAAGAGACAGAGCTTTTATGTGATGATCATAAAGCTGGGAAGATGGTGTGAGATGGAGAGAGGGCTTCAGTGGCCTGGACCCCCAGCATCCAGATATTCCAGTTATTTTCCAGTCATTCTGGACTGTAGGAGCAAATAACTTCTCCATCTGACTTCAGCCAGGGGCACTGGGCTCCTGGCACTTGTAATCCAAAGCATCCTCACTAATGTCTCAAGGCATCACACCTTTTCAGAAACAAACCTCCATCAACTCTTCCCAACTCATTCCTGACCCATCCCTTACCTGTCACCTAATTTCTCATCCTGGAGCATCACTTGTGGTTTCCCCAACCCCACCATGCCTGTTCACAATTCCACAGCTTTGCATATTCTTTTTCCTCTCTCTGGAACATTCTTCCTTAATCTTCTATCTGGAAACTTTCCATTCTTCTCTCAAGGTTCTGCTCAATCACAGTGGCCACTCTGAAAGCTCCAACTACGCTGGAATCCACAGGTTTATTTGTATTGAAGACACAACTGTTTCGGCATCCAATGAACACTTTCAAACCCAGAGGGGATTACAAAAATCCACAGGACTAACAGACACAGCTTCCACCATCAAAGAGTTAACCATCTAGCTGAGATGTAAGATTCATTCCATGGAACAATATGAGAGAATGTACAATCAAGCCCCAATTTGGGCAGTACAGATTTTAAATGCCAAAGGAATGGAGAGAAGGAGAAAATCCGTCCCAGCTGATTCTGCAAAAACTCCAACCCATGGCTCACATGTATATAGCAGCTGAAAATAGTGTGTTCTCACCTGTTGGACTGCCACCAGCAAAGTATTGAAATCTTATTCCTACCCAGGGTAAGGGATTAAAAAAAAAAAAAAAAAGGAGGGAGGAAGAAGAAAGTACAGGATTATAAACATTCTTACCTAGGAGGGGAAACAGCGTAGAAATGCAAATGAGGTTGTCAAAATTTGCTTCACTTCTTTCCCCAAGCAATTCTACTTCTGGGTGTTTATCCTAGAGAAATATTCTGAATGCACAAAGAGTCAGCATTGTTAGTAATGGAGAAAAATTGCAAACGAGTCCATCAGTAGGAGACTGGTTGAACACATTTTGTTATAGCTGTACTGTGGAATCCTACTGCAGCCATTAAAAGAAAGTGGTGTGTTTCTTTATGTACTGTCATGGAAAGACCATCAAAATCTATTATTAAACAGAAAAAAATAGCAAGTTGTAGAAACGTTGCTGTGGTATGATGGAGTTTTTGTAAAACACAGAGGCAGAAAATACTGTACCTCTGTACAATCATTCATTCAGTCAACCAGTCAACAATTATCTGTCGGCTCCTATCATGTGCCGGGCAACGTCCTGAGTTTTAGAGAATCCACAGTGAACAAAATAGCAAGTCTTTACCCTCCCAGAGTTTCCATTATAGTAGGAAGAGGCAGACGTGAAGCAAATAAGCAAGTAGGGCATGCCCTATATCAGATGATGGTGAGGAACCTGGAGAAAAATAAAAATAAGGCGGGGGGCACATTGCTATTTAACTAGCATGACAGAGAGAGCAGAGACCTGAAGGAGGTGAGGGTGGTGTGGCCATCTGGAGGGACTAGCCATTGCCAAGGGCACAGCGCCTGGGATGGGGCAGAGTGAGGAAAGAGGGGAGCAGAAGGAAAGGGACAGAGAGGTGGCGGGGCCACTTCATGCAGAGCTTCAGAGGCCAGTCCGACCGTTCCAGCTTCCACCCTGAATGAGCCAACAAGCCACTGGAGCACTGGGCAAAGCATAATGTGATCTGAGTTCGGTCTCATCCGGGCCACTCCAGCTGCTGTGTTGAGGACAGATTGCTGGGGAGCAGAAATGGAAGCTGGGAGACCATTTAGGAGGCTAATAAAATGACCCTGTAAGAAACGCTGGTGACTTGGACCGGGATGACAGCAGGGTAACTGGGAAGAACTGGTTGAATTCTGGCTGCATTTTGAAGGTCAAGCCAACAGGATTTTGCAAAGGAGTGAGTATGAAGTACAGAAAAAGAGCTTTTCTTTTCACAAAGCCCATGAAAGAATGAAGTGGCCATTAACTGAGGTGGGGAAAAACCACGGGAGAAACAGGATTAGGGGAGGCTATGTACATATAAAATGAGAACAGAAATGTGTGGATAATTTATGTGTTTTCCCTAGATTCCCTCATCTCTTTTTCTTCCTATCCAAACTGGTAGTTAAACTCTGTAATTCCTAGAGCCAGGGATTTGAGAGCCAGGGCAGAAACAGAAGTCACGGGCAGTCCAAGGATCGTTTTTATTGTGTAAAAGACTGATCAAACCTCATTGAGGAAATGCTGTGGGGTCTTGGAGCAGCAGAAAGCAAAAGTCTCTCAAGGGTAAAAACCTAGAGAAAGGACACTTCCCCCAGGCTGAGGAGGAAGAGAGAAGTCTGAGGGGTCTGGACTGGGAACCAGGTCCCCAGCTTCAGCAGTCCTGCTAGGGATGCAGCCGAAACTTGGAGAGGCAGCAGGATAGACTGGTCCTTAGGCTCTGATTCTGGCACCTTTGCAGAATTTCCAGCCCTGAATAGAGTGGAGGGCAGAAGAGGGAGCCATAATTTAGGGAGACCATGACGGCAGGGACAAGGGACCTCTGAGAAGTAACACATGGGGGCCAATGACCAAAACCCCACGGCCACCTGCCATGCCTTAGATCTACATAAAACCCACCAGTTGGCCCACAGCAATGGCAATTAAATTTTCTGCCAGCTTGACAGAGCAAGGGGTTCGAATCAGATATTACCCTGAGTTACAGAATGTGAAAAGGTGATATATCTTCTACATCTGAATTCGTGTGGTTAGATTTATGTCCGCCATATAGGAGAACACATATCAAGTGGTCGAAAAGAGCACAGACCAAACTGCTTTACTCTCTGAGTTCTGTGTTGTTTGATTAACCCCCCCGCCACACACACAAATATGTATATCTGTGGCATACTTGTGTAATTAGTATTATTTTTTTATCCTCACTTCATTGCAAAGCCCAGCTATTGAGAAATCCTGATAAAGACCCCTTTTTGTCCACTAGTAATCCTTTTGTCACCACACTCTGCTATACAGATGGATTTTTATCCCATGCAATAATAAAAGGTTTCTCAAGGAAGGGAATATAAATTCATTTTTCTTGTAAATGAAACTATATATTTTAAATACGCCAGGTTAAATAACTCAACAAAGAAATTTCACTAAAGCCACTTGTCAAGGGAACATCATTCTGTGCACACACACATGCCCCCTCCAACAAATCTGATTTGAAAGATCCATCTGGTTGGCATAGCTGATTGCATTTAAGTACACCATGCTTTCAGACATAAAGATCTATCTCTGCAATAGCTCTCTCATAACATCATCTTGCTCCAAGACTAAGACTCTCAAACAGGAGGGAAAGATGTATAGTTTGCTGATAGTGGCTGCAGGAGTGAGATCAATGGCAGACAAGTCACTTCAAGGAAGGAGGAACTGCCTCCCAGGAGCTGTTTTGTTGAGGAAAGACAGGAATCTGTCATCTCCTTGGGCCATTCAAAGAGGGAGTGATCAGGAAACACAGCCTCGCAGTCTTTACAGATGATGACTCAACATGCCCAATGGGCCCAGGGAGTCCTCCCAGGCTCACAGACCCATGTGCAACAGGAATTTGGAGTATGAAGGGCTGCAGTGTGCAAGACTCCTAGAGACACCATCAGCATCCCAAACCTGACTCATGGCCAAGCTCCCTTAGATCTGTAACCTGTCCAGGTTCAAGAAACCATGGGGGCCCTAATCTGGGAAGCTGCTTTGTGCCTGAGTTGACCATAATCAAATCTTCCTAAGGGAAGTATTTTCAGTTGCTCCCAAGAACATGGGGCCAGGTGTTATTAACACCCAGCTGTCCTCGTGGCTGAACAATCTGCCTCCTTCCATGTTTTCTACAAGCCCCTTCCAAGAGGAACTCTGATCCCCTGAGTCTCGGCTCCAAAGAAATAGGTCCCTATAAAAGAACAATCAGGCCAGTGTTCCCTGCTAGGGCCACCAAGGCACATCCTCTGCTGTGGATTCCAAAGCATCCTTCCTCTCAATGCCCGACCCACCAACAAATCCTGTCCTCAGGCTTAGGCTATTCAAGCATGGAGAGATCAATAAATTCAGCCTCACCAAGTCTTCACATCATGCCTACCCCCAGGATTGGCTACATAATTTGTTGAGCCCAGTGCAAAATGAAAATGTGGGGTCTCTTATTCAAAAACTATTGAGAATTTAATACAAATTTTAAATTGTTAAGAATTTCAAGACAGCATCAGCAGAGTCTTAAACCAAGTGGAAACCCTTTCAGGCCCCTGTGAGACTGCACGTTTTGCATGCCTGTGAGGCCGGCCCTGTCTACCCCATCTACCCAAGGCCCAAGGCCCACTCTCATCCAGCAATGGGATAACAGTGCTTTCCCGGGTCTCCCCACAGTAGTTGGTCCTGGGCCAGACGAGAGGAGAAGCGCCCAGGCCTGCCCAAGATGCAAGGGATGATGAGCTGGACCAGCAGGGTTGTCCTGGAATCATTTCTAGGAGGGGAAATTTCCAGGTCATAAAAGTAAAACATAACACCTGGGGAGTGGTTTGGGGAGGTTTAGGAGGTAGGAGATGGAAGGGAATTTTTGAGTACCTAAGGTAAGCTTTGGCCTTATAAAACTTCCCAAGAAATGGAGAAAGCATCTTCCTTGTTATATAGTTGAGAAAACAGAATAAGAAATTTGCTTCAAGTTATGCAGGTAGCAAGCCATGAACAGGTGTTACTGTGTCTTTATCTTCAGGAAAAACCACTTTGAGATAATTTAATTTTTGGATATCCTCACTAACAATCTTAAATCCTTAAATTCGAATTTCTCCAGGGAACAAAGAGTAACATGAACTACTCAATACATTTAAACTGTTATTATGTACCAGACACAGAGCTGAGGGCTTTTGCGTGTGTTTTACATTTAAACCTCCCCCAAATACTAATATGTGGGCACTACTGTTTCCTTATTTTGCAGTGGCTAAAGGTTAAGAAAATCACCCATAGCTCACCTATCTAGGAAAGGGCCAGTCTTCTTTAAGACCGTGCCTCTACTACCAAATGTACAATAGATAGCTAGTGGGAAGCAGCCACATAGCACAGGGAGATCAGCTCGGTGCTTTGTGACCACCTAGAGGGGTGGGATAGGGAGGGTGGGAGGGAGACGCAAGACGGAGGGGGTATGGGGATATATGTATGTGTATAGATGATTCACTTTGTTATAAAGCAGAACCTAACACACCATTGTAAAACAATTATACTCCAATAAAGATGTTAAAAAATAAAAATAAGAAAATAAAAGAGTATAAAGAATCATTCTGCCTACAACACAGGCAGTTGCAAAATACGATGTTCCAAAGGTACAGAGCTTCTAAAGACTATTTCCACTGAGAGCCTGAATGTATATTACATCAGAATGTAAACATGGTAAAAGGTAAAACTTCATTAAAAGAGGCAACAGTCAAGAAATCTAAAATAGGCGGGAAAACTGGTCATGGGTCCCGGAAGCATCATCAACCAGCTGGTGTCACTGGGTCTCTGGGGTTTGTTACTTTTGTTGGTTAAAATGAGCTTAATTGGAAGAAGTAATTTCTAAAGGTCTAACTAAGCTCTACGATCTTTAGCTCTAAGGATCTTTAGAATTCCCGTTAGCTACAAAACTTGCAATATTGCTTATTCTTTTCCTTGTTCATTTGTTTGTTCATTTATTTGGTTTGTTGGATTCAAAGCCTTCTGGGCTTACCTTCCTAGAGCAATTTCTCTGACCAACTGCTAATAGCGAATAAAGGCATCCACCAACTGAAATACTGGAGACCAGGTAACGCATACTGTATCTTATGACTGCTCTATAGAAACAAAACTCTAAAGGCCTGAAGTCTCCTTTCTATTCTAAATGCTATCATTGTGATGCCACTGCATCTAGCAAGAATGTTTAGCCCAGGCAGACCCGTCATCAGGACCAGGACTCAGAAGAGAACTGTGGACACCCCAGCACTACTGTAGCCCAACATCTGTCCTCAGACGGCAATATCCTCCCGTTGTTCCTTGCAGCCCTCTCCCTTCCTGTGCTGTATTTGTCTTTTGACCTTTCGTGGCTCAGTAATGCTTCCCCAGGGCCTCACTTAACATGGGTCCTGAGCATGCATTAGGTCTCTGGATTTCTGACCCTCAGAACTATTTCTTGCTCACAATTTCCACTTATCCTCTTGGCTTCATTAGCATCTGGCCACTCCAAGGAGCCACCCACCTGCTCCAGCGTAATCCCCAGACACCCCTTGGCCGTGGCCTCAGACAATTTGACCTGGCCCATTACAACAGAGGTGTGGAGTTACTGGACATCGGGAGGACTTGGCCTCATTTCTTAACTTTGCTTTAGTTTCCCCCTAGCAAACTGGAGATCATAATACACCATGTTAGTTTGTGTTAAAGATCAGATCTCTAAAATGTACCACTCAGGATTAAAATGCCTGTGATTGAAAATGATGAAGAAGAGGAAGGGAGGGGAGAAGAAGGAAGAAGAAGAGAATTCCAGAGATAAACCCAAGAATTTACATCCGGCAAGTTACCCTGTTACCAATGGGTACCAAATGAAACAGCTGAGATCAATTAAATTCACTGAAATTTGAGATCAGTCATTTTACAGAAAATGATTTCGATGAAATTAATTCAATCTGCAATTCTGGTTTTTAAGCAGCAATAATGATTCCCTTGGCTAAAATGTCAGGCATTCAGAAGGGGAAGGAAACTTTATTATTACCGAGTGGGGTATCCCCCAAGAGTTCTGGCTTAGATCTGTAGCTGAGCCAAGACATCTGGCAATTTCAAAAATTGAACTTGATCTTTAACAAATATAGACACAAATGTGAAGAACATAAAATCACTCTTCAGAATGAGCCTTAATGGGCTGCACTGCCTTTCAGAAACATTTTCTAATGAGCATTCGGACATGAAGTGATTCCAATTTGTAATGCATTTGAGGCAAACCGAGAGGAGAAATTGCATTTGCTTTTCCCCACTGGGCTGTTAAGGGACGCAGACTGACAAGCCTCAAAGACTTAGTTGTGGGCAATGCTCTCCGTGTTCCTCACTTGCTGGGGCTGGCCCAGGGAAGGCCCCAGCACAGTGGAGCCCTCCAGAACTGCTACAGACCAACAATCAACAGGCAGCCCAGGCAGCAAACAGTGAGGGAGTCCCCGTCTGTGCCATGCACCTTGCTAGACACTGGCTGGAAAAAGAACAGGAGCAAAGGACACAAAGACGAAAGAGACACAGAACTCATGGGCCAGGAGTGGGTGGTACACCCAGCCTTCTAAAATCCTGGTCTCCATTCTCCCAAGTTGTTGGGACAACTGGCCTTTGACATGCTCTGACTACCAGTATGTACCCCAGCTATTTCCTGAGCTTCTCAGGGAGACCTGTTCCCTTACATGTGACAGCCTGCACATTTGATTCATGTTTTGCCGATGCACCGAGGTGGTGCTAACATCTCAATGTTTACCTCCTTCCACATCTTGGCATCAATTTAACCCAGGCAGAGCAGACTCTAAGCTTGCTATGTGGGCTTTTTCCATGGGCCACCAAAATCTAGAGACACCCAACGTATGATAGAGATTTTAAAATTCCAGGCCAATTTAAGTCCCTTTCTCTTTCGCTCGGCCATTGTTTCAGCAGCTCTAGTTAGGAACCCATCACTGGCCCCGGGCCAGGCACTTAAGCAACCGTTAGAGATGGACTGAGCCAAAGAGCCAACATCAAGGAGAGAGAATTCCTAGGCCTTGGGCATCTTTGTGAGTTCCAGGGGAACACCCAACTCTGCTTGGTATATCTGGCAAGGGCTAGTCAGTAGAATTTCATCAGGCAAATTAGAAAAGGTACTTCTCAGGGTAGGGAGAGCTCCAAGGGTCCACAGCTTGGGGAGCCTCTGGTTCTTTGGCAAACAGAGCCCGGAGTGGACATCAGTCCCACTCACCCCTCAGCCGTTGTCCTTGCTCAGGTCACAACCTGTTCCATTATAAGCAGTGGCTCTGTTTCAGGGAATGGTGGCCTTTCCTGGCTCCTTCCTAGACTCTCTCCTGTATATTTGCTCCTGAAGAGTCCATTGACAGGATGCCTCTGGCTTCCAAAACGACCTGGGCCTCTACTCATCATTAACCCATTGCTTTCCCTGGGGCACTACCTGGACTTCCTTGGAGAGCTTCGTCACCCTTGGGCAAGCCCACCAGGCTGCCCTGTTTCCAGTTCCCTGAGATGCTAATATTCATGATCCTGGAAAGATCATTACTAATTGTTCATAACCAATAGAATGTGGAGACCAAGAACCTTGCTCTGCATCCAGGCTGCCTGCCTTGCAATTCATGCCCCATCCTTTCTTAGCCATGAAAGCTCGAGCAAGTTTCTTAAGCAATTTGTACCTCAGTTACCTCCCCTATAAAGTGAGGATAATAATAATAACCCCACAGAGTTTGGAGGAGGATTAACTGAGTGCACAAAGTGCACTAAGACAAGTACCTGCTCCATATGATACTTAACATGTAAATATTATTATTATGTTTATCTAATGAAGGTCTTTTATAATAACAGACACAGCGAACTGTTCTACTATGTGCTCTCAACATTCCTGTGTGGTTGAAAAGTGTTCAAAATAAAGTTGTGGGAAGCCACAAAATAATTCTAAGTGAGGGATATGGGTCGGCCCCTCCTACTTTGCTTTAGTGCTGGGAGTCCGGTTTTGCATAAACAGGACTGCATCACATATGTTCGTATTAATATACGCATTATTGGTACATGAATGGGATCACATTTCACGTGCTATAGAAAGCTCCTTTTAAACTCTGTGAGCCTCATTCTCCACATTTGTGAAAACAAGTAATAATCACATGAGGCAATACATTTAGTGTGTCTACCAGTTCTTCCCCCTTATTTCTAGATCTCTACACAAGCTCCTATTCTTCTGTCACCCTTACTATCTTGTGTCCCTTCTCTCTGACCATCTCTCTCCCAAAGCATCAGAGCAAAAGTAGAAGAAAAAAAATTCACCCATGATCCATCTCCCAGAGAGGGTCCATAAAAATGCTGTGCTGTGTTTTCTTTTTGAGTACGGTAGAGCTGTCCCCTCCAGACCCTGGTTTTGTGCCCTATGTAATGAAGATGGAGAAGAATGGGAACACCAGCCTGGAGAGGTGTCATGAGTTTTAAATGAAACTATGCAGATTTAAGTGCCGGCACTGCATTCAATACACGTTGGTTCTTTGTAGCTAGGGCGCTGCTTAGAAGGTTGATCCGAATCAGTTATATTTTTCCTAAAACTCAGTACACGTTGGCCTGTGTATAAACCTTTTCTGTTCCGGGTGATTTTTCTGCCTGGCATCACTCCTCTGTCCTTTCCCTACCACCCTGTGTTTTGCTGATGGCAAATCAATGGCACATTTTTCTTAAACAGCCTGCACTTGGTATTTTACTACCAACCATGAGGGCCCCCGCCTTTTAATTACTCCTGCTGAGCCCAGCACTATATATAACACTAATGTTTCTGGCACTGCCAGCAATTAAAACCAAAAATAAATAACACATTACAAGCTGCAAACCCAGCTAGGCCCGGGGAATGCTACGGATGGATAGAAGGCTTTTGTTTTTAATTGCTCAAGTTTCTCCAGGCCCTACAGAATGTAAACTCCTAACAGCTGCTGGCCAGGAGATGGAGCGGAGGAGGCCTTGATTTCCATCTGTTTTCCGATGTTCTTTTGCTTGCTCTGGGCCCCCAGGAACCAACTGACATTCTTCTGCCTCAGTGTTTCACTCTGCAAAAGGGAGACGTTCGCGAATGCAGCTGAGTGTATGCACATCCATTGATGAACATGCTGTTCTGGGGCATCTATCGAAATGGAACAAGCTGTATTGATTTTTGCCACTATCTTCGTTTTTCTAACTTGAATAGAGTACTGAAAGGGCAGTTTTGATGAATACTTATTTCATCTATTGAATGTGTGAGTTTCATACCAGAGGTTGTCCATAACCTGGATGAACATATATAAAATCAAATTGCTAAAGCTCTCTTTGAAGCCCAACTTGGACAAATAATTATTTTTATTTTTTGCTACAGGGAGTTCTCATGCAGCACCCATGTCAAAGGGTTGGCTGTGCTTGCAACAGCTTCCGCTTGTGAGAAGCAAGAGGTCAGTTTCACCAAGAAGGACACTGAGCCTTATTCAGTCCCTGCCTCTCACCATACCTTCCAAGGAGCTCTGAATTTTTCTACCTAGTAGACATTAGATTAAAGGATCAAAGGGTCCTGACATTGTGAATGCATCTGACACGTGGTGCAAAATTGTTCTTAGAAAGATTGCACCAGTAAAAACTCTGTTTTGCAAGGTCAGGAATGAGTCTCCTTATTGGTGCTGCTGGATGCCTCCTGAATGTTTCCTCCCAGAACTGAGAACCTGCAGACTCCAGACCAGTTTGTTCTCTGCCTCAACTCTGAACAGCTTTCTTGGTGCGGCTGAGACAGAGCAGGAAGGTACACGCTGCTGCTAATCCAGGCAGGGCTGGGCACCTGCCTCGCCAGCAGATGGCCGCGTTGCAGTTGAGTCCCCCCCCAGTCTTACTGCCTAGACTGCCAAGAAATGCAAGATGTAGACTTCAAACACACCGGGGCAAATTCACATGCATTGCCTTTACCTGTGGGTGCTGGCGGTTTTGCTGCAGGCAAAGCATCTCTCTTAAAAGCAACAAATAATCAGCCTTGACAGCAGCAGTACTGAACTAACGCTGACTCATGAATGTCATCATTGTTCTTTCCTGCTATGGGCATTAGTCCATGTTCAGCCCTAAGCCAGAATGTCTGCATAGAGAACAAAGCTGATTATCTCCACGATGGCTTTATTGGAGGCACGCCGCTCATGCAGGCAAAAAAAATGCAACACTGGGGGAAGAAACATCCAAGGACAAGAAGACAAGAGGGCCTACGATTTGTTCCCATTGCTCACGGCTGCCTTTTGATGGGTCCCTTCAAGAGGAGGGAGCCCATGAATGGCTTTTAGTTCCACGAGAAGTGCTAGTCTGCCTTATTCATTAAGCTCAAGACTCATCATGTGTTGACTGTCAATGAGCCAAAAAAAAGTACCAGCTCTCTCCTCCAACTCCAGCATGGCTTGCCCCTCTCCTGCACCTGTCAGAGCTCTGGGCACCAACCTCCCCGCCCTGAGGGAGGACTGAGGGAGAGGGCAGGGGACAGGCTGTCAGCAGCCCAGCTGTCTGGCACAGCCCAGCTGGAAGCTCAGACTCATTGCCTCTCTGTGTCTTTTCAAGTCATACCCATCAACATCCTTTTTTCACCCTTGTCATGTCCCTGGCCCCTACCTCGACCCTCAGCCCCCGCCTCCCCTCTTGGATTGGCCGGCTTCCCTTGAACACGTGTTTTATTTCTTGCCTTGATGGATATCTTGGCACAGCAGCCCCTGCTACACACTGGATGGAGCACCATACCCACTTAATTTGAGGGGTGATCATTTTTCTCTTGCAAATATGGAGTGCGGACGGTTACAGTCCCTACCCACTGCTCATGGTGATGTTAGACCTTTTGGCCTATGAGAGAAGTGTCAGAAAGGACCAGAAGAGAATAGAAGGATTCCTTCCTTGGAGCGCAAGGATGGCACAGGAGGCAAGGTCCCTGTGACCCTTGGAGGGAAAACGAAGAGCCTGCATGTCATCTTCCAAAGGAGGTGCAAACTCAGATACCTCTGGGGCCGGACAGATAAGACAGATGTGGGAAACTCGCCTTTGTAAAATAACAGGGAGAGTGAGCTGTAGGGGAAGTGCAGAACACACACCCCTCCAAAGGGCGTGTAAATGCAATTTGAAAAAAAATCTCTATTCCGAAAAATCCATCCACGGACCACTATATAGAGGCTGCTGGTTTTGCCGTCCCTGGAAAATGGCAAGTGTCTGGCTTAGAGGGGCAGACACCTGGGTGTCCATCCTCAACTCTGTCACTTACTTGCTGCCTAATTGTGGAAATGTCACTTCACCTTCTAAGCATCCACTTCCCAGCTATGAAATGTTATGACTCGTAGCACTATTGGAGGTTACAGGAGCTCTTCTGTGATGAGCCCAGCACAATGCCTGGCTCATAGGGGAGCAAACACACATGGGGTTCCTTTGCTCTGAAGTCTCCCAGAGACTTCACTTTCACTAGGCAGATAATAGTAGCTGAGGACTTATTCCCCAACAAGCCAGGCAAGTGGACCTCTTATAAAGGCATCGAGTTGTTGGAATAGATAATCTGGGAACATCCAGTCAGTGAAGGAGCTTCATTGGTGTCTAATGATCTTCAGTGAAAAAATTCTTCCTCAAGTAAGAGACTTTGGAAATAGATAGGGGCTCGGTAGCATCATTCATTCATTCATTCAGTTAGTCACAAACTCTTATTAAGCACCTACCAGGTGTAAAACACTGTGACTTCTGCTTAGCTGCTTCTGGGCCTTTTAACTTCTAGCCCCAGAGCTTATTACAGATTGACCTTCTGATTTCACTCAGATCACAGAAGTACAAGGACTATCTTTTCTTACCCAGGCATAAATATTGATCAGATGACTTTTTAAATCATCTCATTGCTGATTGCGCATCTGTTTAGAAATGTCCAATATTCCCTCAAAGCAGCTGCATACGAACCTGAACTGTAATTTTCCTAACACATCCGTCAACATTTACGCCCAGTGCTATACCACCTACAGAAACGTACGAGGCACTTAAAACCACAGCTGGTTTTCAGCACTCACACTGTAATTCACCAATTACCAAGGCTTAAAAAATCATTCCAGGGTGGACCAGGAATTATGTAAACCACAGATATAACAGTGATTATACCTGGCCCTTCTGGGTGGCTCTCACCTCAGCCACAGGAATCACTTTGTAAATACTAATTAGTTGCATTCATTCAGGGATGCCCCGTGTGGAATGTGACAGTCACTGAAAATGGGAAGAGCAGCCCTGGAGCCACTCTACTGATTGAACAGGAAGGTCAGTGGCTCAGAGCCCAGCTTTATTCCACGTGGTGCATCAGAGAACAGAATGAGGTAACAGGTGGTTCAGGCAAAAAACTGCCGGGACCATGGGAAAAGGAAGGGAGTAATAATAGCCTAAGGGCTCCCAAAATTCATAGAGAGGAGGGAACACTGGAGTGATGATTAGGGTGGTAAGAATCTACCCTAGATTCTGGATAGAATCGACAGCTATCCCAAACTGACTGTCTGTACCTGGTTGAGATTTGCCAAGGCCTCTTGACGTGACCATCAGGATGGTTGTTTAACTATCTTCTGCCTCCAAGTAAACATGTTCACTGCTATCAATATTCCCACATCACAGATTCAATCAGGTAATTATCTGCTGGGAATCTCTAACTGCCTTTAACCCCACCACTGCTATTACTTTGTATAAGGGTTGGGGGAGGTCCAGTGTGCCGCCTGTTTTTGTAATAAAGTTTTATTAGCACACATACATTGTCATTCATGTATATAGGGTCTATGGCTGTTTTTGTGCTTCATGGCAGATTTGTATAGTTGCAACAGAGATCGTATGGCCTGCAAAGCATAAAATATTTACTATCTGGCCCTTTAGAGAAAAAGTTTTCCAAGCCCTGGTCTAAGGCAGGGCTTTGAACACTTTTCCTCTAAAGTACTTCAAAACGGAAAGGGCATTCATTGTCTTCTTACAAGTGCACAAATACTTCGATGTCGCCATATTTATCTTAAAATCATATGACTTTTGCACTACAATATATCTTGTTTGTTTTCGTATAAAAAACTCACAGGTATTTTGTTTGTCCTAAATCTGCAGAGAAAATTGATGACCCAAGAAAATGTACAATGGTTATTTCATGCTTTCAAATGAGAAGAATGGGCTCATGGGTTAAATGCTGAACCTTTCAAGCTAGTATTTGAGGGTCCACAGGGTAGACAACCTAGGAGATTGAGAGGAAGTTGATTTAGTCAGGGCCCAATCAGGAAAACAGAGGACACTCCCAGTAATATTTTAAAAAGGAATTTTACACAAGGAATTGATTATAAAGGGCATGGAAGAACTAAGACATCAAGAGGGGACAGTGAAACAACTAAGAGATTGTCATAGCAGGAAGCACCACCCTCCCCCATCACCACCACCCAGGGCTGGAGGCAAAGGGAAGAGGCAGAGGTGTTAGAACCCAGGAATTGGGTCCATTGACGGAAACCGGAATCACGGTGGACCTGTGATGGGGACAGAAGAGATGCGTGATGGAGGGGCAACAGCAGCTACCCTGGCCTATCCTGTCCTCTGTCCTCCAATCTCCCACTGGTGCCCCCTACTGGCTGAGCCCAGCTAGAAGCCACATGATGGTTCCCTGGGAACTGTAGCTTTGTTACATTACAGAGTGAGAGAAGGGCAGGTCATGGGTCCGAGAGCAAACAATCAAATGACTGGCACAGATGGCCCTGAGGGGAGGTTGCCATCACTAGAAAGAGTCCATCCAGGTGGCCACCAAGAGGCCAAAGAGTGACAGAGCCTCAGGGAATTCATTACAGTGCAGGATCTGGTCCTCAGAGCCTCCCTCTGACCACGTATTATATTCATTCTGATGAAATGAAGCTAATGCATAAAAAACATAGTAACCGTCTAGCTGATGAGACGCTGGAGAGTCCTGAACATTATTTCCCTGTAGGAAAACTGTTAGGAACCCCAAATCATCTGCAGACACTTTGGAGCATGGAGGCCAAACCTGGGGTTGCTTGTTTTATATCAGTATGTCTTTAGACATCGGGTTCCCATAAGTTGAGTGATTGTCTCCACGGCAAGGCTGTCCATGCCATCAAAAACAGATCCATCGCATCTTTGGGTCAAGGCCCCTTTCCACGGAACTGTGCCCACGGGAGTCTTGCCCGTGTTTGCTCAGCGACCCACCCATCATGCTTTCATGACTGGCTAATGGGCGACTCTTTATTTAGATGGCTAACAAAATCAATCAGGTCTCAATCTGGCCTGGGAGACAGTCTGCCTCTTTGAGAAGACACATCTTTGCTTTTATTTATTACATGTTGCTATTATGACTTAACTGTCAGAAGACAGCCCTTTCCAGAAGACTAGCACGGCAGGATGGGGGAATCAAACAAGGCAGGTTTGCTATAGCCCCTCACATGCTACACGCAGGCCCTTGCTATGCTATCTTCCTGTGTTTTCCTGGTCCTTGTCTATGGAAGACAGTTCACAGTGTGTTAACCACATCCTGCATTTTCCCAGCCACAGGCTTTTGCTGACCTGCTTTCCCCCAAGGAATGTCCATTCCCGAGCACCTTCTAATGCTCAGGGCCATTCTCAGTGCCCATCTTTCATTGATCTGTCCTGAACCCCAAGTCACGCTAACTCAATTGCCACTCCTCCAAGGCCTCAGAGTACCTTGTTGAAATACTTCTACTGTAAATACTCTTCCTTTTTTATGGCCAGAGGTCTTTTTGACTTCCAAAATTACCTACCAAAGTACAGGAACCATGTCTTCCTCACCTCTATATCCCCAACAGTGCTTGGTATACAGTAGGAGCCTTATTATCTGAATTAATAACTCTGACAGATGATCTGGTTTCTCTCTGAAGACTTTCCCCTGAATCATCCTATTATTAGATAGCTTTAGTTTTTAGAATGTTCTTCCTTCTTTTGACCTAAAATCTTATTATGTTCATCCGTTTGTCTTAGGTTATCCTCTGGTGTTAACACAGAATAATTCTATTCCTCCTTCCAGGTGGCAACCCTTTCCGATATTTGAATAAAGGTCTCCTTTTCTCTCAGCTATACCTTCTATACTTCGGGCTGTCTATAATGCCCATCGCATTGGCTCTGTCTGATGACTGTCCACTCCTGGGATCTACCCTTCACATCTATTGGACCTTCCATTCAAATGATGCTGACGTTGAACATGATGCCTAGGTAGTCATATGTGCTCATTAGCTGTCATGTGCTCCAGGAAATCACATTAGACAACTTCATTCTCCCACAGCCCGCACTTCCACCTGAGGTTTTCAGCTCTTCTGAACAATGCAGGCTACTGGACGACTCTTTCCCAGACCAGCTCTAGATCATGGCATTCCTGGGCTTCATCTATAGATGCTACAGCTGGGACCCTCTGTTGGGGATTAAGCTGTCTGCGCCCAGCCATCCTCATAGTTGCCACAGAGGTCTTAGTTCATATTAAATTAAATTAGCTAATATTACTTAAAGTGCACCACTGTGTTCAATCTTATAATAATCTTCTTCTACAAACCAACCTTAGGATAATAGATCATTGAGAAAGAGAATAAGAGAGAGAGGGAAAGAGTGAGACTAAATTTCTCTCAGGCACCAGATGTCCACATGCCCAGAATCAACAGTTCACCCAGGCCACTCTCACCAGGATGGATGCAATAGCCGCCTCCAACCTATTCTTCACACATTATCTGCTGTGAGCTTTTAAATGCAAATCTGGTCATACCGTTCTCCTGCCTAAAACATTCCAATGACACCCCTTTGTTCTTGGGACAAAGACCAAAATTTCTAGTCTGGTCTTTGTGGCCTTCCATAAATCCTTTAGAAACCAGCTGGCTATCCTTTACACCCCTCCTCAGCCCAGAGCAAGCAAATTCCTCTGTTACACAGTCTCATAGCCCCATGGACCATTACTACATCATGTGATTTTACACTGACTTTGAATCAGGTCTGTCTTCCCCTCTAGAGTAAGCTCACGTGACAGGGATCATGTCTGTTTCTGCTCATCCCCATAGCCCCAGCATCAGGCACAGACCTGACACATAAAAAGTCTTCAATAAAGCATTTGTGAATGAAAAGAAAGAAGGATGGAATGGTAGGTTGAATAATGCCTCCCCAAACTTATCCACATCCTAATCCCCAGAACCTGTGAATGTTACCTTCTACGGCAAAGGGGACTTGAAGATGTGATTAAGTTAGTGGTCTTGAGATGAGAGATGCTCCTGGACTATCCAGGTGAGTCCAATGTGATCACAAGGTGCTTATAAGAAGGAGGCAGGAGGTTTCCTTAATGGCACAGTGGTTAAGAATCCACCTGCCAATGCAGGGGACGTGGGTTCAAGCCCTGGTCCGGGAAGATCCCACAGGCCACGGAGCAACTAAGCCCGTGCGTCACAACTACTGAGCCTGTGCTCTAGAGCCCACGAGCCACAACTACTGAGCCCGTGCGCCACAACTACTGAAGCCCACGCATGCCTAGAGTTCGTGCTCCGCAACAAGAGAAACCACCGCGATGAGAAGCCTGCACACCACAACAAAGAGTAGCCCCCGCTTGCCGCAACTAGAGAAAGCCCACGCACAGCAACGAAGATCCATTGCAGCCAAAAATAAATAAATTAAATTAAATTAAAAAAAAAAAAAGGAGGCAGGGAGGTCAAAGGAGGAAAGAAGGGATGTGAGGATGGAAGCAAGAGGTTGGAGTGATTCAAGGGAGGGGTCGAGAGCCAAGGAATGCAGCCAGACACGGGAAGTAGAAGAGTCAAGGAAATGAATTCTTCCCTAAAGACAGCAGCAGGAACCAGCCCTGACCACAACTTGCCTTTAGCCCAGTGAGATTGACTTTGGATTTCTGGCCTCTATAACTGGAGGAGAATAAATGTGTGTTGCTTTAAGCTGCCAGATTTGTAGTAATTTGTAACAGCAGCCACAGGAAACTGATATAGATGGGAAGAAAAAAGAGAAAGAAAAAGACATTTCTATTTCACATTTGGAAAAAAGTAAGAAATACCTTACCTAAAAGTACCTAAGAGAAAAGCTCTTTTCAGAAAGATCAAAGTACATCTATCCAGGTAGAGACTGCCGTCCTTGGAAAGGGCCTCCTATGTGAGAATATAGTGCATCAATTTCATCGAATTCTGGCGAGGACTTTTCCACTCCCCCGCCCCCGCCCACACACACCTTCCGGCCCTTACACTTTGTATGTAAGTGAACACACTCCCCCTGCTCTGCTGACACCTGGAAACTGCTTTTTTGTGTTTAGGGCCCCTCTGCATCCTTCCAGGAATCTGACCCTCACTACGGCCCATCTCTCCCCCAGTGGCTCCTGCCTAAGTCCTAGTAACTCAGAGGGCTTAAGCAGCCCCTGTGACACCTGAGCTGCCATTCACAACCAGTGAGGGGGGGCAAGAGCTGGAGCCCATGTCTTCGTGGTCCTTGTACAGTGCTCTGTCCACCACCCACGATGCCTCCTTGTCTACAGGTCAGAAAGACTAGGATGCTTGGGGGCTTTACCTAGGGAGATAAAAATGACTCTTCCTGAAACCTTGCCAACCAGAGAGATCCAACTGCATTTCCAGCTGCAAGTCCTGCTCAAAAGTATTCCAGAGCTTGTCTTTTCTCCCTCATTGCAGGCCAAGGCTTGCCTGGCATGCATCTTAATTTCTTTCTGCCTCAAAAAGCCCCCTGACCAAAGAGGGCTGGTTCTCCTATTCAAAGCAGTGCAACCTCCCTGCCTCAGCAAGTGACATGACATTTGCATAAAGCCTGAATTGAGATGCTCTGGAGTGGGTGATGCATTCAGAAAGGGCCTCCTGCCCATCACCCTCACTGGAGATCCTCTGCCCTCTGCCTCTGTTTCCGCACAGCCAGCCTCAGAACTAGCATGGGGAGGGAAGCAGAATTGGGCCAGCTGCCTGACGACTTTAATGTTAAAATGTGTTGAACATTCACAGGCCACAGAACTCTGCTAAGTGAACCAAATGGGCCTCCCTAAAGCCATATGTTCACTCCATCACATCCCAGCTGCAGCCCTCCTGCAAACAGGGAACAGACTTGCTGGGGAAGCTTTGGTTTTTTTTTTTTTGTTTTTTTTTTTCTCTCTTTCTTTGCTTCCTGTTGAACTGCTAATGCCAGATGCTGATGTCACAACCTGAGCACTGGCAGAGAAAAGTCAGCAGCAAGCAGAGCATCCCCAGAGAGCAGGAGCCTATCCTTTCTTAACAAGCACTTTTTCGGGGCATCTTTAAACTTTGGCATCCCCGGTACATACTTAAAGGATGAGATCATTACTGAGTGGTTAGGAGCTGGGGCAGAGACTGGCTAAAACTTTCCTCTTTCCCTTGGGCCCCCAGCTAGTCCACATTTGTCAGCCTTCCTTGTAGTAAGCTGTGGCCAATGACTGAGTTTTAGCCAATGGAATGGACTATGTGACACTTTCATAAAAATAGCATCTTCCACGTTCTAGGATTACCAACCATCCCAATTTGTCCATGACTGTCGCGATTTTAGCACTGAAAGTCCTATTTCCTGGGAAATCTTTCAGTCTCTGGCAGACAGGAATTGTTGGTCACCCTAGTGATCTCCCCCCACCCCTACTATCACCTGCCAGCTCTATACAGAGGCCCCTGGGCCCTAGATCATGGTTCTCAAACTTCAGCTTATAGCAGCATCACCTGAAAGGCTGGATAAAACATGGATTTCTGGGCCCCGACCCAACAGTTTCTGATTCAGTAGGTCTGGGGTGAGGCCCAGGAATTTCTGTTCCTAACAAGTTCCCAAGTGAGACAGGCGCTGCTGGACCAGGGACCACACTTTGAGAGCCCTGCCCAAGGTGAGAGGGTCTCAAACTTTGCTACCTGTGAGAGTCACCTGAAGAGTTTAAAAAAAAAAAAATCCCATTACTTAGGCTGTTCCCCAGATCACACCAGAATCTCTAAGAATGAGCCCTAGTTGGCAGTTGACTTTTAAACTCTACAGGTAACTCCAATTTTCAGCCACGTTTCAGAACCAGTGCCCAAGACCAGTGTGTTCAAACGTTAATGTCCCTGTGACTCACCTGGAGATATTATTCAAATATAGGCTCTTATTCAGTCTGTCTGGGAAAGGGAGTGGGATTCTGCATTTTTAACAAGTTCCTAGGTCATGATGAAGCCACTGGTCTGAGCAACCACACTTGGAGTAGCAAGGCCTCAGCTCAGTGGTTCTAAGACTTCGGTGTGCATCAAATCACCTGGAAAACCTTGGAAGAACATAAAGATTGCTGGGCCGCACCCCCAGAAGTTCTGACGCAGTAGGCCTGGGTGGGGTCTAAGAATCTGCATTTTTAACAAGTTCCCCAAGAAAGTTCTGGCTACTCGTGCCAGAAGAAGAGAAAGAAGTGGATTCTGAGGGACAAACCACAAAGGTTCACGACCTTGATACAGATCCCGACCTTGATACAGATCCCGACCCGTTTTAGGGAAGCACTCAAGATCCTGAAATGAACCATGAACACAACAGAGGCCCCAAGGTCTCCCTCTGATGCTGAGAAATGGACAAAAAATCCATCTTAGTCTCAATATTCACTATACAGCTTCTGATAGAGGCCAAACCAGGTGAGGTCAGAAATAGCTTACTATCAATGTCTAGTGGTTCACATTTACAGACTGCTTTCTACGTGCCAGGCACTGTCACAGCGACTGAAAATTCTGTCCTTAGAGCAACCTTAGGAGAGAAGTACTATTATTATCCTCTTCACACTGTGTCTGAGGAGACTGAGACACAGAGAAGGTAAGTAACGGGTCCAAGGTCACGAAACTAGAACCAAGATTTGAAACCAGACAGTCTGACTCCAGTGTTCACTGTTGTAATTTCCCCTGTACTCTCTCCCTCAGGGAGCAGAAAAAGATGATGACCTGAAAAGAAACATCTAGACATTATTACTTAAGATAATTAGCACAAATATCTTTGTCTCCTTCCCAAGTCTGGTACTCACTAAGGCTTTAATTGTTTACAGGGAAAATATAAAACTACAGGAAAAAAAGACATGATAGTCCATCAGAACCTTAAAGGATCACTGAAGATCCCCAAATGCCTGCCTCGTAGCAGAAGTCTGGAAAATCATGAGCAACATTTTTGCAGCCTCCATCCAACAGATGATTATGCTGAGAGCAAATTAGAAGCAATGCCCAACCCATCTGTGACTTTGGACAAGTCACTGAACCTCACTTAGCTTCAGTTTCCTCATCTGGAGAAGGAGGGCTAAGAAAAGAACTTGCCTCCTAGGAGTGTGGTGAGAATTAAACCAGGTATTACATGTCAAGGGCTCAGTCTGGTGTCTGCATTAAAGAAGTGGTAACTATTATGATGCTATTATTAGTATCAGTTTTTTAAAAATCTACTTTGAAGGATGATTATGAGGATTGGAAATAATACATGTGCCACACCTGGCACTAAAACATAAAAAAATGCTGTTATTAATATCCCCACCATGGACATGCATCATGTTACCTTTAAGGAAATCAGTATTTATGGAACACTTACCATGTTTCCAGCATTTATTCACTCATTCATTCAACAGTTACTATTGGGAGGAGGTCACACTTTGCATGTATGTTGAAGGTGGAGAATATATGGATGGATCAGATGTGGGATGTGGGAGAAAGAGAACTATCAGAGTTGATCAAGAGCACACAGTCCTTGGTACCACAGTGGAAGTGAAACGGGTAAGGGTAGAAAGGACATAAAGCTGGAGACATGGACAAAGTACAGCTCATGAGGAAACCTGTGCACAAGAAGTGTGTTCTTCTCTCAGAGGGCAATGGGGAGCCATGCAAGGGCTAAGAACGGAGGAGGGCTGACTTGAAGATGAGACTGAGTGCTGTGGAACCAGCAGAAATTCTTATATAATATAGCAGTTTGGGTGAAACACAGAGGGGCCTGAACTAAGGCAAGCACAGGAGGAATGGATGAGAGGGGAGATGTGGGAGTGAGCTGTTGGTGTGTTGGCGTGAATTGTTGGTTGGTTGAATGGAAAGGGTGAGAGGATAGAGGAGTCCAAATGGAGTCCCAGGTTTCTAGCTTGGTAGCCATGCCAGATATTGCCAGTCATCAGCCCTTCTTCATTTGCCCTGTCTTCCCTTCCATCAGAAACCCAGCTAATTGTGCTCATCTTTTAAACATATATGCCCTTCCCTGGAGAGGCTGTGGAGAAAAGGGAACCCTCCGACATTGGTAGGAATGTCAACTGGTGCAACCACTATGGAGAACAGTACGGAGTTTCCTCAGAAACACTAAAAATAGAGTTGCCATATGATCCAGCAATCCCACTCCTGGATATATATCTGGAGAAAACTCTAATTCAAAAGGATACATGCACCCCTATGTTCATAGCAGCACTATTTACAATAGTCAAGACAAGGAAGCAACAACCTAAATGTCCATTGACAGATGAATGGATAAAGATGTGGCACATATATAAAATGGAATATTACTCAGCTATAAAAAAAGAATGAAATAATGCCATTTGCAGCACCATGGATGGACCTAGAGATTGTCCTACTAAGTGAAGTCAGTCAGAAAGAGAAAGACAAATACCATATGATATCACTTATATGTGGAATCTAAAATATGACACAAATGAACTTATCTACGAAAGAGAAATGAACTCACAGACAGAAAACAGACTTGTGGTTGCCAAGGGGGAGGGGCAGCAGGGGAGGGATGGATTGGGAATTCAGGACTAGCAGATGCAAACTATCATATATAGAGTGGATAAACAACAAGGTCCTATTGTATAGCACAGGGAACTATACTCAATATCTTATAATAAACCATAATGGAGAAGAATATGAAAAAGAATATATTTATGTATAACTGAATCACTTTGCTGTACACCAAAAACTAACACAACATTGTAAATCAACTGTACATATATATATATATTTTTTCCCCCAGAATTCCTTGCAGATAAAGGTCACCATGTAACATCATTTTGGCCAATGAGATATGTGTTGAATGGAACTTTCTGGAAAGCTCCTTAAGGGGACTCACTCAGCTGGAACACACCATCTCATCCCACTCTTCTTCCTTCTTCCTACCTGGAATGTGGCCAGGAAAGCAGACTGGGAGGGGGCATGCAGGGGCCATACTGAAACCACAGAGGGGTGGTAGTGCTGGACAGCTGAAGTGGCTGCTGAGCAAGAAGGTTGCTTGTATAGCACAGAGGACCATTTTATTCTGGTCTAGGTTAGAGCAGAGTGTATTATTTTCTTTTGACTTTTCACCATTTGCCATTCACGAATGGAACCGTAGAACCATAGAATTTAGAGTTTGGCAGTTTCCTCTTTTAAATCCCTCTTGTTTGTCAAGGGGAAATTAAATGATGGAGAACTGCCTCTAGGAATGAATACATACATCCAGGATGAAACTCCTCTCTGAAGTGGCAGCCTCGCCCCTGTTTCCAGTCTTTGCCTTTATCCATCTCCAGACTGCATGGAACAATCTTAATTCATGTCCATACATCAATGTATAAGTCACTTAGCATTTTCACATACATTTCATCACAGCTGCCCCTTCAAAGAATATCTAAGGGTGAATTTCTATCAGGCAACATTGTAGAAAGGATAAAGATATTTTACTCTCAGCCTCAATGGAATGAACTTGGAAGATGTCCTACCCCATGGAAGCTGGGATGGTTCTCCTTCATGAAGTGTCCTCATGACGTGGCTGTCCAGATCTTGTTTAATACACCACCATCCAGGATTTTGCCTCTGCCCTGCCCAGAAATGTGGTATTATTAAATCACGTTGAATAGATTCCTTGCTCAGGGGCAAACTCAGCATTAACCAAGCTTACAGGCCTAATGTCTAAAGCCAAATAGTGGTTTCTCAATTTACAGTGAGAAAATTTATAACTGCCATGAAGAGGGTTTGAGGAGCGTATAAGCAAAGCAAGAAGAATTCATTCGATGGGCTGAATGTTTGAGATCCTCCTATTAAAGAAGAGTTGGCCTTAGCAATGGGACCAGTGGTTAACCACAACTTTCCCATCCATTCCGTGTTGGTGGTGTCTGTGTATCCAGCACTACAAACCCTTAGAAGACCTCTGCTAAGGGTCCCCCCACCCCATGAGGGGACCTGATTTTCTACAGGGATTCTCCCGACTGCCAAGGTCTTTCTTTGACTATGTGAATTACTATAATAAGGTGGCTGTCTGTTCTCACTGTCTCTTTAAGGTGACTTTGCCCTGTTCTGCTCTGATCTATTATGTATCTATATTAAAGTTTAACACTCAGAAGGCATCCCTCACTTCTAAGATCTTAAGCAATGACTCACGTTAGACCCCAAAGGCTGACAAGAGCAATGCAACTAGACTGATTTCTGCCTGTGGCATAGAAGCCTTTCTCATAACTTCATAGTCTAATGTTTTGTTTAGTACCAGCGAGACTTTAAATTCTGGGCTGTAGGGAAATTTTTCAGAAAGGCCCCATGTAGCCCTTCTGCTTAGAAAGTAAGCTGCCATTTCCCCAGAAAAGGACTTTAGATCAGGATCTCAATGGTATTCCAAGGCTGGCTGGGTATCCTTATGCCTCTGTTGGTGGGAGCCAGTTCATGGCTTAATTCATACTTGAATCTTATAGGACAATCATTGACATGGTAACATAACAATTCCCTTCACTGTCATCACTTCCTGTGGTTCAGGCCTTCTCTCTTCTCCCCAGCAGGCCGGATGAATCATACTGTATTTGGACAGCTAAATGGTGAGCCCACATATAAAAAGGGTTTTCTGGCACCAGAGGTGGGTTCCAAGCACATCGCTGATGAGATAGTCCATTTCTCTGGCACCGGCATGATGGAAGCAACTTGCTGCGGATACACAAGTCGCCATATGCAAAAACACATCATTTCAAGAGGCAATTTGCATGGGTGGATGCAGCACTGAAACACACAGGAGGAGAAGAGGAGTCACTTGGCTCCTTCCTCCCTTTGGGCCGGCGCCTGTCTCCAGACAAATAGCACAGAACCAGTCCTAAACCCTTCTGTCCCTGGCTGGCCACCTAGAAATGTCAAGGGGGTCAGAGGTAGCACCCTGCTGCCTTCTGCCGACAAGTCCCAGAGCACTCTCCGGACCTTGACTACAAAGCAAGATGGTTGAACTAGTTGGGTTCTAAAGGTCCTTCCAATTCCTGTGTTCTATTTTAACTGATGCCTAATTAATTACAAAATTAGGCTCTCCAGGCAAATGGGGATCAATCCACTTCACAATAGAAAAAAAGCATTCATTCATTTGGCAAGTATTTATGAGCATCTTCTACATAGAAGGCATGCTACGTTCTGCCATGGGAGACTCAGTTACAACGGAGGTGCTACTTTGATTCTACCATTTTGTCCTGACAGCTCATTGATGCCACTGGAACAAGTTGTTAAAGTTACAAGGTTTTTTACTATTTATTTTTCCCTGTGTTCTGTGCACATCAGCCTCTCTGTAATAGGGAAGAACAAATCTGACTCCATGTTAGGTCTGTTTTTTTTACTTTAACCTCTGTATTCTATTGCTTTTGCTACAAGTTAAGAATGTTGCCTATAGCCTAAAATATACAGGGTAGCCCATTCTCAAGGCTCTGACCTTTAAAGGTGCAACACTTTTCTATTCATATAGAGTTAAAAAGTTGCACAACAGAGAATAACATTTGTTTTGTTGGAGGTTTACAGGAACATCCTGACATGACCTGACCTGACCTGACCTACAAGGACAGCTGCAAGAACAAAGGATTCTGACACCAAGAAGTTTGCGACAACCAACCACGCCCCCTCCCCTTTTAGTATAAAAGAAGCCTGAATCCTAACTTGGGGAAGATGGTTCTTTGGGACAGCATCTTCTCAGTTGGCTGGCTTTCTGAGTAAAGTAGCTATTCCTGGCCCCAACACCTCGTCTCTCAACGTATGGCCTGTTGTGGGGTGAGCAGTAGAAGCTTGGACTCAGTAACACCTCTTAATCCACACCTCAATTCTACCCCATCCCTACTGGTCTGACCAGCCCCTCAGAGCTGTCATCAGACTCAGATATATGCTGGGGTCAGGGAGGGAGCAAGGGGCTTGGTGAGAGTCAAGAATGTACACTGCTGAGGACTGAGGTCGTGATCAGAGATGGAGGGGTTAGAGCCTGACTTCACTGTGAGCTCTGAGTTCAAGTTCAGGCTTTGCCACTTCTCAGCTTCGTGTCCTTGAAAACTGCTTCCCTTGTGTAAAAAGTGATTGAGAACAGATCTGCCTCATAGGCCCAATGTGAGATCAGGAGAAATAAATGTGATGGTGCACGTCAAGTGCTCCGCACAGGGCCTGGGAGAGAATAAATGCTCAATTAAAATGTCAGGGATGAGTGAGGTTTAGAAATCTGACTCTCATCAAGGATGTCTATGTCCAGTTACTAGCGGATAAGATAAGAGCCCTATGCATCAAGATAGCTGTGTCAAATCAGCCACATCACAGGGCCTTCCTTCATGTAAAATGCTGTGCCTGCTCTCACAAATCTAGAGACACTAAACATATATGACTGATGGTAATAGAAAAATATCAAGTGGAGGCGAAGATACCAAAACCAGTGTTCAGAGGAGGGCTACACAAAGAAAGAAGTGAGTGCTTTCATTCTGGAAGCATCACAGAGGGCTTTGTGGAGGCAGTAGCATCCAAAGCCAGGTAACAGCGAGGCAGCTCATCTAAGCCCAAGAACAGCCTGAGTACACACAGGGAGCTGGACATCCCAGGACCCATTTAAGGCAATAAGAGAGTGAGTCCCACTCTGTACACTGTGTCCGCCCCCAGACCCCAGGAGAGGGTGGACAGGAAGAGAGGGAGCCCCGTGCTTCCCTTTATGATGTGAGTTCCTCTGTGTCACTTGAAAGGGAAGGGCACCTAAGAGCTGCCATGTAGCAGATAAGGCTGTAGTCCTAGGCTGCCCACATTTCAATCTTGGATGTGCTCTCTTGCTAGCCGTGTGCCCTTTGGCAAATTATTTAACTTTCCCTGCTTCAGTTTCCACAGGGGAAAGATGCGGTTAATTGTACTGATAGTTTTGCCAAAGGGATTAAATGAGACAATGCAAGTATAGCAGGTGGCAGGCACCCTCTGAGCCAGAGCCACAATAACCGCATACAATCTTACGATAATACAACTTAGCAATACTGTACCATTATATAATATGAGATCCCCCTGGGCTGGAAATGCGCGGAATATCGTGTGTAGTGCTACCAATCCTCTGAGCACTGCTTGTCACCTCATTCGGAAATTCTATACCCACTTCAAGCCACTAGAGTAAACTGGAGGGTTAAGATGTTTTCAAAGTAGATTTTCTTTTCAGAAACAGAAAAAAACAGCCTTTTGAAAAAAAAAATCTCTGAAACTAATTTCAACCTCTTAGTGGTCTACTCCAGAAAAGTGACAACAGCGATGACAACTGATGTTTATTGAGCACCTACTATGTGCCAGGCACTGCTCTAAAAACTTCAAATGTATTAATTCCTTCCATTCCCTCCAGACCCTGACAAGGTGAATTTTACTGTTACATGAATTTTACAATAGAGAAACTGAGGGCTCCCTTAAAAGGACTCGCATCCAAACTGGGCTGGCCCAACAGGAAATAGGAATTCATTTCTCAAGGCAAAGAGGCTTCCAACGTATTCATCCTGATTTTTGCTCCAAACCATACATTTGCCACATGTGGGAATGGCTGACTCTCCCGCTACCACCATCACCAAGGGAAACAACTGCCTGGCTGGGATGTCTCTCTAGGCTGATGCAACCAGAACAGCCTGCCCAGCAAGTGACAGCCATCACTGGGTGGTGCCGTTGCCACTTTCTCATCAGAGACTCTGTGATTCCTCCCCACCCCACCGCCCCCACTTCCTGGAAAAAACTGGAAGAGATTGTAAACCCCAAAAGGTCAAGATCAGACTGTCTTTCTCAATGAGCACAAGGCTACAGGGCCATCGTCCCAGATAACCATCAGCATCACATCCCCCGTGCTGGCCTGAGTTCAGAAGCATCCTCATGGTGCTCCCACTGGGATGCTTCTGATGACAGACAGCAGGAAGGCTCGGATTCCCTAAAAGTGTTCACTCTCACGAGCTACTCCCCATCTGCCTTCAGTTCTATCGCTTGTCTTCTACCCTCCCTCAGGGTTGCAGGAACCAGACTCCTTTCCAGAGAGAAATCAACGGACAGACAAAGAAACAAAGAGGAGTGATGAGTTGGAATATTTTCAAGAAAAGGCTTTGATCTGGAAAAAAATAGAGGCTGTCCATTTATTTATTCATCCCTCCACCCAACTTCCTAAAAAATACTCCTTTTATCACTTTCATACTTTAAAAGTTTAATTATCATCTATAAGGTAAGCTTAAATTTAAGGCTTTTCAAAATCTAGCCCTAAACTTTATAGTCAAACATACTTTCAGTGATCCCATTGGCTCTGCTCCAGCCCATCTGTTTCACCCAGAGCTCACCTCCCTTTACACTTGGTGCACTGGTCCCTTCCTCGGTGTGTTCATTAACACTCTTCCTCCTGCCGGTGATGCTCTTGCCTCTCTTTTCAGGGATGTGCTCATGTCAGCTTCTTGGACCACTCCATCACGCAAGACCCCTCCCTTTCCGCAGGACAGGGCTGTCCATGTGCTGCACTGGCCTGCCAGGGACATGTCATCTTTTCACTGCTAGCTGACATTCCACTAGTTTACAAAATTCAACACTAATCTATTTTACTGAGCATTTGCTAAGGGCAAGATACCCTGCTATCTCTGCCCTGCAGAGATCTGAAGATGTAATCCCACCCTTCAAGGAGTTCATCATCTGATGAGAAAGATAAACGATGTGCAATGAAACGCAGCAGCCAACAGAATGAAATAAATGCTCTGTAGATGTATGAGGCATGTGTAGATGCACGGTCGAAGGTTAAGGAATTCTAACACACAGCCCTCCTATAGGGCCCCAAAGTCCAACAATAAACCAGCCGAGGTGCTGGACACAGACCCACAACCTATCAGCCACTGTAGAATCATCCCAAGGTCTATTCTATTAGTACAGACATTCTTTTTTCTTTAGAAATTGTCCACTTGGAAGGCACGTGTATGTCTTCCCAAAGGGGATGTGGTACAGGATGGTTCCATCTGTATGGAGAGAGAAGGGTCAGGAAGATGGAACGTGACATCTGGAAATGGGAGGCCAGAAGCACCATCCAGGAGGGAAGGTGGGGGGACCTGAAACAAGAAGTTCCACTCATTTCATATAAGCAATCTGGTGTCAGCCCAGCATAAGAGCTTCAACAGGGAGGAGTAGACATGACAGGTGTCCAAGAGTCCAGGGTGCCCAGCAAGGCTAGAGGGGTGAGGCAGATGTCAAAGGTGAAAGTGGCAAAAGCTGATGTCAGGGACCAGACAAGGCTGGAAGGCCAAGGCTGCAGGATCTTAAAGGTAGTAGCTGGTGAGGGTCAGCATAGGAGCACAGGGAGAAGCCCACCCACCTTCAGGCAGAGTCCACCCTCCACCCTCCTCCGGGGCTTGACAGCGGGGCTAGTTCCCTCTGACTGAGAAGACGAAGTGCTCCCACTACCAGCAGAGGACCTCAGCCTTTGTCCTTCTCAGGGCCTGAGACCCAAGTAAAACAATTCCCACCAAAGCCCTACAATACTGTTCCCTTCCTTTCAAGGACACTAAGCAACCCCCAACTTAAAATATACTCTGAGTCGTCGGATGCCTTCAGCCCCTGACACGCAGTCATCAGAGCAGCCATAGCTTAGTAGATGGGCTGCATGTCCTCCTGAGTGTATTCAAAAATCAGTTTCTATCTAACCTGGCATCCAAACCCAGTCAATGCTAGACTATACGGTGGACTTGGAGAAGTTGGTTCATGGTGGCCCTCATGATCACTTTCCTATAAGATTCAGGGACCTGCCCCACTGATACACATGGAGATGTCCCTAATGCCTCTACTAAGCACATGCCCATCAGGGGCTATACGACAGTGACAGACCCAGTGACCCTCTCAGGAATGAGGAGAAGCAGTACAGCATCACGGTTATGAGAATGCACCATGGCACCAAGCAGCTTGCCTTGAATCCAGGCTGTGTTACTTATTTGCTGTGTGACTTTGGACAAGTTACTTCACTTCTCTGTGCATTTTCACCATCCATAAACTAGTAATGACCATAATAGTACCCACTTCATAAGATTGGGGTAAAGATTAGATTAAATATATGTAAAATTCTTATGCAAGTACTGGATAAATTATAGGTATTACTTTTTTTTTTAATGGACAACATTTTTTTTGTTTGTTTGCTTGCACTGCATGGCTTGAAGGGTCTTAGTTCCCTGACCAGGAACTGAACCTGGGCCACGGCCGTGAAAGCACTGAGTCCTAACCACTGGACCACCAGGGAATTACCAAAAAATGGACAACGCTTTGTCCAAAGAAGCGAAGAAGTGAGTTTCACAGAGCTGAATCCCATGCCCTGAAGCAGCTGAGTGGTTGGTGGTGCTGAGCAGAAGCACAAACCCCAGAGCTCTCCATTTCCATCATGTAATAATCCACCCACCACGTCCCTGAGTGGGAACGGCCTTGGCTCCACGTTTAACTGATCAGTTTCATAACCCAGGCTGCCTCCTTCATCTTTATTGTTCTCTGTGGTCACGTGATATATTTATTCCTTTCCTCTATATAAATATCATTTCTGTTTTCTGTATTTACTACTCAAATTGATGCATTATACCACAAGCTGTACATTTGTCTTCATTCTGAAGGAGTAAATAGATCTTTCTCTTTTTTTTTGTAATTCAATAATTTGATTTTCTATACAAAACAATTCAAGTTTATATTCCTGAGGGAAGGGGAAAAAAACAAAACAAACAAATAGTACCACCTCAGTATGAAAAGAGGGAGGGGGGGAGAGAGAGAGCGAGAGAGAGGGAAAGAGAGAGAGATTGATGCAGAAACCCTGAGGGTGAGAGAGAGTGTAATTTCACAGGGAGAAATTACCTCTCAAACATCCGAGGTCTTTCACACCATTTGAATTTGACACAACTATTATTGGCAAGGGTTGGTTAGGGCAAGAAGACAGTTACCGGGTCTGAACAAGGTGTTGTAAACGAGCCGAGAGTCTTCTTCTCCAGATGCTTGTAGAAGCCAAAAAAAAAAAAAAAAAAGCTGTCTGAAATTCATATTGGGAGTTGGAGGACACCCAACAGTTACAGGGACAACTGTACACAGGGAACCAGGAGGTCCACTCTCTTGGCTGACAGATGAGGTGAATGTTAACTTTTCTCCACTAGCAGTTTGTGGAGTGGAATTCCAGTCTCAGCCAAACAAATATCACGTTGGGGCAGCAGAAGAGCAGAGTGGCCTCGAGTTGGCGCTCCCACTTCCCAGCTGTGTGCCACCAGGCAGATAACCTCTTCCAAACCAGCCTTGGGTTTCTTTTAAAGCCCACATAAAGGCTCATCTTCCTACAACCCCAAGTCTCACCTACACACTCCAGCTGGGAGCAATCTAGCCCTCGACTGTGTCCATGTGTATGTTTACATGTGTGTGTATATGTATATATGTACACCTACATGTCTGTATGTCTATTACATCATATCCCTAATGTGTGTGTACACATATCTATGTGTATATGTATATATGTGTGTGTGTGTGTATGTGTGTGTGTGTGTGTGTGTGTACTGTTTTGGAGCTGCAGAAACATTAAGAACTATCTGTTTCAATTCCCCTCTTTTACAGAAAACAGGAGGAGTTCCAGAAGCTTTAGGAGACTTGCTTAAGGTGACACAGCTGGGATTTGAACCCAACGAGACACCTGGCCTTTGCTCCCACAGGGTGCCCCTAGAGGGGAGTCTTACAGGACTGAAAGGCTTATTTTTACAAGCTAAGCATGTTCAGTGCAGGCTCTTGAGACGCCTGAATACTCACTCCAAAGAGGGAGCCCCACGCGAAGCTCTTTTACTTCTCAGCATGTTCACACCTGCTGCCCCAACACTCAGGTCCCCAGGCTGGTTTATACATCCTCGTATCTCCCACAGTACTTACAAATGGAAGCTGCTCAATAAATGTTTGTAAATGAATGAACAGTTGAGTGGGACACGAGTAATGGAACTTTGCAGGGAGGTCTGGGGGGATAAAGATTTACCTAACAGTTTATGTTGCTCTTGACATGCCATGCTTTTTTGCTTACCCAGGAGGCCAATAGCACAAATACATGCCTTGCCATGAAAAATTCACAACCGTGCATTAGTCAGATACCCTGGTGACATTACTTGCAAACTGGAAAGCCAAGGTCACAGCAGAAGCTGCCGTAAATCAAGTGCGTCTTAAACACAGCATCTTCCTGTTGGGAAATCTGACCCATTTACTGCATTTCCCTCAGGATAAAGTCTACTTAGCACACCTCCTGCTTAAGGAGAGGATGCCTGACACTCAAATACATCTGACTCCAACCTGTAATATCAGCCACTGGCTCCAAGGCATCAATCCCTCTCACCACAAACAGCTCAAAGGCAAAGCTTATCTGGTGCATGGTGCATTAGGCAATCACAGGAGAAGACGTGAAAGGCTTTAAAGCAGCATTTCCCAAACTGTTCCACATGATATTTCTAAAGGTGTTTGGCAAATAAAAGCATTGCACAGTCAAGGAATTTGGGGGAAGCTGCGTGTACTATTTCCTATTCTTGAGAGTCCCACAAAGTGCCTATGAAAAACCCGCAGTGAAGAAACCTGTTTAACCTTCCTTTACCCAGGGTCTCCCAATCATTTTGACAACTAACACTTTATACCAGGCAGCAGCAGCTCTGTGGAACTGCCAGCTCTACGGCTATAGCTGTTTATAACTGTAGAGGCCACTGGGGTCCTCATGCCGGCTTTCCCTCCCACTTCTGTGGGGCCTTAGGGAGAGTCATAGGGGAACACTGTCTGCAAGGGAGAGCAGGGATTCAGCTCTTTCGGGAAATGATGGAGAAGAGAAACCTGCCCACAGCCTCCTCGTTCACAAATGTCCTCAAGAGGCCTGTCCAATGCCCCTATATTTAGAGGTTGTCAAGTAAAAGCAAATCTGGACTTAGTAAGGAGAGACTTTTATTCAAAAGGATTATTGCCAAATATGGGGGGGGGACTATTGAAATAGAGGAACACTGTCCATAAAATCTGCACACAGCTCAGACTCAGGCAGAAAGGGTTTTCTTTTATAGAGAAGGGTAAGTAAGCCTAGAAAGACCAGATGTGGGCGAGTGAGATGAAAAGGTGGCGTGATTGGATAGTCAATCAAAGAAGGTTTCATGTGGAGGCCAGCCTGTTCTCAGGAGGGGCATCTGCTGGCTCAGGCTGAGCATGGGCCAAAGGCCAGGGTGTGGAGGAAGGAGGGGAGCTTAACCAAAGTTTGGGTAACAAGCATTTTGTTCCAATGGATCAGTGTGGATAAAACAGTTCAGCTAATCCTTTGTGGGACAAAGAATGAGAATTTGGAGAGTCTGGGTCTGGCTTTGTCATTAGTAAACAAGCGGGGGCAGGGTTGGGGGGGCAGCTGTGGGTCTCATCTAAGGCATGTGGAGAAGGGTGGTCCTTTGCAGTAAGCATTTCTCCAGAACACAAAGGGTGAGGGGCTTTCCTTTAAACTCCCTGGCTGGTTTCCAGGAGTGCAGGGCTCAGGCATAGTTTGGCAGGGCCTGTTCACAGCTATATGAATCCAGCACCAATAATATCTGAGCAACTCGCTTCTCCCCACTCTTCACCGGGGTGCTGGCATGGTAAGAGTGGTTCTGTTAAACCTTCAGGCTTTTCCGTGGAAGGAGGGAGATACGTACAGTCATAGGGAGGAGGCTGAACTCTACCACATGGCATGGGTGCAGGCAAAAAAGGAATGGCCGAGATACCAGGCCACCTAACCACTATGGATTCTCCCCTTCTTCCTCAGTATGGAACTCAGCCTTCCTTGCAGCCTGGTGCAGCCACATGGCTGAGTTCTGATAACAGAAGGATGTGGAAAGGACTGGGCAGGACTCCCAGGAGTATTCCTTAAAGAGGGATGGAGAGCTGGGGCAATGTTTTGCCCATCTGCTTTTATTCCTGCCTCAGCCTGGGATGTGAATGAGAGGGCTGGACCTCTAACCACCACCTTGGGTCACGAGGTGACCTTGAAGATGGAAACCACGCACTGAGGATGATAAGAAAGGAGAGCAGAAGGAACTCAGCTTCCTGAAGATGAGTGAGCTGCCAGCTGACCCAGAACTCTCCACCCCCGTGCTTCTGTTTCTTGGGAAAAAAACCTAAAAAACAAATTTCTTTGTTATCAAGCCATTGTAACTTCCAATCTCTGTTGAATCAGCCGCCCAAAATTCCTGATACACAGAGATGGGGAAACAGCAGAAAGGGACAGATCAGGAATACCAAGAACACTTTCTACTATTAATCTTTGAAAAATCTCTCTTGGCACCCTAAGGCCAAACTCACTAAACATAAAATCTTCTAAAACTCAAATTCTATCAAGAACACCCCTTGCAGACTCGTATAGTGGTCCACAGGGCACAGGTAGGGCTGGGGGCTGTACTGAACTCCAAACTCCTTTGACTGGAAGGCCAGGACATGGCGTGACAGCTGCAGATGTGCACCACATGGTTCCATGGGCTTTGCCTTGCCAATGCCACTCAGTGCCAAGGTCCCAGGGATGTTCTGCCTGCAGCCGCTGCTTGTAGGAAGAACAAGAGAAAGTCAGATAGGGAGAAGACATTTAATTGAAATTCCCTCGCTCAGGCAGACAATGACGTTAATTGTTCAATAAAGCTAGCCTCAAAATAAGCCTCTAAATAAACAAGCAGGTATCTTCACCCAGACCTGTGCTTAAATACTCCTGCACACTGGGTTGTGCCCTGGTTGACTATGGCCCGTGTCCCATCACCAGGTTAGCACGATAATATGTGATGCAGAGCAGAGCTCTGAGAAACTATGTCTCACAGGCATGATCATCATGAAGAGTGGCTTATGAATGCTGAGAGCTCTCAACTCTCTCCAGAATGGATTGTTCAGGTACTCTTTCTCAACGATACAAAGAAAAAAAAAAGCGCTATGATGATACAGAAAAAAAAGCTTGGTCATGATCATCGGCAGACCTGGGTTTTTTGCTGATGTTAGTATTAACCCATTGCATGACCTAAATTACCCACGTATTCTGGAACTCATGTTTCTTCACATGTGTATTAGTGCCTTCTTGCTGCTGTAAAAAAACTACCACACACGTATTGGCTTAAAACAATGCAAATGCATTCATTATCTTACAATTCTAGAGTTCAGATGTCTAAACAGGTCGGTAAGGCTGCATTTCTTCTGGAGGCTTTAGGAGAGAATCTGTTTCCACCCCCTTTCCAGCTCCTACAGGCTGCCTGCATTCCTTGGCTCGAGGCCCCTTGCTCCTCCATCGTCAAAGCCAGGAGCAAAAGCATCTTCAAATCTCTCTCTGATTCTGAGCTTCCTGCTTTCCTCTTATAAAGACACTTGTGATTACTGTGGGGCCTCCCAAATAATCCAGGATAATCTCCTCATCTCAGAATTCTTAATTATATCAGTAAACTTCCTTTTGCCACATAAAAAAACATACAAGTCCCAGGGATTAGGATGTGGAAATCCTAAAATGGGAGGATTATTTTGCCGAACACGGAGCAAAAATTTGAAAGTTGGGAGACAAGCCAAAGTCCATTCCACCCATTAACACCTCGTTCACCATTATTATGGTTCAGATCCATCTGGTCTTCAAAAACTGTTATAGTCCCACAGTTCTGGCCTTTTGACCAAACTGGAGATGCCTTGATGAACTTATTTACCTGTTCAGTACTTCATTAAACACTTATGGAGTGCCTACTACGTGCCAGGCACACCCTATATCCTATGGGGCACAACAAAGTTAAATAAGGCATGGTCATGAGACAGGCTGGAACCTGGGACCCTTGCTGCAGTGCTGCAATGCTTGCACCTGGACAAACATCTCCTTGAGCAACAAAGAAACTATAAGGGACTAAAAATAACAGTATGCATGCACAGTTGGGGCAAATTACAGACAAGAAGATACAAAAAGATCCAAAAAATCCAACTGCCACTTCTGAAGAGCTGGGAGCAAAAGCAGGGTACTGCACATGCCAATGTCACCAAAGGGGTGGGCAGACCACCTAAGCCATGCCTCCAGCCTGGCCCCTGGACACACCCCTACCCTACCCCCATGTAAGGAACCAGCCTGCCCCCACTTCAGGGGGCGAGCAAGGGAACCTGTTTCTTGTTTTTGCTCCCTCCTGTGGCCACTGGAGCCCCGCAAAAGACTTGCCTGAATTTTTTGACTGGCCTCTTATCAATTTCTATTGATTGCTGAAGGCCAAAAACTCTAATCCGTATCAGACTCAGGCTTCAGGCAGATTTCAGTACAGCAATTGCCAGGAATAAGGGGTGCTGCCTTCTGAATATCTGTTTGTTACTTTATAGGTTTGAGTTTATCAGCCAAGCATGAATGGGGCTTGTATTTCATTTTAGTACAATATTTGCAATTTTATAAGGTGTCTCATGTTCTCAATTGGGTAGCATTTTAGATAAAACAATTCTTTGTTTTCTTGGACTGTCCTAGGAATTGTAGGACACTTAGCATCTGTGGTCTCACCTAATAAAGGTCAGTAATGTCCCCCAGTCACTGGGACTCACACACACATACACACATTTCCAAATGCCTCTGGGGGTGGGGTGGGGTGGAGTGCAGTGGGACTGTTCCTGGTTGAGAAGCACTGGGTGAAAAGTTGTGGACAAAACAGATAAGCCTCCCTTAGGCTTTCCATCTAATTCTTAGATTGTCACACAGTACTAGTAATCCGTGCCTTTGCCAGGATTTTAAGATGTCCATTGAGCACATTAAAATTATTTCTTTTATGATTAAATATTAACAGTTTATCACATGGGGGCAATAACGCCCACCTTTTTGCTATTTTGTGGTTAATTGCGTCCTTCTAAATTCTAATCACAGCTGGACACTTAAGACCACAGGGATCTCTGAGTGCCAAGGTACACCACCAAAGTCTTACTGGGGATGGTGAACCAAGGAGAGAATGCACTGCTAAGTTTTGCTTGGTAGGGAGTATGAATTAAATGTTTGACTATATAAGGAGTGCTACTTTTCAACAGCATTAGCTCATTACACAATCAGCTGTCTTGGCCATGGCAAGAACAGAGTCTCCCAAATTAAATCTGTAGTTGGCTTTTTCCAACCAATTTTCTGGAGTCAGTAGTTTGAATTATTCCAAAGTTGTGGATAAAGACCACCACCGACAAAAAGTGTATCTAGGGCTGTCTCAGCCACCATGAGACCTGCTCCTTGCCAAATGGAAGACAACCTTCATGAGGAGGGACAAAGCATCCTTCCTTTCTGTGTCCCTCTCTTTGTCTGCCTGTCTGTCCCTCCCTTTGGCAGTCACACAGTGAAAGCTGGCTTTCAGTCAGTCTGATAATGAACAGCTGGTACTCGCTGGCAATCACCAAGTTCTCAGTGGTGACTTCTAAAACAGCAAGCAACCGCAAACCGTCTTTGCTGCCTGTCCTCCTCTGAGTGAAATCCTCCAGTTTTCCAGGCTCCAGAAGGGAAGGAACACCAGCCATTAGGATTGTTACTTAGTTAAATAAGGACAAAACATTCCCTGAAAGAAAGTTTAACCTTACATGCTATCTGGGCTTTCCCTTTCTTGTCCTATTTCTGGATGTTAAGGATGAATGTGCGATTTATATGTCATCGATATAAACTGCAATTCAACATTAAAGAATTCACAAATATAGCTGAAGCCCTGGAAGGATGAGAACTTTTCTATTATCTGAGGGCTTTCAAGGGCTCAAAATAGTTAAGCAACTACTCTCTACAGGGGGGCCTGGTGCTCAGGGAAATCTGGGTGGCTCATTCCTGTAAGGTCACCCTACACCAATAGGTCAATAATCAAGGCTCATAACCAAACCTGGATGAGATCAACATGTAAGAGAAGCTTCCATACATCCTAATCTAAGGATAAGTGAGCTCTGCCTCTCCTTCCCTAAGGACCGACCTCTGCAGAGTAGCTCACAGGGGACCCCACCTCCTCTGGCCTTGTGCAATTTTCAGCACCAGGGCAGGCCAACTTCTGCTTCATTGCATCAAACCCCTCAGACACTGATCCAGCCCTCACCATGCACCAGACGTCGGGCAGGACCCAGAAGAATTAGTAAAATAGGATTCTTTATGCCCTGAGCATAAAGCAAGTCACAAAGAGACACACACAGCAATGTTCTCCCTTCTATCATATGGTCAGAGCCAGAGATGGGACCAAGAAGCACAAATGCAGAGCCAAAAATAGAAACAAACGAGTGTCATTCAGTGTAACTCAGGCTTCTGTGGAGGCTGGGTACAAGGGACCCTGAGGACCCAAGAGAAAAACGTGATCATCTCAACCTGGGAAGGTCATTCCCAGCACTGTGACTCCAGCAGGATGGTGGGAGCAGAGACGGCCATTAGTGGACAGACGTGAACATATTTACATGTTTGTTTATGTTAGAATTACTTGCTGATGGTTCACAGATGGAGCAAAAGGGGAAGGGAGGGGATAAGATTAACCCCCCAAGTTAATGGCTTTCATAATTGAGTGATGGTGGTTCCACTTACCAACAAGGGAAGGACCAGGCTTAGAGGGTTTGATCATGTTTATGCCACTGGCGCTGCTTAGAGCCCCTAACTGTCCCAACTGATCCCAGTGTCCTGGGTGTGTCTGTGGCCCATATGAAAGTGTTTGAGATCCAGGAGTGCTGTACTGGAAGAGGTACCACAGAAGTTCAAGGACCCAGTTCTGTGCTCTGGCTGAGCATGAGTGTTCATATGCTGATGCTAGCTTTCAGGAGAGCTTCTCTGGGCTCCACTGGAGGCCCAGGAAGAAAAGCATGACATTGACTGGAACGACAGGAAAACCAGGAGGAACACACGTGCCTCACCCCTCTTCCTGCAGGTGTCCAATCTCCCTGCAGTAACCCCAACTAGGTAAAGCCTAGCATAGAGCCAATTGACCAAAAAATTGTGATGTGGCTGAGTCCTAGCTCCAGCATGGCAAATTGGACTAGAGGGTGGGTGTGGGGCTGAACAACAGAGCTTATCATCACATCATTCAAGACCTCCACTCATACCCACTGATACCTTAATACCCAACCTGCAGAGTCACAGATATTTATAGCTATGAAATCTAGACAACTGGATATGATTTGAGAATGGTGCTCAGTGGGCAATGAAGTGGACCCTTCCTAAGAGGAATTAATCAAGACACAACTTGAGGCTTCTGGGGCTGATCCCATCGGCAACTCAACTTCTCCCTCTCAGTGCCTTCCCACTGTACACCCTCACCTGGACCCTGCTGGAGGCATCAGGTGCTGAGTGATACTTACCCAGTAAAACAACCTCAGGCAAGAAGGAATCCCACCGCGAGAAACATGGGTTGACTCCTTAGCGACAATCACACATCCTTGTCCTGAGAAGCTGGTAGTAACCTCCGCTTCTCCATTGGCTCGCTCCCTGGCCTACAGCTCTCGGTGACCCCTCACCGCCACCCTGGTTTCCATCCTGGTAACAGCCCTCAGTTTCATCCTTGATTGTGTGCTTAGATGGTGGACTATGGTAGAACAGATGGATACCCAGCTCTGACCTGTGAACTTCTGGCTTTGAACCCTTCCCAACGCCAACACCATGTTGAATGTCAAGAGCTTCCAAAGAGGAAAGGAACTGAGGCAGATGCACAACCCTGACTACAGCCAAGCAGAGATGAGATGGACACCCCGTCTTAACCTCAAGACCTCAACTTCAAGGTCACACCAACCATAACCACTACTATCTCTGGGAAACAGTGGAGCCAATTTAAAAAAATACTGTACACCAATGTCTGAAGTTCTCTAAAAAGAGTTGGACAAACGGGAAAATACTGGGTACACAGAGACCTGTAAAATGAATGGGTATAATAATACCTGCTGCAGAGACTCTTCTGGGATGAGCTGAAAACACAAGTTGTGAATGGATAATATATAACATCAGTGGAAGGACTGTTATTACCACTCCTGCACTTGATCTAAGTTCCATTGCCAAGTTTTCAGAGATGAAAGTAAGGGAAAAGCCTTGGGAAGCACATCTGCTTGCCCTCTTTTTTAATCACTGTGTTTCATCAGCAACTTCTGCAGTTCCCCTGCAGAACAAACCTCATTCCAGCTCAGAAGGTAGCAGGTGAACACAGTGGTGTATGCATTCCAGAAGCTCTCAGGCTCGTTTCAAAAAGCCCCATTTTATCCAAGTGAATAATACAGTTTCCCTTCTGTAAGCAAAACCATGATATATAGGCAAACTCCACGTTAATTGGATAAACCAGTGGTAAAACCCCAAAAGAACAATTAACTTTCATGTGAAATACTCCCAGCTGAAATCTTGGAAAACTTGCATGTAATTAGCACTCTCTTCCAGCTCTCTGAAGTATAAAATACAATACATTAGGGCTTGTAACATTAATATCGCCAAGAACACAGCTAACGTGGGTAGTCTAACTTGCCACTAATATGCGGATGGCAGGCTAGTTGGTGCTTTCACCTGTTCTGGCTAATTGTTTTTACTGTGATTTAGAAACTCTCTGCCCTATGATACATGGCTCACGATGTATCAAGTCCCTGGTGCTCGGCTGTGGTGAGCTAGGAAATTCAGATTCAGAAGTGACCTTCACAGTCATTTGGTCCAGTTCTCAAGCAATGGGTTATGGGCCTGTTGCATCGTAATCAGCTGAGGACAGTTTACAAATGAGAGTTTCCTGCGTTGCACCCTCAGAGATTCTGATTCAGCAGGCCTTGGCTGGACCTCAGAAATCCCAATTAAGAATAAATAAATGAACACCTTTCTGAATGCCATCAGAAGATTCTGTGGTCCAGCCATGCTTGGGAACTATTGATGTCCCAAACCTTCTACTCAATGCAGAAATTCCCACTATAACTTGAGTGACTGATGGGCATCCAGTCTCTGCTTGAACACATCCAGGAATAAGAAGTTCAGTGGCTCAGCTCCAATCGATGGCAGCTGCCTGGCCCACCATGCTAAGAGGGCTTCTGAGGCTATATCTAAATCCAGTGGAAGAGACTGCCAAGTTGATGAGTGCTCTCTGCCCTTGGCTTAGGTAGGGGCAGTATACCAACATGTATTTTCCATTCCTGATGAGAGATATCTACTCTGATAAATCCCATTCAATAGCTTTCAGTTTATGAAGATTGAAAAAAAAAAAGTGGTCTAGTTTCTAAGTTAGCCTTATATCAGAGTATTGCAAGAGAAATGACTGGAAGGTTAGAGTCTGAAAACATGGATTTTAGTTGTGGTTTTAGCTGGGACTCTACCGAAACAGTCCTGCCTTGAGAAATTTGCTTACCCCTCTGAGTGTCAGTTGCCTGTTTACCAAATAAGGACATGATATCTGCATGGGAGTGTTTTGAGACTCAAATACACTTAATGACTGTGAAGAGGCTTTGAAAATGCTTATTTATTAAAAACAAAACAAAACAAAACAGTAAAGTACTCTTATTGTCAGTATGCTATCAAACATGAGCGATATTTTCCCAGGAGTACAGGTGCTTGAGCAGGTAGCCAAATATGTACATGTAGTAATAGGAAATTCAAAACACTGAGCCTTTCTTCCTGTAATGATATCAAGGCTCCTTTTGTTATCAGAACAAAGGCTTGTTCAAACCAAGAGCAATCAGAAAGCGGGTTTGCCTGGTTCTCAAATAGCTTCTGTAAACATTTTGTAAACACCCGCCTCTCTGCCTTTCCCTGCGCCTTCATCTGCAACCACCCAGCCTGAGCGTCAACTGGAATTTAAGTGACCTGCCCTTGGCTTCAACGCATTTGACAGAGTTGTGTAATTCAAATGGTGACTTGACCTAATGGACTTAACTGACCTCTGTGTTTTTGAATGAAGAGACTTAATTTGTTAAAGGCCAGATGAGATAGACACTGATTAGACTGAAAGATATGAGATTGTAAAACTGAATGATTTATCAGGCTGTTAATGATCTCCTTAAGGACAAGGAATAGGTCTAACCTACCTCTGTACCTTGCAGGACTTAGTGATATATTTTGTACACTGGCTGAACTCAACACCTGTTTGTTGAATGAATGAAGAACAGATTTAAGAATAACTCAAATAAATTTGAGAATAACTCAAATTTAGTCACACCCATTATACGACGGTATGGGCACGTGCTCCTGTAACCAGCATTGAGGATTTCTACTCTTGGAGCAATATTCTCTGACTTAAAAATAAATGACATTGATTTATCATTAGAGCCTTTTTATAGAGGAATTTATCTCAACAGAACTTTTAAAGATATAAAATATACAGCTAATGTAGCCTTAGGTTTCTTAACAGAACCAAATCAAACCGAATAATAAATTAAAACGGAATAATAAAATGATCAAATAGTGTAAGATCAAGTCAGAACTGATTTGGAAGCACCTTTTATAATTACTAGGCTGGAAGCAATCTCTGTAGATTCGGCAGAACTGAATCACAAAATGAATTAAGACCATATCAAATTATTAATACTTTTCACATGCTGTAAAAAGTCTTACTTCCTGCCTCTCTGGGAACTGGAGCAAAATGTCTCAAATAGCAGGCAGGGAAAATTGAGGAAAATTAATAAATAGGATATTGCTTATTGTTCTTTAATAGCCCCTTGTCTAATCCTTTGAACGTTTATGGACCTTTATTCTTTCCAAAGAACTTTCAAATGGCTTATCTCATTTAGTCTCTGTAAGACCTCTGTGAGATTCTTGAGAGGAGTCTCCTGGCACAATAGGTGGTGAAGGGCCTGAGGATTAGACTTTAGGCTGCTCCTTCTGGCTGGGCACCTGCAGGCAAGTTCCTTAACTCATCCATGCTTCCCTGGTCTCACCTGGGTAGGGAGGATGGCAGTGCAGTCTCACCTGGGTAGGGTGAGTCTGGTCTCACCTGGGTAGGGAGGATGGTGGAGATGCAGTCAAGAGTGCCAACAGAGGGCTTCTCTGGTGATGCAGTGGTTAAGAATCCGCCTACCAATGCAGGAGACACGGGTTTGAGCCCTGGTCCGGGAAGATCCCACATGCCATGGAGCAACTAAACCCGTGCGCCACAACTACTGAGCCTGTGCTCTAGAGCCCATGAGCCACAGCTACTGAACCTGCGAGCCACAATTACTGAACTCCGTGTGCCTAGAGCCCGTGCTCTGCAACAAGAGAAACCACAGCAATGAGAAGCCCGTGCACTGCAACGAAGAGTAGCTCCACTCTCCACAACTAGAGAAAGCCTGTGTGCAGCAATGAACACCCAACACAGCCAAAAATAATTAAATAAAATAAATGAATTTATTAAAAAAAAAAAAGAGTGCCAACTGAGTTCCCTGGTGGTCCAGTGGTTAGAACTTGGTGCTTTCACTGCCAGAGTCCTGGGTTCAATCCCTGGTTGGGGAACTAAGATCCCACAAGCTGTGCATGCGGCCAAAAAGAAAAAAAAAAAGAGTGCCAACAGCCTCCAGCTGTTAATGTCTTCAGGGTCTACCTCAGCTTAGGGGGCTGTGGTCCCTCTGTCCTCAGAACATCTGCAGGCCAATGACTAAGTCAGCGCAACTCAGGCCAGGCTATTTCCACCCCACAGGGACTACCTGAGTGGGCAATCTGCTCTGGCACTCCCCACTGGGCTGGCAGAGGGTTTGTCAGTTCTGTGTTGGTCCCACAGCTCCCCCTGTCCAATCCTGCTTCCTTTCACTTAGCCGTCCATAAATGTTATTCCTAGTAAACCTCTGGCACTCCTAACTCCCCCTCAGCATCTGCTTCCAGAGGGCCCAGGTGCCTACCTGCTAATAGTGCTTACCTGGGGGGACCATGATAAGATAATGAAGGTGAAGTTTTTAGCCCAGAGTTGGCCCACGGTAAGTTCTCAATAAATGTTAGCTATGGCCGGAATCCTTTCCCCCGCTTTGTACTTGGGGAGTAGAAGCAGTGCTGTTATGTGATTAACCAACTAGACTAAGTTTTCTCTGCCAGTCAGCGATTTTAAAAGATGTCACTTCGGGGGCTTCCCTGGTGGCGCAGTGGTTGAGAGTCTGCCTGCTGATGCAGGGGACACGGGTTCGTGCCCCGGTCTGGCAAGATCCCACATGCCACGGAGCGGCTGGGGCCCGTGAGCCATGGCCGCTGAGCCTGCGCGTCCGGAGCCTGTGCTCCGCAACGGGAGAGGCCACAACAGTGAGAGGCCCGCGTACCGCAAAAGAAAAGGAAGAAAAAAAAAGATGCCACTTCAAAGAAGACTTCAGAGAGTCACATCGTTGGACTCTTGCATCTGTCATCATTGCCAACAGCTCATACTGGGTCACTCTCAAGGGTGAGCAGCATTTATTGCTCAAGATGAGGGAGGTCCCTGGGAAGATCTGCCTCCCCTGGGACTGGTGCTCCAGATTATTGGCTCTGTGGTCCCCACAGAGGCAGAAGTCCCAGTAACTCTCTGTAGACTCTGTCTACATGATAATACCCTGTTTGTTTGACCTTTTTCATTACGTCTCAACTGACAACTTTACCCGTTTTACAGTTGTGTCTCAATCAATTGTCTTTATGGCATGGGTGTATACGTAACCTCTGAATGGCACTTTGTGCTTTTCAAACTGTACAAACAACTTGGAAATGAAATGCATTATTCCAGGTGCCAATTTATTGCTGTATAGCTTTTGCCATTTTGAGATTTTAATTCCTCAGTTCAGGACATAAAAAGTACTCCACTCTCCTCCTTTCCCTACCTATTAAATGTTTCAGGTGCCAAGCCCTGTGCCCAAATCTTTACACCTTACATCATTTACCCTCCCCAAAACTCTTGAGGTGGGTGTTACACAAAGAAACTGAGGCCAGAGAAGTTCAGCATCTTGCCAGAGGTCACAGAGTTTGTAGGTGTCATTTGGGGCTTATAGCTTTATGAGCTGTGGGTGAGCAAGAAAAAGATTTATTTTAAAATATATTGAAAAAGTAGCAAAAAATAATTTGGGGGACAGTGTCAGAGGCGTACAGAACCATTGAGAGGATGGAAGCATCCATCTTAAGTCCATGCAGGCTGGAAAAATGCCCCACACTTCATGCAAAAGTTCCCTCCCTTGTTTTTATGCATCCCAAGCCCAAGTCCAGTGTGGGTCCCTCTCATGGGTGAACCTAGGTCACAAGTCTGGGTCTGAGAAAGCAAGTGTCCAGCACTCTCAGCCCTTGAAGCGCATGGTAGTCTTTGTACATCAACAAGTCTCAGAAGTTGGGAACTTTCTGAAACACAGGGCATGTGTAGAAGGAAGAAATATGCCCTCTACCCCAACGATGTCCACGGAGCCTATGAGTATATTAGGATACATGGCAAATGGAAACTAAGGAAGCAGATGGAGTTACAGTTGCTAATCAGCTGACTTTGAAATAGGAGGATTATTCTGGATTATCTGAGTGGACCCCATGTAATCATAAGTGTCTTTGTAAATGGAAGAGGGATATGGAAAAGGCAGTGTTTGAGTGATGGAGTGTGAGAAAGACTCAACCAGCCATTGTTGGCCTTGAACACAGAGGAAGGGGCCTCAAGCCAAGGACTGTGGGCAGCCTCTGGAAGATGGAAAAGGCAAGGAAATGGATTCCCTACCTGGAGCCTACAGGAAGTAATGCAGCCCTGCCAACACCTTAATTTAATCCTGTGAGACCCAGATTGCACTTCAGACCTCCAAAATGATACATTAATAAATTTGTGTTGTTTTAAGCCACTGAGTTTGTGGCAATTTGTTACAGTCATAGAAGACTAATACAGCAGGCTATAGCTTTGTGTAGCAATAATCTGAGTGAGACATGGAAATAATGGAGAGGAAATAAACCCAAGCTTTGGAAATGATGTCTGGTAGAAAAGTATGAGCTGAGACAGGAGTAAAGGGCCTGCCAGCCCATGTTCTGGCTCCAAGTTACTGTGTAAACCTGCATATGTGGAGTGAAGGTTTGAGAAAGACTTAAAAAGTTTTACAAGCCAAACAAGGTTATGCAAAATTTTGACTATCTCAAGCCTCCAAGTTACCCAGGTGCTACCATGAGATCCAAAAAGATAGAATCAGCCATAGTAAAATCAGAAACACATTGAACATTTGGATAGTGGATCAGATTTGTAGTAAGTCCCTTTAACGTGTACACTCACTGCAGGAAACCAAAACAAATTCATTTAAGACGTAAGGCGGCGAAGAAGGGAGAATGTAAAAAATGTCTAGGGTGCAGAGAATGAAAATTAACAGTGCCATATTACTAAATTAAGACTTATAAAGTTAGATTGATATTCTCTATATCAGGTATGGTATTTTCATTTTTTAAAAAATATTTCTGGGGATTTTCAGATGTTTGCTACCGATCCTATCTTCCTGGTTTCCCTCATGAGATCTCAGAACCCTCCACTGTACAAAGGTGGTGATGCTGGGGACTAGCTGGACATAAACATAACCCCTACAGTTTGAGAGAAACTACTAGAAGTGACTTTTTTTTTTTTTTTTTTTTTTTTTTGGCGGTACCCAGGCCTCTCACTGTTGTGGCCTCTCCCGTTGTGGAGCACAGGCTCCGGACGCGCAGGCTCAGCGGCCATGGCTCACGGGCCCAGCTGCTCCGTGGCATGTGGGATCCTCCCGGACCGGGGCACGAACCTGCGTCCCCTGCATCGGCAGGCGGACTCTCAACCACTGCACCACCAGGGAAGCCCTAGAAGTGACTTTTTATAGAATTCAGCTTCCATTTTCCCCCCCAATCATTTGAGCTCACAGCTGTGGACCATGTTTTTCAGTCTCTGAGTTTCCCTAAGTGCCCCTCAGTGACACAGAAATTGGCCATGAATTCTGATCATTTATCTGTTCTAATCAGGCCTTTCTAATGAAGCTTGCCAACACCCCCAGAAGGCCAAATCCCTTCTGGCAAACTCCTGGTTTTGTGATCCTTGATCTGCCCTGTGCTATTTTCCCTACTCTCTGCATGGCTCCCTTGGACTCCCAGCCTGACAGCTCAGTGATGCCTACACCCCCATCCAGCCCGAAGGACCAGGGAGGGGAAGAACTACCCATTCATTTCCATCGTCCCAGGCACCAGATGCTCGTACAGATTCTACGGTCATCCCAGTTCTGTTTGTCTTTAGAATTTCTAATTTCTTCATCATCTTTTTTCCGATTCGGCCTTGAGTTCTTTCTATACTGCTTTCTCCCTTGGGGATGTGTGTTCAATCCAAGCATCTGTTTACAGCCTCCTTTTGAATCCTCAGGCAAATATTCATTGAATTTCTGTTGCATTGTTTTCTTCCTCTCTCAATAAATTATCCTGTCTCCTCTTCAAGGTCTCCCTCTCCAAATTCCAGGCTCTTCGTGTGCATGAAAAATCCCTCTGAATTCATCTTCATCTCCTGTGCAACCTCACCTTGATTATTTTCCATAGTTGGCACGTTCCTGTCACTGCTTGGTATCAATGCACTGTGTAGCCCACAGGAAAGTTTGCTAACTTTGTTCCTTGTTTATGCTGGTCTTCCTCCTGCAATGGATAAGCTCTAGGAAGCAAGGTGGCTACCCAAGCAGAGACCTCTCAGCCCCTGAGCACACTAAGCCACACAGAGTTACCAGCCCAGAGCCCTGCCCGCATCTGCCCAAGTCAGGAAGGGTGACTTCAAAACTGAGCAGAATGGCAGAATGGTCCCTCTGGCCCCAGCCGCCATGTCTGGGCCTGGGTCACCCCAGAACTTCCAGTCTCATATGGGTCCCATAAGCCTGAGGCTGATGGGGATGCCTGTTTATACACGAAGGATCATTCGGGTTTAATTTGAGCAATAATATAACATGGTACCAGGCACTTGGAAGAGGAAATGTAAGCAGCATACAGACGTCAGGAGTGACTCCAAAGGCAAACCCCCTATGCATTCCACGGGATCCCATACACACCAAAAGGAGGGAATTCATGCTTTGCCAATCCAAATAAAGACTAAGGGTAGGAGAAAAAAATTTTTTTTGCCCCTACATAAAACTAAAGTGCATTTCCCTTGGGAATTCCCTGACAGTCCAATGGTTAGGATTCTGCATTTTCACTGCCAAGGACTCGGGTTTGATTCCTAGTCGGGGAACTAAGATCACGTAAGCCGCACTGCGTGGCCAAAAAAAATGTAAAAAAAAAGTTTTTTAAAGGCATTTCCCTTTAAAATGATGTGGTCTCAGGGAAACCCTCAGCAGGGCAAGCTGGGATGACAGCCAGAGTCCTTCACTGGGAGGTCAGTGAGTCAGGAATCACCATGGCCCTTGTGTTTGCAAAAGGCTCCACCTCTTCTAGCTGCACAGTCTGGGACAAGTTATTTAATTTCCCTGAGCCTCCACGTCCTCATATGTAAAACAGAGACAATGAAAGCCAGGTAACAGGATTGCCTTACAAAGGAAATGAGAGGATGTATTTGATTATGGTGTCCGCCCTTCTCCCTGGCTTTTGATCTGATGATGACCTTCTGGTCAATGCTACATCTGGCATTGTAGTTGGTGGTTCGGTGGGACTTCCACCAGTACAGAGGATCCTCCAGGCATCCTGGACTTGGGCAAGGCTCATCTTCACAAAGACCTGCATCCACAGCACTGCGGTGAGCACATTCCTCAGGGGTGGGCCTGCCTGGGTTCAAATTTTGTTTCTCCCCCTTGATGGTTGAGTGGTCTTAGGGGATGAGCATCATGCTAGGACTGATAGGATTTTTTGAGAATTAAAAGAGATAATTCCTGCAAAATATTTAGCAAATATTTTTAATACATGTTCATTAATATCCAAGTCCTTGATTATTTTGACATTTTATCATTTTCCTAGGGGATGGGGATGGGGAATATGAGGTTATTTCCAGCTAAAAGAGAAGAATAGGTGAATGTTTATAGCACTTTTCCAAGTTCAGAGTTTTATGTACATTAATCCTCAAAACTGTAAAATGAGGCAGTCAGTATTGCTTTCAGTCTACTGAGGAGGAAACTGAGACATGAAGAAGTTCAATAGCTTTTCCAATGTCACATGGCCAGTAGGTGAGAGCACCCATCCTTCTGACACTTCACCCAGTGATCTTCACCAACTCTCACACTGAAAGTCAAGTAAACCAGAACTCGTCCTCGAGGCTGGAGCTACGACAATTTTCTTTCAGACCTTTAATAAAACCATTTGTTTGCTTTAGTGCCAGGTGTAGCATCTCTTCTTGTCTGCCTGCCACTTGCCTCTTATCAAGAAAAGGACATCTACTCAGTTATTCAGCTGGTCTTTGAGATTCCAGGCATCAAGTAGAATCACTCTCTGAGGTCAATCCAAGTGATTATTTGAGAGACTCAATTTCCTTTAGAGAAGGCACATTGTCAGTTCAATCTACTGTGGAATTTGTAGTATTAATGAATTGAAGGATACTTTAGGGATTTCTCCCAGATGCTTATTTTAATTTAAGCTCTAGGGGTTTAACTTTCCAAAATACTCAATTTTGTTCATTATGAAAACTAATAACTGGCTTATTTCACTGCTAATTTGGGTACGAAGGTTAATTATCTATAGTGGAGTGGTCTCGAACTAATCTAAAGTCTACCTGAACACTGCACTGTGGCTAATTGATTTCTCCCATGCACTAAGAAATGAGTATTTCTTTGTGGAAAAAAAGCTCCACTGACTTGGATTCTTTTTTGCCTCTGTCTTTGTAAAAGATGCAGTGTCGTTCCAAGATGGTGGGCAATCTCTCCCTTTTTTGGATACGGTGGAATCCATTCAGTTATGTATGTGAGAAGGTCCCACTCAGTTCCAGCTCAGCGTCTTCTTTTCCACAACCCAGTCACCACTCCTACCCCCCATTGTTTCTTCAGCACAAGGTTAGGAAATGTGGGTATATATTTTATATTATGTTAGCATGATCCTGATCAAACCAGAATGCCTTGCCTTCTAAAATATACCAAAAATAATACCCATCAGAATGGCCATCATCAAAGACTCTACAAATAATAAATGCTGGAGAGGGTGTGGAGAAAAAGAAACCCTCCTTCACCGTTGGTGGGAATGTAAAATGGTGTAGCCACTGTGGAGAATGGTATGGAGTTTCCTTAAAAAACTAAAAATAGAAGCTACCATATCCATCAATCCCACTCCTGGGCTTACATCCAGAGAAAACCATAATTTGAAAAGATACATGCATCCCAATGTTCATAACAGCACTATTTACAATAGCCAAGACATGGAAGCAGCCTAAATGTCCATCAACAGATGAATGGATAAAGAAGATGTGGTACATATAAATACAATGGAATATTACTCAGCCGTAAAAGGAATGAAATAATGCCATTTGCAGCAACATGGGTGGACATAGATATCATCATACTAAGTGACGTTAAGTCAGACAGGGAAAAACAAATAGCGTATGATATCACTTACATGTGGAATCTAAAAAAAAAATGATGCAAATGAGCTTATAAAACAGAAACAGACCCACAGACATAGAAAACAAACTTATGGTGACCACAAGGGAAAGGGGGGGATAAATTAGGAGTTTGGGGTTAACATTTACACACGACTGTATATATAACAGATAAACAACAAGGTCCTACTGTGTAGCACAGGGAACTATACCCAATATTTTGTAAGAAACTATAAGGGAAAAGAATCTGAAAAGTTTTATATATATATATTATATATAGATATATATATCTGAATCACTTTGCTGTATACCTGAAACTAACATAACAGTGTAAATCAACTATACTTCCATAAAAAAAGAGTAAAATACACCAAAAATAATGATCACAGCAACAACAGTAAATCTATTGTCTTGCTCTCTTTATAGTTCCAAAGGGTAGAGGGTTTCACATACATACCCCTCATCTTTCTAAAAATTCAGTGAAGCACATAGGATGCTTTATTTATTCCCCTCTTTAGCAGATGAAGAAACTGAGACTCACAGAGACCCAGGTTCACACAATATCAGGAGTAAGGCATGGGAGTAGAACATAGGTTTCTTGATTCCTAATTCTGTGTGCTTCCCACTCTACCACCCCACCTCTGGGATCTGTAACATATTGAAAAGGCATGTTAGTTGCAGCATTATCTACTATTTCAGATACGCTGCTATACCATTCTATTTCTTGCACTCTAAGAAACTCAATTTTGTCTCCAGGAAGTAAGACAGGCTAACACTGCCCACTGGTCCTAGAGCATACTCCATTAATTGACGTTCATATCTTTGCCTGTAAGGTCAGCCCTTTCTCCTTCTGCTGCCTCTGTTCTTATAGAAGGTGAGGTGTCTGGATCTAATTAATGCTCCCACTCTTCCCAAAGACTAAAGCCAGATTTGGCCCTGAACTTCCCATGCACATATTAGTCTTGGAGCTCTTTCCCCATCTACCTCTGATTTATTTTTAAATTACTTTCTAAACCAACATGAAGCAGCTCAAAATTAATTTAAACTCCCCCAAAATGGAATTTGTCAATGTCCACCACTGTAATTTGTTACGTTGCATTATAAACTACTACAGAACCATGGCAATGTCAGAACTCCGATGATGTAGTGTGGACTCCATCTACAATATATCATAAGAGCAGTTTCAGCTTCGATGATAGATGGAGCAAATATGGGAATAATTTTAAAAGAGACCTAAATTTCTAGAATTTTTTTATTCCCTTTAGGTGGCCAAAGGCGTCACCCCCAAGAGATGACTGAAAGTCTAAATCATTTTTTCTCCTTTTTGCTCTGCATCAAACGGAGGTCTGCAAAGGATAACCTGGCATGTTGGCAGAATTGCTGAGGCATAATTGCCTGTGTTATAGCCTTGTAGCTTTGGCCATGACATTGCCCCATCAGTTGGGAAAGGAAAAATGAATCTGCTTTGGCGTAACTATCTACAATCATGGTCTGTCCATCCCTTTGTCAAGGTCCAGGGTGCCAGGCCCTTGATAGGGTTTATCCCCAAGGACAGGTAAGAACTCACCTACAGTCTGCACACCGTGTCTTGGGCTCCTTTTTGAAGCCAACACTTGTCAGGCAACCTGCTGGCTTAAACGCATCAATGCCAGGCTGAGGCTCTACGACCATGGAGAAAAACCAGCATACTCTGCAGAGATGCACCCTATGTGGCAAGCAGCAAATGCAGTGCATCCACAGATACAGATGACACACCATCATTCTGGTCCTTCCCAGAGTCTTAGACTGCTCTAGCTAAATTAAACTCAACAGTCCAGGCATCTCATTTTATGGAAGAGGAAATGCAGGCCCAGCGACTCACACCAGGACAAAAGCTGGACCTTAGAACTGGGTCTCAGGACCTCGGGCCCCTGTGTTTTACACTATAATCCAGCAGGCCTCCATGGCAACTGCCTGACATGCTGGTATACCCTGATGAATTCTGAGCTTGGTTGCAGTTAATTCATTATTGATAATAAATTTAAAACTTGGGAATTATTTTCCTTATTTTAAAAACAATTTTTAAAAATTTTATTGAAGTATAGTTGATTTGCAATATTGTGTTACTTTCTGCTATACAGCAAAGTGACTCAGTTATATATATATATATTCCTTTTTATATTCTTTTCCATTATGGTTTATCACAGGACACTGAATATATCAATAGTTCCCTGTGCTCTACAGTAGGACCTTGTTAAAACATAAATTAAAGTAGCTGTCTCTGTGATGACCTTTCCACTCTTTAGCCATCCTACTTGTTTTCCTGAGTGGAAGAAAAGGGGAGGGGAGTTGCAATGGGAATTGTAGGTACCTCTTGGGACTAAAATACATACTAAAGTTCAAATGACTTGTATTAGATTTTTATGGAATCTAAAGTGGGGGCAGAGGTCTACCAACAGATGGGAAGAATTAGAATACAGCTGGGGCCACTGAGGATAATTGTTTCAATGTCACAATTTGCCACGAAGACTACTCTTTCTTTGCTATGTTCCTTGCTCCCATTTCTGGGACTGTGTTTCTCCCCCCACTAATAACACACACACATCCATAGATAGATAGATAGATAGATAGATAGATAGATAGATAGGTAGATAGATGATAGATAGTAGATATATAGATAACATACACACACACGTAAATCATGCGGGCATATGAACAGCACAGAGCAAGCCCAACAATCTGATCATACAGATGTGCCAAGGACTGAGAAATGGCCAGGAAGGAGAACATGGGTGGGTGCATCCTGACCACTTGATGGTGTACATCAGCTGTGTTTCTCACTCTCGGACAACTGCAGCTTCCAAACAGACAGGATTATGTCCAAGGGTGGGAAGGGAGGTGGCCAGGATGAGATGCAACAGTGGGCTTCTCAAAAACATCCTCTGGACCAGTTATGGCCCTGATTTGGCTCCAAAGTCTCATCACTCTGGTGTTCCGTCGGTCAGCAATGGCCCCAAAACCACTCAGGTTGCTGGTCCTCCTTAGATTTACCAGCTGTTGTGGTTGCTGTGGAACCTGGCCGCTGTGACAGGGAATGAGATGGTGTGGGACAGTGGATTATGGTCCGGTCCAGTGCACAACCTCTAGGGAATGACACTCGCTGTGTGACCTCGGGCTGGTCATTCAGCATCTTGAGGGTCAGGACTCTCATCTGCTGCTCAGCACAGTACCTGACCCACACAAGTGATTAATAAATACCAGCTCTCATGTTTATCAGATTCGAAAGGTCCAGCTACCTCAAACATGGTCCCTTATGGCTTGGCTCTATCTAAGCTTGATTATAAAGGCTTGGCTTATGCTTATCTCTTCCACATCACTGGCAACATCACAGCCCCACCCAAGGAGAGAGGGGATAATTTCATCCCCTAGAAGATACTTCACATTCTGATATAGATGAGGAATACACTGTACTTGAACAAACCAACTTGAATTAATCGCAGCTGTTCTGTGTCTCAGCAACTATTATGTGATTTACCTTTGCCGCAGGTTCCTTTGAAAATGGAAATATGGAGAGTAAGCACTGGGGAAGATATCATTTAATGAAGAATCAAAATTTAATCTAAAACATGAAAAAGAACTCAAAATACCCATGCTTCAAGAACTTGGTGTGGTATTTCCACAGGTTGAGAGGATTTTTTTTTAATCGAGAGAGTAAAGATCCATCACATGTTTAATGTTCCTGCTAATCATACCAAATCATATTTTATCATGATCAGACCTAAAGTGCATTTTAGTCTGTATTCTCATTTGCATACCGAATTCGAAAACTGAGTTACAGTTTCATCCATTTCTCCCAATCCAAACCACTGTGTATGGAGAAACAGGATCCTTCTGCACCTTGGTATTTACTAAAATGGGGCCAAAGTCCACTAGTTTTACACGTCAAAAACTTATATATGCTACAGGGGAAGTCAAACGTGGAATGTGAGGGGCAAATTCAGCCCCCTCGTCTGTGAGCTGCTTTAATTCATCTAGGTTTCCAATGTCATAATGAGAAGATGAATTCCGAATGAGCCTCCCCCAGGGCGAGGCCCTATACGCCCTCTGAACAGAGCTTTTTTTTCTTGAACACAAAATGCCATTTGCAGATTTCCTGCTGTGGGTTCTAAAGGGAAGTTGTCTTTCCTACCACCACCTGCCCCTGGAAGACAAATGCAGGAGTACAGTGGGTTTCAAAATGTATTATGAAGCGCCCCGGGCATGGGAGGGGAGGTTCCAGGGAGAACTAGGGAGGAGAGAAAGCCTTGTCCTGGAAAATCTAGCCTATTGTTTCTTTTGTCTGATCATCCTACACAGATAGGCGAAGATGCTCTCTGTGGCCCACCTGTAGCTGCCCGTGCTGTTGGCTCGTGAGGAGGAGGTGATTGAGTGGGGATGGAGGGTACGGAAAGCACCCTCCCTAATCCTTCTTCCCTCATTGTCTTGGCCATTGATGATCCTGGATTTAAAAAAAGAAATCTCTAAACGGAGAAAAGAGCACGGCTGAGGGATAGGAAGCATCCTTAGATGTTGGTGGGCTCCTGGGAGAGAACTCTGCAACCTGCCTCTCTTGACGGCATCCCAGAAGTGGAAGAAGGACAACAACAAAATCAGCAGGTGTTTGGGGGAATCAGAAACCACAGGGCTGCCTCGTCTCAGGCAGAGCTCAGAAAAGCAGCAAGACCCCAGCAAACAAAAGGCTGCTGGATGCATCTCATCCATGGTCTAAGGGAGCATCAAGGCTTTCCCACCTCTCAGAGCCTCTTGGATGAAGGGTATGTAGGTTTCCCGGATTCCAACAGCAGCACAGACTCGGCACAGAATGCCATGAGAAACTAAGAGGTTTTGCAGAAGAAAGCTAACCTAGCAGGACTGAGACTACTTTCCTTAGAAAGACCTGCTTGCAAGGCTGGCCCTTGGCTGGCATCTGGGAATTGGGATTTTGGAAGGAGTCTCACCATGCTTTAACTGATAAGAGAGGCTTTCTGTGCCTAAACTGTTTGTACAATGTGTTTTATGCTAAATGCCTGCTTTCCTTCTGGGACCCTGGAATGTTGGCAGGTTCTAAGCAGAGGGGACCTGTGTGACCGGCTCCTGATAAAACCTTGATCCTTGAGTGTCTAATGAGGTTCCCTGGTAGACGGCATTGCACACGTGTCGTCACAGCTAGTTGTTGGAGGAATTAAGCACATACTGTGCGACTCCACTGGGAAAGAACTCTTGGAAGCTTGAGCCTGGTTTCCTCAGACCTCGCCCTGTGTGCTTTTGAGCTTTGAGGATTGTGCTTTATACTCGTTCACTGTAACAAATCCTAACCACGAGTACGACTATATGCCGAGTCTTTCGAGTCCTCCTAGTGAATCATCGAACCTGAGCGCATCTGCAGGCTCCTCAACACAGAGGCTGTGGATTGGTTAAGGGGAATGCTGCAGAGAGTGACCTACAGGGACCAAACACTGAAGTCCAGACAGGTGGAGGGATGCTTCAGAGGATGCTATCCCAGACAGATAACCAAAAAGAGACCCTCACTTCCAGGGCCAGCACTACCAAGGCCCCCCTTCACGCACATCCCACCCCAGAACTGGCTAAGAGGACCATAAACTGACTGAGTTCCCATCCCTGCCATGTGGTGGAATGGGGGCTTGTGAAAGAAAGTAAGTTTAATTTTAGAAAATCCAGTTTCATCTCTATTACCCCATGCTTGTTCTAGCTACACACAAGCTCTCTAAAGAGAAAATCTATGGCACACAGGATTGCGAGGATAAAGGTGTAGTTCACCCTAGTCTAGCTAACCTGTTCCCTTGCACTACCCAGAAGTGTGGGGTCTCAGTCCCCAGATCTCTAGATGGTCTCCTTGAAGAGGATCTAGCAGCATGTATCTCTACGGGCCAATCTCCCTTCCTCTTGATGCCTCCTTCACCTCCACTCTCCCCAGTCCTTGCCTCTTATAATGCATCCCTGACCCACACCCCATCACTAAATTTTCTCTAAAAAGTAATCTGATCCCAAGTGTCTCTGCTACTTATCCATCTTCACAGCCTTGGGCCAGAGCCAGAGGTAGCGGACACCCTGCTTTCCATGGTTCTGCTCTCGGTAGAGGAGAGGACGGATACAGAAGGCACTGGGAGTAGGGAAAACTGGGAGATCATTTGGTTTTCACGTTTCCCTTTGATTTTCATTTATGTTGTGGGAGGAGGAAGGACTCATCTTGCTCCCCAAGAATTAAAATCCTGCCAGCTACCATCACCAGATCCGCACGTGACGTCTATAACCTACCACCAGCCCTCTCAGTTACGGTCTAATATCCGAAGAGCATTCACTGCCTTTACATCCTTAGATGTTTTATGAAGCCGCCTGGTGGTATCTTAGCACTGGGAAGACCCAGGCCCATTTCTCTTCTTAAATCCTGGGTCTTCCTTATATCTCAACCAGCCTAGAGAGATTAGCAGAAGGAAGGGTGTCCCATCACATATTTTAAAAAATGCATTCCTCTGAAGATTTATTTCCTTTGTGGGAAGAAGCCTGAGGTTTTAAATCCATAAATCAACAGATTACAGTTCTCAATTCTGACTAAATTTGACATGCTAAAACTTAAAGGCGTCGTAAGTTCTCTACTATTTTTCACAATTAGCACATTGGACCCCCAATCTAGGGTTCCCCATTCGACAGGGCGCCCCAGAGGTGTGCTGTGGGAGGGCACGGTAGTTCTTGATATCAACGTCAAAGGTAGCACTTTGAATAGCCTTAACTTCCCCTTCATAGGATGCAATAGATCTATTATTCATTAGCTTATCTAAACCATTTCTTGAAGCTTTTTATATTTTCACCTTCTAATAGAGTCATATTTCTTAGACGATAATTAAGGTTGAAAGTAGTTTGGACCTTTATGTAAATTCCTTAGCCAAATAATTCCATCATGAGTCTCCCTCAGAGTCCGGTAATGTCTCAGATGCCAGAAAGCTTGAAGGCTCCATCCTTAGGCCCTCCCTGGAGCCTCTTTCCTCTGCTATGAGAACCTTCCATGCCCACCTTTCCCCAGGCTTGAGAGCAGGTCCTTTGTCAGCTCCCACTGCTGACCAAACTCCAAGCACTTCTCTCCTCTGATACAACATCTAAATGTCTCCAAAGACATCAAAACGCAGTACTGGAAAGAGTGATTCCTGCCTCTTTTGTCTCACTGGAGTGGCCATTGAACCCAACTTGATATCCCAGTTTAATTGCTATGAGAGCATCTCCACCATAAAGGCGTCCTTCATCTCCATGAGGGCTTCAACATTCTACTTCACCGAACTTTCTTCTTTTCACACTTTAATGTTAACAGGGCACTTTAACTTCCTCTTCCTTTGAATGTTTTACTTTAATTACCAGAGGAATGATTTTGTACATGAAAGGATATGGGAATTCAGGCTGAAAATTCCATTTCTTTCAGGAGCATCAAATGTGATAAGTTTCCTTACACTAAATACAAGTATAATGTATTCTGTTTGTCAGGAGTAGAGTGTGTGTCTTTTAAGAGAGTATTATTCTAATAAGAAAGACTAATCGTATACAGAGCCTCACATTTTACAAAGCACTCTTCCGGTCATGATCTCAACCCTGTGGAAAGTGAGGGTCAATGCAATGATGGTCATTTGATAGATGAGGGAACACGCTAAGTGCCTTGGGACATTCACAGCCAGTCCTATTCTCTGGTCGCGATCCCATGATGCCATCAAAGCAGGCAGATCTCACATCTAAAACCTGCCCACACACAAACTGACCTCAAGTGTTAGAAACACTTGACTTCACACACATGCAAACAAATAAGTGCATGTAAAACAGGTAAAATCTGAATAAGGCCCGAGGATTATTCTAATATCAATTTCTTGGTTGTAGTGTTGTATTGTAATCATGGCAAGACATTACCACCGGGGGAAACTGGGGGAAGGGTACGCAAGACCTCTCTGTACTATGTTTTGCAACTTCCTATGTATATATAATTACTTCAAAATAACAAATTCCAAAAATATTGATTTCACTTGAATTTAAATGTTTAGAAATCGCCTTTATTTTTCAGAAGGGTATTTAAATTTGTTTTTTATTTTTATTTTTTTAACATCTTTATTGGAGTATAGTTGCTTTACAATGGTGTGTTAGTTTCTGCTTTATAACAAAGTGAGTCAGCTATACATGTACATATATCCCCATATCTCCTCCCTCTTGAGTCTCCCTCCCACCCTCCCTATCCCACCACTCTAGGTGGTCACAAAGCACTGAGCTGATCTCCCTGTGCTATGCGGCTGCTTCCCACTAGCTACCTATTTTACATTTGGTAGTGTATATATGTCCATGCCACTCTCTCAATTCATCTCAGCTTACCCTTCCCCCTCCCCATGTCCTCAAGTGCATTCTCTGCATCTGTGTCTTTATTCCTGTCCTGCCCCTAGGTTCATCAGAACCACTTTTGGTTTTTTTTAGATTCCATATTTATGTGTTAGCATATGGTATTTGCTTTTCTCTTTCTGACTTACTTCACTCTGTATGACAGACTCTAGGTACATTCACCTCAGTACAAATAACTCAAATTCGTTTCTTTTTATGGCTGAGTAATATTCCATTGTATATATGTGTCACATCTTCTTTATCCATTCATCTGTCGATGGACACTTAGGTTGCTTCCATGTCCTGGCTATTGTAAATAGAGCTGCAATGAACATTGGGGTACATGATTCTTTTTTTTTTTTTTTTTTTTTTAGTTTCTGCTTTATAACAAAGTGAATCAGTCATACATACACATCTGTTCCCACATCCCTTCCCTATTGCGTCTCCCTCCCTCACACCCTCCTTATCCCACCCCTCCAGGCGGTCACAAAGCACCGAGCTGATCTCCCTGTGCTCTGCGGCTGCTTCCCACTATCTATCTACCTTACGTTTGGTAGTGTATATATGTCCATGCCTCTCTTTCGCTTTGTCACAGCTTACCCTTCCCCCTCCCCATATCCTCAAGTCTGTTCTCAAGTAGGTCTGTGTCTTTATTCCCATTTTACCCCTAGGTTCTTCATGACATTTTTTTTTTAATTCCATATATATGTGTTAGCATACGGTATTTGTCTTTCTCTTTCTGACTTACTTCACTCTGTATGACAGACTCTAGGTCTATCCACCTCATTACAAATAGCTCAGTTTCGTTCCTTTTTATGGCTGAGTAATATTCCATTGTATATATGTGCCACATCTTCTTTATCCATTCATCCGATGATGGACACTTAGGTTGTTTCCAGCTCCGGGCTATTGTGAATAGAGCTGCAATGAACATTTTGGTACATGTCTCTTTTTGAATTATGGTTTTCTCAGGGTATATGCCTAGTAGTGGGATTGCTGGGTCATATGGTAGTTCTATTTTTAGTTTTTTAAGGAACCTCCATACTGTTTTTTAAAAAATAATGACTCTTCTAATAAAGGCACAAGTAATATTGATATGCCCTACTCCAATAAGACCTCATTTAACTAATTACATCTACAATGACCCTATTTCTAAATAAAGTCACATTCTGAGATTAAAGTGGTTAGGACTGGGACACATCTTTTGGGGGGACAAAGAGGAGAAAAGATGCAAAGACAGATATGCACTCCAGGAGAAGGTCATGTGATAAAAGAGACAGATTAGAAAAAATGCATCGATACACCAAGGAACACCAAAGACAGCTGGCAACTCCAGAAGCTGAGAAAGGTACGGGACTGTCCCCCTAGAACCTTCAGAGGAGGCATGGACCAGCTGACATCTTGGTTTTAGACTTCTAGCCTCCAGAATTGTGAAAGAATACATTTCTGCTGTTTTAAGCCAAAACAAAACCAAAACCAAAATAATGGATTCCACTGTCAATTACACACACAATAATGCAGCGCTCTACTCCGTGAGGGAAACAATGGCACACTTTTGTCTTATTTAAATTATTTTTTTACTGATGAATTCTAAAATCACTACCACAACAAAATCCCATAGTACGATTCCATGAAATACAATGGAAAATTATTTCAAAAGATTGCAGCAACGGGTGACATACGATAACATTTAGCAGGGCTACACTTAAAGCGCGCACACATGGGTTTGAGTGTTTGAAGCCACACATGAGTCTCCCTATGAAACAGCTGCCAGTAGGGCTGGTATAGAACAAAGCTCATCCAGAGCAAGAGAGACCATGACCTGTTTACATCCAGACTAGCCAGACAATACCCACAGTATCATTATCTTCACTTTGGGGCACCATAATTTAAGAGGGACATCAATTAACAGCAGCTGAAACCAAGGAGAATGACAAGATTTCTCACCATAAGGAACTGGTGAAGAAATATTTAATCTGGAGAAATCAGTATGTAAACAGGGCTTTGGAGCTGTCTTCTCATATTTCAAGGGCTGTCATGTGGAAGTAAGAGTAAATCAATCTTCAGAAATTAGAGCTAAGATCAGTGATGGATGTTAGACAATGGACCACTTGGCTCTATGAAAAGAAGACTGAGTCTCATTAGGACTTGCCTGCTTCAAATATAGGACTGGCCAAAAAGTTCATTCGGGTTTTTGAACCATCTTACAGAAAAACCCGAACGAACTTTTTGGCCAACCCAGTATGTCCCCAAATGGTCTTCTATGTTGCTTAGAGCCCCTGCCATTCATGTCACTTCTTCAGGATAAGGGAAGCTTTTCCAGAGGATTTCTATTACCAATCATCTAAAAAACATAACACCTCAAACCATTAGTTCCTACACACACATTTGTACAGATTAGTTTCATAAACTAGCTGCCACCTATCAAAGCAGAAAACAAGCCCCTAAAAGAATGGGACACCCAATCAATATAGCATAGAGGAACCTGCAAAGTGGGGTGTGTTCCAGGGAGAGAGCTTGGGAGCAAGGAACACGTTCGATAAGAAGCACCCACTGAAAGTTCTTCCTTCAAAGCCCCATTTGCAGACAAGAGGGATTTCTACCATACCCCCTTCCATTCCAAGATGAACTGCTCTAGAGAACCTCTTGGCTTTACACACACACACACACAAGTGCATGTAAAATAGGTGAATCTGTGCAATGACATTGTTCTAATGTCAATTTCCTGATGTGCTATAGTCACACAAGATGTTACCATTGGGGGAAACTGGATGAAGGGTACACAGGACCCCTCTGTACTATTTTTTGCAACCTGTTTCCAAATAAGTTTTTTTAAAAACCTTGATTTTAGTTGAATTTAATTTTTTTCATTTCCTTTATTTTTCAGAATGTTTACAAAATTTTTGACAATCTATAGATTCAATTATCAGTCACACTTACACAGGCCCAATATATCTGACACCAAGACAAGTGATCGGCTGTCCCTCCCCACACACTCTGTCCACCTGCTCTGTCACCCTCCCCGCACGAGATGACACACCCAAACCTGCCACTGGTGGCCACCCCTTCAGTGGGAGGGAAGGCATGGAGGCAGGAGAAGGACATAGATCAAGCAAAGAAAGAAAAAAGGAAGAAAGGGGAGACAGAAAAAGGAAAAGAGAACGAAGAGAAGCAAGCAAGAAAAGAAAGAAGAAAAGCCAGCGTTTGTCATTCAGAAAGATAAACATTTTACAGCCCAGCTTGACTGTGTCAAGAACACTTGTGTTTTAATAGTATGCCTGCAAGCTTTCAAAACAAGTGTTTACCTGTCACAATAAACAGTTATGAGTGAGGAACACAAAACAGAGAGAACCAGGAGCTGGCAGGCTGCCAGCCCTGCTGCGTGCCGCTCGGTGCTAAGCCTGTCATCCAGGCGACAGCAGCTCAGCGTCTCTCGTCCACAGTGAGGACTGCTATCACAGGTCACAGAGCCTCTGGGCTCAGGGGAGGCCAGTTAGAGCCAGAGGGGGTTGGGGGAACCCAGTCCTCAAAGGACACAGGGCAGCAGTTTCTGCCTTGAGGGCAGCCCCCAGGGACCTACAGGAGCCCACAGGTCCCAAAAGATGGGAACCTTCAGAGACTGCTGGAAAGAGCCTGGATGGAGAGCTGGCACACAAGAGGCCACACACTCCCCATCCTTTCTGTCCTTTAATCTTCACAACAGGCTCACGAGTGAGGTAAGTAAATAGCAGTGTCACACTTCTACTTTGATATTTATAACTTGCAACTGGGAGCTGGCAGCCTCATAAAAACTAACTTTTATGGAGTATGTTATACTGTAGGAAGAGCTTTCATACCCATCTGTCTCAGTTAATCCTCACAGTAATCACTTGATGTGGCTGGGCTAATAGTATCAGCCCCACTTTGAGGAAACTGACAAGATCACCTCCAAGCCTCGAAGTCCATCATCTAATAAACAGCCAAGCAAGAACTCCAACACACAAACACATGGCTCAAACGATCTATGGTTCTCACACCTGGGTGTGCAAAAGAATCTCTTGAGTCACTAGCTTAAAATGCCTTACTCCTAGGGTTTTATCAATAGAATCAGTAGATGTGGGCTGTGACTCAGGCATCAGCATTTTTTTTTTCTGCTAAATTGTTTTTATTTTATTTTATTTTATTTTTATTAGTTTCTGCTTTATAACAAAGTGAATCAGTCATACATATACATCTGTTCCCACATCCCTTCCCTCATGCATCTCCCTTTAAACATTCAGGAAGCCGACTGAGAGCCAGGTGACTCTGAAGCAGGTAATCAGGGAAGTGTAATTTGAGAAACAGCATCACTAAGAGAACAGCATGCAACCCAGCCCTTGTGAAGCTTCCATTTGGAGCTGAGCTCTCCCACATAGTAGCAACTAACCCTTGTGGCTATTGAACACTTGAGATGTGGCTAGTTCCATGTGTTGAAATGATATTTGGATATATTAGGTCAAATAAAAACGCATCACTAAAATAAATTCCACCCCTTTCATTTTACTTTTTAAAATGTTACCAGAAAATTTAAAATTACCTATGAGGGATGGATAAACAAAAAGGTCCTACTGTATAGCACAGGGAACTATATTCAATATCCTGTGATAAACCATAATGGAAAAGAATATGAAAAAGAATATATCTACATACAACTGAATCACTTTGCTGTACAGCAGAAATTAACACAACACTGTAAATCAACTATACTTCAATAAAATAGCCAAAAAATTTTTTTTTAATTTTTAATAAAATTACCTATGAGGCATGCATTAGATTTCTATCAGGCAGCCCAGGTCTAGAGGGGTCCAAGAAGCATATGAAAGGCAAATTTAAACACATTACAGCAGATGGCTAAGATAGAAGTATAACGAGGTGAGTCCAATAGCTCTGAGAAGACTCCCAGGAGGTGTTTCCTCTTTGCCCGATTTAGTCCCAAAAATGAGCAGAAGCACAGAGGGAAGGCAGGGAGCAGAAGGAAGCAGAAAGAACAGCATCGATTCATGATGTGTTCAAGGCACCAAACTGCTTGGTATTACTCTGAAGGGACCAAAGATGGAGCATGAGAGGCAGGCAGAAGCCCATCAGTGAAGTCTTAAAAGCCAAGCCAAGAAGCCTAGGGATGGTCTTGAGCAAAACAGACAGTCACGGAAGGCACTGAGGAGAAATGAAACATGGTCCAAACTGACACTGAGACCATTCGCTCTGGCTGCAGTCTGAAGGATGGATGTAAAGGTAACAAAATGAACATCAGGAAACCAGTTAGTCAGTTACAACAATAGACCAAGTGGGAGTAATAAAGGCCTAAATTAGAGCAGTGGTTGGAAACTCGGAGAGAAGACAGAGAATCCAAGAAATTCAAGAAGTGCTTAGGAGATAAAACCTGGCGGAGCTTGGTGATTGACTCCATCTGGGCAAGGAGGGGAGGGAGTCCGGGCTTTGGTGATGGTGAGGGTGGCTGGTGACCACACAAACTGAATCTGGGAGCTTAGGAGGCAGACCCTTTGCGTGTTCATGTGGAAGGGGATATTAATTTCATCATGTATAGGCTGCACACTGCAGAGGCCCATGTGACTTTCACATAGATAGGCTCCCTAGAGAATAAGCAGGATACATGAGCTCTAAGTTCAGAGATGAGCAGGATGGTGTTCATATTTGGGAATCATTTGTGTACAGAGAGTAATCAAAACCAGGGGAGCGGATTGAAATTCCAAAGGGAGAGCAAGACATGGAGCCAAGTACAGAATCTTGGGACTCCAAAGTGTTTGGTCCTGAAACTCACATTGTTTAGTCTACATGTTGACACAAACTCAATTGACTCATCCCAACCCCTGCCCCCCACCAACCACTATCCCCACCGCCAAACCAAATGCCTTTCGTCTGAACCAACTGGCTCAGGGGATTTCACAGATCCAGGACAGGAAGCCACTTCTGAGACCCTTGACTGTGTTGCTGCTATGACAGTGGTTGGCATTGTGGCTTTGCCTAGGCAAGCTCAGTAAGAGTTAGGAAAAGACATTATAGTCCTCTATTTCCAGAATTTAGTACACATTTTTTTTTCCTTGAATGCTGAAGTTACACAGAAAAGTACGTCACTGAGCTTTTTCATGTCTTTTCAAGTGTTTTAATAGAATATAATTTCCTAAGGACATGGATACATATTCAAAATTCTTTAGCATCTTCATCCAAGTCCTGCTTTTAGGGATTAGCGAGTGCCAGATACTTAGGAAGATACAGTCTCTTGAAAAGTAGGCTTTCAATAAATATTTATGGGAAAAAAATCTATACCCCATCAAAATACATTGAATTATCGTGAATGAATGAGATGGCTATTCTGTTAAGTGGCCTTGAGCTATATCAATAGGAGTATTAAAATAGCTACTAACTATTCAAGTCTCCCTAGATAAACCACCCTGTCCCATGGTTCAGATATTACTGCACAACAGTTACTCCCAAATTTATACTTTCATGATCTCTCGTTTAAGTTCCAAACATGTGCTCCCCATTGCCTACTTGGGCTTTCCACTTCCACCTGTATTAATAGAAGAAATCACAAAGTTAACATAAGCAAAACAGAACACTTAGATTTTATCTTCAAAACTGCTCTTCCTTCCTCTTCCCTAGTTGCTCAACCAAAAGCCTAGGAGGCATCCTCAGCTCCCCTGCATCCACCCCGGTACCCTCCTGTTGGTCATTCATCCTCACTGCCAATGACAAATCCCTCGTCCAAGTCACCCGTGGACTATGGCAATGGCCTTGTTCCTGGCTTCCCTGCTTCTTCTCCTGGCTCCTAGACTCCATCCTCCAGTCTTTGGTCAAAAGGAGCTTTTGAAAATGTAAATCAGTTTGAGTCACTCCCCACCTCCTCCTCTATCCCAACTCCCTTTATTTAAAACACTTCAGTGACTTTTTAATTGAATTTGCAATAAAACCCAGACTCTTGAGCGGGGTCTCCAACTCCCTACAATATTTGAAAGTGGCTTCCACCCTGATATAATTTCCAAGCTTTTCCTTTTCTTCCTGTCTTCACTCTGACTCTCCCGTCTGCACAGAATTTCCTTCATAGGACTGACTCCTTCTTGTTATTCATAATTCAACTTAAATAACACACTCCTCGGAGGTACCGTCCCTAATCACCTAATCTAATTTTAGCCCGTAAGGACTAGCTCTACCCTATATCAAAACATAATGTAAAGCCTGTATAATTAAAACAGTGTGGTCCTTGCCAACGAATACAGAGATAGACCAATGAGCCAGAATAGAGAACCTAGAATAGACTCAGCTACATATGGAAATTCAGTACGTGATAAAAACCCATCTCACATCCCTAAGGAAAATACGGCTTTGCAAATAAGTGATGTTGGAACAACTGGAGAGTCATGTGGGAAAAGATAAAATGGTAACCCTTTTCGTGCCCTTCCCTTTGAGAGGCTGTGAGCTCACAATAGCAGGAATTGTGTATTAATCCTGGTGATCTCCGTAGTAAACACACAATAAATGCATGCTTATTGCATAGTGTTTAGGAGTCTAGCTTCTGAATCACTTTTTGGGGTTCAAATTCTGGTTTTACCACTGTGGCCCTTGGCAAGATATTGTACACCACTAATCTTCAGATTTTCCATCAATAGTGAACAGGGGGAGAGAGAGAGAGAGAGAACTTGTCTTTTGGGGTTGTGTTAAAATAAAACATGTAAAGCATTTAGCACGATTCCTGGAGTTCTGTATGTGCTCAACAAATGTTGGTTACTGTCATGAACACAGGGCCAGAAAAAACAATGGCTTTGACATTTTAGTTTTATTTTCTTTATTGTTAGCATGATCATTATTAGTTATTGTTTCTGAAAAGAACGAAATGTTAAAAAGAACTTTCCAACTTTACCATGACCTTCAGCTTCTTTGAGCCTTGGTTTCCTCACTTATTGAATAGGAATGATAACATGCAGCTTACAGGTCTTGACAAGAGTTAGAAGAGGATGTGTATTTAAAAATCAACTCTCTACAATTTTAAAAAATCAGGGTTTGGAGCATAGAAGATATTTCATTGTTGGTACCCTTCTCCTTTCCCTCCCTCCACATTTCTCAATAGCAAACAGTGTCATGAACAAGCTCAAAAAAGCAATTGCCTGCTCTCTGCCGATCCAGGTTTGAGAGCCAGTCCTGCTCTGGGTAGGAGAAAATTCCAGGAATCCTCTACCTGTGCAGCAGCTGGGCATCTCATCAATGTGGGTCTAGTCCCTGTCTGACCACAGTCCACACCTCCAGGAGGTGATGGCTGTCTTTGCCTGTTTGTCTGGATTTCTGCCTCAAAACTCCCATTGCTCAAATCTGTCCATACAGGAGTCCTGCTCAGTTCTGCCCAGTTCTCCTTGGGCTCTAAGTTCACCTTCTAAACTTTATCGCTCATGCTCACCCCTGTGCCCTGCCTCTGTCCCACTGCAGCCCTGCAAAGCCTGACAGCCCAGCTGCACCCCTCCTAGCCTCTGGATTCCTGCCCCCAAGGCCTGGCTCTGCGAAGGGCCCAACTTCCATCCTTGCAGTTCCTTTTAAGACTGGTTTTTTCTAAAGGCTGGACAAGGAGATTTGAGAATCTCTGTTAAACAATCCAAGAAAAAATATTCCTATAGAAGAATGCTCTAGGAAGTTTGCACTGTGATTCCCAGACAGAGCATCTTGCTGTATAGCCAGGCTTAACATCGCTCAGCATCGGAGCAGCAGAGATGAGCAAAGACTAAATAAAACAATAGGCTCAGGCCAAAAGGTCAGAGTCCTCAACCATTAGCACCCACATTACCAGCCCAGGGCAGAGATTGCTCCGCTGAAAGTCACTTAAAAATGCACTTCAAGTCACAGAGATGTTCTGCTTTTAGGAAAGCAGTTGAGTCCCCAGGTCCTCCAGGAGATCAAAGGACACTCTTTGTCCTTTAATGAATAAGCTGTTAAAGAATAAGAGGAACAACTGGATTCTGAAGTGAGAGAACAATTAGGCACCAGCATCATTTCCAGCAGGTTGCACGCTGAACCATACTTAGAAACTGGAGAAAACCCAGCAGCACACATATGATTTAAGGAGACGGAGCACAGTTTGTTACTAAGAATGTAAAATACAGCTGGTTTTCCATTGCTCAGCCCAGAGTTCCCATGGACTTGTTCCCTGATTGGAATCTTTAAAGGAGCGCTGGTACTGAAACCAAGCAGGGCCCTGTGGGACCCTCCTGGGTACAAATCCTTTCCATGTTCCCCATTTCTTGTTTGTAGGAAAAAGACTTCAGCCTCCTAGACCTTCCCTGAGTACCAAAGGGCAGGTTCAAACAGTTGCTAATCAGGGAAGTGAGGGAATCCAGAAAGAAAGGAAGAGCAATAAAGAAAGAGTGCAGCCATGGGGCAGGGTCCTGGTTCCTCCTCAACAAATAGACATAAGCAATATCTTTGAGTTCTTCTGCAAGAACTAAGATCCCCACCCAGGTGGAGGATGGAAAGTTCAGGCTGAGCACAAGATTCCTGGAGCACCGCCCTGTTACCTCACCACCAACCAATCAGAAGAAAGTCACACACCCTGCAGCCCTCACCCCAGATTTTGTCTACAAAAACTTATCCCTGAAAACCATTGGGGATTTCATTTTTTTTTTTAAGCACAAGCCACCCATTCTCCTTGCTTGGTTCTGCTGTAAACCTTTCTCGGCTCCAAACTCCAACATTTCAGTTTGTTTGGCCTCACTGTGCATCAGGCACATGCATTTAGTAACGGTGTGACTAGGAGACATTTTGCCCTCCCCAGAGTGTACCTCACCCCAACCATTACTGGATGTTCTTGAATGGCTTACACAGTTCTGCCACAAGATACTGGGTATTGGCATCAAATGGTCATCATCAGTCCAGGCCTAGTTCACCTAAACTTGAAGCAATTTTGAGTCTACTAGTGCAGTTGCAAGGAGAGGGAAGGATAGAACGTGAGGATTACAAGTAAAGCTGTTAGGGAACCCTTGGCCGAAACTGCCTGCCTTGACCAGGCAGGATGATAACCACTTGCATGAGTTGTCTCAAAACAAGAGGTCCCAATAAGGAACACGGTGCTGCCACCAGAAACTAACCAGGAGAATTCGGGAGGGGCCTAAAGGAGGCAGGAGACGCTAGTCCATATGTCTTACCAATCTCCCAGAGTCCTTCGTGCTGGAATCCATCTTGGCTGAGAGATGCGTGCACCACCAGGAAGGATCCTAAGTCAGACCAAATGTGGGCCAAGCAAGATGATTGGCCAGAGACAACCTGGAAACTAACCCCATCACCATAAACCCCTAGACTGTGAGCCATATGGCAGAACACTTCTGGGCTCCCTTACCCTGCTGCTCTTGCCCGGGCCCCCCTTCTCAATAAAGTCTCTTGCTTTGTCAGCATGTGTGTCTCCTCGGACAATTCATTTCCGAGGGTTAGACTAGAGCTCATTCTCAGGCCCTGGAAGGGGTCCCCCTTCCTGCAACAAAGCCAGAGGAGATAGAGGCTAGAAAGTAGGGAAGCTGTAGGTAAAGAGGGAAGAGAAGCCACCAGGATTAAAGGAGATAGTTCATACGTGGTTGCTGAAAGCTCGGGGTGACTCCTACAATTGAGATAATTGCTAAGAATGTTATGTCCAGCTTCACAGTTTACACTTTAATTCCTGCCATCACCTCTGGGTGAGAGGTTCTGCCCATTCACACATGGTCTGAGGTTTTCCAGATCTCTTTGTCTTTGGCTGTGATGAAACTGGACACAGGTCCTCAGGAGAATCTACTGACCTAAGTCCTCCAAGGTGGAAGGAAAGGATAGAATTACAAGCCTGGGAAAGAAGCCTTGGAAGTCCATCTTTCTAAAGTCCTCAGCAAAGCATTTTGTGTAAAGAGATGCTAAATAGATGCTGGTTCTGGAATTTTTGGAGGTGGGTGAGAATTTTCTGGATCACCAGCTACAACAGCACTAATGATTATTTACTGTATACTTGCAGGGAGGCTGGCACATCACCCGGTACCAGGTGCCTGCATCCTACACCCTTCCTTGCCCCTCAGCTGAGCAGAAAACAGGGGTTATCTTTAAACTAGAGGCAGAAAATAATAAAAGCTTCATGTAACATGTTCACCTTTATACCATTAAAGAGAGAAAGGCGGGAAGGGAAGAGGAGAAAGGTATCCCAATAAATACCCTAAGCCTACAACAGACCATTTAGAGCAGATGTCCCCAACCCCTGGGCCACTGACTGGTACCAGTCCGCAGCCTGTTAGGAATGGGGCTGCATAGCAGGAGGGGAGTGGCAGGTGAGCCAGTGAGGCTTCATCTGCCGCTTCCCATCCCTCCCCGTCGCTCGCATTACCCCTTGAACCATGACCCCCAATCTGTGGAAAAATTGTGTTCCAGCCCCTGGTGCCAAAAAGGTTGTGGAGCTTCCCAAACTCCCACCTCCATCTCTCGATCATTTTCACTGCCCTTACCTTCAAGATCTGTTACTCTCCCAGATAAGGAGGACTTTACTTTTCAGAAACTGAACATAACAAAAATAGATTAATTAGGCTGCAATTATTCCCATAACAAAAGGATCCCTGGCTTCATAAAAGATTTGACTATGGGGTTCATTTAAATAGAGCAATTTCCTTCTATTTTTCAAATATGATTAGATTTACATGCAACTTCTCTCAGGCAAAATGAAATCCAACTATAATGGGATTTTTCCAATATCTCTGTTGAATTACAAGTTGCCAGAATTTATAAACTTCAGTGCTTCAGGGTTCAAATCACAGTGGCCCAGCGTTCATACATAACGTGAAAAGATGGAGAGAGAACTGGACAGAGAGGCCCGGTGGCAGTCCTGGCAGCAACTCACGTGGCCTTGGGCCCATCACATCTCTACTGTATGCATCAGTTTCCTTACGTGTTACATGACAAGGTAGGGCTAGATTTCTTCTCTGAATTTTTCAAGGTCCAGGAATCAGTGAATTATTATTCAAGTTCCTGTTTGTGATTCCCCCTCCCTTGGATTAATTCAGAAGAACTGGATGCACTTAAGGATGCATTTCCACTCAACAGAATTTACCTGCCAGGCTCTGAGTGCAAGTGAGACAGACATAAATGCAGTACGGAGACCACTTCCTGAAAGCTGACAGAGCATAAAGGAATATGGAAGGCAGGCTATAGGCAAAAGCAGAGAAAAGGTATCTCTACCTGGGTGATAGCAGAGTGCACCAGAAAACATCTAATCTAATTCTTGAATCAAGGCAGACAAGGCAGAGCATGGTGGAAGGTTTCTAATGGAAACCTTAAACACAGTGTTAGCTCTGCCCAAGCGTTAACTAGTGATCCATCCTAGCTTAACTCTTCAGCTTCCCAAACACACCAGCAAATCTTCTGATGAATCTTAAGGGAAAAATTTTCCCCATAGGTTTCTACCATCCCAGGGAGAGAGGTTGGAGAAATTTTCCCATTCCAATAGCAATTATGATAAACTTTCTTTCAAACTGTGTGAACTTCTGATCAAGGTCTAGGAAGCTGGATCCATTCATTTTAATGGATTGCTGGAACAGTCTGAACAAGAGATCTTGCTAATAAGGCCTTACCTGAGTAAGATGCCATGCATCCTTCTGAGCGGGGAAAAAAAATCCTTGGGAAACAAACAAAAAAAATGCTTGGCATGTTAAGGCCAAATTCAGAGGAAAAATCACTCTGGAATCTCTGGTTTTCTCAAGTCACAATTTACAATCTACATTTCAAGGTCAATTGAACCACTTGATGGCCAATTTGGGGACAAGGAAAGAGCTACATGAGGAATTATAAATGGGCATAAGGGTTCCTGACACCAACCAGATTCGCACAGCCACACTCGACTGAGTCTGTAATGATCTCAGGTCATTCCAAAAAGTGCAGGTCAAAGGGGCTCTCTGAGCACAGGGACTGTTGATTTAACACCAGCCTGGTGACATCCATTCTGCTCACTCTGTGGGTGGACTTCCCACGTGGGGACACAGCTCTAATGAGCTGTGAGGGGGGAATCGGGATTTAAAACATATGTGGAAACCTGACCCTTCTCTGACAGCCTGGGGATCCATTTTCCATTCTGAAACATCCATCCTGTTTTAGAGACAACACCCTAGGTATTCAGATGGATCATGATTGGTGGAGGCATGAAAGGGACCATCATCCATGGAGATGGGGGAGTCATTCACGGAATCATCTGCGGGAAAGGATTAGGGGAAGGTGCCTGAGGAACCAGAGGAGAGAATTGGTCTCTGTCCATGTTCAAACATAATGCTTATCACTGTGAATGGTTAAGGGAAGCCACAACTTTTTTGAATGTAGGGAGAAAAAATCTATCTCCAAGTTTACACTAAGCGCCTCCGTAGGTATTCAAATATGAATTTATTTGGCTAAATTCATTTGGGTGCCATCACTTGAAGAGGGGTAGCCAAAATGCGTGAAAGGAGTCAAAAAGTACAAACTTCCAGTTATAAATAAACAAGTCATGGGGATGTAATATACAGCATGGGGACTAGAGTTAATACTGTATTGTGTATTTTGAAAGTTGCTAAGAGAGTAGATCTTAAAAGTTTTCATCACACACACAAAAAAGATCTGTAACAATGTATGGTGACGGGTGTCAACCAGACTTATTGTTTTGATCATTTCATAAAATATACAAATATTGAACAGTTACGTTGTACACCTGAACTAATATATTATTGTGTGTCAGTTATACCTTAATAAAAATAAAATAAAATCAGTCCATAAAAGACAAACAAGTAAATAATATTACAGTACAAAAAGGGAAAACAAGGACTTCCCTGGTGGCGCAGTGCTTAAGAATCTGCCTGCCAATGCAGGGGACACGGGTTCGAGCCCTGGTCCGGGAAGATCCCACATGCTGCGGAGTGACAAAGCCTGTGCGCCACAACTACTGAGCCTGTGCACCACAACTACTGAAGCCCGTGTGCCTAGAGCCTGTGCTCCACAACAAAGAGAAGCAACCACAATGAGAAGCCCGCATACAGCAACGAAGAGTAGCCCATGCTCGCCACAAATAGAGAAAGCCCACGTGCAGCAATGAAGACCAAAAATAAATTTTAAAATTTAAATAAATAAATAAAATCTATTTTAAAAAAGGGGGAAATAAAGTACTGTATTAATATTTCTTAATTACACTAACCCATTTTTACAAAATGGGAAGACTTACATCTATTTATTGGTCTGACACAGTGATGAATAATAACATTATGGTTTAATAATGAATAAGAATAACAACTTTAAAAAATTAGATTTTAATTTTAAAGATATTATTCCCACTTAATAAAATATTTCATCACTGAACTAAAATTTGAATTTAGCAAATAAAAATATTACACTTTGCAAAAAAAATTAAGAGTAGAGATAAGGAAAAGATTAAGTATTTTTCTTTAACTTGTCTACTCTCTGGGAAATTCAGGCATAGCAGAAGAGAAAGCTGGATTTCTAGAACTTGAAAAAAAAAAGTTACTAAGACTTATCTTTGCAGAATTTGTCTTAAGATTATGAAATGTTATAGCAATTGTCCCCAAATATTTGAAGACTGGAGTAGATATGGCTGCATCAGAATCACCAGGGACATTTATTAGAAATGCGGATCCTTAAACCCCATTTCCCAAGATTTGAGTTTAGTGAGTCACTGGTAGCTCAATCTTCTCACTGCTCATTTGAGGAAAGTGAGCTGTGGAAACTATATTTGTCTTTCTTGATCAATCTCATTAAGTTGTTGTTGAGAAAGGCAGAGTGTAAGTGCATGTGAAATGATGCAGCTGGCTCAAGACTGAGCCATGATCCATCCAATGTTCTTTCCTGTGCTCTTTTTTTTTTTTTTTTTTTTGTCCATCTGGAGGACTTCCTTCCTCTTAAGTCTCCTGCTTGTCTAGCTGAAACACCCAGTTACTTGAACGTCATATAGTCTGCCCCTGAACCCAAAGCAGGACCTGTGTTCTTGCATTAAACCCTACAGCTCAATGCTGCACTTCATCAAAGCCCATGCTCGGCCACTACGCTCACACGTGCCCCTAATAGTTTGTGACACCCTGTTACTACAGTGCCTTTACGAGCTTCAAGGAAAATTACATTTTAAATTATAGCATACAGGCATAATGGAAAATCGAATTGTAGCAATGACAGTTTATTTATCAATCATTTATTATTTTGATTTATAGGGTGCCCAACTTGATTTAAAGGTAGCTAATGTTTAAAAATCTCAAGGCACCCATACAACCACATACACATTGAAAGCAACAAAGTGAATAACTCCTGCTTTTCTGCAGCTCATCTTTCCCACACCGAAGGCTGAAGCTAGAAGCACAACGAGGTCGATCCCGGGGACCTGCAGGCAGCATCTCGGAACGTCTTAATATCAAGTCCCATTGATTATAGAACCTAGCAGATGTAAACTGCCAATGTTAACATAGAGCCAGGGTCTGTCATATTAATATTTCTGTGTCCCAAGTTCACAGAGCTTGAGAATTTAGAGGTAGAAGGGACTTCCAGAGGTGACCTGATCCCCACACCCCATCCTCCTCCTTCCTTCTAAGGAGGTGCCTTTAAGATTCTCAGAAAGGGGCATATAGGTGCAGGTCAGTAGCCCTTCAAATGCAACCCACTCCATGGTATAATTTCCCATGGCCTTGCTTCAAACCTTTCCTCTCTGCCAATCCTCCCTGGCTTTTGCTCCAGGCTCTGAGTACCTCTCTGACTCTCAAATTCATCCTTACTTGAGTCTGGTATGTCCTGCCAAGCCAGGCTCTGGTCCTGGCCCACCCCTTCCTGGGCTTAACTTTCACATCCCAGGGACATATTCTACCTGACACTAGACTTCACTTTGCCCTGACTTGCCACTTTACTGTCCCCATACTGGCTCTGGAAGCTCTGAATGACCTCACCATGGAGCAAGACCCCAGTTAAAAGTCTTGGGAATACAGCCACTGTGGAGAACAGTATGGAGGTTCCTTTAAAAACTGCAAATAGAAGTACCATATGACCCAGCAATCCCACTACTAGGCATATACCCTGAGAAAACCATAATTCAAAAAGAGACATGTACCAAAATGTTCATTGCAGCTCTATTCACAATAGCCCAGAGATGGAAACAACCTAAATGTCCATCATCAGATGAATGGATAAAGAAGATGTGGCACATATATACAATGGAATATTACTCAGCCATAAAAAGAAACGAAATTGAGCTATTTGTAATGAGGTGGGTAGACCTAGAGTCTGTCATACAGAGTGAAGTAAGTCAGAAAGAGAAAGACAAATACCGTATGCTAACACATATATATGGAATTTAAGAAAAAAAAATGTCATGAAGAACCTGGGGTAAAACAGGAATAAAGACACAGACCTACTAGAGAATGGACTTGAGGATATGGGGAGGGGGAAGGGTAAGCTGTGACAAAGTGAAAGAGCGGCATGGACATGTATACACTACCAAACGTAAGGTAGATAGCTAGTGGGAAGCAGCCGCATAGCACAGGGAGATCAGCTCGGTGCTTTGTGACTGCCTGGAGGGGTGGGATACGGAGGGTGGGAGGGAGGGAGACGCAAGAGGGAAGGGATATGGGAACAGATGTATATGTATAACTGATTCACTTTGTTATAAAGCAGAAACTAATAAAAAATAAAAAATAAATAAAAAAAAAGAGATACACAGTCAAAAAAAAAAAAAAAAGTCTTGGGAAGTCTGAAGTCCCAGACTTGCGGTAGCAACTAAATCAAAATCAGAGTCTTCAAGATGGAGCTGTGCCTACAGGCCAACTTCAGGGGTCATAATAGGATTTTCCAGAGTTTCCAGTTCAAGTCAGCACATACACACATGCCAGGCACCAAGCTTACCCGGGCCCTGCCATGAAGGGGTTTTCCCAGACGAAAACTTGTTCGAATCCCTGGTCTTCCACCTTCAAAGGCAATATTCTTCCCATTACACCCTACTATTCTCCAGTTCAACATATCCCACTTTATTTGCTTTGTTCAACCACCTTGTTTGGAAAAGGGCTTAGGTTCTCTAAGCTGTCACTGTGAGAACAGAACTCTCATTTCATTCTTCAGGGCTTTGATATTTATCTACTAAAGAGGGATATGATCTGCTTCCAAATATTAGAACACTTGGTTGTCAATAGAAGTCTAGTTTCCAAGTGCCTTGATCACTTATTAATCATCACTTCTTGAATGATGCTAAAATGGTCTGTAAAGACTCATCCTCTTCCCGCAGTGAGAGAGACTGATCTCTGAAAATAACTGGTGGCTGAATCATCTGCCTTCTTAAGCAGCATGTGGACCCCTCGTGATTCACAGTGGAACTCCCCTCAGTATATATTTCTTGCAATAAAAATGTAAAGGTTTGTTAAGAATATGGGAAAATTGGAGCTCTTTGTACGCTGTCAGTGGGCATGTAAACTGGTCCACTCCTCTGTGCACAACGGTTCGGCAGCTCCTCAAAAAGTTAAACATAGAATTACCATATGACTCAGCAGTTCCACTCCTAGGTAAACAGCCATTTTAAAAACGGGCACCCACATTGCTTTTTGTTTTGCAATGGATGATCATGAAATACTGAGAAATACAAATACTCCCCTCCTAAAAAAGGGAAAGACACGCTTTCCATTTATTTTCAACTAGAGGTAACTTAGATTAACAATTGAGAGTATATTATTTGTCACATATATATGTATATAAAATTAAATTTATTCTACTAAAATTAAAAAAGAAACCAAAACAGGTATTCAAACAAGTACATGTACACGCATATTCACACCGGCCAAAAGGTAGAAACAGCCCAAACATCCATGAGCAGGTGAATATATAAACAAATGGTGGTGTATCCATACCATGGAATATTAGGCAGCCAGAAAAAGGAATGAAGTACTGACACATGCAACAACATAGATGAGCCTTTAAACATCATGCCACGTGATAGATGCCAGACACAAAAGGTCACATATGGTACAATTCCACGTACACAGACAATCAAGAATAAATAAATCCACAGAAGCAGAAGTCAGGTGGGTAGTTGCCAGGGGATAGTGCAGGGAGGCGCAGGATAAAATTGCTTAACTGGGACAGGTTTCATTTTGGAGTGATAGAAATGTTTTGGAGCTAGGTAGAAGTGGGAGTTGCATAACCTTGTGAATGTACTAAATGCCATTAAATTGTTCACTTTAAAATGATTAATTTTATGTTTGGTGAATTTCAACTCATTATTTTTTAAATTAAGCAATAGATGAATTCACTCACCTTATGATAATGAGTTCCACTGCTAGTGTACATCGTAGAGATTCTTTTGCTAGTCTTATTTTTGTCTTTTCGTCTGAAATAAAGGGAGTCTCTAACAGGTTTTTAAAAGGCATTAAAACCTGCCCAAAGAGTCAAAGCCAGTGTCTTCCTCAGGCCTTGCACAAATGCAGCTGCTTTGAGCCTAAGTCTTAGAACCTGCCAGCAGGATGCAGACCTAGCCCAGTCAAGTTTGATCAGCCTGCCCTCAGGCTCAGGACTGGGTAGGTCATCGTTGGCCTAGAGGGATGTGCAGGGTATAAAGGGGAGGTGCTGCGTCAAAGGCTAGTAGTTGTGCTATTCACAGAAAAACTGTAATTATGAAAAAGCGGCTGGTGGGCTGAGTCCAGTTCTCGGAGCTCCCGGATCTTAGATTCTAGTCTGGGACACAGACACTAAACCCAATAACAACTCAGTGAATACGGAAGTTAGGTAAGTGTTCTTGACTAGAGAAGCTTGCTTTCTAGACAAGAAACCAGAATAATGTGCTCAACGGTGGGAGGGGAGTGGGGTGGCGGGTGGCATGAGTTAGGTAGGGGAAACCCTCTCTGAGGAGGTGACCAAGATTTGGGCTCAGACCCAAACACTGGGGAAGAGAATTCCAGGTGGTAGAATAGAAAGTGCAGAGGCTTGAATGCAGGAGTCCCTTGGGGGCAGGTTATTTCCCTCTCATGGCTGCTAAAAGCAAACGTGTCCGCTCTACTCACATGGACAACTGCTCCAACACAGAGAGGGAACGAAGCCGTGTGGATCTTGGGCACAATCCACCACAGACTTCACAACAAGAGGTAACTTGTGGCACCCCCTTCCTGTGATTATCAAGGCCAGCATGAGATGCTTTCATGGTATAGAGCCTCCAGGGGGGTGAAGCAGGAAGGTCCATTCAGCAGCTGCTGTATCCGGCGGGGGATGGATGCACACCCTCCAGCTGTACAATTGAACCAAATCCCTAGCAGGGGAGTCTACGCCTTCACAGCAGCTACAGAGCCAGGTGGGCCCCGTGCACAGGGACCCGCAGTGATGCAGAGACACGGCCATCAGGTGCACGGGGGTGTGAGCAAAGCCGGAAGGGGCCCGTGGGCCTTCCTTGGCAGGGCAGGCCTGGCGGTCTGAGCCAGACGAGATATCCTCCCCCTGCAGGCTGCAATGTAGCCTGCCCCCAACATCAGTGAGAGAAAGGGACGCCAAGCGATCTGGGAAAGGCCTCTAAACACAGCTCTTTCTTCCATGTTCCATGCTTTTCATTTTCACAGAGGCAGGTGAACAAACCCTAGGCCCGTGGCGGCAGCAGCAAACCCTACTTTCCCAGATTTCCATGTCATGTTCTTATTTTAACCAAATCAGGCCACCTAGTTGGAAATAGCCTCTGTGTCACATCTGATCCCTGCTGGAGCGTTTCCACTGTTCCTGGGCGTGAGGCAACACCCCCTAGCTGGTGATCAGGAGCGGGGCGTGGGGGGTGAAGCAGGAAGGCCTGGCATTTCAGAACCAGCCTCAGGCCACCTGTGTGCACACGCAGCTGCTCTGATTTGCACCAGCTCAGGCACGCAAAGCCTCCTGTCTTTCAAAACGACTTTCTCCATTGGAAAACCCAAGGGGAACTTGACCACCAAATGCCTTCCCAGGAACCCCATCCTCTACTCTAGTCTGTGTTTCTATTCATTTTTCTGGAAATCATCTCTTCCAGGAGTTCTGCCTGGATGCCCTTCAAACCGCCTGCTCTCTCACAGCAGCCCCCTCCAGAGCAACACCATGATGAATCGACTTATGTCCTCCTTTTTCACTGTCATTTTAAAAAATGGGTAATGGAGGAAAAGTGTTCTTTTTTTTTTTGCCGTACGCGGGCCTCTCACTGTTGTGGCCTCTCCTGTTGTGGAGCACAGGCTCCGTACGCACAGGCTCAGCGGCCATGGCTCACAGGCCCAGCCGCTCCACGGCATGTGGGATCTTCCCGGACCGGGGCACGAACCCGTGTCCCCTGCATCAGCAGGCAGACTCTCAACCACTGCGCCACCTGGGAAGCCCCTGGAAAAGGGTTCTTAATTAGGCTATTTCTCAAACTTAGAAATAAGAAACTTCTCAAAAGCAAGCAACTTATTTAACTAGTATTCTTGAGCCCTTTATTTAATATTAGATGTATTCATTTATTTGCCTTATTTAACCTCCACAACAAACCTGCAATGCAGATGTTTTCACTGACTTTTAAGATAACGGAATTGGTCCAAAGTCACGCAACTGGAAATGTGCCATCAGGGATCCTGGTGCCCAGGCCAGCACGGTTTCCATATACCTGGCCTCCTCTTCCCTGATGTCCCTTCTGTCCTGCTCATGTAGGTGCTAAGTAAACATTGATGAACTGGTAGCAGAGAAATGTGGGCCAGGCTAGTCGACACCGGTTTTTAGAGTTCAGGAAAGAGAAACTACCATTCAACTGCTAACAGCAACTCTGTCCTACTAGCTCATCCCACCTCCCCAAGGTTACAGGTCATCTGGATTTGTACTCAGTTGATTCTGAAATGCTTAAATTAGTAAAAATAGCTCTTCGCCCTTCACATGACCTGAGACACAGTGAGCTCTTGGTCTCCTGCTGAGTCCAGAAATGAGGAGAGGGCATCAGCCCTGTCCCCCCGCAATCCCAACCAGGATCCTTGAATATCCCCTCAGCCACCTGGGACAGATGGGTCTTGAAGCCCTGGTACATCTTCCAGGAGGGCTCTTTACCTCCCAGGCCTGGACCCCAAGGGGAGGAGGATTCCAGACAAAGCTCTGATCAGAAACCCATCGTAGGGTTTGGTCATTGATAACTAAGGTCTAGGAGCTCTTGGAGGCCAATTTCCAAGATGGCACCAGAGGAAAAGCGGCTGAGATGGAAACTGGGTCCAATTAGTGGCAATTCTTAGTGTCACCACGTTGCCTTGCACCCTGCTTAATGTAGTGTCGACTCATTGTACTACACCAGCCAACCGCTGGGGGCAGTCAAGCTGTCAGCCACAGTTTTTAAAGGAAGATCAGATTCAGGGACAAAAGGTGGTGACAAGAATTCAAGGCAGAAGCTGTGACTCCAGATGTATTTCCGAGGACAGCGTCCAGCTCTGAAAGGGACCCTGGGAAGACCCAGCAGCCCCGCGTCTCAGCATCGGCCTCCACCCGTCCTCTGGCCCTAGTATCTGACCCTTGGTGCCCCCGGGTTTCTCTGAGGCACTTGGTGGAGAGGCAGGGGCTGAATAATGGGAGAAATGGGCAAACAGCACTGCCGCTTTTAACTGTGATTGTGAACTTGTCATTTAGCTTCTCAAAACCTCCATTTTCGCCGTCCGTAAAATGGGACGAGCCATGACCCCTCCACGAGCTGGCTGTGAGATCTAAAGAGATCAACGCGTGTCAACGAGCCAGCCCAGGGTCCAGCAAATGGGACGTGCTTGATAAATGTCATCTGTCTTCTCTCCAATTCCACCATCCTCATTGGGCAAGTCAGAGACCAGCTAGGTTTGCTGAGAATCGGAGGAGGACTCCTCTTCAGGGGAGGTGGAGGGAACTGCAGAGGAGACCTGGACAGGTAAGCAGTGCAGAGGAGGCGGGCGTCATTAGGAGATAATTGACTGGAGAGAAGCCACACAGCCCAAGGTGAGCCACAGGGCACTTTACACATCAGTAAGGTCGATTGTCAGGGGATGCTGCCTTCCTCGGTGGTGCTATTAACCTATATTGCTCTTATTAACCTTTCAGATGAAGAATCTTTCAAAAATAATTATATTAAAGCACAATTCTCTGTGAGTTTAAAATATGTGAATGTTCCATTTCCGTACTCTTGTGTCATCAGATAATGAACACCTGATTGCCCGCTTCCACGACGAGGTTTTTAATCAGAATACTTTCCTTTCTCTGCTGCAGGCTCAGGCCAGTCCTGGGAGCTGGGGAAGTGCATCTGAAGGGCAGGACTGGTAAAGGGGAAACAGATTTTGAGGAGAAGCAAAGGGCCACCCACTTGGGGTGTGTTCTCAGGTCCTGAGAGGGACCTGGGGAGGGGACCCTCCTCAATGCTGCTTCCACAACGTGTCCCTGAGCCTGGATTTTTTTTTTTTTTAACAGAGGACACACTTTGGTTTCACAATGAGAGACTGGAGGTCAAGAGCAATCCCAGTAGAGACAGAGAACTGACCGGCTATTCACACGTATTAATTCTGAGACACAAGTGGCAGAAGCTGATTCTGTGCTGAGCATACGTAAGTGCAGGTCAGGGATACCGAGGTGTCAGAAACCTAAGGGGGGTGTTGGGGGACCAGGAAAGAGTGGAGACAGGACCAGAAAGAAGGGAAGGATGGTGGGAGGCCGTCTTTGGACATAATTGGTTGACCTTGCCCATTCCTGTAGCTGCCTAAGAGCGAGACAGGACACAGACACCCCTCCCAGGAGTCAGGCAGCCCCAGAGCTGTCACCCACCTGTCCTTTCACACGTGCAGCTTCCACTTGGCTGCGTGCTTGACCAGCGTCACAGCTGCAGTGTCAGCAGCCTCCACAGTCCAAGGCACCACTTCAGGGGCTGTTTCATTTTGGATAGTTGAGATGCTGGCTTGCTTTCTCCTCCGCAGCGCCCGCTGCCACAGGAGATTAACCTGTGCTCCTGAGAGTTTATAGAGTTTCCAGAACAAAGCCTGGTACATAGCGAGTCCTCAGTTTCACCTTATCCACAGAGAACAGTGAAAGTGAAAATGTGTGAGGCGGACACGAGAAACAGCTGAGGGTTTGCCCTTTAAACACAAACTCAAAGTAGGTGCTGGAGACTTTCCATCCTAATTTTGCCAACATCAGATTTACTCCACAATCTCTCAGGGTTTCCCCCCACCAAGAAGCAACTTTCCAACTTGGTCATGCAAAGCCTTGGAAATGGGATTTCCCTCATATTCCATGCATCCACTCATATTCACTTAGATCACAATCTTAACAGACAAAATGGACAGAAAATATTGCCCCTAAACATAGGCCAGAGAGATAGACGTGGGGGCCATCAAAAACGTGGACAACTCTAGACCTAGGTCATAACAAGCATGCATGATGGTTACTAATATCAACCCATTTCACAGATGAGGAAACTGAGTCACCAAGAGGTTAAAGAACTTTCCCAAGGTCACACAGCCAGTAGTGGCAGAACTAGGATTCATATCCAAGCATCTGGTTCTTAGAATCTGTTTATTTGTTTGTTTGTTTTTGCCATGATTCTCTACTGTGTAAAGACGGCAGGTTGATAATTTAGTCCACAAGTATGGGCAAGACAGGAGCAAACCAAGGCAAGGACTCTCAGATGAAAGAGAGGTTCAGGTGAATGGGTGTGACCTCAGTACAAGCCCTGTGGTCATAAGAAGTTGAATGTCAGGAAATGCTGGTAACCCAGAGAGCTAAACAGCAGGGTTGAGAAAGGACTAGGATCTTGGTAAGCAGGGGCCTCAATTCAGGCAAGAATTGTGTGGCAGATACAAAGCCAAGGTTATCTCATGAACCAGCCTTTATCTCAAGATAGATGCCCAGAAAATGAGCAACCAATTCTTCATGAACCATATTGGAGATATAAAGGCGACAGGGTACCTGAAGTTTCTTATAGTTGAAAGATCTAGAAGGCGAACAGAAGGCAAATACCAGGAGTTCCAAGGACAAACCTGGTAAAGCTACATACTGTCTCCAGGCCAAACTGGAGAGCCTGCCCATCAGAGAGGCAGTCCTGCATAGTGGTTAAGAACACATTCTCTAAGACTGAACTGCCTGCCTGGCTTCCCGGCTCCTCCACTTACTAGCTGTGCAGCCTCAGGCAAATTGCTGAAGCTTTCTGAGCTTCATTTTCCTCACTGGGCAAACAGGGCTGTTGTGAAGATTACATAAGTTAGCATAGGCAAGGCTTAGTTCAGTTAATGCCCACTACATAGTCAGCACTAAATCATCCTGGGCAGAACAGGCAAAGAAACCAATACTCAAAGGAAGAGAGAGAAGGGGAAAAAACAAACCAAACTCACACCAGCGCTATCTCAAATGCAGAAGTAACAACATGGTTCCAAACACTTGCCACCATGGGTATAAAAGTCCCAGGCATGTTAGGAACTCAGTGATCAAAAGTGAAAATATCAATAGTACCTAACCGGGGATGCTGTAAGATTACAGATAATGTAAACTGGGGGTAACAGCCCCAGATGCCTTCAGGGGTTTGAAGAGGCAACAGTATAGGAGGACAGCAAGTCTCCAGTTTGGATGTGCAAATAACATCTGGAGGGCTGGTTAAAACAAGGGTTGCTGAGCTCCACCCCAAGAGATTCTGAGTCAGTGTGTGTTGAGGGGGGTTGCCTAGAAACAGCACCTCTAACAATTCCCAGGTAATGCCCCAATGCTGGGTCCCGTCCACACTGTGAGATCCACTGGCCTAGAACAATAAGGAATGGTGAAACTGTGGAGCACTGAATACTGCCGTGAAGAAATGTGGCCTCGAGTTACCAAATCTTCAGATGTTTGAAGGAAAAGTCTTAAATCTGGAATTCTTTGTGCTAGAACCCGGTGCCTAGAACGCTCTGCAGCCTAAACAAAACATGGCGGCCCTTGTGTGACTCCAAGTAGAACATTCAGGAAGGGTGACAACATGGGAAGAAGTGGCCTGGGTCCGTGCAGATGGTGACAATGACAGGAGGAAAATCAGCCAAAAAGAAGGACAAGTGGGAAGCTGATCAGATTTAGGACTTAGATGCTCTGCTGCTGTTATAATGTCAAGGAAGTGGAGCAGCTGGTGTTTTTGTCTGAATTTAGAAGCGAGTCTTCTTGAAGACAGTATGTAAATGTGATAAGAGAAGAAAAAAAAAAAAACCCTGAAAGCTGTAGAAAACATTCTAATAAAAAGAAAGAGGTGGCAGGGCGGGGAGAGAGAGAGAGATTGGGGAAGGGGGGTTAGCATCCTAACCAAAGCACACCTGTCATTTTTTTTTTTTTTTTTTTTTTTTTTTTGCGGTACGTGGGCCTCTCACTGTTGTGGCCTCTTCCGCTACGGAGCACAGGCTCCGGACGCGCAGGCTCAGCGGCCATGGCTCACGGGCCCAGCCGCTCCGCGGCATGTGGGATCTTCCCGGACCGGGGCACGAACCCATGTCCCCTGCATCGGCAGGCGGACTCTCAACCACTGTGCCACCAGGGAAGCCCACACCTGTCATCTTTTAATGAGAATTTCTGGGACGCCACGTTAGGGATCTGAGAGAGCCAAGCTCCATTAAAAAATTTTTTTTTTAATTCTAGTTTCCTTTTTTTTTTTTCCCAAGAAGGCTTTCTGAACACCAAGAAATGCAAGAGTCTCAAAAATACCCCCAGAGATCCAGAAACTTGTTTTCATTTATGCAGGTTTCCCTAAATAGCACTTGCTAATGCAATTCTCTAATTGTTTAAAATATTAATTAACTGGAAGTACACGTTTGATTTCTACCGGAATCTTTCCATTGAACCAATATCATCAGGCTTTTTTAATGATGATCTAATTTCCCATTGTTTTTATGAGAAATATTACCCTTATGACAATCAAGGTCTTTGTGTTTTTAATACAAGACATAAAAATAAAAATTTTTTCTCCAAAATGAAAGTTCAGAAGGGAGAATTTGTTCACATTTTGCTAATCAATTCACTCAGATACACAGAAATCTCTATTTTGTGGCTTTCTTTTAAAATTTGCATCATTTAGACCAGTTAGAACTAAAATCCAATGATTTCTACTTACCATTTTAATTGAACATTTTGATTAAAATCAATTCTACACCAGCTAAATTCAAAGTCCAAGCTACATATTTAAAAATGGGGGTTGGTGGGCTTCCCTGGTGGCGCAGTGGTTGAGAGTCCGCCTGCCGATGCAGGGGACGCGGGTTCGTGCCCCGGTCTGGGAAGATCCCACATGCCGCGGAGCGGCTGGCCCGTGAGCCATGGCCGCTGAGCCTGCGCGTCCGGAGCCTGTGCTCCGCAACGGGAGAGGCCACAACAGTGAGAGGCCCGCGTACTGAAAATAAATAAATAAATAAAAATAAATAAATAAAAAAATAAAAATGGGGGTTGGTGAATGTTTCATGGTAAGGATTTTGTTTTGTTTGCCTTACATTCTTTATTAACAGTTCGGTTTGAAGGTAAAGATGTAGACCTTAGGAGTTTCCTTCCAGAAGTGGGACTGAAGGCAGGCACAAAAGACGATGCCCCAAACCCCAGTCGGGGAGGTATTTGTAAGTCAAACCAAAGGGTCTGAGAATCTGGTACCACTAGTTTTAGGAGATGGCAAATGATCAGTCCTCCAGTTATCAGAGGAAACTTTAAGGTGTGAAAAATCGATTATACTCAATATTCCTCAGCGGATAATGGGGGTTTGGTTAAATTCAACCAGTGCCCTCATTATGAGCACACTTGGGTTGTGTAAGAGACCCAAGGGCAGTGTCTAAGAATCACTGACTCTCAAAGTGGCCTTAAAAGTCATCTCATCCACACAGTTGTCTGTCTCTTTTTGATTGTGACTTATGACCTGACTACATTCTAATTCTGAGCCCCTTCCTACTCATTAAGTTGACACATGTGGGGCTATATTGTAATCTCTGATTCACTTAATTACCTATGCTGTGCTCAAGACCCTAGGCCATATACATAAATCGACTCTTTTTTAGATTCTTTTCCCATATACCTAACACTAACACAACACTGGAAATCAACTATACTCCAATAAAATTTTTTTTTTTTAAATCCAACGCCACGGGCTTCCCTGGTGGCGCAGTGGTTGAGAGTCCGCCTGCCGATGCAGGGGACATGGGTTCGTGCCCCAGTCCGGGAAGACCCCACATGCCGCGGAGCAGCTGGGCCCGTGAGCCATGGCTGCTGAGCCTGCGCGTTCGAAGCCTGTGATCCACAACGGAAGAGGCCACAACAGTGAGAGGCCCGTGTACCACAAAAAAAAAAACCAAAAAAAAAACCAAAAAAAAAAACCAAGGCCACAATGACTGTTTCCACAGGAATAAGATTTCCGGCAGCTTTCCTATCCCCCTCAACATTCATTTTCATGCTGCCTTCATCAGCTCTCCTGGACACTCCCATCTTCATGGAATGTTCTCCACGCCAAGCCAAGAGGCCTTCAGAATGGGCCATAAACCCAAATCATAGCCATGGGTGTCTCCTATCTAGGCGGTATCCATATCCTCCTTTTCTCTGGGGCTCAGGTGTCAGTAGAAAGAATCCTTGAAAACACCACCTCCTGGTCCTCAGTCTCCTACCTAGGAAAGATGTCATGGTCCCCAGCAATGCTTCTCCCCTCTTCCTGCATAGATTTAAAATGACAAAGCTCATAGTACAAGATGGTAAATGTCACCTTGTGGCAAAGACAGTCAAGCTCTAGGAATTCAGCGCATCTTCCTCTTTGATTCTGTCTAACTCCATCATTTAATGAAAGCTTAGAGGTGGAGAAGTGACTGGCCCTGGGGCTCAAATGGGGAGTAGAATTCTGTGGAACATAAGGATGGGAAATGATCAGGTTCCTTATTTATGCAGTGAAGAGACTGAAGTCTAAAGTGGTGCAAAACAGACATGGTTCCCATCCTTGTTGTACCAGTTACAAGCAGGGCTACCTTCGAAGGACGACTGTAGCCTCTAACTTTATTTACTACTCAGCAAAATGGGGAAAATGATCATCGCCACATAGGGTCATCGTGCAGAAGAAACAAGAGTGTCCTTGTGATGGACCCCAAGCACTCTGCGCATGCAGGAGACGCTTACAAAGGCAACTCCTTTTTCATCCACTTATCTTTTAAGTTGGGGCACCAAGCAGTAAAAAGACCATCTCTTGGAAGCCAGATTTTGGAGCTAAATTATGCTACTAATACCTGTGCTATTTCACCTTTCTGAGCTGTGACTTTCTTGCCTGCAAATGGGAGATGCGAGGTTCACCTCTCTTACTTGACACATAGCACCAGCACAGAGTGGGCACTTGATCAATGTTTATTCTTTTCTCCTTTGAGTTCTTATCCTGGCTGTGGTATGCATCTCTATGTAACCTTGGGAGAGTTATTTAACCTTTCTGGATATGAATTTTCCTACTCATAAAACTAGGGGATTTGACAAGATTCTCTTTGAATTTCTTTCCAACTCTTACATTCTATGATTCTGTGACTTTGAGCCACCCAAGGGATATGGTAATGGGTTCTGTTACACAAAAGGCTCTGTAATATGATGAGCTGTAACACTGGCTTCCAGCAAACTCTCCCGCTCTCCCCAGCAGAATTCCCTATTGTTCTGCGTGTAATGAATAATCCAACACAACACATGCTCTGTCTGAGCCCTGCCCATGTCCACACTCGGGGCCAGCCAGAGGCAACACTGTAAGGCTAAAGAAGGCTGCTGTCAACATCTCCTCTTCCCCTGGCAATGCCCCTACCCAGGTGAATGTATTCACTTACTTGACATCACCCACCAAGGACAGTATCTTGTGCTCTGACTACTTCCTGCTCCCACAGCAGCCTCAAAATCCCCCATCCTTTTGTTCCATTCCTTTGGGACCCAGTGTGCTTCCTGTTCATGTGATGAAATGATTGATCTAAGTACATATCACTTGCTTTAAAAGATACAAAGGTGAACAGGACAGAGTGCCTCTCCTCAGCAGCCTTCAATCTTAAAGTGAGGGGGTCCTAACGCACAATTATCAGTTGGAAAACATCAAGTACAAAAATGAAAATAAAAACGTTCTTTTAGGAAAGGAAGAGAACATTACTCCCTGAAGTGAGAAGGGAGGGCTTTTGAAAGGTGGCATTTGAGCTGAACCGCAGGTACAGGTAGAATCTGGTAAACGATGATGGAGAGTAAGAGCATTGTGGGCAGAGAAAAATTATAAACAAAAATATTACGTCAGAAAGTATACAGTGAGTTTCGGAAACCGAGAATAATCTGATTTGGCTGGGTTGCATGAAAAGAAGCAATGAATCAGGTTGCAAGGCTACTTGGAAGCCTATCATGAAGTGCCTGGGAAGCCTAATTAAGGATTTTTTCCATAGACAGTGGAGAGCTATTGAAAGTCATGGCGCAAGGGTGTGGCTGGGGAGCAAGGGTGGAGGGGCAGGTCAGAGATTTCCGTAAGAAGCTTAATCCCGGAGCTGTGTTTGGGAGGCCCGAAGCAGAAACATGGGAAGTAGGAGGCAGGCTGGAAGATGTGTAAGGGGTCAGGGGAGAGAGGGTGAGATATGAGATTCAAGGAGCAGCCAGGGAAATGGAGACGGAAGTGTAAGCGGGAGAGTCAACAAGCCTGGGCTGTGATGACACAATGAGGCAAAACGTGTGAGAAAAAGAGACAAAGGATCAAAACCTTGATGCCCAAAACATAAAAGAGGGAAGTCAGACAGAAGACTGGGTTTGGGTGGGAAGACCGTGAATTGGGTTTGCTAGACATTGAGTGTCGAGGCCCCTGGGGTGACCGGGAGAGGTGTCTGGGGCCGAATTCAAAAGAGAAGCAGGGCTGAAAGCCCAGATTGGAAAGTCAGCTGAGCACAGTGCAACGGCAGCAGAAGCCAGGAGATGGATGAAGTTTGTAACGCACGTATTGTGAGAGAAGGGATGGGCGCCAAGCACCAAGCCTTGGGGAGAGCTACACGGATGAGGCTGAGGGGGGAAAAGGAGTCCGAGAAAGGGTGTGGGCACGCGGCCAGAGTCAGCACCGTGGAGGAGCAGGAAGCAAGGGAATTCCAGGACTGGTCAGGGTTGGTGTGTCTGCTTCCAGGTATGTCTTCACTTTAATCCAGAAACAGTGCCTTATCCTGCAGCTCCTGGGTTCCTCTGCTGGGGCAATTATTCAGGACAGGCAGCCCTACCGCCCCTCTCCTGAGAGACTCAGCCTTGCTCTGGCTCAGGTGGGAGTCCCAGCCTTTGCCGGCATCTTTGTCAGCCCCCATAGAACAACTCTGTGGGTGTTCCCATGGAACCGCTTTAGTGGGTACAAAGAGATAGTTTCCTTTCAACAGAATCCCTCCTAGAAGAGCACAGCTTTGTCTGTAGGAAGACCTTAGTGCCCACAAGGAGTAGGTGAGGTGCTGCAGAGAAGATTCACGAGCAGATGGGAAGACATCAGAGGGTGAACGGAAGCTGTTCTGCATAACAGAGGGGGAAAAATGAGAAACTCTTGAGGGCAAGCTGGAACGGAGAGGCTGAGGTCCTGAGATGGGAGTGGAAATGAGGAAAAGGAATCTACAAGCTACAATAAGGCTGGGCCCGGAGGTGGAGGTGGGCTGGTGGGCAAAGGACATTTTAAGAATTGATATTACGCAGAGAAACCTTAAATGCATATCACTCAGTGAAAGACGCCAATGTGAAAAGGCTATCCACTGCATGATTCCAATCATATGACATTCTGGAAAAGGCTAAACTATGGAGACAGTAAAAAGGCTAGTGGTTGCCAGGGGTTGGGTCGGGCAGGGGATACATAGGCAGAGCACAGAAGTTTTTTAGGGCAGCAAAACTGTTCTTTACAATACTACAGTGGTGGATACGTGTCATTATCCATTTGTCCAAACCTATAAATGTACAACATCAAGAGTGAACGCTGGGCTTCCCTGGTGGTGCAGTGGTTGAGAGTCCACCTGCTGATGCAGGGGACATGGGTTTGTGCCCCAGTCCGGGAGGATCCCGCATGCCGTGGAGCGGCTGGGCCCGTGAGCCATGGCCGCTGAGCCTGCGCGTCCGGAGCCTGTGCTCCACAACGGGAGAGGCCACAGCAGTGAGAGGCCCGCGTACCGCAAAAAAAAGAGTGAACGCTAATGTAAACTATGGACCTTGGGTGATAATGACATGTCAATGTAGGTTCACCAGGTGCAATAAAGGTGCCACTCAGGGGCTGGGTGTTCATGGTCAGGGGAGCTCGGTGGGGAGAGGGATGCATGGGAACTCTGACTCTCTGCTCCACTTTGCCAGGAACCTAAAACTGCTCTAAAAAATATAACCTAGTTAAAAGGAAAAAATTGATATTGCTTCCTTGTAATACTTGTTTACACTGCTGCTGTGTAAACCTCTCTTCAATCAATTCTTTCTTCCCTGTCTCCCAACCCTCCCCCACCAAGACTTTATCAGAGTATTCTGAAGCCAAAACGTCCTTGGCATACATGGATTTCTTTTTCTTCTTCTTTACTACGTGAGAAACTAGTGAAAAGGCTAAGTTTCAGGCACAGAGATAATCCTTGCAAGCTCGGAATCCAGAGGACAGAGGGGACTAGGAGAGACCAAGCCTTAGAGAAGTTACAGAAGTTGGGGGCAAGTCTGTATTTTCCCCAATGCTGGAATTGGAAGGGTCAGGCACCCTTATTCAGACCTCAAGCCCAGGGAGTCCCCACTGACAGCCTGGTTCCATCTGGAAGGCTCCAGGCTGGCACAGTTCATCAGCGCTGCATCTTACAATTGCTGTGATTCTGGAGAACAGTCTGGAGTAGAGGAAAGGGCACCACGTGGACTGGGGACGGGCAGACAAGTCCCTTATCTGAGCTCTGCCATGACCACCAGCTTTGACCTTGACCAAGTGCTTAGCTTTCATGGTCCTCTCTGCTCTAAAAGTCTCCACTTCTAAATCAGGACTTCCACCTTTCTTTGACACTTCCAAGAGAAAAACATGGTTGGTAAGCAAGTGAAGCAGGATGCAGTCAGCAGGCTTCCCCACCACCCGTGTTATTGAATCCCAGCTGTACAGCATTTCCCGCCAGAAACACAGGGCTTCCTTCGCTGAAGTGGCAAACACGGGTCCTGCCTGCCCACTCCGGAGGGCTGATGGTGCTCCCCGTTCACCCTGGACCGCTGCAGCAAGTAATCACATGCGGGCCCCTGCAGCTGCCCGGCAGGCTGGCCAGGGAAGAGCCCAACAGCCCTCTGTGAGGCCCAGAGCAGCAGCGGCCCCATAAGCATTGTGCATGGCGAAATGATCTTCCCCGACTTTCATTAATCTTTCCGGGGCCCCCTGAGGTCAGAGATGTTTAAACAGCAGTGGAGGTCGAACCTGCTCACCAGGCCAGCTCACTCATCTAACTCCCCCAGGGCTGCAGCCTTCCTCAGTCACGGCCAAACCACCAGGTGAATGCTAGGTGAACAGCAAGGTGTGCAAATATTTGGCTTTATCCTTGATCAAATAAATCATTTTTCCTTGCCCTGAGCTCTAGGAAAACCCAGCAAAGCTCCTGGACCTGCCCAGGAGCAGAGATTTATGCACATAAAACATACCCTGCTTAAAGGAAACTCAAGGCTGTAGAGGAAGTCCACTTTTACACACACACAGATTACAACTAGGATCTCACACCTCTGCTTTTCCAGACACACATCTTCGCAAAGCATGTCAGCCTGTGCAGAGCAATAGGTGATGTGATGCAGGGAAATAAAATATCTTTATGTGATGAGTTAACAGGAGGTTTAGTCTTCAAAACGGCTTTGCCATAGTTATTTGGGGCCATGTCTACCATGCGGAAGCTGCTCAACGATCTCACATTTTCCAGAAAGTCCTGAGTCCTGGACCCACGGCAGTTGGTACAGTACGGCTTTGTCCCCTCCCTGAAGGAAAACCAAGGCCAGCGTTCCTGGGACACCCTGGCAACCAGAGGAAGCCCTGCTGTGCTTCTCACATAGTGTTCTACATCCTGGCGCCTGTTTTGATTCCTTCCAAATGACACTAGATGAGCTAGGGAACAAGGGGAAGACGTTTAGTCAAATTGCTTTGTGGGCTTCATCTTTACCAATTGTGTGAGATGACTTACTCCAAGAAAATTCCACTGTTGTTTATTTTGTGCCACCACCTTTGACTGAGTGGGTTCATGTATTTTGGTGCAGTCTCCTACTCCTGTTTCAGAGTGTACAGGGCAGACACTACGTGGGAATTCGTGTGTTTTGTATGATTTTGTAAATCCCAGTTCTTCCTGTTTTCCCAAATGGATAGTGTCAGCCTGCTGCCTCGACTTCCTCCTCCCTCTTCTGGACTCTTCTATAGAAGGAAACGGCAATGATCCACTGCCAAGCAGACACCAACACGTACGGATCCAGCCTAGATGTGGGTAGCCCGTCACTGGCACCAACATAATGAAACCACCCACCAAAGCAAGGACTCCCCACACTTGACACAGGTCTGGTCCATGATCACTGCACCAGGGACAAATAGGATCTTCTCTTAGGTTGTGGTTTTAGAATATAGCATGCATCTTACTTGGAACTACATACAGCCATCCTCCACCATGAATCTCCAGCATCCTCAAACACAAAGAGCTGCTTGGGATGCTCAGATCACTTTACTACGAGGAGATAAGAAGCAGGACACTGGGCCAGAGCCTTCCTTCTCATGCAGGTTTAATCACTGGTGTCATAGGACTGGCACTCTCCAAGAGAGACGAGCCCTCTCTCTCCAGACCACAGACATTCACCCAGGTTCTCACACTTAAAATTACATTGCCCCGTCTCTTTCTCAGGCCCCATCCTTGTGATAAATCCGTCAGAGTTGAGTCTCTAGATCCTTCTCTGACTGGATTCATGCTCCTCCACCAATTCTCTTCACCTCTTGCTTTCTCTACATCCTTACTCTGGTTTCCTCCAAACCTTTTCTCAGACACCTCATGTCTGCCTCGGGGCCAGTGGGGCTACCTGGCTTCTTCCCTTTCAGCTTCCTTCTAAGTCATTACAAAGTGCCCATGCCCCAAACCCACACTGGCTGCAGCATACTTAAACCATGTCTAACTACTCCAAAAAAGAGAGGATGGTGATACACCTACAACACACTGGGGAAAGTACACTGATAATCCAGGACAAGTATGGTCCTGGTGGAGAAAGGAGGATAAGACCTGTAATTATTGAGCATCTACTATGTGCCAGATACTTGTTTAAAACCCTATTCTTCCTAGACCTGGCAACAAGCGAGTTAAGCCATGTTATCTCTATGCTACAGCTGAGGATTCTGAGTCTCGGTGAAGCTTAGGGAGCTGCAGAAGACCATGCACTAGCCTGACCCAGGTCTCTCGGACTTCTTGTGAGAAATTTCAGCTCACAGATGGGGCATTAGGCCCTCCTCCTCCACTTGACTCCCTACAGTTTTTCCTCCTGCCCCTGTCAAGTCATGCCTTTCATTCAGGTCAGAAATGTAAATTTAACATCCCACAAAATCTCTCACTGGTGGAGGTGGACACAAGGAGCAAACATGAGAAAGCTCACTCTTGAACTTTATATTTTGAAATAATTATAGATGCACAGGAAGTTTAAAGATAGCACAGGGCTTCCCTGGTGGCGCAGTGGTTGAGAGTCTGCCTGCCAATGCAGGGGACACGGGTTCGTGCCCCGGTCAGGGAGGATCCCGCATGCCACGGAGTGGCTGGGCCCGTGAGCCATGGCCGCTGAGCCTGCGCATCTGGAGCCTGTGCTCCGCAACGCGAGAGGCCACAACAGTGAGAGGCCCGCGTACCGCAAAAAAAAAAAAAAAAAAAAGATAGCACAGAAAGTTTCCATATACCCTCCACCCAGTTTTCCCCCATTTGAACCCGTAAGGTTTTATATGCAGTAATTGTGCTATTGGTCAATTCTAAATATATCCTAATTTCCAATAAGATTTCTTCTTTGTCCCATGAAATATTTAAAAGCACAATTTTAAATTGCAGACATATGGAATTTCTTAAACTTATTATTTTTTTTACTGATGTCTAATTTAATTGTATTGTAGACAGAAAATGTGGTTTTATGCTATTTTTTGATATTTTCTGAAATTTGCTTTATGGCTTAGGACATGGTGAATTTTTGCAAATGTCCGAGTATACTAGAAATAAACATATAATCACTAATTATTAGGTACAGAGTATGCCCTTTGTATCTTAGAGAGCTTCAGAAGATATTTAAATAACCTATGCCCTTATAAATTTTTGTCTGCTTGATCTAATACCACTAGTGATATAAAATCCCCTAAAATCATTATGGATTTGTCCAGTCACCTTGTAACTCGGTCAGTCTTTGCTTTTATATATTTTTGAGACTCTATTATTATTTCCATTTAAAAATTTTTATATACTTCTGAAGAAGTGTTACTGTTTGTTTGTTTGTTTTTTGCAGTATGCAGGCCTCTCACTGTTGTGGCCTCTCCCGTTGCGGAGCACAGGCTCCGTACGCGCAGGCCCAGCAGCTATGGCTCACGGGCCCAGCCTCTCCGCGGCATGTGGGATCTTCCCGGACTGGGACACGAACCCGTGTCCCCTGCATCAGCAGACGGACTCTGAACCACTGCGCCACCAGGGAAGCCCAAGAAGTGTTACTTTTAACATCCCATAGGTGCCATCATTATTCTCTTTGCCTTAGAAAGCATTTGTCCAACGTTAACACAATTGCTTTCTCTTGGTTAGAAGATGTCTTTTTCATCCTAATATTTTCAATCTCTCTGTGCCTTTGGGTTTTAAGTTTGTCACTTGTACACTGTGAGGGACTTTTCTTTTTTTATTCAATCTCTCAACGTCTGCCTTTCAATATATGAGTTGAGTCCATTTACAGTGAGTATACAAACTGATTTTTCTATATTCATTTTTACTATTCTATAATATTTTGTGCTTTCTCACCATGGTTTTTATGCTTCTTAATGTTTCCTTTCCTATGTTTTTATACTAATCAATTTTCCTTTATACTTTTATTTCCCTCAGCTACTTAGAAGCTACATATCCAGTTTCTATCTGTTCATCCTCAAGAATTTAACATGTCTACTGGGCTAAACAAGATCTAAAGTTAATCAGTATCTCTACCCTCCTCCTAAACAATTAGATGGACTTAGAACTCTTCATTCCGATCAACCCCTTCGTCACCTCGAGGTGGTAGACCAGTATTTTAATTCCTTCCTCCAGGTGTGAGGCACAGGAACTGTGGTCGCCATGTCTCCTGATGTGTGAAGCTGATCGAAAAGAATAAAATCAACATGCAGAGAGAAACTGAGATGAGAGACAGGAAAATTCTGACAGAATTTGAAATCCTGGCTCCAGTTGTTGCCAAACTTGAGCTGCAACCTTGCCCATCCTGTGGTTTACTTAATCGAACTGGGAAGAGAGCTTTCTCCATCAATCTTAGACCAAATGTCCTGGGCTTCCATCTGATTGGACAACTCCAGTCACATGTCTTTTCCTTAACCAATCCTCTGCTCATAGGGGCGAAGTTTTACTGGGTTAATCGAGGAAGTGGAGAGTGGTATCATTTTCTCCTGGATGAGATGGGCCACATGGGGGAATGATGGATCACACACACACACACACACACACACATAAATGAAATCCTAAACCAATCAGTCAGGAGGCACCTGATCAGGACTAGTTAGGTAAGAGGCCTGAAAGATTCCTGCCATCCCCTAAAGGAAAGTGACCTTGCTATAACCAACCCGCTCTTTTGCCTAGCATAACTTCCTTGTTCCTGCTCCCTTCTGCCTATGAAACTTTTCCATTATGTCCAGCTCCTCCAAGTTCCTTTCTGTTAGATGGGATGCTGCCTCATTTGAATCAATTTTTGCTCAAGTGCTTAACCTTTTTAATATGCTTCAGTTTATCTTTTAATAGGTAGAAGTCGGGCTCTGAGTCTGTTGGGGCAGAGGGGTGAGCCCCTGATGGATCGTGGAGCTGGCAGCAGCCCTCAAGTGCCCACCTCAAGAACTCGTTAACAGGAGACAGAAGGACACTCCTTCCTTGCTTAGTCATTGGAGTTTGGGTTTTTCTTTTCTATGCAGACAAATCAAATCCCTCTAATACAGATGTCATCAGCCTATAAATCATGGAAACTCGAGAGTAAGGAGTGGAAGAAAGTGCCAAGGGAGAGGAGATAGGAGAGGACAAAGGGCCTGAAACACCTAGATTTAATGGACAAACAGAGGAAGAGATGCCTGCAAAAGAGACTGAAAAAGAGCCAAGATGAGATTGTTGAGAATCAAGAGGGTAGATGTCCAAAGAGGGCCAGAGCAGGGTGTAGGTAGATGAAGCCCTGCCTCTGTTGTGGGTTCCTGTTCAAAGGGATGAGTGAAGAAAGGGCCTCAACAGACCCCAGGGATGAAGAGCTCAGAGCCCCCACAAGCCAAACACTTCAATGTCAGGAAGCCTTAATGGGTAGAAATCTTGTCCTTATATGAAGCTGAAATCTGCCTTCCTGTGATTTCCACCCATAGCCTCCTGAAGACATACTGAATAAAATCCCACCCTTGACTTCAAGACAGTCCTTCTAAACTTTGAAGATGACATTCTTATGCTTCTCTCCTCCCAGATGAAGACTCATTAATTAACTCTCAAATATTCATCACATTACTGGAATCCCAGGTCTTCTGCAATGCCGGTTCCCCTCTTCTAAATGGACTTTACCTTGTTAATATCCCTGAGTAGGCACAAACTAAGACAGGCTGATGAGTCCTGCAGACCATCACCTCCCTGGACTGGCACTGTGCTCCTATTAATATGGTCACCATGGCATGGGTTTCTTCTGGAGCTGATCAGCTGGTAGCCTATATTGAGCTTGAGGCTTCTGTTAAGTCAGCTCATCCATCAAAGACAAATATGTTGACATCTTTTTAAATGACATCCAACCTCTGCAGAAGTAGGCAGAGAGATTAGATCCCAAAAGGCAGTTCAGAGATGTCCCCTGACAGCACTGGGTTAGAATTCAATTTTTTTAAAATAAATTTATTTAGTTAGTTAGTTATTTTTGGCTGTGTTGGGTCTTTGTTGCTGTGCACGAGCTTTCCCTAGTTGAGGTGAGTGGGGGCTACTCTTCGTTGCGATGCATGGGCCTCTCACTGCAGTGGCTTCTCTTGTTGTGGAGCACAGGGCCTAGGCGCATGGCCTTCAGTAGTTGTGGCACACGGGTTCAGTAGTTGTGGCTCACAGGCTCTAGAGCACAGGCTCAGCAGTTGTGGCACACGGGCTTAGTTGCTCTGCAGCATGTGGGATCCTCCCAGATCAGGGCTCAAACTCGTGTCCCCTGCATTGGCAGGTGGATTCTTAACCACTGTGTCACCAGGTAAGTCTCTAGAAATCAATTTTAAGCTCTCATCTATAGTTTCGGGGTGAAGAAGCCCTTAGATGACTCCCGCCTCAGTAGCAAAGCAAATGACACATGTCCCACAACCATCCAAGCATCTGAGTTGCCTACTTCCCTTTAGTGACAAAGGCAATTGGCATTAAAGAGTTTCAAGGAATGGTGATGGGGCAATAGAACACGAGATGCTCTAAAAATGTCTCCTTCAAAACCATATTCACAGAAACTGGAAGAAACTCTAGAGGTTTATCTAGAGAGGTTTACAGAGGAATGAAAAGACCATAGATTTCATAATCAAAAGATGTGGATTGGCTTCCTGGCCTTACTACAAGGGAAGCTGTGTCATGGGCACACTTAATCCCTCTCTTGGCCTCAAATCCTTTATCTACAAATAGAGATCATAATATCTGCTTCGTAGGGCCTTGTGAGAGCTAGGAATGATGAAAGCACCTGATCCAATGATAACCACTCAGCAGATGGTAACCATTAGCATTATCTAAGCCAGCCTTCAACCTGGGCGAGAAGTCACCTCTATGATATCCATACTTCATGAAGAAAACCTTTCAGAGTTTCTAGTTATTAACTCATACCCGTCATTTCTTAAGTTTTCTGGAAATCTGTTTTCCTGAACCGGCCATAGAACTCTGGCAGGGGCCGTCGTGCCTTCAAATTACAAACGACAAGGCAGCCTGGCCACCTCCCCCCAGGTTCCCGTCACCTCCGCATCCTCAGATGACGCCCATTCATCTTTGTGAAGTCCAAAGCAGCAGCTCCCCCCACTCACTTCCCCCGCCGGCTGAGCTACGAAACTGCCAACAAGGCAAATCAAGAATTCATGACAAAGAGCTCGGCTTCTGGGAGTTTCCAGACTATAAAAACAGTTTAGCTCGCATTATTCATATGATCCATGAAGCCCAAGATAAAATCAGCAAGGCAACCGACAATTCTCTTTGACTGTGGATTTGATTTGTCCATGAAAGAGCCACAGATGAAGAAGTTTCATTCGGAGAGTGATTCCAATTAAGGATTTGATGGGAAAGTGATGCTCAGATTCTAATCAAAGCAGGCAAAAGGTGCAGTAGCCCCCTCTGTGGTGTGCTTCTGGCAGGTCTCACCATCCAAACAAATCAACCCAAAGCAAAAGGCTTCTGCAAGCCTGAAAGTGCATGAGAGATCCACTCTTTCAACCTAAATGCTAATCTTCATTAAATGCTAATATTTTTTAGGACCTGACACATTTTGCTTAACAAGCATTTCCGCCTCTAGATAAAGTATGTAAATAAATCCAGGAGTCACTCTTCACTTCTCACTTTTCCTCATCTCCTACATGCAGTCCGCCAGCAAGCACTATGCTACTGACTCCCAAACAACGTCCTGCGGCTGCCACTTCTCACCATCTCACCTCCACGGTCTGAGAGCATCTCCCCAGCTGCGTGCAGTCACCTCCTGGCTGCCTCGGCTCTTGGTTCATTTCACACCCAACTCAGAGTATGTTGTCAACAAAACCAGCCTTGTTCTTCAAACCTTCAGGGTTTCCCATCACCCTGAGAACAGAATCCAGTTCTGCCGGGGTCCTCGGTGCCCCAGTGGCCACCTCTCCCCACTTCCCATCTCACCTCCTGCCACCCGTTTCCCCTGAAGCCCATGCTACCTTGCCCACCTCTCTGCCCCCCAAACACGGGGAATCTTTTCCCCTTTGGGACCTCCGCCTTTGCGTCCCTTCACCTTAGCTCCTTCTTCCCCCAGGTCTCATCAAGCCCTGCCTCAAATGTCACCTCCTCAGAGAAGCCTTCCTGGACCAGCTAACCAGACCCTTCCCAACTCTATCAATCCGTCTTCTTTGATACGCTGTTTTATTTTCTTGTATGTCTCCATTTCCTTGCCATGATCTGAAATTAGCTTATCTGTCTGTGTTTATTGCTGATGGTCTGTGACCCTCCTCAACTCTGGAAATGAAAGATGCAGTAGAGCAGGAACATTTTCTGTCTTGGCCTCATGGCTTCCCTGGGCCTTGGGGTGGTACCATGCAGCGGTGGAGAGATGAGCACTAGGGTTGAAACTCTGTGAGTTCGGATTCTAGACCCATCATTTAGTGGCTCTGATACCCCTCTGCTTTTAGGTCCCATGAGGGCTTCAGCCACAACCCCAACCCTTTGCATGGATGTCTCCATCCAATCCTTACTGGGGCCTCATGAAATAAGCAGGAACATGTTATTAGCCCATTTCATATGAAACAACCTGGGTCTCAGAGAGACAAAGTCCAAGTTCACAAAGCTATTCATCAGACAGAAAAGGGAAGAACCAAAGCCCAGGAGATGTGGGCTCATGGTTCCATGCCTGGTTGTTCTTAGGATATTCACATTTCCAAGCCCCAGAACATTCATTGAGATGGGTGCTGAGGACACAGAGATGAATTAGACATCAGTCTGTCTTTGAGGAGTTGACAGATCTGGAAACAGATCTGTCATTGGGCGGGCTTCAGGGAGCCAGGCACAGGGGCTGGGGGGAGGGCACCTCACCGGGAATGTGTGGTGTTAGGAGAGGCTTCCCATTCCAGCTGAAAACAGTTGGATTTGGCAAAAGAGATCAGGGGAGAGAATGCTGCCCCAAAGAAAACAGCCTGTGGCCTAGGCTAAGACTGGGGACCAGGACAAAAGCATCACAGTCTGCTTGCCGAGTTAATCGGCTCAGAAGATATATAATTATGCGCTAAATGGCCATCCTCCTCTTGATGCAGCAAGTGCTAGAAGGGCAGGAACTGAGTCCTTATTCACGTCTGAATCCCCAGGACCCAGCAAATACCTGCTACTGAACGACAGCAACAATAGCAATAATAGCTAACATTGATGGAACGCTGACTATGGTGTGCTTAACAAATGCTCCTACTAGCAAGGGCTCAATAATTTTTTTTTTTTTTTTTTTTTTTTTTTTTGCAGCATGCGGGCCTCTCACTGTTGTGACCTCTCCCGTTGCGAAGCACAGGCTCCGGACGCACAGGCTCAGTGGCCATGGCTCACGGGCCCAGCCGCTCCGCGGCATGTGGGATCTTCCCGGACCGGGGCACGAACCCATGTCCCCTGCATCGGTAGGCGGACTCTCAACCACTGCGCCACCAGGGAAGCCCAATAAATATTTATTATATGAGTGAGTGAATGGATGAGTAGCGAGAGTGGTGAGACAATGTTGGACAGTGAGACAATGCTGGACCCTCACAAGGTCATGGGTCAGGGAAGGGGGGTAGTTCTATCCAGAAGGCAGTGGGTGGGGAGCACTGCCAAGGGGCTCGAAGCAGAGAGTGACATGGTTTGGGGTTCACTTTTAAAAGTTCACTCTGGCTGCTACGTAGAGAATGGAGTGGAGCAGAGTGAGAGAGGAGATGGGGGGGCGCCAACTGTATACCTTGCAGGATGAAGAATGGGTGATACTAGAAGCATGGAAATAGGCAAGTACTCTCAGAGCTGAGTTTTTAAAAGGAAGAAGATGGTGGATGCCATAAACCATAGATCAAAATACGAACAGTCCCACTGAATAAGAACATCTGGAATTTCTTGAGAGCTTGCTCTGTGCCACGCACTATTCTCAGCGCTTTACACCAATTAGCTAATGTAATCCTCGAAACAACTCTATCAGACAGATACAGTTATTATAGCCAGGTCACCCCGTCAACACCCAAGTTCTAACTAATAAGCTACCTTCCTGGACTGGCCTCTAGTTATGACTTCTGCCTCTCGGGATGAAAGCAACCCTTTATTTCATGAATCTGTCGTCCTACGTGAACGAGGTTCAAAGACAAGGGAAAGAGAAACTGGACCTGGAGGATGAACAGAACTGGAACCAGTGAACAGGATCAGCTTCAGGGCTATGAACTCAGGTGGTCCCGGAACTCAGAAGGGCCCCTAACTCAGAACAGCCCTGAACGTGGTTACTTAGTCGCATGCACAGCTGTCACTGTCTTAAGATTCTAAATAACTTTTGAACAAGGGGTTCCCTATTTTCATTTTGCACTGGGCCCCACCCACGATGTAGCCAGTCCTGCTGCTGGTGGATATAAGTTGCACGCAGCAGATTCCAGATCCACACGGAGAAAGGTTTCTTTTTTCGTGCAGAGTGACCGAACTGCATCCAATTGCGACCTACATCTTTGGTGCATATATTCACGTCAATGCGGCTACACAACTACACAGCAGAGATGTTGTAGAAATAATTCACTCTTCAAGTAGAGGGTTAGACTAGGTCATCTCCCCAGAACGATCCACATCATTCAGAGTAATGACAGCACTCAGATCACAGCAAATTGCCTCCTGTGACCAGTCCTTTGCGGCCGAGGATTTTAACCAGGGGTGTGGACCAGAATCACTTGGCTGAGACGTTTTTCAAGATAAATGTGCCCAGGCTTTACTCAAAACATTGACTCCAAATCTTTTTTTATTATTATTTATTTATTTATTTTTGGCTGCGTTGGGTCTTCGTTGCTGCACGCAGGCTTTCTTTATTTGCTGTGAGCGGGGCCTACATTTCATTGTGGTGCGTGGGCTTCTCATTGTGGCGGCTTCTCTTGTTGCAGAGCACGGGCTCTAGGTGTGCGGGCTTCAGTAGTTGTAGCACGCGGGCTCAGTAATTGTGGCTCACGGGCTCTAGAGCACAGGCTCAGTAGTTGTGGCGCACAGGCTTAGTTGCTCCGCAGCATGTGTGATCTTCCCGGACCGGGGCTCGAACCCATGTCCCCTGCACTGGCAGGCGGATTCTTAACCACCGCACCACCAGGGAAGTCTCTTGACTCCAAATCAAGGGACTTGAGTGTGACTGGGATGCCGATCTTTGGAAATGCTCTCCTGGTGATTTTTAAAGGCACCCCTAATTAAGGACCACTCCTAACACAGAGGCTGTCTACGGCTCCTGTCCATCTGGACCCCACTTAAAAGGCACACAGCACTTTGTTCAATGGGAAGGGAGTACTGGGCACAGATACCAAGTTGAAGCTCATCAGTTCTTAGATCTTGCATCCTGCAGCGAAATTACAACTACACTGAACCTGCCCTACCTCTAACATCTCAACTATCCAAACCCCCGAACGACTCAACAAAATAGGAAATGACCCCAAAACTTAAAAGGAAGATAGACCCAAAGAAAGAGCATATTTGATCAGTGCCCTCTTCACCACCTCTTTGCCACAAAAAAGCCGGAAAACCCTCTGCCTTATCATCCTATAGACCTTTCCTTCTTCTCAAGTTTCTTCATTATAATAACATTCTCCTGCAATGGATTAACAGAGTCATGTTGCACAGGTTAACAGAATCCTGCAGGGTCTCCAGAAATAGCCTAGAACTATAGAGAACTGAATAGAGCAGTCGGAGGTAAAAGTTAGCCCAGCTTAGTTACCCCTAGCCTACATCATCTCAGCAAACTCAGGTGTCTACCCACTGCCTTATATGAGCAGCCATCATGTTAAAGTTTTGTCTCCTTCCAGAAAAATGCAAACAATGTTTTAATGCTAACGGCCACCTGCTGTGTTTTTCTTTAATGTGATTTGAAACAGTACCGCTCCAAACTACATGAATCATCTCTAAATTTAGAAATCGGCTCCTAATACTCATTGCCTGTTCTGAATGGTAAATAACGTTTTCCAGTTTTCATGTGAAAATCATTGCCAGGAACCTCTTAACTTGATGCCTTGTGATCCTTGAGAGGTGAGCATGAAACTACTTGCTACACATCGCAGACACATAGACACCCTGTCTGCGTGCTGCAAAACAACAAATGGTTTAGTCAATTCTATGCAAAAATAAAAAGTCCCCCTGGACGACGTGAAACAGTGGCGTGCAACTTGGAAGGTGTTATGGACCGGATGTCTGTGTCCCCCTAGAATGTACATGTTGAAGCCCTAAGCTTCAGTGTGATGGTATTTGGAGGTGGGGGTTTGGGGAGGTAATTAGATGAGGTCATGAGGGTGGGGTCCCCATGATGGGATTAACACCCTTGTAAGGAGAGACACAGAGAGCTTGCTCTCTCTCCACCATGTGAGAACACAGTGAGGAGGCAGCCATCTGCAAGCAAGGAGGAGGGCTCTCACCAGGAACCAGACTGGCCGGCACCCTGATCGTGGACTTCCCAGCCTCTAGAACTGTGAGAACTAAATGCCTGCTGTTTAAGTGAGGTTATGGCTAGTGCAGGCAGTGAGTTACCTGGAGCTAAAGCTTAAAATGGGAGCTTCTTGCAGAAAATTGCAGAGGAGAGTTTAAAAGAAGTCAGAGAAATGAGCAGAAATAAGCAAGAGTCCTAGTAAAGGAAGCCAGAAAGGGATGCTAAAAGGGACCCCCAAAACTCATGAGGCCAGAATCTGGAGCCATGGAGATAATAGCAAGGGCCACACGTTGACAGTGAACTACAGAACATTTCCTGTCATGGCTGGCCTTCTAAAGGGCCAAAGACAAAACAATAGTCTCTTTGAGTCTGACCCATCCACTGAAGTTGGTGAGATTGCCCTACCCTAGCATGTTATGATTCTCTGCTTCCTTCCACATTCTAACACATTCACACACACACATGCACACACATATGTACACGCATGCACATATACACACACAGTGTCCCCACTACGTTTGACAGAGCTATGAAGTGCCTTGGTTTCACACACTGCACGTCTGCACTCTTCACCAAGACAGACCTTCAGAGAAATCTCTCCATTCTTCTCCTGACGACCCGACAGTTATTTCCCCAGTCCTGGCACTCATCACCAGGCAGTACCAGGGTGGCCACTTAGGGCTGTTTGACATATTGCTCTCGAGGCCATGTCCACATACATCACTGAGGTAATCAGCACCTTTTCTGCAGTCCTGTTCCCTGATGCCTGTCCTTCGGTCATTAACCTTAACAATGTCAGCAGTGCTCACAACTCCAAGCCTCAATTAACTCACAAGGCAGGCTGCCCTCAGAGACGGGAGCAGTCAGGCCATAACTCAGCCTGGGCACCCACATTCTGAACTGGATTGTCCCCACCAGTAGGGAGAGCTTGGAGAAAAGCAGAAAGACAAAAGGGATTGGCCTTCCATGCAGCTGTTGTATCAACCTGGTGCCAATATAGCCAGATGGACAGTAAAATACTTCCCTAAGTAATGTGGTCATTTGGGGCCACATGTCATAAAAATATAACTAAAACAGTAGAATCAAGGAATAATGATATCAAAGATCACCTGCTGTCTTAGAAAACTGAGGAACAATTGGAATAGCCTCTGGGTGAATGTCACCCATCCTAATGCACTGGGCTGGACCCCTCATCATTGATCTCTGACCCTCTGAAGAAGCACACAAGTAATTTTAGTATTCTGATTTTACACATAAGAAAACTAGGTTCAGAGACTAGTTTGGTCAGCACCCTGATCGTGGACTTTGCAGCCTCCTGAACTGTGAGAAATAAATGCCTGTTGTTTAAATGAGGTTATGGCTAGGGCAAGCAGTGAGTTACCTGGAACTAAAGCTAAAAATGGGAGCTTCTTACAGAAAATTGCACCCCAACGTTCATTGCAGCACTAGTCTCAATAGCCAGGACATGGAAGCAACCTAAATGTCCATCAACAGAGGAATGGATAAAGAAGATGTGGTACGTATATACAGTGGAATATTACTCAGCTATAAAAAAGAACAAATAATGCCAATTGCAGCAATGTGGATGGACCTTGAGATTCTCATACTGAGTGAAGTAAGTCGACAAAGACAAATATTATATGATATCGCTTATATGTGGAATCTAAAAAAAAGGGTACAAATGAACTGACCTACAAAACTGAAATAGAGTTACAGATGTAGAAAATAAACTTATAGTTACTGGGGGGTAAGCAGAGAGGAGGGATAAATTGGAAGACTGGGACTGACACATACACACTACTATATATAAGATACATAACTAATAAGGACCTACTGTATAGTACAGGGAACTCTACTCAGTACTCTGTAGTGGCCTATATGGGAAAAGAATCTTAAAAAGAGTGGATATATGCATTTATATAACGGATTCACTTTGCTGTACACCTGAAACTAGAACAACTTTGTAAATCAATTATACCCCAATAAAGTTTTTTAAAAAAAAGAAAATTGTAGAGGAGAAGGTTAAAAGAAGTCAGAGAAATGAAGAGAAATAAGCAACTTGCCCTGGATTGCACAGTCAATAAATGGCCAAACTGAGTTTTTGAACCCAAGACTATTGTGGTGGACAGAATAATGTCCCTCGAAGACATTCACATCCTAGTCCCTGAAACCTGTGAATATGTTCCCATAGCAAAAGGGAATTAAGGTTGCTAATCAGCTGACTTTAAAATAGGGAGATATCCTGAATTATCTGAGTGGGCTGTATGTAACCACAAGAGTCCTTAGATGTGGAAGAGGGAGGCAAAGAATCAGGGTCAGAGTGATGTGATTTGATAACAACTCCACCAGCCATTGCTAGCCTTGAAGATGGAGGAAGGGCCCATGAGCCAAGGAGTGTAGGCAGCCTCTAGAATCTGGAAAAGGTAAGAACACAGATTCTCCCCTAGAGCTTCCAGAAGGAATACAGCCCCTCGGACACCTTGCTTTAACCCAGTGAGACCCAAGTCAGATATATATCTTACCAGAATGGTAAGATAATAAATTCATGTTGTTTCAAGTTACTACGTTTGTGGTGATTTGTTACAGCAGCCATAGAAGACCAATACTAGCATCCAAGTCTAAAGTCTTCTTCTCTTCATTATGACCACAGTTAGTTTTCTATGACTGCACAACAAATGACCACAAACTTGATAGCCTAACAGCAGCATTATCTCCCAGTTTTGTAGGTCAGAAGTCTCGCAGCAAGGATGGGTTCTCTGCTCAGGATTCTTCAAGGTCAAACTCAAGGTGATGGCTAGCTGTGTTCCTTTCTGGAGGCTCTGGGGAAGAATCTATTATCCAGCTCATTCAGGTTGTTGGCCGAATTCAGCTCCTGGCAGTTGTTGGACTGAGATTCTCAGTTCCTTACTGGCTCTCGGCTCCTAGAGGCCACCTGCATTCCTTACCATGTGGTCCCTTCCATAGTCAACACCAGCAGCAGAGAAGCTGCTTTGCATGGTGTCCCTCTCACTTCAGGAAGGGCTCAGACTCAGGCCCACCCAGATAATCTCCCTACTGATTAAAGTCAACTGATCAGGGGTGTGAATTACAGGCAGACCTCATTTTATTGTGCTTCACAGATACTGCGTTTTGTACAAATTAAAAGTTTGTGGTGACCCTGCAAGTCTATCAGTGCCATTTTTTCCAACATCGTTTGCTCACTTTGTGTCTCTGGGTCACATTTTGGCAATTCTCTCAATATTTCAAGCTTTTTCATTAATATTGTATTTGTTATGTTGATCCGTGATCAGGGATCTTTGATATTACTGTGATTCACTGAAGGCTGATGGTTACATTTTTTTTTAATCCATAAAGCATTTTTTTTTTTTTTTTTTTTTTTTTTTTGCGATACGCGGGCCTCTCACTGTTGTGGCCTCTCCCGTTGTGGAGCACAGGCTCCGGACACGCAGGCTCAGCGGCCATGGCTCACGGGCCCAGCCGCTCTGCAGCATGTGGGATCTTCCCGGACCGGGACAACGAACCCGTGTCCCCTGCATCGGCAGGCAGACTCAACCACTGCACCACCAGGGAAGCCCTCCATAAAGCATTTTTAAATAAAGATATGTACATTGTTTTTTAGACATAATGTCATTGTACACTTAATAGACTACACTATAGTGTAAACATGACTTTTATATTCACCAGGAAACCAAAAAATTTCTATGACTCACTTTATTGTGATATTCACTTTATTGTGGTGGTCTGGAAATGAAAGCACGATATCGCCAAGGTCTGCCTGTACATCTGCAAAATCCCTTTGTCATATAAAGCAGCAGAATTATGGGAATAATATCCCATCACACTCAGGTCCCACCCACACCCAAAAGGAGGGAATTATGCACCAGAGGGTGGAAATCTTGGGGGGCACCTTGGAATTCTGCCTACTACAAACATGTATTAGCATATATCAGCTGAGTTCACCATGCTTTACTCCATTGCCTTTCTAGGTGAACCACAAAAAACTTTAAAAAAAAAACCACCCGAAGTCAACATTGCCTTGCCTACCAACCCCATTCCACACCCAAATCTCCCACTGTTTTCTCTCTGTGTTTATAGCACTATGCATGCACCATGTTAGAAACTGAATAATGTTAAGAGCTAACTTTTATTGAGCCCCAGGTTCTGGTCTAAGAAACATGTATCCCCAAAAATCTGTGAGGTGACTATTAATACCACTCCAATTTTACAGGTGATAAAACTGAGGCACGGAGAGGTTAAGTAACACAATTGCTCTTAATTATGAGGCAGAGCCAGGATTAAAAAGCAGGTCATGTGATTCCAGAGCCAAGCTCTTCCCATGTTGCTAGTTTCTTAGCAGGAAGAGGAACCCTGGAAGACGCTTATATTTGTGGATCTGGGGTTGACCGCACTGACTCTGGGAATTTCTCCAGTGTGAATATTTTGTTCCTCCTTTCAGAAACAAACAAGTTCACAGCATGTTCTAAGAAGCCCAGGGAGTAAGGGGAAGATTTGACATAGCCATATCTCCAAATCCAATGAAGAGATACCTCCATCCCCCACCTCCTGCCCCCAGAGTTTCATGAAGGAAAAGTACAGGGACATCTGGTCACACACTTTTAGCAAAAGCCAGCTGTGTGTCACCCCACACCAACTCCACTGTGAGCGCAAAGGGGAGCACAGAAGAGGCAGCAGGGATTTTGCTAACAAATAACGTGTGTGCCTCCCTCCCACACAGAAGGTGGGACCATGTCAGGAAACAGTGTGACCATGTGCTTTCTCCAGAGCTATGGTTTCATCATCTTTCTTAGGACCCCTGGTATACTTAATCTATGGAGAATATATTTAGAAATTAATCTTTCGCTGTGCAGGGACAATCCTGGTGCTGTACTAGTAAGAGCCCACCTGTTTAGACCTGGGTTGGACTTTCAGTCTGAGGGCAGGTGCTATGCCCTGCTTTTCTTTTTTTTCTTTTTTTTTTTTTTGCGCGGTACGCGGGCCTCTCACTGCTGCAGCCTCTCCCGCCGCGGAGCACAGGCTCCGGACGCGCAGGCCCAGCGGCCATGGCTCACGGGCCCAGCCGCTCCGCGGCACGTGGGATCCTCTCAGACCGGGGCACGAACCCATGCCCCCTGCATCGGCAGGCAGACCCCCAACCACTGTGCCACCAGGGAAGCCCCCTGCTTTTCTTTTTATCATCCTCTGTATCAGACTTAATAGGGGCTCAATAAAATTTGTCATTGGTAAGTTGACGTTGTTCTCAAGGGCCACAGACCCTCCATGCTGCACGTCCTGTTTCTGACAACTGTAATCATGTCTGTCTAGATGGAACCATCTGCTTCGCTCTGCAGGGTCCTAAAGCCATAAAGCCCAAGTCTCTCCTCCCTTTGTGACTCCCTGTTCTTGGGCAGTGGCCGTGATGGCACCTCAGCCTTGTGAGAATCATTAAAATCTTAGTGTGCTTTTGATGCTACATCTGACGATGACTTTGTTCCACTTCAGCAGATCTTATGTGATGGGCAGGCACCCAAAGGAATCCATGAGACTCTTCCAGCAGCAAACTTTTTCAAACTATACATGCTCTCTACCCTCATTATTTCCAATACAACCCAATGTGGGAGATTGACACGGGGAGGGTCACCATTTGTAAAAATTTCTAACATGGTACTGTCATTCTCAGCAACCTCACCCCAGCCCCATGCACACACACAAAGATACACCACCAGGTTGATTATTCTAGAATCAGGCCAGTGATCATTATTAACAAACAGAGAGTTGACACTTCATTCCCGCAAAGGTCAAAATGGAAATTCAATTTAGGAATCTGAGTTGTATCAATCTGCACAGAACAATCTGAAGGGAAACAGTTGAATCTTCTTGGTCTTAAATTACTTTTGAAAATGAGCTTAGTTGGTAGCCAGCATTCTGAATTCATTCAATTGCTATTTTAAAAAATAGTCTCTTTGTCACCTTAACTAAATTGAACTTTCCTTTTTTAAAAGAAAGCTTATTTTCCAGGAGCACCTAAGTTTTCAGAGTTCAGTTAAGATTCCATATAACTTTTCCACCTCCTCTGTGAGTCCCAGATATTTAATGTTTTTAAGATTTAATGGATGTAACTCGCTAATCAAATTGGGTATGTTTGGCTCCCTGTTTCTTCCTGGTGGTAGAGGCTACTGGCTGCCGTCCATTATCTTTTCTCTCCTTCTTTCCTAAGAAGCTAAGTTCTCATTGCATTATCTGGAATGCAGGTGTGATACTGGAGCTCTAGCTGCCATATTGGAACAAGAGGAAAAGGGTCACACACTAGAGATGGCAGATGGAGTCTGGAGCCTGATAACTTGGAGAAGCCACCACTCCAGCCCTGGACTACCATATCCAGACTACCTTAGCTTTAGAGAGAAAGAGTCTTCTACTTTTCTCAAGCCACTCTAACGTTGAATTTTTCTATTACCTGCAGGCAGCTCTAATAATAACTGATACAAATGATAACTTCAAATATGACTTCCAGCTTAGATATTCTAGAATTCCAATGTGTTTTTTCTTATTTTATCCTCGGCTTATCATCACATATCAGGGAAAATTAAGCTCAGAGAGGTTAAGTGTCTTGGCTAAGATGCCACAAGAACAGAACCTGGGTCTTTTTTGACAAGTAGGTCTTGTGTTTACCAATGCCTCTGGTGATAAAAAGTTTCAAATGTCAACCCACAAACACATTACCATTCATCTTGACATCAAATCCCCTAATGCTTTTGCATTTGGTTTCTTAGAAAAATACAGCTTGCTAAAAGCTAAATTATCAGAGCACACCATCAAGTAGAATAGCACTCAATGGTATTCCCATCCATCATTTCTTTTCCGTTAAACTGGTGTGCATCGATTGCCTAGTCTAGAGAATTATGACAATCAATAACTTTCTTCAGAGAAATAGTGGGTGAGACTAAAGAAATTAGCTTATTTTGTAGTGGATAGAAACAAGATGTCAATCAAACCCCTTAAACCTGACCTCAAGTAAGTACAGATGCCAATATGAGAAAAATCTAAGTCATAACTGCCAAAGTCACCCTGATGGGAGAAGACTAGTGCTCACATGCTGACTAGCCATGAAGAGGGCATGAGACACAGAATGCCTTGTCATAGTAAGACCTGCTGTCCTGTGGGGCACCTCAGAGGACTCCATTCCACCCAGGAGCTCTCCCTCCCCACTGCCACACCTGATGTCATAATCCATGTTCTGATAACCACTACTGATGAACAAGTTACCCCAAAACTTAGTAGCTTAAAACAACCATTTCTCACAATTTTGGTGATCAGGAATTTGGGAAATGCTCAACCGGAAAGTTCTAGCTTGGGATCTCTCATGTGGTTGCTTTCAGGTGCTGGCTGGGGCTGCCGTCATATCAAGGCTTGATGGGGCTGGACATTCAAGATGGTGCGTGCACGTGGCTGACAGTTAATGCCAGCTGCTACCTGGGATCACCTAAACACCTACACATGGCCTCTCCAGCATGAGGGTCTCAGTGTAGTCAGACTTATGTGACAGATGTCTTTCCCCAGAGAACCATGAGGAAACTTAATGGCCTTTGGTAAGCCAGCCTCAGAAGCTGTAGGCCATCACTTCACTGCATTCTCTTGGTTGAGGTAGTGTCTTGGTTGCATCAGCCCATCCAGATTCAAGGTGAGGGGATTTAGACCCCATTTCTCAAAAGGAGGAGTATCAAAAACTTGCAGTCTTTTTTTGACATCTCTTTGCAGACCAAAGTTGGGGGGAGGGGGCATGAGTGGGTTCCAAAGTAGAGAAACAAGGGAATGGACTTTGAAAAAGTGTTCGCTTAAGCTGTATGGCTTTGTTTCTCACAGTGCTCTGGTGTTCTTCCAAGCTGACTTTTCCTTATTTCCTCCTCATAGCATATACTCTGCTCTGTTGTTTCTGTTAACTCCGGTCCCACTTGACCGTGCTTTAGTAACCTGTCATGGTTCCCCAGGCCCTCCAACCCACGTCACTCATCTTCCCTCTGTGTAGCACAGGCCCATTACTCAGCTCCAGGTGGGACATCTCTCTCCTTTAGACAGGCCACCGTCTTAGTAAAGCTTGCCTTCAATGTATCTTCAAAGCAGAAAGTGAAGTAGACCCCGAATGCAAGGCAGAAAGAGTATTAGAAAGTCTCTGTCAGGCTGTCGGAGCCCATACTGGTTTGCCAGGTAGAATGCATGTAGGAACCAGAGGAGCAGCAAAGAAATTCCATCCTCACTGAGATGTAAGTGCATAGAAGGGACAGACAACATGCAGGCAGAAGACAAGGACATCCTGTGATTGTCCCATGAGGCTAGAAGTTACAACCTCCGTGTGAATGACATCCCCTCCAGGGTTAGACTTTGGCTTCTGAGTCCCCACCTTGATCATCTCCTTGCCTCCATTTCCAGACTCAGCTCCCACCACCTACCAAGTTCTCCATGCTCTACCAAACGGAAACAGAATGACTTGCCAAACCAGAACCGTGCACAAGGAAGGAAGGATCAGAGAAGCTGTGTTCCCAGAGAAGCTCAAAATTCCCCTGTGCTAAACAGAACCTTTGAAAAGCCCAAGGCTGGGTTCACACAGTACCAAAATACTTCAGTGTGCTCATCCATTTGTCCCTCTAGTGCGTTGGGGCTGTGCGGGAGGAGGAGTGAGAACACCAGGGAAGGCTGGCAAGCTAAGTTAGCAGTTTGCCTTTCTTCAAACAAATACAATTGAACAAAATCCTTGATGCTCAATATTAAAGTTTATCACAAATAAAGAAGTATTGCTCTACAAATCATAGATGACACTGTCAGTGCTCTGCCCAGATCCCCTTGGATCCTTTTGCTTTCTCTTTGTGCCTCTACCCTGGCTTCTGGATTCCTCTGTTTCAAATAGCCAGCACTTGCAGCTCTTATCACAGGATGTCGGTGGGCTACCAGAGGTGCCCACCTGGACAGAGAGTGGGTCTGCCTAGGAGCTTACACCCATCCCCACCCCAGGGGGCTCTCAGCCAAAAGCTGGAAAGTGTGGGAGGATGAAAGCCCAGTTTACCGCCTCAAGACAGGACAAACTCCGAGGTGTATTTCACACTCCAGAACTCCCCTGAGGAATCAGGCTGGGACTTTGCTTAAAATTGCATCCCTTTGTAGTTCCTTCCCCTTCCCTGATTTGATTCTCCTATTTCCTTACTGATTCCCCCAGGGGCACATCCCCAATAAATCATGCTCACAACAGAAAGAATCCTAAAGATGCTACCAGAAAACTACTAGAGCTAATCAATGAATTTGGTAAAGTAGCAGGATACAAAAGTAATGCACAGAAATCTCTTGCATTCCTATACACTAATGATGAAAAATCTGAAAGTGAAATTAAGGAAACACTCCCATTTACCATTGCAACAAAAATAAAATACCTAGGAATAAACCTACCTAAGGAGACAAAAGACCTGTATGCAGAAAACTATAAGACACTGATGAAAGAAATTAAAGATTATACAGACAGATGGAGATACACCATGTTCTCAGATTGGAAGAATCAACATTGTGAAAAAGATTACACTACCCAAAGCAATCTACAGATTCAATGCAATCCCTATCAAGCTACCACTGGCATTTTTCACAGAACTAGAACAAAAAATTTCACAATTTGTATGGAAACACAAAAGACCCCGAATAGCCAAAGCAATCTTGAGAAAGAAAAACGGAGCTGGAGGAATCAGGCTCCCTGACTTCAGACTATACTACAAAGCTACAGTAATCAAGACAGTATGGTACTGGCACAAAAACAGAAATATAGATCAATGGAACAGGACAGAAAGCCCAGAGATAAACCCATGTGCATACGATCACATTATCTTTGATAAAGGAGGCAAGAATATACAATGGAGAAAACACAGCCTCTTCAATAAGTGGTGCTGGGAAAACTGGACAGCTATATGTAAAAGAATGAAATTAGAACACTCCCTAACACCATACACAAAAATAAACTCAAAGTGGATTAAAGACCTAAATGTAAGGCCAGACACTATAAAACTCTTAGAGGAAAACATAGGCAGAGCACTCTACGACATCAATCACAGCAAGATCCTTTTTGACCCACCTTCTAGAGAAATGGAAATAAAAACAAAAATAAACAAATGGGACCTAATGAAACTTAAAAGCTTTTGCACAGCAAAGGAAACCATAAACAAGACCAAAAGACAACCCTCAGAATGGGAGAAAATATTTGCAAATGAAGCAACTGACAAAGGATTAATCTCCAAATTTACAAGCAGCTCATGCAGCTCAATATCAAAAAAACAAACAACACAATCCAAAAATGGGCAGAAGACCTAAATAGACCTTTCTCCAAAGAAGATATAAAGATTGCCAGCAGACACATGAAAGAATGCTCAACATCATTAATCATTAGAGAAATGCAAATCAAAACTACAATGAGATATCATCTTACACCAGTCAGAATGGCCACCATTAAAAAATCTACAAACAATAGGGCTTCCCTGGTGGCGCAGTGGTTGAGAGTCCGCCTGCCGATGCAAGGGACATGGGTTCGTGCCCCGGTCTGGGAAGATCCCACATGCCGCGGAGCGGCTGGGCCCGTGAGCCATGGCCGCTGAGCCTGCGCGTCTGGAGCCTGTGCTCCGCAACGGGAGAGGCCACAACAGTGAGAGGCCCGCGTACCGCAAAAAAAAAAAAAAAAAAAAAAAAAAAAATCTACAAACAATAAATGCTGGAGAGGGTGTGGAGAAAAGGGAACCCTCTTGTACTGTTGGTGGGAATGTAAATTGATACAGCCACTATGGAGAACAGTATGGAGGCTCCTTAAAAAACTAAAAATAGAACTAGCATATGACACAGCAACCCCACTCCTGGGCATATACCCTGAGAAAACCATAATTCAAAAAGAGTCATGTACCACAATGTTCATTACAGCTCTATTTATAATAGCCAGGACATGGAAGCAATCTAAGTGTCCATCGACAGATGAATGGATAAAGAAGATGTGGCACATATGTACAGTGGAATATTACTCAGCCATAAAAAGAAACGAAATTGAGTTACTTGTAGTGAGATGGATGGACCTAGAGTCTGTCATACAGAGTGAAGTAAGTCAGAAAGAGAAAAATAAATACCATATGCTGACACATATATATGGAATCTTAAAAAAAAATGGTCATGAAGAATCTAGGGGCAGGACGGGAATAAAGATGCAGACCTACTAGAGAATAGACTTGAGGACACGGGGAGGGGGAAGGGTAAGCTGGGACAAAGTGAGAGAGTGGCATGGACACATATAGACTACCAAATGTAAAACTGATAGCTAGTGGGAAGCAGCCACATAGCACAGGGAGAGCAGCTCGGTGCTTTGTGACCACCTAGAGGGATGGGATAGGGAGGGTGGGAGGGAGGGAGATGCAAGAGGGAGGAGATATGGGGATGTATGTATATGTATAGCTGATTCACTTTGTTATAAAGCAGAAGCTAACACACCATTGTAGAGCAATTATACTCCAATAAAGGTGTTAAAAAAAAATTCATGTGCGCGTGATCCCTTGAGCAAGGGCTTCTTTGGGGGGCCCTTGAGCTAAGAAACTCATTAAGATGTAAACTAAATGCTTCTTGCCCCACTCTGGCTAGGCACTGTGGACACTTCAAAGATGGACACGCACTGGGGTGGGGGGGTCTGGGCTCATCATGGGAGAGACAGGGAGTCACAATACAGAGCAGACTATTATGGGTACCACGAGTGGCTAACCAGAGTCATAGATCCTAGGTAGATGATGAATACAAAAATGGGCTCAGAAGATGGAGCTGCTGACAAGGAGAGTTTTTATGGAGAACATAAATCTAATGAGACCCTTGAATGAGGAGGAGGGTAGAAGGCATTCCAGTGGAATGAATTAAGGTGTATTAGTCAGGGTTCTCCAGAGAAATACGACTAACAGGAAATATATGTAAGGTGAAGTTTATTACGAGGAATTGACTCCCGTGATTATGGAGGCTGTGAAGTCCCATGATCTGCTATCTGCAAGCTGGAGACCCAGGAAAGCCAGAGGTGAAGTTCAAGGCCTGAGAGTCAGAGAGCCAATGGTAGGGATTCTAGTCTGAGTCTGAAGGTCTGAGAACCAGGAGTGCTGAGAGCAGAAGATCAGTGTCCTAGCTCAAGCAGTCAGGCAGAGAACAAATTCATCCCTCCTCCACCTTTTTGTTCTATTCATACCCTCAGTGGATTGCATGATGCCCACCTACATTGGGCAGGGCCACCCGCTTTACTCAGTCCACCGATTCAAATACTAATGTCTTCTGGAAACAGCTTCATAGACACACCCAGAAATAATGTCTAACCAGACAGTTGGCCATCCCCTGACCCAGTCATATTAACATATAAAATTAACCATCAAAGAAGGACATAAGCAAAGATATAACAATAGGAAAGAAAAGCATGGATCAAGGTTCTAAGAGCCTTGCACTTATTAAGCATTTCAGCCTCACTCCAACTCAGTGAGGCAGGGACTATGCTCATTCCCATCTTACAGAGGTGAAAAGGAGGCACAAAGTCATTAACAACTTGCCCAAGTCACACATCTAGTGGTAAAACCAGGGAGGTGAACCCACAGGTAGACCCAGCCAGGTTGATGCCACAGGCGAAGTCTTAGCCACCATACCCAGCCACCTCTCTGAGCAGGGCAGTCTGCCTGGGAAAGGAGCAGCAGAGGTAAATATGGTTGGAAAGTGCTACTAAGACTGAATTGTGAGGTGTCTATGTGTCAAATACAGTTGGAATTTTTATACCTCATTCATTCAACAAATATTTACTGAATAACAACTATATGTTGGCTTGGTGGGAAAATGGTCATACACCAGAAAGACATGGTCCCTTTTCCCCTGGAGTTTACAATCTTATCCAACTAGGTACTTCCCCAAAGAGGGAACAGAACGAGCTGAAAAAGCATTTTGCTTCACAGATTGATGCAGCAAAACAAAATTAGAAGAAAAGTTAAAGTTATTTGGGGATCATTCTTAACGTGCCCTTTTTTAAGTTAACTAGGTGGGGGGAAAACATAATCTCCCACCTTCTTAAGGTACCTATAGACCTGGAGCAAATCACACTGTAGATGGGTTAGGGTACTGCTGGCTGTTGCAGCAAAAACAATTTTTTTTATGGTTTAGTAAAAATGAAGTTTATTTTTGACAGATGTTCCTGGTTGGCCAGCAGCTTTCCTCCATGCAGTGGTTCAGGGACCCAAGCTGCTTCTCCTTTATGGCTCTGCCAACCCCTAAATTCTTCTCCTCATCCTTATCTGGCTGACAGTAAAGGAGAGAGAGCATTAAAGAAGGTACATGTGTTTCTTAAGTGATATCGATCAATTTTGTTCACGTTGTGTTGGTGAGCTAGACTCATCACATGGCCACACCCAGACACCCCAGTGGGCCATGTGGCTGCTTCTGGAAGTCACTTCCCAGCAGTAACTCCACACTATGGAAGAGGAAACACAAAGGTTGGTGGAAAGGCTAGTCACCTCTGCCCCACACTCTGTTCTTTCTTCTGCCCTCACACTGTACTGAGACATCATGTTCAAATAGAACCAATTCCACGAACACTAACTTCAAGGCCACCTTGAACGTGGGAAAGAAGCCACATTAGGACCACATTCAGTATTGGAGCAGAGTGGCTGGAGGCAAATTGAAGGAATAGGAATTTATTAACCATAATGTCCAATTTTTTAAAAATAAATTTATTTATTTATTTGTTTGTTTATTATTTATATTTGGCTGCATTGGGTCTTCGTTGCTGCACGTGGGCTTTCTCTAGTTGTGGTGAGCAGGGGCTACTCTTCATTGCGGCGCACAGGCTTCTCATTGCGGTGGCTTCTCTTGTTGGGAACACGGGCTCTAGGCATGTGGGCTCAGTCGTTGTGGCTCACAGGCTCTAGAGCTCAGGCTCAGTAGTTGTGGCGCATGGGCTTAGTTGCTCCGCGGCATGTGGGATCTTCCCAGAACAGGGCTCGAACCCATGTCCCCTGCATTGGCAGGTGGATTCTTAACCACTGTGCCATTAGGGAAGTCCCTGTTCAATTGTTTTTATGTGACCATCCCCTAAGCCTACAGTTGATAGAGCCATCTCCTTTACATGCTACCTGCCTGACATACTTCTCCAATGCCAGCAGCAGAGATAGACCTAAATTTTGAAATCTGGGGAAAACTTCCCATTCACCCACACACAAATGCTATTTTCTAGTCTGCTTTTCAGACTCACCCTGTTTGAGAACGTCTGAGTTCCAGCTGAACACTTGGAGAGCTAAGGTCTAAGAATCAAGACGGAGGAGCATTAGGGGAAGGTACAAGGAGGCCTTATTTTAATAAGGGAGGACCCTAGACTGAGACTGCCTGACGTCTCCCAGCACACCCTCTTTGGAGGAATTTAGATCCCCCTTCCTTCTTGCATAGGGGGCCTGCAGATTGCGTTAGACAATTCCAGAGGCAGAGAGGATCTTCAAGATTACCTATTCCAAAGCCTTTATCTGATAGATGAAAAAACTGAGGCTCAGAGGGGTTAAGTGACTTCCCTGAGATCACACAGCTTTGAGTGGCAGAACCCAAGCATGAGCAAACAGTGGGGTGTCACAGACATGGGGTTTGCACTCAGTAAATATAAGTGTCCATCTTCCCTCGGTTTGCCCAGCCTTCTCCCTGTCCTAGCTCATCTCTCCTGCTTCTTATCCAGGCTGATATGACCAACTCTGCAACATAAAACTGTCATTCTGCTACATTCTGCAGAATCTGCTAACAGAATTATAAAGGTTTATCTCAACGCACACATCACCTTCCTGTCAATTTCTCTGGCAAGGGAGCCAACAATGGATCTTGTCACTGCCAACTCTATCCCATACCAGGGTTATTTGGAAGGGTTGAATTCAGACAAATAATCAGCTAGGTTGAGTCTCCTTTTACTAAAGCTCCAAATCATTTCGTTTGTGCATACCTAGTCCCATTTCACATTCAAGCTGATTTGGGCAGACATGACCATGATGGTTATTGCCCAGAAGACACTCAGGTGTCCTGATCATATTCCAAGTAAACCAAAAAAACTGGAGAACCACGTATCAGGCGCCTGTTGAAATAATAAGTCACCCAGTGGAACCTCCACCCCAGTTTCATTAAGGCTGCATCTGCAACTCCAAAAGTGAGGCTGGTGGGGAGGAAAACCCACAGCTGTTTTTCAAGAAATTAATTTCTATCCCTGCAGTGATCAGTCCTGGGTAAGTGAGAGAATCAAATTATCTAAGTTACTTCTGCTGGGAAGGTTGACTGCTCTGAATCCTGATGAAAAATAACACAATGGTGCTATTTAATTTAAAACCTCCGTCTGCTTCACTTATAATTCATAATGATTATACTTCGCGTTTATGTACTATCCAAGGATCACAGAGAACTTTGATGGCATAAATGATTCATCCTTGGGACCCTACAGAGAAGCAATGCTGGCCTTTCTTTCTCTACCGGACAGTGAAAAGGGAGGACAGAGCCGGGTGACCTGGATTCGCAACTGACTTTTCAACACAAATCAACACTCCCGCTCTAGTTATTTAGAAGTTGGCATCAATTCTGGCCAGACTAATAAATCACATAAACGGACATCATGATATCAGGAGTGTAACAGAGATAAGAAGTTATGGCTTGCAAATGTAAATCAATAAAGACCATGGGCTTTCAGCCATTTCTTTCTGAGAAAAATGCTTCTATTGCTTCCAGCAGCCTGGCCAACATATGATAGCCTTCTACAAGAAAGTCTTAAATGTTGATCTAATGGGTTCATGCATTCCAGAGACAGAATGAACCGTGTAAAAATAACAATAAACACGTGGTCCGCACTTTACAGTTTACAAAGCACTTTTGTATCTCTTCCCTCATTTGCATACTCCTCTCTTGCATTACCTTATGTGCTTTGCACTCCTGGCTAAACCTGAAGTGATTATTCACACTCCCTCCAGGCAAGACGCACTGCCCAGCTGCCCTCACTGTACTACACGTGCATTCATACGGCCGCAGGGCCCCTGCAGAGAGGGTTGGCTTTAAGTCACCAAGGGCCACACCATTAGCCACCTTGGCCCTTCCATCAAAGGTCACATATCTCTCCTCTGTTCTGAACCAAGAAAAGAATTAATAATAATAGTGTCCGTGCTTTGTCAAATGACTACTCCACAACAGGCAGTTTGTCAGGGCTTCATACACATTAACTATTGATACAGTCCTTACCCCAGACTCGCCAAATGTAACACAAAGGCAGTAACTGAGGCATCGACTTGCCCAAGTTCAGAGTTTGGTAAAGGGTAGAGCCATTCAGATCTTCCCCAATGCATAGCCCGTATACCTCCCCGGGGAAAATCAGGACAAGGTGGACTACATATTCGAGAGAAAAGCAGCTAGCAGATACAGGCAGACACCAGTCCTGCCAGCCGTGCTCTTGCTTAAGTGCTCCTGGAAACGATGTTCTCCCTTCCTTGCGGGGGCTGCTGCTCTTGAGACCCTGTGTAGTTAGTGATGGACTTCGCAACTGCTGGTATGGCTGCATTAATAGGAGAATGATATCCAGAATAAAGGAGGACAATTACACTACAGGCCCCATTCTTCTGAACAGACGTAAAACATCCTACCTAACTAAGAATGGTAATTTCCCGGAACACATTCGGAAGAAAGGGACTAACCTAACTACATTTAAACAATTTGACACAAGGGGGAAAGACCAAAACAAGCTGTAAAAGGAAATTAGGCAGGGTTGTGATGTCTGTCTTCAACTATTTGATGGGATGCCTTAGGGAGAGAAAGCAGACTCATTCTGTATGTGCCACAGGAGAGAACTAAGTTGGAAATTAACAGGCAAGCTGGTTCAAACCCCTGCAAGAAATGTGACCTCTTGGACCTCCTGCTATTGATGGAGTAACATTAGCCTCTACTTCCTAGCATTGCTATGACGACTGAATGTGATAATGTATCTAAACGCTTAGCCCCGTGTCTGAACGCTGTAATCTATTGGTCATTACAAGACAGGATCCTTTGCCTGAGAGAGAGAGAGAGAGAGAGAGAGAGAGAGAGAAATGTCGGAAAATGAGATTTCTTCTCAGGACTAATTTTAGGCCAGATATTTTGAAAAACAAACACAAAAACAGCTAGCCTAGCTGTGGGACAAGGCATTTGATTATCTTCCTTTCTGCTCCTTCACTGCGTTGAGAAAACAGCCACTCATCTTTTCAGTCAACATCTCCCCTCCTTATCTCTCCCTGCTCCAGCCTAGGCCCCTGTTACCACAGAAGAATTTCTGAGTCTCTAGCCCTTTAAATAATTGCACATTCCCGAGAACAGGGAATCATTTGTTCTGAAAATCTTCCCACATTGCCTCGTAGCTGAAAGCTTTCTGCTCTACCTTCCGCCTAAAATAGACCATTTGGGATGATGGGAACAGCCCATTGGGTAACAGACCCTCCAAACCTCAGGACCCCAACAGCCAACTCAGGTTTCCAAGGCACGCTGACCAGAATCTAGCTGACTTTCTTGGTCTCACTTTCTGGGTCACAGGAACGCTGGTTTTTTGTCCTGAAAGGGGGGATGGAGCGGTGGAGAAAAGCAGCCAACAGATGCTCAATGCCCATGAAAAGCTGTTTCCACTGCCCACAGCTGTGTAGCTCCGTAGGAAAGACATTGCCATGATTGTGTGGGGTGACGGGCACTTGGGCACCACCGCTTAGTGCCTCCTGTGGGTGGGAAGGACCCAGGCAGCCTCCAGAATCTCGGCCCATGCAGGGGAATGTGCCCCTGGCCAGAGAGGGCCTCCCACCCCTTGAGAAGGCCGGCCGAGGCAGGCAGCACAGATAGATGCCAGGACAAACTGGGGCACGGACTGAAGGAGAGATGCTGGCTGATGGTCAACCTGAGAAAAAGGCATTTGTGCCCCCATCCCCCAGCCAAAACAAACGTCTGGCTTGTTCCCCAAATACATTGGCCCTTGCGTTCCTTGGGCGTGGAACGCCTTGATTCCTCCCACTCTGTCTGCTCGAAAAGCTGCTACTCTTCCTGTTAAGCTCATAGATTTTCTCTTTCGTGTGACTGTCTTGGATATCCAAGCAGAAATAATCATTTCCTCATCTGCGAGTCCATGACACTTTATCCATATTTTACCTGATGGCCCTAAGAATGTTTGTCTTAGAGATAATTATCTATGCGTCTGTTTCTTCCATCAGACTTAGATCTCTTTGAGGTCAAAGTACAGTTTAATTGTCTAGGTATCTTCAAGTTTAAATGTGATAAACTAATTATTTTTGTTTTCCTTTCCCCACCCCCCCAGACTATAAGGTCTACATGGAAGCAGGAGCCATGCCTGGTTACCTGCTTATCCCCAGAATCCAGCTTAGCACGTGGCATTTATTTTCTGAAAGACTGGACAGATAGACAGAGGGAGAGCTGGGTGGATGGGTGGATGTTTGGATGGATGGATGGATAAAGGAGGCATTGTAAGAATGGAACCAACAAAAGTCAGAGAAGAAAACCTGGCCACTGACACTTGGGATGAAGGGTAGTGTGTCCAGAAAGCCTCACAGAAGAAGGGTTGTCGGTGGTAAGCCTTTAATAAAAAGTAGAATTTTAGCAGCTAGAGTAAGAGAAGGAGGGCTATTCAAGCATGAGACACAGATGAGGGAAGATGCCATGGGAGGAACGTGCAGAGCAGCAAGGACTCCTAGCAGCTGGAATGTCTAAGAGACCACAGAGGGGGTAAGCTGGGAATGGAGGATTCACGTGTGTGTCACGTGGCATCCCGAGTGTCCTGGTATAGAAATTGGACTGTAACACACAAGAAGCAATAGGAGATGCCCAAGTTTTATTTCTGTTTTGTTTTAGCAGAAGTACACATACAAGGCATTGTGTTTGGGGGCTAAGGCGTTAAGTCGTCTCTTAAGACACATGATTGAAGCACTATAGCTGTGGACAGTCCATTACAAGCTGCTGGGACCACGATTTCCCAAACCTGCTAAGCCACCAGGTAGGCGAGAAAACAAAGCCGATAAGCTCTGAAGGCCAAGGTGAGAAGATGAAGCCTGGATCAAGATTTGCTGCCAGCCCATTTGGGGAGAGGCCAGTGATTAAAGAGGACGGCAAGAAGGGAAGGGAAGAGATGGCCTCGCAAGAGCTGCATCTGGATGGCAGCTTGTCAACCTGGGACACCAGCTTTTCCAAACCATAACCAAGAGAGATAACGTGCAGGACCCAACCTGGGTCCTGCCATTTGGATGCAGGCAATCAAGGCCACGTGTCTCATCCCAGTAGGTGTGTAATCTCCTTCCCTCTGGGAGGTGTCGGCATCTGAAATCTCACTCTTCAGCACCCGCAGACACACACATGCATCCAGCTGCCCATTCTCATTGCAATGTCACTTCGACTCTGGGTCTACTTCTGGGGACTCGTGCTCCTATTCTGGGTAAGGAGGGGCGACCAAAGAAAGGAGCCTTTCACAGAATGGAGACACCCAAGGCCCCACCTACACATCCCCTCCCACCTATGGGACCCCTGCTACGCAGTACTTGACTCTGTGGCCCTCTGCTCTTGGAGACCACACGACTCCACCAAGGGAAGAGGATTAGGGCTGTTCATTGTTCTGTTTTGATGACAGATGAAGTAGCAAAGTGGAGAGCAAGGCAGAGCCCCCTGCAGGCTGCGCAGTTTTCTCCTGCTTTGATTCTCTTCTTGCCTTTCCTCCCATCCAGCCTCCAGCCTCTCTCTCACCCGTCCTCGCAGAGGCTGAGTGCTACCCTCTCTAAGCATCAGCGGGATAAGAGCTGCAAACAGACAGTTCTATCTGCTGCTTCTCACAGCCCAGTCTGTAACATCGTTACCTCCATGGTGCCCACAAAAGAAAATGAGGAGGTAGCACGATTGCAGCGATTCTAATTACCGTATGCTAATTGGGCCGCCTTCAGGCTTGCAGGGCGGTGCCATTTCCCTGAGATGAAATGACAGAAGCCCCTGCACTTGCCTCGCTCTACTTATTCTCCTGTTGCTTACAGAACATTCTGTACCAGGCAGCAGCATGCACAGATACCCCAGGCAGGGAGGAACCACAAAGATGTCTGCCACTGGATGAACAGGTCCACGTTCCGTGGGACCAAGGCAGGTGCTCTAACCCGAGTCCCTGTATATTGGGGCTTTAAGGATCCCTGAATGCGCCTCAGCCCCCAGGGTATGCAAATTTCCTTATATGTACATATATGCATTTATCTGGAGGATTCAAAGCTTTCTTTGGCTCTTCAAAAAGCCCAGTATCTTTTTTTTTTAATGTGAAATTGATTGGCCTATAGGGAAAAGTGTCTAATCTATCAAGATTTTCATTTATTCTCTGCATACTCTTGTGAGAAGCAATCCCCTACATCCCCACCTCCACCATTCCCCACCAAAAAAACAAAAAAGAAAGAAAAAGAAAAGAAAGGGAGCATGTAGATTGAGACTGAAGTTAGAACAGAGTCAACAATCAAGGGATCAGGGCATTACAAGCAAGAAGCCCATGTCCTCTCTGCACGGCCAGAGCAGAAATGATTTGCAGCTACATTACAAAAATTAATTTAGTTCAACCCATTTATCTCTTGCCAGGCTTGTGACCTTTTGGTTCAAATTCTAACCAATTTTTTTAACATCTTTATTGGAGTATAATTACTTTACAATGGTGTGTTAGTTTCTGCTTTATAACAAAGTGAATCAGCTATATGTGTACATATATCCCCATATTCCCTCCCTCTTGTGTCTCCCTCCCACCACCCCTATCCCACCCCTCTAGGTGGTCAAAAAGCACTGAGCTGATCTCCCTGTGCTATGCAGCTGCTTCCCAATAGCTATCTATTTTACATTCAAATTCTAACCAATTTTTTTTAAACATAAGCTATACCTTTAATTTCTTGCCTGGGCTACTGTAATACCCTCCTAATTGGTCCACCTGTATCCACGCTTTTTATTTATTTATTTAACTTCCCAACATAGACAAGAGTTGAAAGAACTGGGCAATGAAAAAACATGTACCCACCCACCACCTAGATTTGACAATGAACTTCATACTACACCTGTTCTCTCACATCTCTATCCATCTACCCAGCCTCTTCCTATCCATCACACCTACTTATTCTTTGTTGGTGCTGTTGGTTTGGGTACCTGTCTCTCTCCTGCCTCCTTCCATTTTATTCCCCGCACAGTAGTCAGTGATCTTTTTATGGTATATATATTCAATGGGATACTACTCAGCCATAAAAAAGAACGAGATTTTGCCATTTGCAGCAACATGGATGGACTTGGAGGGGATTATGCTTAGTGAAATCAGAAAGACCAATATTGTATGATATCACTTATATATGGAATCTAAAAAATACAACAAACTACAGTAAGTCCCCTACATATGAACAGGTTCCATTCCAAGAGTGCATTCGTAAGTCTAATTTGTTCATAAGTCCAACAAAGTTAGCCTAGGTACCCAACTAACACAATCAGCTACATAATACTGTACTGTAATATGGTTATAATATTTTTCACACAAATAGTACATAAAAAACAAACACAAAAATAAAGAAACCATTTTTAATCTTACAGTAGAGTACCTTGAAAAGTACAGTAGTACAGTACAACAGCTGGCATACAGGGGCTGGCATCGAGTGAACAGGCAAGAAGAGTTACCGACTGGAGGAGGGAGAGGAGGTGGGAGATGGTAGAGCTGAAGGACTGTCAGCAACAGAAGACGAAGGGCAAGCTGCAATTTCTCTCACGCCTGACACTGATGGAACACACGTTCACATCTTTGAAACTTCACAACTTGAAGGTTCGGATGTAGGGGACTTACTGTAGTGAATATAACAAAAAAGAAGCAGACTCACAGATACAGAGAACAAACTAGTAGTTACCAGTGGGGAGGGGGAAGGGGGGAGGGACAAATAGGGGTACAGGATTAAGAGGTACAAACCATTAAGTATGAAATAAGCTACAAATATATATTGAACAACACAGGGAATGGAGCCGATATATTATAATAACTATAAATGGAGTATAACCTTTAAAATTTGTGAATCACTATATTGTATACCTGTAACTTATATAATATTGTATGGCAACTATACTTCAATAAAAAATGTTTAAATTAAAAATAAAGAAGTCAATGACCTTGTGGAAACAAATCTGATCATATCCCCCAATCTGCACCCCTCCTGTGGCCCAAAAAGGCTTCACTGGCTCAATCTGCGACAATGCAATGATATAGGTGATTGAATTCAATTGTGTGTACAACTTATAGAGAAGAGTGCCAAGTATGTTGGCTATGCCACATTAAATTGAAGTGCGTAAAACTGGTTAAGAAAAATGGTTAAATACACAACACATACTAATAGCACATAAGCTACAGATAAAGAGTCTTTTCAATTAAACCTTCCACTGATTATAAGTTAATGTTTTGGCTTTTTTTTTAATTAATTAATTTATTTTTATTTTTTTGCTGTGTTGGGTCTTCACTGCTGCACGCAGGCTTTCTCTAGTTGCAGCGAGCGGGGGCTACTCTTCGTTGTGGTGCGTGGGCTTCTCATTGTGGTGGCTTCTCTTGTTTCGGAGCATGGGCTCTAGGCGCGCGGACTTCAGTAGTTGTGGCACGTGGGCTCAGTAGTTGTGGCTCGCAGGCTTAGTTGCTCCACGGCATGTGGGGTCTTCCCAGACCAGGGCTCGAACCTGTGTCCCCTGCATTGGCAGGCGGATTCTCAACCACTGCGCCATCAGGGAAGCCCAATGTTTTGGCTTTAATCAGAGTTCCCATGTTGCATTACAGACTAAATATGAATATCCTTCCATGGCAGCTAGAATTCCAGATGTTTCAGATTTGATGAGAAAAAAAAATAACCTCTGTCTTGCCATTGTTTTTTTTTTTTTTTACTGTGATTTTATTTTATTTTTTTTAATTAGTTTCTGCTTTATAACAAAGTGAATCAGTCATACATATACATCTGTTCCCACATCCCTTCCCTCATGCATCTCCCTCCCTCCCACCCTCCGCACCCCACCCCTCCAGGCGGTCACAAAGCTTGCCATTGTTTTTAATATGAATTCAGTTCATTCATCCTGCCAAAGCAGTGCTTCATTAGGACAAAACAAAACATGCGTGTGACTTAAATGCCATTATCACCTTTAGACCAGGATAGGCATCTGCCCCGGAGGTTTCAATATGAGGGTCAGGGATTCACGCCTTACAGACGATGCTTTGTCAGGCCTCTGCAGACATTCAGAACGTGATGTGATACAAGTTTTGATTGGAGATACATTAATAGATAAGAGTATGTCACAGGACTTTGTTGGCATATCATTTTATTATTGTTATTATTGAGAGAACATGGAAAAAAGCTTCCTCCGACAGACTGCTCTATGCACCGCTGCAAAGTGAGTCCTGCCTCTGTTCCTGAATTTCTCTGTTGACAGCAAGTCTGGCCAGTCCTATGGGGCTTCCATCCATACCCCAGGTGGACACAGAAGAGAGGTAGATTGCGCCCAACAGCCATGGAGAAGGTGGATGGCACATGAATTTGACTTGAATGGCCAGGCGTTAATTCTACCAATGGCTCTGTGGGGTCAGTTATAGGCCTGGACTCACTCTGGGGGTCAGACTCTGGGGCACCCACCAGTCCACAGTCGACACAGGTGCTGTGTGATGAACATATTCCTGCTGCCAGGTGCTCTGGACAAAACGAAAGCCTTGGAAAGCCCTGGCCAGTTGTCTCCCTATAGGCATGCACTCTTCTTTCTTTTTGCTAGAACTCCAACTTTAAATGAGGTGGCATGTCACCTCCAGGGGTCGAATTATGATTGGGTTAGGCCAATAAAGCCTAGCTTATTCTTTTTTGCCAGGTACATGATTTCCTACAGTCCCTTGTGCTGGGAGTGGTCTTGAGATCTTGTAGGGGCCAATGAGCCCTAAGAGAAGTGTGATGGGGGGGATCCCAGGAAAGACTATCTTCCATGATAAAAGGAGGCCCTTTGCTTTTCTATCTGTCCCTTTGCCCTGTACTGAGCACAGTGAGTGGTGGCCTGATGCTTGGAGCTCTAGCATCCGTCTTCAGGTCATAAGGGACTACCCTGAGAATAAAAAGTGATCATGCTGAGAGTAATAGAGCAAAAAGATGGAAAGGGTCACATTCCTTGATGGCATGGGTGGAGGAGCTGCAGCCACCCCGCAACTGTGCACCTTCTTGTTCTCTGAAAAAATTAAATACCTTTACAACTTAATCCACTTCTGACCAGGTTTTCTGTTACTTGCAGCCCAAAGCATTTCTAACTGTTGAAGAGACTTGAGCTTAAATACATGATGGTGCAAATGCTGTGTTAGAGTTTTCTAAGTGCTCATCTATACAGTTCTCCTCTCTTCTGGGTACGCGGAAGGATGATGCTTCCCTGCTGCCTTGAAGTTAAGCGGTATCATGTGACAATACTGACCAATGTGTGCGTGTATGGAAGGGACATATGTCACTTCTAAGCCCAAGTATTTAATTACATACATGAGATCACCCAGTTTTCTTTATTTCTGCAATGGCAAACAATGAGGCCCAGTATTCCAGCATCAGCCTATAGCCCCAAGGGACCGTGGAGCAGAAATCCTTGCCCATTGATGAATGCAGCATGAATTAGAAAGCAAACTGTTGCTGTATGAAGCCACTGAGATTCGGGGGGTTGTTAGTTACCTTGGCATAACCTAGCTATGCTGAATAATGCAGGTAGTTGTCAATTTTACTTCTAAAGAGTCGGTCTGATGTGATGTACATATCATTTTGCTATAAATTGATCAGGTCATGGCAGATCCATTGATATGTTTATTAAGCTACTCAACAGTCATCATCCCTTTCTTCATTGAAGATAGAACAGAGATTTTCTTCAGGGTAGCAACATTTCCAGACCCAGGGGATGTCCAACCTCAGAGGTATCCAGGCCCACAGTATGGCTACCTCATTCCCTTTTGATAGACACTCATTTCCCCAGATTCCTTTGTAAATCTTTTGGTTAATGAAACATAATGGAAAACCTGCATATAAAGGGTGAATATTAGTTTTCTGGGGCTGCTGTAATACAGACTGGATGGCTAAAACAACAGAAGTTTGTTGTCTCACAGTTTTGGAGGCTACAAGTCCAAAATCAAGGTATCAGCAGGGTTAATTTCTCCTGAAAGCTATGAGGGAAGGATCTGTTCCAGAACACTCTTCTTGGCTTGTAGATAGCTGTCTTCTCCTGTGTCTCTTCAAATTACCTTCCCTTTGTGCCTGTCTGTCTCTGTCTCCAAATTTCCCCTTTTTATAAGGAAACCAGTCATACTGGATTAGGGTTTACCCTAATTACCTCACTTTAATGTGATCACCTCTGTAATGACCCTGTCTCCAAGTAAGGTCACAGTCTGAATTACTGGAGGTTAAGAGTCCAACTTTTTTTTTTTTTGGCAGGGACACAATTCAACCGATAACAGGTTTTTTGTTTGTTTGTTTGTAATGCAGGAGCATTACTCATCCACTTCCTTTAGGTTTGGAATGCTGGTGTGAAATGTTATATAGAGAGCTAAGGCAGCCATCTTGTGATCATGAAGGAGGAGACCAAAAATCACAAAGAGGCCCAGAGAGTAACTTATAATAATTTTTCTTATAGTTTAAGCTTCTTTTAATTACAGCCACATACAAACTCATATAGAGACCAGAAGTCCTTAAATAGACTATCAGCTCTGCCTCCAACTTTATAGATAATAACAGATAAGTCATTAAACACTACAGGACACAGTTTTCAACATCTGGTAAAGAAAACTGATACTACTGGCCCTTAATGGACTTACAATACAGATAGAGAATCAAATGAAATAATGTTCAGTCTCTTTGAAAAATTGAAAACCCAACAAAAGTTATTTTATATTTATTAATTAAACAGTTAAATATTGAGTATCTCCCATTTGTCAGCACTACGCTAGGTTTAGAAATTATGTTCAAAAACAGGTGTGATCCCTATCCTTTTAGAACTTCTAGTCCAGTAGGAGAGTTAGTCAAATAAGCACACAAATAGCCACCAAACTGAAAGTGGAAAAATAAATTTGATCCAATTATTTAAACACATAAGGAGCTGATGAAGTGCACTCAATATTGTCTGTGGGTTTTCCACTGAATTCCATCGATGTGATTGTAAAGCATGAGTCTCAGGGCTTCTTTTTTTTAAAGAAGAAAAAGTATTCTCATTGTAATTAAGCAGTCATATAATTTATCAGCAAAATGAGACATATCTGAAAGTTAAAGAGGGCACTATTAATAATTATTCCAGGAAAAGGAAGTAAAGCTGAGATGCTCCAAGAAACCAGGACATTTGGACAGCCAGGTTATGATGGTGATTTGTTTAGTCTAAAAACTAGGATATTAGGACCATGAAGATACAAATTAACAAGTCAAAAATTTAACAAAACAGAACATCTCATTTTGCCGGGATGAGAGAAAATGGGAAGCGATTTATGTTTGATGTGGAGGAGATTGAGAATTACACACTGAAAAATAATTTATTTCTTCATTTTCCCACAACTTCAGTATGTAAACAAAAACCTACATTTCTGGTATGCTAGAATATTTGTTGCAAGAAAAAGTAATAAGTGACATGGCTGCAGTTTGATGTGTAATAATAGGTTACCATGAGACAGATTGATTTGTGCTGCGCTAAGCTGGTAGAGAACATCCATCCCTGCTGTGGCTTGTAAAAGAAATTTAAAGGCTACCCCTGTATATTAAATGAGGCTAAAATTTTTGATCAATAACTTTTCTTCACAAAAAACAAAAAAGGATAAAATAATCCAAGATTGATTCTAAATACTTAATGCCCACTACCAGCTGAAAGAAATACTTTGCAAGCAATATTTTGAAAGTTGCCAGTAAATTGGCCCAAATTGTGAGAGTGATTTTTTTCAAATGTGTTTCATCATATTTTTCACTCGTTTCTAAAACTGAGACCAGCCGGGGATGTCAGAGAAGATGGTGTGCATAGAAACATAGCTTACCAGCTCTGTTTCACAAATGGGTTTGAGACATTTTGATAAAATAGCAAAGTTTAAAAAAAAGAATCTTTGAAAGATACACTGTATTGAGTTTACATGTCCTTTATTTACCTAAACATTCCTTTACATTGAATCAGCATCCATATTTGTGATTTAGAGTCTATGGATGCTACCCCCCATCTCACACCTAAAAATCTCTCTTCCTTTTCTTCCTCCATCAAAACAGCTGCAGATCCTGAAAAGAGCACAATATTCTCTACTGTGGGTTAAAGCCTGAGTTCATTCTGGGACTGCTTCTTACCATGCAAATAATCTAATCAAGTTCTTTAATTTCTACATGTAAAATGGGAGTGATAACAGCTATCTTGATTAAATGACAAAATGGCAGGGAATAGACTAAACACAGTCCAGACACTCAATGTTCTCAATAAAGATGACAACTTTATCCTTAGTCCCCTGCCTCCCTTTTTGCTCTCAAAAATTCAATTGACATCCAGGAGGGGTAAAAACCAGAGCTCATTTTTTATTTAATAAATGTTTTATTGACATATAAGTACACAGGTCACTACTTTAAATGATGAACATTTAGAAAGAAAATGCACCCCATGTAACCATAAAGAAATTAATATCCCTAGACCCTCTCAAAAAACTCCCATCTACTCTTTTTTTTATCTGGCTGCTTCCATTCAATATCAGGTGTATGAGATTAATCAATTTTCTTGATGTGGCAATAGTTCATTTTCATTGTTGGGAGTATTTTACTATATCAGCATATCATGACAGATTTGTCCATTCTTCTCTTGAGGAAGATTTAGGCTGTTTCCAATTTTGGCTATTTTACAGAATGGTATTAGGGACATTTTTGTCTTTGGGGTCACAGAGTCTACATTTCTGTTGAGTATGTACTTAGAACAGGGATTGCTGGATCATACAGTTACTGTATTTAGCTCTAACAGTTTTTGTCAGGGTTTTCCAAAGAAGTTAACTATTACACTTTCAGTAGCGATGTACCAGAGTTCTAATTCCTTTACTTTCCACATTGCCAATACTTGGGGTTGCTGGGTTTGCTGGGTTTGGGGTTTTTTATGTATTTTAGGGTATATGGTAGCATATTATTTGTTTCCACTTGCATTTTTCTGATGAGCACATTTTATATGTTTATTGGCCATTTGCACTCCATTGTAAAGTGCCTGTTTGAGTTTTCTGCCCATTTTCGTGGGTCTTAATCGTTTTTGTTGATTTGTAGGAGTTCTTTATATATTCTGGATATGAGTCTTTTGTCAGTTAGGGGAACTCCCACTCTGTCACTCCCCTTTTAATTCACTCAATGACACCTTTTGATGAAAAGAAGTTCTTAATTTTACACAGTTCATTGTATCATTTTCCCCATTACAGTCAGTAGATTTTTTGGCTTAAAAAAATCTTTGCCTACCTCTATCATGAAGGTATTCTCCTGTTTTCTTCGAAAAATGTTTCTGTTTCCCTTTATTATTTGACTGATCCATTTGGAAGTTTTTTGATATGGTATAAAGTGGTGTCAAGATTACTATTCTTTTCCATATGGATAACAATTGACCCACCCCCAGATAATAAAAGACCTTCCTTTCTCTAGGTCATTTTCCTTTTTTCATATATCAGATGACCACTATGACTAGGCCTCCACTCTCTTTTTCCTTGTTCTATTTTGCCTTGAACCAGAACCACATTGTGTTAATTATCGGGGCTTTGTAATAGGTCTTAGTACCTGGAAGTGTAAGTCTTCATACTTTGTTCTTCTTCAAGGTCATCTTGGCTATTCTTGGCTCTTTGCATTTTCTTATGACTTTTACAAAAAAGCTTTCTAAATTCCACATAATAAGCCTTTTGAGTTTTTGACTGGGATTCTATTGAAACTTAGATCAATTTTAGGAGAATTGATGCCTTTACTGTTATAATGCATTAACATGTTATACCCCTCGATTTATTTAAATTTTCTTCAGTGATATTAGGAGTTTTTTAACATAGTGATAATGAACTTCTTTTTGTCAGATTTTTGTCTAGGCATTTTATATTTATTACCAAAATTAGTATTTTTAAAATTTTATTTTCTAGTGACCTTATTAAGTTTACTTAATTTTAATAATTTATCTGAATAGATTTTTTGGATTTAAAACCAACTACATTATCTGTGAATAATACCATTTTTATTATTTTTTTAGTCCTTACTTATGTCTTTAAATGTGATTTTTTTTTCTTGCCATATTGCAAGGGTTAGGAACCACAGTACAGTGTTGAATAAAAGTGGTGATTATGAACATCCTTGTGTCACTCCTGACCACAAAGAAAATATTTCATAGTTTGACATCAAATATTATATTCATTAAAGTTTTTTTGGGTCATACTTCTACTTCTTACATGTTAAGAAATTCTAACTTCTATTTCTTCTTTGTTAAGAATTTTTTCCTTTTTATAGCATGTGTGAAATTTTATCAGATATTGAATTTTATTAAATACTTTTTCTATGTCTAGTAAAATAATTATATTAGTCCCCTCTTTACTCTGTTAATGTGGTGAATTGCATTGATTTATTTTCCAATGTTAAGCTAACCTTGCATTCCTAGAATAAACCTAACTTCACATGGTATACTATCCTTTTTATATATTGCTGTATTTGATTTGCTAAAATTAAAAAAAATTTTAATTTTATGCTCACAAAAGTGATTACACATTTTTTCTTCTTTCAGTATGAAAATGGTTGAATATGAATTTTCCTTTCTTTTGGTAGCAAGATTATGCTGGCCTCATAATAAATTACAAAGTGTTCCCACTTTTCCTATTTCCTGGAAAAATTAGTGTAACAGTGGTATTGCTTCTTTCTCAAATGTTTGCAAGACTTCACCAGTGAAGGCATCTAAGTTTGGAGTTTTCTTTATGAAAATATTTTTAATTAAAAATATTGCTTCTTTATTAGATCTAGGTAGCTTTAATTTTATATTTCCTCTAGTTTCAGTTTTTGTAAATTGTGTTTCAAAAAATTGTCCCTTTCTTCTAAATTGTCAACTTTATTTGCAAGCTGTTCACTTTAGCCTCTTACTAATATTTAATGTCTAAGGGATTTTTTTTATTCTTAATATTGCTCATGTGTTATCATTCTTTGATTCAAACAGCTTTTTGGACTTTTGTTTGGTTGTTTGTTTTTTGTTTTTTTACCCATCTGTTATAGTTACTCTTGGCAGGAAGAGTGGTCTGAGGCAAGCTACTCTACCACAGCAGAACATGAAAGTTCGGCTGGGCCACATTTTAGCACTCAATGTTCCAAAAAGATGAACTAGCAGAAAGCAGCTCCCAAAGGAAAAGAAATGTGTCACCCAGGATGTAACCCCAAGGTCTTCTTGAAATAAAAGATTCCTCATAGTTCTCTCTAAATCCCTAGGAACTAGCATCTTGTGAGCTCTCAATAAGTGTTTGCTAAATTTATGAATAAAAGAAAGAATAGCAGCAGCCTGACATGTCACCCCAAGGGGCCATGTATGTCCTGTGGCACACCAGCAAGTTTTTCCAACATGGAGAACGCCAGGAGTCAACCATAGGCTAACAGTTGAGCAAAAAGCACATGCCATCAGGAATGACAGATTTCATGAGAGCCATTCAACATGGGATCAGAACATGGCCTAATCAGACTGGCTTCAACATATGAGTTCTTTCAATGTATCTCACCAGAATCAAACGACTTCTTTCCAACAAAGTGTTGCTACTGTGAGTCTACAATTTACTTCTGGAGAAAAGGAGCCATGTATTGTTCTTTGATTCTGTAACAAAGTGTGGAACACTAGAAACAACCTAAATATCCTTCAGCAGAACTGGCCCGACAATTAATACAGCCTTGCAATAAATTTCTATTCACTTACTTTAAATGACAATGAGGTCGAATACTTAATGACATGAAAAAGCATCCATGATCTACTGTTAGGTGAAATAAGCCAGCCACAGATAAGTATAGTATGGCTGCATTTTTGTTTAAAAAAGAAGAAAGGCTGTATATGCATAGATAAGTGTTCTGAATAGATTGCAAAATATTAATATGGTTATCTTCAGATCATGAGACTATAGCAAATAAAAGTTTTCTTCTTTGCCTTGTCTACAACGTATAAATGTTTTATAAAAATATTTCTACTTATGAACAGTAATTTTCAAAAGTTCTTCCTTAAAAAGTGCTGCTCTGTGCTTGTTCCACTGGAAGGAAGGGAGAGGCCCATTTTTGCAGATTTCGAGGATGAATTCTTCTGCCTGTCATTTTATTCATTTTTTTTTAATTTCAGTTGCTTCTTTTTAAAATTTTCATTGGAGTATAGTTAACTTACAATGCTGTGTTAGTTTCAGGTGTACAGCAAAGTGAATCAGTTTCATATATACACACACACACACACACACACACACACACACACACACATATCCACTCTTTTTGTTTTTAGATTCTTTTCCCATATAGGCCATTACAGAGTATTGCATAGAATCTGTGCTATACAGCAGGTTCTTACTAGTTATCTATTTATATACAGTAGTGTGTATATATCAGTCCCAATCTCCCAATTTATCCCTCCCCCCTTATCCCCTGGTAACCATAAGTTTGTTTTCTATGTCCATGACTCTACTTCTGTTCTGTAAATAAGTTCATTTGTACTCTTTTTTTTTTAGATTCCACATCTAAGCGATATCGTATGATATCTGTCTTTCTCTTGGACTGGCCTAGGGATGAGGGTTTTATGAGGGCTGCTGCCAGCCTGGCTGACGGTGGGTGACGCTGCCCTTCACTGGCCGCAGTTCACTGTAATGGGCAGAAAGTGCAAGACATGAGGAGCAGCACAGCAGCCAGAGCAGCCCGCCCTGCTGAGCCCAGCCCAGGAGGAAGGAACGAGATGCTCTGTTGCCAGAGGACAGGAAGAGATAGCCCCTCTGCTGTGACTCAGGCTGCTAATTACCTGCAGATACCATCAGCGATTACCTGACCCACATGCAGGGCAGGAAGCAGGGCCCAGCTTGTGGACAGCTGCAGTTTGCTCCCTGTCACAACTGCCTAATGGGCCACCCTGCCAAAATGGTTTTCCCCAGCTTCTCTGTAGACACGGTGTGTTATTATGGTAACCACAGGGGCACATGGCCTGCATCAGTCATTTCACTCTGCACAAGCTCTCTTCGGAGGGCATCTGCTCTGCAGCAACTGAGGAGCAGCCCGTCTGAGAGATCGTGGGGCAGTTTCTGAAGCGCTCCACTGCAGGGCCCAGAGTGCCCCAGGTCTTGCTGTCACCTTCTCCAGCCGGGCCCCCACTAAAGATCTTCCCTCAACAACTCCCCATCCCTTGAGCAGTCAGCCTTTAGGGCCCTATGGGCTGGGCTGAATGCTGATTCTGCTCCTTACCAGCTGTATGATCTTGGGGAAGGCAACTAACTTCTCTGAGCTTCACCATTGCCATCCCAAAGATATTAACAGTAATAGCTAACATGAACATGTATTCATTTGCTTAATCTTCAACCCAACCCCTTGAAGTAGCTGACATATAGTTTGTGCCACACTTCAGTGATGAGGAAGCAGAAGCAGAAGCAGAGATGATTATGGAATTTCCCCAACTCATACCTATTCATTGACAGACCATGTGGTCAGAACTGGACAGTCTTATGCCAAAGCCTGTTCTCTTAATGCTATGCTAAATTGCTTTTCCTAATAAAGATAACACTTACCTTGTACTGTTGTTGTGAAGATTAAATGATACTTTTTGAAGAAGTATCCAACAGGGCTTTTGCAGAAAATAACCAATGTTTGTGAATGCATTTGTTAGTAAATTCAAATGTAGTCTCAAAAAGGACAAAAAGATTCCAGAGCCATCCAGACACCAACTTTTCAACAAGTTGTCAAGACCAGGCATCACTACATAGCAGCATCTTTGGAACAGCCCTCTTCCCAGAGACTCCTTGGGAGCACTGCCTACTTAGACTGGAGATTCTCAACCTGCCATCTGAAGCCTTGCCGAGCAATAATTTTTGGTTGTGGTTGGAAAAGAAACAAAATTAAGCAAACTTTTAAAATTACTTTTGGTGCTCACAAATAAGGGACCAGGACAGCTCAAATCTCCCAAGGATACGTCTCCTTGCTGGTGTTTGTCTTTGCTGGCGACTCCAGGATGCCCTCCAAGTGAGCTATATGGTGGAGCTACCACTGTCCCTCCTTCCCAATCATCCCCACTCACGGGGCTTTGGAGCAGCAAACATGGGGAGGGCCAGAAATGCAACGAGAGGTCGGTCCTTGGCAGGTAAAGCCGGCAGGAAGAAGCACACCTAGAATTGTTACTGGTGGAATGAATTGGAGAAACGCTCATTGTTTGAGGTTGGTGCTCACTGCCAATAGGTCACAGAAGGATGATCTAGGCAGAAGGATCAACAGAAATAAGCACACCATATTTAAGTAGACGTGGGATTGAGGGAGCTACTCCTCTGTAATTGTGACAAAACCCTATGTTCCAATTAAATACTTCATCCCAGTGGTGCCCGCATCCAGGCACACCCCCAGTGGTTAAGAGCTGCTGCCTTCAGCTCTGCTTGTGGACAGTGGCTCATCAAGGTGACCAAAGTCAGAGCCATTTGTGCTTCCATCCAGTGGACCCTACAAAGGCTCCCTCTGAACAAGTACCTGGCCTTCCACACTCATATTCTGTCCTTTGTCCTCCGTTCAGTGAAGGCTCTTAGGGAAGGAGGTCTGTTATTCCTCTTATATCTCTCTCCTCTCCCACAGTGATGACTCATAAACAGCAGTGACAAACTGAAAGCCCAGCTCCTCCTGTAAGAGCGAGGGCAACTCCAAAAGTACCCACTATTCAGAATAACTTCCCATCTGGTTTAGGGGACTAAGTTGCATCAGGCTGGCTGATTATCGAAGCAACTAGAAGCACTACCAAGACAAGAACAGGGGCAGAAACATATCCAAACCCCATCAGCAAACATTCAGCAAACAGGCTAATTATAAAACCTATCCCTTATTTAATACTTTCATTGTGACCCGTTCCTTATAAAGTACTGAATTTATAACATCTCATCAATAATCTCTACAAGATAGTTATTACCACTCCATTATACAGATGAGTAAAGTGAGACCCATAGAGTTGAAGTAACTTGAGCAATCTCACAGAGCAAAAAGTGCAGTGTTGAAATTGGAACTTCTCCAAACACAGTACCTAGTGTGTTAGTGGGCTGAGGCCAGGGTCAGACCGTCAGTCGTAAGTGATGTGGACCTGTTCCAAGCAAGTGCTGTTTTTGGCACTGAGCACAGGTTGAGGGTGAACAGGCAGCAGCACAGATGCAGCTCAGGAAGGATCCCTCTGTCGGGTGACAATTACATTCCAATTGTCTCTATCTTACCCTACCATTTGTCTCCTACTGAATTCAGGGAGAGCACAGAGAAGGGTATTGTCTAATAAATTTAAATGGTAGCGATGAATTGGAAGCCAACACAAAGCCAATACTTGCAGATGGTTGCATTAGTTGTAATATGTGGTTGTATTATTCAAGATCCTTTATGTGACAACTAACAAGTAACCAAATAAATCCCAGGGCCCATTTCTGCATGCAGTCCTGTTCCAAGAGAAACAGTTCAGAAGCCAAGGGCATTAATCAGATCCTAACCTCTATGTGCTTCTCTTAAGGAACCTGAAGAGTTGCTAAGGTATGACTCACTGTAAGACTTTAAAAAAAAAGGAAACATTTATTCTCATCTCCAGCTCCCTCATACTTTTCAACTGCTCAGGAGCTTCACTCTAATTGTAAATCAACTATACTCCAATAAAAACTTTTAAAAAAATCATTTGTACACCTTAAAACTTAAAAAAAAAAAAGGTTTTCACCCTGGAAAACCACTGTGGAATAAACAAAATGAAAACAAACAAGTTTTTCAAAAGCCCAGAGAGAGTGACATTTGTCCCTGCCTCTCATCCCTCATCTGTTATCTGCTCTGATCACCTTCCTTATTCTCGGCCCCTCTGACACGTTCTCAGTACCAGGAGTCCGGGGTTGGGGGGGGACTCCCACATAGCACCCTCTCCAGGTTTGGATCTAGTGAACACAAGGAGACCACAGAGAAGAGGAATGTCTCCAGGATCTGGAGTCCAAGGACACCCCTTCACTCTCCACCCAAAGAGGTGTGCACACCCTGTGCACAGGGGTGTGTGTGTGTGTGTGTGTGTGTGTGTGTGTGTGTGTGTGAAACAACTCTCATGGAAAATTTCCAGTGAGTAAAATTCTCCATTTTTGTTACTAATGGAAGCCAATTCAAACCAGCTTAATCTTAAAGGAAAGATTGTTTTGATTGATTAACCGGAACCACACATAGGCCAGGGTGATGCTGGCCTATAGTGGGCCAGGTCCAAGGCCAAAGAGAATCAGAAATCCATCTCTCTTCTCTCTCTCTCTGTCTCCCCTTTCCCTACACTCTCTCTTTCTCCTGCCTTCTCTCTCTCTCCCATCTCTCCTTACTGCATACAATACATATGGCCCCAGGAACTCTGTACTATGTCTTTGCAGATTTGTGTTCCAAGAGGATGGGAGCTTCATACCCAAGGTATCTTTTCTTGCCCCAGATGAGGATTTAGATTGGTCTTGTCTGCATCATGTGCCCATTGCTTGGACAAATGACTGTGACCATGGGATAAACACTGTGATTGACTCAGCACGGGTTACATACTCACCCCCATTAACAAGAAGCAACAGGGACTTCCCTGGTGGCACAATGGTTGAGAATCCTCCTGCCAATGCAGGGGACATGGGTTTGAGCCCTGGCCTGGGAAGATCCTACATGCCATGGAGCAACAAAGCCCGTGAGCCACAACTACTGAGCCTGTGCTCTAGAACCCGTGAGCCACAACTACTGAGCCCACGTGCTGCAACTACTGAAGCCCGTGCACCTAGAGCCCGTGCTCTGCAAGCCCCCGCTTGCCACAACTAGAGAAAGCCCACGCACAGCAACGAAGACCCAACACAGCCAATAAATTAATAAATAAATAAATTTATAAAAAAAAAAAAAAAGAAGCAACAGTGTGTGTGATTAGCTCCCCAACCCTACTAAACCCACAGATGTGGTCTCCAAAGGAAGAAGGGTGCTGCGTAAGACGAGCAGGTGAAAGCACTCATTACCATGACAAATGGGGAAACCATGGCTTTTCAATCCTGGACTCATTTACTAGGCTCAGTTTAGTAGGGAAAGTTGCATATTCCTAAGTACCCAAATAGGATCCAAAAATGTCCACTTGGATCTTGCTATTTCCTTACTCAAAATTTTTCAATGGGATCTCCATGGACTATTTAAACATATTAATCTGCTTTGCTAGAAATCAAGCTACCCTCTACAATATGAGTCAACCCTCCCATTTTCTTGCTTGAATCATGCATTTCAAGTAAATCGTTTGATATTCTGCTCCATAAACAATCTTTGTACCTTCCCATCTCTGAGCTTTTCCTTGTGTGCTTTCCTCTGCCTCAAGTAACATTCCTGCTTCTCTACATATTCACCTCCCACCTGTTAGTGCCTCCCTTTGCTAGTTTATCTGAAGCCCCCTTAAATGACAGCTGGTCACCTCTGGCAGAGAGCAGCCCTAACTCCAGCCCCGGGTGCTCCCTAGTTCCTACTCCTCTCTTCCACCCCGCTGCTGAAATTCCACCGTGCCTGACAGCTTAGCCATCCCAGAGGTAAGAGGATCTGTCCTTCTGGCCAATAACCTCCCCTCTCCCTTCTGAAGTCCCAAAGCACCACTTTATGCCACATGCTGAATTGCTGATTAAAAACAAGATGATGCATTTAAACATCCACACAGGACCGCTTTCATTTCCAGTCATCATAAATAATAATCACCATTATTGTAATTGTAACAGATCTCAATTCCCCTGTTAAGCTGGACAAATATTTGTTGAATGAGAAAATAATTGGATGAATAGATGGAAACTAATGAAAATAGTGGATATGTTATTCTCATGTTGGAAATCTTAGGATGGATACTTTGTATATATTTTTAATTTAGACATATTTTTAAAAATTAAAATCCCCAAACATTTGAGAGGGCTACTGCGAGGGGCTTCACCAATTCCTCAATTTGCTAACGTCGCTCAATTTATCAATGGCATACTGTTTTTCCATGAAAAGCACTATAGTATCTTTTTTTAAAAATGTTATTTATTTATTTGGCTGCATCAGATCTTAGTTGCAGCACAAGGGATCTTAATTATGGCACACGGGATCTTTCATTGTGGTACGTGGGCTCTTCATTGCCATGTGTGGGCTCCAGAGTGCAAGGGCTCAGTAGTTGCAGCACGTGGGCTCTCTAGTTGTGGCACATGGGCTCTAGAACGCGCGGGCTCAGTAGTAGCCTTGCGCACAGGCTTAGTTGCCCCACAGCATGTGGGATCTTAGCTCCCCGACCAGGGATTGAACCCGCGTCCCCTGCATTGGAAGGCAGATTCTTAACCACTGGACCACCAGAGAAGTCTCCTAATGTATTTTTTTGATCCATTTTCCCCCAAAGTAAGACAATGTTTCTTGTTTCATGAGCGTTGCTGGTACAGGGCTAAGAGAGCAGAGAGGAACAAAGCAAGGGGAGGTACCCGTGCTGCTGGTGACCAGAGGTGTGTCTGGCTGGGTGAGTTGCTCCTGTCCTACTTAACGGAATTCAACACATAAATCCACGTCTCAAATTCCCACGGAGCCTCAGGTTCGGTGAAAAGTATTCAAAATCACAAATGTCACAGTCCTCAAATGCCGAGGGTCTACTATAACTGCAATGTGCCTGGCACAAGGCTTGGATCTAGTAGATGTCCAAAACATATTTAACTAAGCAATTGTTCTGTTTAGACACTTCTATGAAAGGGACAATTCACTGGTTTATATCTTGAGATATATATATAGAGAGAGAGATAGATGTAGAGATAAAGATAGAGACGCACACACACACAACAGAGATATATATGTGTGTGTATAAAATTTTAAATGTCATGTATATAGGATTTTAAATGCTCTCTTACAAGTTGGATTTATTTTAAAACCTTCCATTGTAGTTGGGTTAAGGATGTGATCATCTTTTGCTTGCATACACAACTTCACCCCAGATCAGATAGAAAGGTAACAAAGCATTGTTAAGTCTATGTGGAAGAGTTTTAGCTACCACAAGAAAGCATGCAATATTTATTCAAGTGTCTGTATTTCCATTTCTGAATAGAGGAGAATTAATTTTCGGCCTCCTCAGATCATGAGCAGCTTTAGTTAAGAGTTTTGGAACAGGCTAGCTTTGATGAGACGAGCTGCATTAAGCACAGATGACCATCCAGGGAATTTACTAAGCTGGGATGGATTCACGCAAGCTGCCAGCACTAACTTCTTACAAACTCCTTTCCTGATAATAACAGGGGAGAGTAGACACAGACTTGAAATTTTTGGCAATAAAATTAGCTTTAACATATGACTCATCTTTTTTTCTTTCTAAACATGGAAAGAGGGGAGGGGAAAGCAACCTAAAATAATTTAAGGCCTCTCTTATAGGAAAAGCAGGCAATAGTTGGCTACACGTCAGCACGCCCCAATTCTGTGTGACATCTTAGACCCAGGATCTACCCTCTGCTAAAGTATCATCGTGCTTTGATCAGCAGCAAACTGTCCCCATCAACAAAGATTCTCCATGAGTCAAGATGACAAGATCCATTGTTATAAGGAAGTGAAATGACAATGGGACCATAGCCTCCTGGGGAAAAACCAGCTCCACGTAACCATTTCCTTTCCTGTATTCAAGTCCTTCTAATTCAGAAACTTAACAACATAAACAACATCACCTCAGGGAAAAGACTGCATGTGTTGTGTATACTGTGTTGTTTGGAGTCTTGGTTTTTATCACTGGAGTAGAAGACAAGGCGTATGGGTTTAGGGTTAGGCTCCAGCTCCAAGGTATCATCGGTGCACACTTCTTTTTTTTTTTTAACATCTTTATTGGAGTATAATTGCTTTACAATGGTGTGTTAGTTTCTGTTGTACAACAAAGTGAATCAGTTATATCTATACATATATCCCCATATGCCCTCCCTCTTGAGCCTCCCTCTGTGCACACTTCTTAATCTCTTTGTGCCTCAGTCTCCTTATCTGTGCAATGGGGGTAATGACACCCACACTGCAGGTTATGTAAAGATTAACATGCATAATTATATGGAAACATATCGGTGCCTGATACAAAGATAGTTGAGAAATAGCAGTTTATAACACTACGGAAGTTATTTGCAAACTATTTGACATGAAAACTCATTCTTGGTTATAACAAATATACTAGATGGCACCAAAAGTTCTAGCTGGAAAGTGAAAGGTTCTGGTAAATGGGTGACTTGGCATCTTGTAGATGGAAAACTGCAGCCAATTGCTACCTACTTTGGTGGAATTCAAGGTGGCCTCAGTCACACTGGCTTCGCCCACTGCTTACTACACACTGTGGAGACCAAATAATTATTCATACTGAGTTCATTCTTACCAATACTCTGAGGCAGTGGTGTCTACTCCTGTGATGGAAATTCAGATGAAAGGTTTTATTTCTGTAAGCACACAGATCTAAAAAGGGTGGACTTGGAAACTTTATAAAATAAACTACTTAAGCTTCTCTTTATTTTGGTATTTTCTTGCACTCAAACAAATCCCACAGGACAGCCTCATTCCCCTTCCCTCCATTTTTTAGCAGGTGGGAGTTCTTTCAGTCTCTTCTTTGATTACACACACACACACACTCATCTCTACACAAATACACAAAACCTAAAGAATACTAGAATATATGGTGCTCAGTATCACTAACCATCAGGGAAATGCAAACCAAAACCTCAAGGAGATATATCACCTCACATCTGCAAGAATGGCTGTTATCAAGACGATGAGAGATAACAAGTGTCGGTGAGTATGTGGAGAAAAGGAAACACTCATGCGCAGTTGACGGGACTTTAAACTGGTTCATCCACTATGGAGAACAGTCTGGAGGTTTCTTAAAAGATTCGAAACAGAACTACCAGACAATCCAGCAAACCCACTTCTGGGTGTATATACAAAGGAAGTCAAAACAGGTTATCAAAGAGATAAATGCACACCCATGTTCATTGCAGCATTATTCACAACAGCCAAGATATGGAAACAACCTAAGTGTTCATCAGTGAATGAATGGACACAGAAGATGTGGTACATTTATACAACAGAATACTATTCAGCCACGAGAAAAGGAAATCCTGACACTTGCAACAACCTGGGTAGACCTTGAGGACATTATGCTGAGTGAGACAGATCAGACAGAGAAAGACAAATACTGATTGAAATCCCTTATAAGTAGAATCTAAAAAAAAAAAAAAAAAAAAAAACCTCCAAAAAACAGAGTGGACCAAGGGCTGGGGATAGAAGAAGAGCAAAGATATTGTTTAAGGGCACCTACTTGCAACTATTAGATAAATATTATTAGATAAATAAATATTAGATAAATAACTATAAATAAATAGTTGCACCTACTTGCAACTATTAGATAAATAAGTCCTGGACACCTAATATACAGTATAGTGATGATAGACAACAAAACTGTATTGTAAACATTAAACTTGCTAAGAGACTAGATCTTAACTGTTCCCACCACTAGAAGAAATGATAATGATGTGATGATGCAACAGAGATGTTAGCTAATGTTACCACCCCAATCATATTGCAATACTATAAATGTGTCAAAGCAACATGCTGTACACTTTAAACTTATACCATGTTATATGTCAATTATATCTCAATTTTTTAAAGTATATGAGAATATAAAAGCTTCTCTGATGTTGCAGCATGATGCTGAATAGGAGCAGACAGTGTCAGGGTTCACCCCTGACCCCCACCCCACCCTCTGGGTCCTCACTCACAGCGAGCATCCCTGAACCCCAGGGCCGGTTCCAGGCTGCTCTGCCCCTACTCACACTCTCGGCCCCTCCCTGCTTGCCTTTGCCCACACACCCTCATTCACCAGCCAGTTCCTCGCAACCGCTGACGCCCAGGTCAGCACCAGTCCTGTCTTCTCTTCCTGCACACAGTGGCCACTCACTCTGGCTTCCTCCTCCCCGGCGGGACGGCCTAAGCCTGCTCTGTGCTCAATCCCGGTGCCTCACGGGGCCATAGGACTTTTAGGAACACCTACCTTGGTTATGAGACACCTTGGAATACCTACTGCTAAAGCAGTTATTGGATCTTGAACGCAATCTCAAAACAGTTACATCTGAATGATGTAGGAAGTAGAAAAGGCCCCTTCTACTCACAACCAAATGCCATCTTATGGTTCCTTACCAAGTGACTGGAATGTCAGGAATCTTTTTTTTTGGCGGGGGGGGGTGGGGGTGGGTCATGCTACTTCTGCAGAGTACCCCCATTAACATGTATTCCACAAGGGCTCAGGGACACCCAGCTCTTTGCCTGGATTCTATATTTTTTTCTGATTCTAGAACCTTCTGGCCAGCTGTGCCCTCTCCCCCATGTGATGTCCAACCAGTCTGGTCCCTGCCCTCCCTAGGCTCACCCTCATCAGCAATGCCCCACACAACCACTCAGTCCCATCTCTGTACCCTCGGAAGCCCTCATTCTACCATCAAGAAAGCTGCTGTATGAGTCATTTTTTCCTGGATTGTTCTATGCCTGGATTGACCTCTTTGTCTTCACTGGGGCCGGGACAACCCACTCCTGTCCCAGCCTTCTTGAGTGAGGGATGCTTCCCTTACCCCACACTCCATACTGGAGCAGGAAAGACAGTGACAGTCTGCCACCCCACCACCACTATATCCAGACTGGAGCAGGAAAGACAGTGACAGTCTGCCACTCCACCACCACGACATCCAGACAACAAATCTCTACACTTTGCAGCTCTTGCCATTGGTTTGCCACCTCAAGATACTTCTTCACATCCCCAGCATCTATGAGCTTGTAACATCCTCCCCCATGGTTCTGGAGGGCTGGCTCACAATCTTCCTCTTTGCTCTGCTTGACCCACTTCCACCTCCCGTCATCTTGGACAATTTCAAAATCCTTGTTAAGAACCTGTCTAATATCCTGGCTTCAATCACCTGAAATCTCTAGTTTAACACTATTCTATTACAAGGCTCTTCAACCATGTACAAATAAAACTTCACCTTGGAGCTTCTAGCTAGGCTGAACTACATGACCTTCAATCTCTCTAATGCCCATCTCTCTTTTCAACTTTCTGTCTCTTCGTTCACCTCTTTTTCACGCCCACTGACCTTGCTGTATGAATACAGTTCTACCTCTAGTCCCAGGGCACCTTTATGTTTCCACCGAGTCAACTTTCTTTCCTTTCTTATGTGAGCAGGACCTCAGAATCAACCATGCTTCTTGCAACCATCAACATCCCAAGACGCCTGCATCCTCTTGGTCACCTGCCATGATCAACAATACCACTCTTGTTGCCCGTCCGCCACCCCTCAGTGGCCCATAATATCAATCACCAGAGTATAAACGTGCTGATCAATTCCATTGCATGAGCCCTCCACCCTCATCCACCCTCATGAGCCCTTAAACCCTCCGCTCACCATCTGTTTATCCATCTTTGGTTAATTCTCAAACTCATCCCTTCAGTGTCCCTTTCAAAGTGTTTCCACACTCATTTTTTACTCTCTGCTGAGTTTGCTTCATCCATCGCTTGCTTCTTCCCCTCCATTTTCAGAAGTTCATCTGTTCACTCATGGCCTCTGTTCTTCCTACTGACCCTTTATTAATTAATTGTTCTTTCTCTTACACGTTCAGCCTTCCATCTTTTCTAATGAGGCCAAAGTTAAGTTCATCACCTCCCTCAACCTGCTTATCCCCCTGCACATCCTACCCCCACTGATATTCCCATTACAATGATATTCCCAATACAACACAAGTTAGAAAAATGTATCTTCAACTCTGTCATCTCCCTGTTTGTTCAGCCTGTGGCCAAGACTGCTAGCTTGCAAAACCCACGGTCCCCCCCTTCCTGGACACACAGTTAGACTACATTTCCCACACTCCCTGGATGTTAAATATAGCTGAATGAAGGAGCTGTAGCTAATGGAGTGTGGATGGAAGTGATGTGTGTCACCCCTTGGCCTGGAAACTTCCCACACCAGTTCCTCCATACTATGGCAACTTTAGGTTACATGAAATTGAAATGATCCCCAGATGCACCTTGGAAGCCACATGTTGAAGACAGCAGAGTCTCTGTTAGCGGAAACCCTCAAATGCCATTGTGGATAAGGGCAGCCTCTCCAAACTGTTCATCCACCCAGTACTGTGACATGAACAAGAAATAATCTACTGTGTGGGAACCATGGTATACTTTGAAGTCATATTGGTTTACCTATAATAACTAATACATTCCCAATTGTCAAGCACTGTTGGTTCTCCTTGTACAGCATCTTTAGGATCAGTCCCTCCTTCCTAGACCCACTATCACCACTGCAAGTTTCAGCCTTGATCTTTTCTGTCACAAGGTCTATCACAATGGCCTCTGAGTGCTGTCTCTGCCATCCATGTCTTGCCTCTGACATCAATCCCATCATTAAGAATAAAGTTTCTAAAACAAAAATCTGCTACTTCATCCTGCACCTCTAGAAGCCTTTCGTGTTCACAGAATAAATCTCGTACTGCTTAGCATGGCACACAAGGTTGCACATGGACCTGCCCTAGACTGTCGTCAGACATCCATTTACTTTGGGGCAAATGCAAATGGGCTGTCCGTCACTTTTGCCTTTACAAATGCCATTCTTCATAGCCTTAACTATAAGAAAAGGGAGAATTTTCATTTGTATGACACTTGTTTTTCTTCCCTTTTACACCTGCCATTGTGTACTGGTTCTGAGGTAGGAAATAGATGGGTCCCTGGGCTGGACAGCTTGTTTTTGTCAAGTGAAGTAAAACTGAAGCTTTGTTCTCACCCAGACACACCAAGAACAAAGCTAGTGGCAGAAGCTGAGCTCTGCTGAAGTAAAGAGATAAGATGACCACTCCTGAGGTCAAGGAAAACTTCCCTGTCTGCACATGAGCAGGAAGGCTCCTTGAGGGTCAAAAAGGGAGGGGGAGCCACCCCATAATAAGTGTGGACATGCACCCACAGTCCTCGGTGGTGGGATCTATCTTAGCAAAAAGTTGCACACACATCTTGGGGAGGGTCCTAGGACCAATCAGGTGTGAAAAAGAAACAAGATAATTAGGGACTTCCCCGGTGGTCCAGTGGTAAAGAATCCACCTTCCAGTGCAGGGGATGCGGGTTTGATCCCTGGTCGAGGAACTAAGATCCCACATGGTGCAGGGCAACTAAGCCCATGGGCCACAACTATTGAGCTCGTGCATCTCAAGGAGAGGGCCCGTCTGTAATTCCAGAATCTCATTTTCTACATTAATACTGTAGAGTCCATTTCCATGGTAGAATCTCAGACTATCAACTCCAGTCTACAGATAGCAACCATCACTGAGCTCAAAGATACTAGTGTCTCCATCACTAGTGCATCCTCTATTAAAGAAGTGGCCTCTGGCCCTCCTAGGTACAAAGTCAGTTAGTAAATTTTCAAGTCTTACATTGTAAATCCATTCCAACCCCCAGAGCATTCCAAGAAAGTTTAGGTATCTCTACTTTGTTACTGTAGGCCACTGACATGACCAGGCTTCATAGAGGTATTCATGTAAATATTAGAACCAGCTCCAGATAGCCTTGCCAAAGTATTAAATTTGAATTCACAAATAAAGTACACTAAAGGAATGTGACAACTGCCTGCCACTTGTGATATGCGATTTTCTTTCCCTATAAAGGACACCGTTAGGATAATTGGTAGACTTTGTTTTTTGTGGGGGGTTTTGTTTTAATTTTATATTGGAGTATAGTTGATTAACAATGTTGTGTTAGTTTCAGGTGTACAGCAAAGTGACTTTGAATAAGGTTAATATATTAGCTAAAATATTACATTAATGTTAATTTCTTCACTTTGATAATTTTACTGAAGTTGTATGACAATGTTTTTGATTTTAGGAAATATATATTGAAGTATTTATGGTTAAAGGGCAAATGATCTCTAACTTGCTCTCGAATAGTTCAGAAATAAATAGTATGTATGTATGCATGATGGGGAGAGGAGAGAGAAAGGAAGGAAGGAAGAGGAAAAGGAAGGGAGGAAGGAAATGGGGATCAGGGATAAAGCAAATGTGGGAAAATATTAACATTGGGGAATATGAAGTTTCTTTGTATCATTTTTCAACTTTCTTAAGTCTGATTATGCCAAAATAAAAGATTTTAAATGTTCCAGTCAAAAAAAAAAAAAGGAGAGAGCCCACGTGCCGCAAACTACAAAGCCCATGCGCCCTGGAGCCTGCGTGCCACAACTAGAGTAAGAAAAACCACGTGCCATACAGAGAAATATCCTGCACGCCTCAACAAATCCCATGAGCCGCAACTAAGATCCGACGCAGCCAAAAAAAAAAAATAAGGAAAATAAATAAATAAAATAAAATAAATATTAAAAAAGAAAAGATAATTAGCCAAAGGTAAACAAAAACCCAGAAGGACCCTCCTGTATAAGTGATCTCAATCACCTCTTTACTGCACTCCTCATTCAGGACGCCTGCACTCCTCTCCAGGTGCGTATTTCTGCCCAGCTTCTGACTTAAAAAAATAAACTGTTACTCTGTGTGCTCTCCCATACGTTGTGCTGTGTCTCTTATGAAAAACTTTGTACCTGTTTTTACAGTTTTTGCCTCCTTGAAACATTCTTGCTTTCAAACAGGGGAGAGAGCCAGGGCCACTTTGCTGCTAGCCTCTAGGCCCTGGTGGTCTAGTGGCTAGGATTCCTGATTTTCACCCGGGCTACCCAGGTTCAGTTCCTGGTCAGGGAACCAAGATCTCTCTTCAGGACTGCTCACTGCTGTCTCTCTGAGATCAGTTCTAGGTGGAGGATTGAGACAGCCATCACCCCTTTTCAGTAGATGTTTGCTAGACAGAGCTTGGCTTCCAGCCTCTCTCTTAGGCCCTTTACCCTGCTGGTTTTCAGATGAAATGCAAGCTGCCCCCAAGGCATTTCCTGCTGTGAGAAGCAGGGCTGGGGGGACCCTGAGGTCATGGCCACTCTAGAGCCTACTCTTCACTCCTGAGCATCTGTCTCCAAATGCTTCATTCCCTCTCTGCAGCTAGCAGCCATCCATTTCCTCCTTTGAAAGACAATGCCAAAAGAGAAAAAATTAGGTTAAGAGAAAGAAGACACAATTTATGAGTCTTTCCTTGTGTATTTCTTGTTCCTTCTACTTAAGACATCGTTACCCATGATTTGTGCATTGACACCCTATGGATATGGGAAAGCCCTGTATATAGGAAGGAAATAGACACTTTGATGGATGTCTTCTTGTTTTTCTGTCATTCACTTAATAACATATCATATTCCAAACCATAATAGCAAGTAGTTTTTAGATTGCATCTTGCAGGGGAGAAAATATGTTAGAAATGGTCTTTCTCTGCATAATCTTTTCTTTGGTACCGTTTAGGAGGAAAGATATTCACTGATTTACCTGCGAGCTGAGGAGGAAGGTGTCCTTGGATAGACTGTGGGGGCGGGGCGGGCACCAATTTGACTGTGGTTCATTTGTCTGAAATGCAAACATGGTCATTTCCTATGAAATAAGCTGACCCTGCAAACAAATTCCATCCAGGTGTAACATTTTGTACTGACCTCGAAGATATTTGATGTTTTTCGTTATTGATATTTTTCCACTGTGAAGAGTCCTAAATTCCTTAGAACTTCCAAGGGTCATAATGAAATGTCAGTGGTCTTGCCTTCTGGTTTTCTGTCTTCCTCCTCCAATTCATGTAGTCATCAGGCATCACTAAGTGTACCAGGGGCAGTGTACCAGACATATTAGGGTGAACTGGGACGCAGGCTCTGCATTCAAATAGCTGCACACCGTGAGGAAGGTGGATTATGCAAATAGAGTTAACAATCCATGTATAGATAGCATCTCATCAGGCAGGGGCCTTAGAACACAAGCCCATGAGAACACACGGGCAGGGGCATGAACTCCAAGCTGTGTACTGAAGGATGAGTAGGAGTATCTGGGCAAACAAAGTAGGCAGAGGATAGCCCAAGCCAAGGGAAAATGATGTGCACTGCGACACGTCATGCCAGAGGCTGCCATGCCCGGAGATATGCACGCGCCTCCAAGAGCACGAAGTGACGGAAGTGGCAGAGGGAAAGAAAGAATACTTTAAAAATAAAAAAAAGGACAGAGACTTTTATTCTGAGAACAGTACATTTAGCAAGCACTTAATGAGCACCTATTGTATGTCTTACATTGTATGCAAGCATCTTACTATTTTTTGTTTGTTTGTTTTTGTGGTACGTGGGCCTCTCACTGCTGTGGCCTCTCCCGTTGCGGAGCACAGGCTCCGGACGCGCAGGCTCAGCGGCCATGGCTCACGGGCCCAGTTGCTCCACGGCATGTGGGATCCTCCCGGACCGGGGCACGAACCCGCATCCCCTGCATCGGCAGGCGGACCCCCAACCACTGCGCCACCAGGGAAGCCCCAAGCATCTTACTATTGATGGAATTTCACTGACTAATCCGAAGTTGATTTTATATTTTTATTTAATTTATTCATTTTTGGCCACACCCCACAGCTTGCAGGATCTCAGTTCCCCGACCAGAGACTGAACCTAGGCCATGGCCGCAAAAGCCCGGAATCCTAACCACTAGGCCACCAGAGAACTCCCCCTGATTTTAAAGATATGTATGGACCCCAGACAGCAAACCTCAGTTCAGAAGTGAGAGTGCTGGGCCCATCTACTTGATATATGTGTTCCCAGCACATATATAAGATTCTGTGGTTAGTTCTACATCAAGGCTGCATAGCACAGTGGCTAGGGACACAGTTTCAGTAGCATAGGTTTAAATTCTGGCACCCGAGGTACTAGCCAGGTGAGTGCACCTAAACTCTCTCCATCTCAGCTTTCTCATCTATGATTTGGAGATTACCATGGCACCTACCTCACTGGGTTATTATCAAGAGTAAAAAAGCTAATTTATTAAGCACCTACAAAATACCCTGGAATATAGGAAAGAACTGTATACTTTCTAACTGTATTAGTTTGTTAACTAAATAAAATAGATTTTATTGGAAAGCTTATCAAGAAATGATCCCTGCCTTCAGGACCTGAGAATAAGAGTTATAACCTGATTCTAAAGGACAGTAACTAGCTACTCACAAACCTTAGCCATAAAAACTGGGCTGTACCTCCAAATCAAATCAACTTGCTGAAATTAACCCTGAGATTACTGCTGCTATTGAAAACTGCTAATTTGGGGAATCTGGTAAAAGTTGGTCCTGTCTAGACTAATCTTCATTCACAGCAAGAGCAGCAATTCTGAGATTTTACTTTGAGTAGGAAAGAAAGGACGAGTAGAGGGAGTTAAATTTCCTCCCTGGTTACAGGCTATTTTCTGTGTAGGAATGAAAACCATTTTAAACGTCCTCAATTTCAAATTCTTCCTCTTTTTCCGTTCTCTCTCCTCACTCATGAGGTACTGATCACAAACTTTACAGTTCTTTTAGTTTAAAGGACAAATTTTAATGCTGAGTAAAAATCGACTGGTATTTAGAGTTGCTATTTGTTAGTTTGAATGTTAAGTAAATTTTTTAGAAATTAAAAAGCTCTTTTTCTTCTCTGACCCCTTGAGCCAGGTAAAAACAAGGATAAAAAAAAATTTTTTTTTAAAGCTGACTTCTTTTAGTCAGTACTTGCTCTTACAAAAACACTGACTATTTGCTGGTGTTAACATTTTCTGTCATCGCACCAGCCATGTGGAGGCTTTGACTGATTCTAGGAAAACAGCAGGATGGGGGCAGGGTGTTAATTTCCTTGAACAAATCTGGTTGACCCACACCCTAAAAGGAGGTTCCAGGGCACATGTAAGCCTCCTGCTGTCACTGCAAAGGCTCCATCGAGCCTCAACAGACACTGTTTCCTAGGGTCCTGGGGAGACCTTGCTGGGCGGAGTCAGTGTGCCCAACATCCAGGGAAAGGGCATTCCAGGGTTTCCCCTTCATCCCATTGGTTTGGGGTGGATGGAGCTTTTTTTCTTTATGCTCCATCAACAGAGGGAAGAGGTGGGAATAATCATGTCAAAAAAAGAGATATTACAACCACTGCTTCCTTCTCAAATTGGGTCCCGATAAGGACTACCATTAAAAAAAAAAAAAAGTCAAGTTTTCAGCCTAGTGGCCAAAGACCCATATAGGTAGAATCTGAATATATAATCTAATCACCATCAGTTTTAGGTGGTTACATTAAGAAGAAATTATATGCATTCTTTAACCCAAATTAAAAGGTTACACGGAGTTATAGCAAACAAGCTTTGAACTTCAGACCTCATACAAATCAGAGATTCTTACCTTCTTCTTGCCAGGAGTTGTGTTTAAACCTCCCTGCCTCCTCTGAGCCTACAATTACGCCCTCCTTCAACCTCTTCAGTAACAAGCTCTCAAGGCTACCCTTTCAAAGGGCAATCGCTTACAAACCACAGAGGTACACAGCCCTGGACTAAAGGATACTGTTAAATATGACTTTGATTTAGTGGCTCTGATTTTATCTTTTGTACTGTGCAAGGAAAAAAAAAAGCAGTAATGTTTTATCAGCAGCTACATGGTAAGCACATTGTACACTTCAATTAGATTCCCTTTATCTAGCACATCCTGCCTTAAGTGAACTGCTGCCTTGTGTTTCTCTCATTCCCCAGGCAGGCACACGCAGCCCATGTTGAGGGTTCTAAGGTGCTTTATTAAACAGAAAATTAATATAATGCTATTGTGTCAGCTGGCAGCTTCTTGAGAGTAAAAGACTTTGCAATATTTTATTATCAGAACCAAATTCCAGCTTCTGGGAACTGACAACCTAGAGACTTTAATATCCATGCTTTCCCAGGAGAAAACTGCATAAGCCCCAATGTGAAGCTTTGGCTACAACCACATGGAGCCGAAACAACAAGTGATTATATGAATTAAGCCAAACACTTGGCTCTTTCCTAACCAAGCATAAAACTGGTCTTTATATGGTGTATAAACTGATGGGAGTTGGGGGATTTGTGTAGATTTCATTTGTTTACTCAATAAATGTTTAAATGAACCCCTTCTATGCCCAGCACTGTAGGTCCTGGAGAGAGGGGAATGAGCCATGCTCTGGACTTCAAGGAACTCACTGTTTAGTAAGGAGAAAAACAGGAAACAAAAGAATTATAATACCATATGTGGCAGTTGTTGTTGTCATTATCATTTGCCCAATATTCAATCCTTTCTCTCATTTTTCTTACTAACAGATGCCACTCATGTTTGGGTTGGTGATGTGCCCAACTCTATACTCACTTTATCAGTTTCCTTTGTAGCTAGGAGTGGGCTGGTAATACAATTCTGGACAACAAAATATAAGCTGATGTCTAATGGGATATTCTGGGATAGCTTTTGCCTGCTTGAATAAAGAGGATAGACATGGCCAGTGCTGCACTAATTTCCACCTTTTGCATTGAGCATAGATGTGATGCCTGGTACAGCAGCAGCCATCTTGAAACCATGAGGTGACAAGCATGCAAATGAGAGCTAATGCTCAAAGCATGGAAAATAGAAGGACAGAAAAGTCCTGGCTTCCTGATGACAACACTGAGATCCTGAGTCAATGCCAGATACCACCAAAACCTGGATGTTTTGTTAAACAAGAAACACCAAAGAAACACTTTTTTTTTTTTTTTTTTACTTAAGCCATTCTTCATCCAGTTTTCTGTTAATGTATAGCTGTATTCCTACTAAAGACCAGCATAAAAGCTAAAGATGTATACAGGTTACAGAGGAAGGTGTGAGTAACTATTCTTGGGTTGGGAAAGGTCAAGGAAGGTCATACATCCTCCTTGGGAGGATATACTTCTTCCATGGAATGACATTTAGATCAGTTTCAGTGGAAGCACAAAAGTTCCCTTGAGGGGGTGTGGTGTCCAATGGAGAAATGCAGACTACACTGAGGGACCAGCACATGTAAGGTTGAGTAGCATGAAAAAGCAAGCATGCTGGGGAACCAGAGTGGTTCAACATGAAGGAAGCATGGGTTTGGGGAAGAGAAAGTGTGGAAGTGATGGTATGTGAAGGTGGAGACATATGCACACGGGAGCTAAACTGTAAGGGGCTTTGAAAGCAGATTAGGAAACCAATAAAGGTTTTAAACAGGTGAGCCATGTGAGTTTGAAAGATAACTCGCTTCCATGGAAACATGAAAGAGAAAGGGGTGGGGGTTGGGAAGGGGGCTTGAGAAAGATCAGTTTGAATATAATTTTATAATTATCCAGAACTATTTAAACCCTGGAGCCAATGAGCCGTTTTTATAGTATGTGGGAGAGAAATAATATTTGTATTTCAAGCCCGGCGCATACACTATCTTATTTAATCTTTCCTTAACCCACTGGGTTGGGCGTGGTATATCCTTTTTACAGATGAGAAGACTAAATGTACGGAGCTTAAGTAGTTGCCCAGGTTCTCACAACTACGGATAGGAGGTCTAGTTCCTAAGGCCACGTGGGTCTGGTGTACCACCCTGCCTGACACCCCCCACTCCTATGTGACAAGGGAATTTGCCCCCAACTCGATGGGGGGCTACAGGTCCCCAACCCAGGGACCCAGAGATCATAAACATGGTGACCTGGAAACCAATCTCCTGGCCCTAAGAAGTATCATCCAGAGGAAGGACCCGGGTAGACTGATCTTGTCAGCGTGGTACAGGCGTACATAGGCTCTGCCAAAAATAGGTCTGCAGGGAAATCCCTCTTGATAAGAATTCCCTAAATCTGTGGGAACCAGAATCATTGTCTTCAAGCTTGTCCAAGATAGATCACCTCGAGACATTTATTTATTTAATATATATATTTTTTTATTTTATTTATTTTTGGCTGTGTTGGGTCCTCGTTGCTGCCCACGGGCTTTCTCTAGTTGCGGCGAACAGGGGCTACTTTTCGCTGTGGTGCACAGGCTTCTCACTGCGGTGGCTTCTCTTGTTGCAGAGCACGGGCTCTAGGCGTGCGGGCTTCAGTAGTTGTGGCGCATGGGCTTAGTTGCTCCACGGCCATGTGGGATCTTCCCAGATCAGGGCTCGAGCCCGTGTCCCCTGCATTGGCAGGTGGATTCTTAACCACTGTGCTACCAGGGAAGCCCTCAAGACATTTTTTTAAATGGTACTGCTCATAACAAACCCTTTAAGAGTAACTTTTCCCAATTGCCAGGCACTGTTCTAAGTGCCTTACATACATTATTTCATTTAATCAACAACAGCATCACATGGGAAAACCTCCAAAGCAGGGTTTTTATGTTGCACATTAAACCGCGTAGAGGCTGCCAATATGGAGTGGTACCCACCAGGGGGAAGGGAGGGAGCTGCCCACCACCTGCTCCCTGCTATTTAAATGCTCTGCAACGGGGGCCGAAATGTGTATTCCTTCAGGGCAGAGCCTCCAGAGAGAGGAACACAGTGGCTGACCCGGGCTGAAGGGAGAAAAGGAAAACAGCCGGCATTTATCAGGACATATTATACGACTGAACCGGAGCCGGGTCCTCTGGAAGCCCATATAAAATTGACTGCACAGTACCCACCCCTGAGCTAATGCTATCAAGAGGGCTGTTTAATGGCGTTACCCAGGAAGAATCATGGCAGTTTTGTTCCTGCCCAGCGAGGAAATCCATTTTCACTTAGGACATCAACCAGGAAGTTCCATAGCCAGGCAAATGGAATAAAGCATGGATCCCATGGCCCCATGTGGGCAGCACACAGGTGATAATTCTGATGGCGAACATTTATCGAGTACATATACACGCCAGGCACAGCCCAAAGCACTGTATGTTTGTTTTCTCGTTTGTTCCATATGAGGTGAAAATGCCATCTCCAGTTTATTGATGAGGAGAGGAAGACAGAGGGTTTCAGTAACTTGACCAGGTTTATCCAGCGGCTGAGCTGGGGGTTGGGGGAGGGCTACAAAATACAAGATACAGAGTGGTCAGATCAATGAGAAGGGAGGCAAAGCTAATAAACTGAAGGGTCCATTCTTGGAGTGGTTAATAGGAGTCATATCAAGTCCAATGATGGCCAGGAAGGCACTGGCACCAGCCAAGCAGACTGGATGCTGGCCATGGGCACCCACCAGAGTTGGTAGGTGTTGAATGGATGAATGTGTGCCCAGGTGATGAGCAGGCAGCCAGCATCAGGCCAAGTATTTCGGAAGGAAGCCAAGTTTCTCAACAAGAGCACAATAAAGATCTAGCTCTTGGAGCAAACATTGAACAAGTGAATACTAAACATCTTTACCAGGCTTTATTTTATTTCGTGGTGCTCATTAATTCTTTCACTCAATCAGTAAGCATTTGTTGAGTACCCACTGTATACCAGGCATGGCTGTAAATGCCTAGAATACAACTGCGAATAAGAAGAGACAAAAATCCCTGCCCTCATGGAGTTTACATTCTAGTAAAGAGAGAGAGAGACATTAACTAAGAAAAAGTAGTAACTAGGTAAACTATACTAGAAGATGATTGTGTTATACAAAATAAAATAGGGACAGGTGGATTGGGAGTGCTGGGACTAGGGCCAGGGCCCCAGTGAAAAGGTAACATTTGAGCAACACTTCATGAAGGTGAAGAGCTTCTGATCCAGGCCTTAGAAACAGCCAATTCACAGGCCCAAAGTGAAAGCAGTGTTTGGGCTTCATGGGGGAAGAGAGGAGAATCCAGCAACACCAGTGGCAGGAATAAAAGCCACTGAACATGGCACCCTGGAGTCTAGGGGGCGGGGCTCATGTCCCAGCTCTGCCAGGTTCTGAGCAAGCTCTTCACCTCTCTGAGTCTTACTTTCCTCGTCTGTAAAATGGGAATAACAACTGTAGCTGCCTCACAGGTTCTCACAAGGATTAAATGTGACAATATGAAGAAAGCACTTAGCACACTCGTGCCTGTTGCCCCCACTTTACCTGAGGGGCAGAGGCTGTGTCGTACTTAACTCTGAATCTCCAGACCCTCAATCAGGACGTGGCACGGGGTAAACCCAGGGTGTAGGGGGCTGTGGAAGAGGGGACTGAAGATGACCCAGCAGGGAAATGGTAGGTAGAATTTTAACTCCAGTACTTAATAATGCAAGTTATTGGCTGTTGCATTGAGCAATATAAACACTCTCTAAAGATGAGAGTTGGGTCAGGTGTTCCAGACCTCAGCCTGGAGGGGGAGGTGTAGCCAGGGACGTGGAAGAACCACCAAAAACAGACACTGACTGGAAGGGAACCAAGTGAACCAGGCCTGTGTGGCCCTTTACGGCTCTTGGACAGAGGTATAATTTTTTTTGTGTGTGTGTGTGTGTGTGTGTGTGTGTGGTACGTGGGCCTCTCACTGTTGTGGCCTCTCCCGTTGCGGAGCACAGACTCCGGATGCGCAGGCCCAGCGGCCATGGCTCATGGGCCCAGCCGCTCCATGGCATGTGGGATCCTCCCGGACCGCGGCACGAACCCGCGTTCCCTGCATCGGCAGGTGGATTCTCAACCACTGCGCCACCAGGGAAGCCCCAGAGGTATAATTTGTGAGGGGTCCAGGGCCACTGTCATCCATAAAGCAGGAGAAGTTGGAGCCTCCTTCTCCTCTGCAGTGTGCAGCCCAAGTCTCAGTGCCAGGGTCTGCCCAGCGTTGACTTCCTACAGCTTTGCATCACTGCACAGAGATGGGTCCTAATGAGCTGGAATTCATCTCATGCCTCGTTCATGAGATTTCTCTATTGCCAGTGACAAAAACAGGTACTTTTTTTCCCCTGGAAGCCTGAATCTGTGCTTTTCATGTATCTCTGTCCTCAAATAGCCTGGGGACAACTGGGCTTGTGTGTTAGGTGAAGAGCAGAACAGGAAGAGGAGTGAAGGAAAATCTATATTCAGTGGGAGGCTGGACCCCATGCCCACGACAGGGACATGGCTTGTGCACAGGCTCCCGGGCACCACGATCGGGCAGAAGGTGCCTCAGGAGCTGCCGTTAATTCCCGAGCCTCTCCTGCAGCCAATTTTAGTCCAACTCCTTGATTTAATTACACTCCCACGTACAATAGGAAGCTTGCATTCTCTTATTCGCAATGAATATTAAGCTGATAGACCTGTACTTTCCTCCGCCAGGTGCACTCCCATTTTTGCATATTGATGCCACATTTATTTTCTAATTTTCCATCCTCCTGGTCCTGTGCTCACCACCTTATCCCCATAATAATTTCTATCAGCAAGCACATGCATCCTCCTTCCCTCTCTCCTCCGACCCCACCCAGATGGCAAGCAGCACACACCTGAGCAATCTGAGCCCCCTTTTACACCTGTCACAGCAGTGGAGAGAGGTCTGGGCTCTGGGCTCTAATTGGAGGCCACATGGCTATAAATGGTCAAGGACAGTCAATAAAGAACAGAGCTGCAGGTGGGGTTCTAAGGGTGAATGGGGAGATGGGAGACATGTGCACATGCTCACAGACATGAGAGCTAGCCTTCCTCAGGACGGCCTCCCTCCATAAGGTGTCCAGTACCTTTAAGGTATTCAGGGGACAGCAACATCTTGCCAGGGAGGGAATAGGAATAAAAGTCAGGAGCAGGTTGGGGTGTCCAGCAAAATTCAGCCTGGCTCCCATGTGTCCTCTCCCGGCAACGGTTTGTAATTTTGAGAGTTCTCTTGGTGTCTTGGTCAGTACAGCCTGCTGTAACAAAGCACCACAGAGTGGGTGGCTTACAAAAAAAACAGATATTTATTTCTCACTGTTCTGGAGGCTTGGAGGGCAGGCTTCCTGGTTCATAGAGGGCTGTCTTCTCACTGAGTCCTCACATGGTGGAAGGGGATGGAATGGGAGCTCTCTAGAATCTCTTTTATAAGGGCACTAATTCCATTCATGAGAGCTCCATCCTCATGACCTAATCACCTCCCAAAGGACCCACCTCCAGATACCATCACATTGGGGATTAGGTTTCAACATGAATTTCGGGGGAGGAGGGCACATCCAGTCCACGGCACTTGGCTTTAGTCTTATGTAGTAGCCTCCCTATCATTTCTCTGGAACCCTGTCACAGGGGCAGCTCACTCTTGGCTCCATCCAATTTGGTCTCAGGCTCCCAAATCTATGCATGTTCTCTGATTCCATTTGAACACCACCCCCCTTAGTTTTAACCTTGTTTTGTCCAATTCCTGGGTCTGTTCTCACCCAAAACCTTCCTCTAGCACCACCACAGGCTCTGACTCTTCCTTCCTTCCCCAGGAACATTTCAGGGTTCTGCCGTGCCAAGTACTGGGCTAGACCCTGGTTGAATGGGCACTTGGACTCTGGCTTCAGGCTCATGCTCCAGCCAAGCCCTGGGTCCCTTGCTATCCACAAGGAACCTCTCCCCCAAAGACAGGCAGAAGAAAAGAAAGCAAGTTCAGAACTATTCAGTGCAGGCAGCTTTGCCTGCATCTCCTAATAGTTTGCCTTTGTGTTGAACAATTTGGACACTTCTAACCTGCTTGGTCCTCAAAGAAATTCCTCATGCATTGGTCATGTGGAGGTTGATGACCAGCTGAGCTCTCTGCTTACACTTCCATAAAGGACACTGGATAACACTGTCAGAAGCTCCCAGCCCTTTGAGAGGATGAGTGACACCATGCACATCCTCCCATGAATCATAGTTCTCATTCACACAAGTCATTCCTTGAAAGGATTGGGGAACAGAAGGGAAGCAAGACCCATGGATATCAGAATCTCCATGGAGACTTGTTTCAGTCCCCATCAACACTTTCTGATACGTACCCTTACTGAGACTCGCTGACAGACAACTGCTGTTTACATCTGCAAAGTTTAATAAGAAACTTAAATGGACATTTTAATAGAGATGCATCCCTCTGGATGAAATACAGATATACTTTGGAAACCACATGAAATGTAGATGGCTTAGCCTACTTAAATTTTTAACCTTAATTTGAGTGCCATGTGCTAAATGCATAGTGCATTATTTCATTTCCTCTTCACTAGAGCCCTACAAGGTAACTATTGTTTTCATTTTTATTTTATAGATTAGGAAATTGGGGTTCATAAATGGTGAAGGATCTGCCCAGGTGCCACTGGCACTAAGTGGCAGGATGGAGATTCAAACTCAGAATTCTTTATCCCAAAGCCTATGTTCTTAACCACTATGCAGAAAAGACATCCAGGTGTGATCAGGTGACGGTACAGACTGACCACTCATCTCTCAGGACAGTGCATGGCGAAGCCAGCAAAATTCAGAGTTGGACTGAATTTGAGGACAAAAATCTCCATTTTATTAGGCTTTCCAGAGGTCCTAACAACAGATGACCAAATTCACAGGGCCAGCAGTTAAGCCAAGAGCCCCTTATTCTTTGGGGAGGGGAAGCTTCACAAAAGCCTTCCTGCACATCAACAGTCATCTCATTCTCTGTCTTAGAGGCAAGGGTCCAAGGGAAGCCATTCTCCCACCTGGGGCCACGTAGGGCACCTAGAACTGATCAGAGACTAGGATAATCTTAAAGCCAAAGTCACTCAGTTAGGCAGCCTGGGGTCGACCTTCACTCTAAGAAGAAACCCGTCAACCAGCCAGCAGAATTCTTGTTACTGGACACAGCGACTTTTTTCACCAGTTCTGACAAGTTCTTACTCACTGATTGCCCTTCTACAGACTGAATGTAAATACTGTCTTTCTATTATTAGTCTTTGTTTAGACAAACTAGGAGTTACGGTTTAGGTTGAGGCTGGCTTTTCTTTACACGCTCATCCTGAGCACACTCTGGCCACCCCGATTAGACTGAAAGACATGCCAGGCTAATGGGATTTTCTGGTGGTCCCCAAATCTCCTTAGCAACACATTTATAAAGGCTCTTAGAATAGGTTGCGTCTGCAGCTGACTAATTCCATCCATTATGTGTTGCTTCATACTGGTTCCATTTGGAAGAAGATCTTTCCCTCTGTGATCCTCAATTATCTCCCTGATAAAATGGGGATCATTATTTAGGAGGAGGAGGAGGAGGAGGAGGATGATGAAGATGATGATGATAAGTGACCTGTATCATAGGATTTCTGTGAAGATAATCAAAGGAATGTATGTGAAAATGTAAACTGTCAAGTGCCCAACTGAAGCAGATGTATCTAACAGACTATATGATAAAATAGAGCAAACACTGAACTGGGAGTTAGATTTCATGCTATTTCTGAGGCTGGGCACATCACTTAACATTTCAGTGAAATGTTCTTCTCCCACCTGTGAAATGCAAGCCATGACCCTTGCCTTTCCCACTAGCAGAACTATTATGGAACCCGCGTGAGCATTCTGGAAAGTCATTTGTAAACTGTAACATGGTGTGCAGGCATACAGGACAGCCAAATTCACCCAGGAGGTTTCTTACATGAAGAAATCATATGGCAAATCCTTTTGTAAAGCAAATAATCTCCTGCTCACATATGGCACATAAGTCCAAAACATACTTAGATTTCAATTTTAAACCAGCTCAAATGAATGTGCCACATGTTCATACTGAAGTGAACTGTACTCAATGGCTGTTTGATAAATGAATGAATGAGTGAATGAGTGAATGAATGACTGAATCATGCCAGGTATAATGAAGAGATGGCTCACTTCTTATATCACCAACTCCACATGAAGTTTTTTTTTCCATTTTTTTATTGAAGTATAGTTGATTTATAATGTGCTAATTTCTGCTGTACAGCAAAGTGACTCAGTTATACACATATACACATTCATTTTTTAATATTCTTTTCCATTATGGTTTATCCCAGGAGACTGGATATAGTTCCCTGTGCTTTACAGTAGGACCTTGTTGTTTACCCATTCTAAATATAATAGTTTGCATCTACTAACCCCAAACTCCCAGTCCATCCATCTCCCTCCCCTCTGCCCCTTGGCAACCCCAAGTCTGTTCTCTACATCTGTGAGCCTGTTTCTGTTCTATATGATGCTTTTCAATTCCTCCATATAATTAGCTTCGTGAACCACCAAGCAGCATAAATCTTTATTGGTGCTAAGAATAACTGAATTATTGAAAAATCACTCTTACTACAAAGTTTTATTAAGAAGTGTGATCATACAGTGTTTCTGTTAATTGAGCATCAAGTGAAGGCAATACACGCAGATGCAGAGAACTCACCAGGTGAGCAGTAGAGACTTGGCTTTTGCACCCAGTCTCACAGCTGTCCTGGGCCTCTGTCCCCACCCAGTGCCCTGAGCTCTGACAGCTGTAAGGAAGACCCTGCCAGCTTCTCTTGTGGTCAAGCTGCCATCTCTTTTCTCCACCCACTGCAAGCCCTGTCCTTCAATGTCCGGGCTGCAGTCTCTTCACACCCCATTCAAAACCACACAGTAAACAAACAAACAAACAAGCAAAACAAAAAACACACAGTAGATGGTTCCTGCTTACTCTGCCAGCAGGAGAGGAAGCCATACCTGTCTGATTTCCTGGGTGCCTGGTACTGTGCTTGCTTTGCCTTAGGGCATTCTTCCTGTCCTTTACCCCACAAGGACATCCTTCCTTCTCAGCCCCTGAACCCCACACCTTGTGTAGGACACCCCTATATTACAGGATGCTATTCTCAAGTGCATTTTCTGGCCCTTCCCTAATACTGTAAAAAATTAATGGACTGGAGATTTGTGTCCAGTTCTCAAAGAACTTCCCTTAAAAAGCTGCAATAGGAGAAAGCCTAGTTCAATGGTAAAAATGGTGACTAGCTTGGATGATGACCAATTCAGATAATTGGCCATAGACCTCTAATCTTGCTGGCATCCCTCTGTCACTTAGCAGGGAACCAGCCGATCATTCCATCGATACATTTATTTTGTCAGCTGTCACTGTGTGGCGCCCACACGTCTCAGCTGGGTAACTTAGGCTGAGAAATGGAAACTTGACAATATCAGAATCATTTCATCCCTACCACGTGCCTTTCTTGTCAATGGGTTTCAATGCATTTCTGCCTGGCTTGGCAAATCTAAGCCATGATCTTGCTTTTAGCTGCTGGGTCCCTTTAATTATTACTACCACTTCCAACCAGCTTGAGTCAGTGCGTTTCCAAACTACATTAATTCAGTAAGTTCCACCCACAATATTTCTATTTATTCTGTCCCACATCCACCTTTATAAACACACACACACACACACACACACACACACACACACACACACACTTATCCATTATCACTTTGAACTGGTTATTTCTTCTTAGCAGCAAACACATGTATGTACACGCATTGACTGATTTTCATGCACAGTTTTTCTTTAGAGTAACTTTACTCCTGTCAGAAGGAAAGTACTAGATTCTTGATAATGTTAAATAACTAAGCTATTGCCTATTCAACCCTGAGTCCTTCCCATCGGGCACTATTAAGTTCACAGGCTATCAGTCATCATTTTGAGATGTGAAGCACAAAAAAACTCCAAAAAATGGTTCTCAGAGAAAAGCTACCTCTTATTTCTTTAATAACCCCCAAAATGAAATGAGGACATCAGACATCTCATGAGAAAGTGATCATGAAATAGCCTGTCCCACCCATCAGGACTAGGGATGCACCACTGCCATCCTCCCTTTATAGGGCCCTTGCCTGCTGGCCTCCAGGTAAACAGTGCTTCTGAGCATTGCACCAACTAAAGTGCTTTTGCTTTGATGTCGAAGGCTGGGCACCCAGGTGTGGAAGGGGGATGAATGTGAGTTTTCAAGTCAGGTCTGCATTCAAACCAAGCCCTGGAACCTGTGATCATGGATAAGCTTTATCATCTGTATAACGGGAACGATAATAGGGTTGTCAGCTGGGTTCAAGTTAAGTAATGCACACACACAAAGGCCCAGAACAGAGCCTGTTACTTCGTAGCACCTCAAAGGTATATGCTACACCTGCTGCTGCTACTGTTATTACCCCAGCTCAGCCATTACCCAAGTATATAATCTGTAATACTTCTTATTTTGAAACGATCCTTGGACTCCTCACCCCTCTCAAAGAACAACGACAAATAGTGTAGAGATGCTACTAACTAACTCCCAATATATATCACCCTCTTCTTTAATAACATAATCATGATTTCCCACGAGCAATATTGTTAGCCACTTGGAAGAGTACATTCCACAGCCTCCCTTGCATCTACGTGCAGACATAGGACTAAGTTCTGGGCAATAAGATACAAGTAAAAGTCATGTGAAATTTAAAATTTTTTTTTTTAATTTCAGGAAATATCTTTAAAAGAAGGAGGTGGGGCTTCCCTGGTGGCGTAGTGGTTGAGAGTCTGCCTGCCGATGCAGGGGACGCAGGTTCGTGCCCCGGTCCGGGAAGATCCCACATGCCGCGGAGCGGCTGGGCCCGTGAGCCATGGCCGCTGAGCCTGAGCGTCCGGAGCCTGTGCTCCGCATAGGGAGAGGCCACAGCGGTGAGAGGCCCGCGTACCGCAAAACAAAAAAAAAGAAGGAGGCATTCCCTCTTTCCTTCTACTTCCTCCATCTTGTTACCTGGAACATTTATGTGAAGACTGGTGCTCTAGCAGCCATCTTGGATTATGAGCAGCGGTCCCCAAACTTTTTGGCACCAGGGATAGGTTTCGTGGAAGAAAATTTTTCCACTGACTGGGGCGGAGTGGGAGGATGGTTCAGGCGGTAATGCGAGTGATGGGGTGCCGCAGATGAAGCTTCACATGCTCGTCCACCGCTCACCTCCTGCTGTGCTGCCTGGTTCACAGTAACAGGCCTCGGACCAGTACGGGACCGTGTCCCGGGGGTTGGGGACCCCTGATTATGAGGACAAGCCCATAGCCCATAGCCTAGGAATGCAGAGTACAAGGACTCTGGGTCTCTGACATCTTCTTATAATGGCTTTACCATTCATGGGCCACTTATTCCTGGACTTCTTTTATATGAGAGAGAAATCCATTTTTACCTCATGTAAACCATAAAGTTATTGGGGAGTTTCCTGTTATAAACAGGCAAACGAACTCATGTGCCTGATTTCTGTCCTCCTCCCCATCAGCTCAAGGGCCAGTTGGGCTCCGACTATTTCTTCTCCTCTTCCTTCATTTCAAAGAGTCTAAGGTCCCAGGATAGACGTTCCCTTTTGCTGAGTTTAGATCAGGTGTCTGACCCTTCTCCATCAGGAATGAGGGACACTGAATTGGAGGAAGGAGCCTCCAGAGACTTCTGGACTGACTGACCACACCTTCAGGAGGTGAAGGTAATGTCCCAAAGGGAAATGAGGGCGCCGCTGACACAGGTCCACCATTAAAGCTTCTCTTCTTCATTCTCCCACTGAGCAGCTTGTCACTTCTGAGACCGCGGCAGGAGCAGTAATTAGTGTGTTTGTGACTGTGAGTGCCAACGTCTCTGCCTTCCCAAAAGGGACACACAACGCTTTCACCACGGGGTGACTCTAGGAGTGGGACAAGGAGGCACGTATTTGTGGCACAGAAGAAGGTTGGGGGCTTCTTTGTTCCAACATTTATCGTAAGTCTCCTAATGCCAGGCCTATTCTAGACACTGAGGACACAAGGCTGCAGAGTTAGCTGTCCTGCCTGGTACCCACAGCCTCGAGGGAGATGCACAAGTTGACAGACAAGTGTGTGATACATGCCAAGGTAGAGACCTGGCTGGGAGTTCACAGGAGTGCACACAGCGGCATGTAACCCAGGCTGGGGGGGACTTGGGGAGGAGGAGGGAGGAAGAATAATTTCCACAGTGAGTCCAACTTCGAAGCAGAATAGGAGTTGGGGTAAGCAGAGGGCTGAGCAGGTTGGAGGCAGCGGAGAGAGGGAAAGCAGAGTGGGTCTGGGGAAGCACAGGTTACACCACTGGTCTTACTGGAGCCCAGAGTGTGAGGGGATGTCACGGGCCATGGGGAGTTGCCTCATGGGATATGGAGCAGAGCCTGGAATTTATTCTGTAACCAAGGGAAAGCCATTGCAGCATCACAATCGCGAGGCGCAACATGATGAAACATGCATTTTAGAATGATTAGAATGATGACTCAGTGTGGAAAATGGATGGCGGAGGAGGGGGCCAGAATCAAGCCCCAGTAACTGACCAATCAGGAGCCTGCTGAAATAATATCATCAAAAAGTGACGGTACCCTGAACTGAGAAGAACACTGCTTTACAGATAAAAGTACAGTATAAAAGTATAAAATGTTCTCCCAGCCAGTTCTTTTTGTTCCCCCAGTGAAAGCCAAAAACAAAATGCTAAATGACAGGCATGTCTGCATGTATCCAGGGGAACAGAAGCCAAGTGTCCAGATTGCTGGGACCCCACTTGGTACTCTAGTGGAGCATCCAAAAATTAGCACATAGCTCAGTGCTTCTTTAGACCGTCTCTCTGGAATGTCAATGATTTCCAACAAGCCCATCCTTTGTCAGGGGCTGAAAAGTGACCAATCAGAAAGGTGTTGTGGGTTATACCAGTATTCTGAATGAATGAGAGAGGGAATGAGTGAATATATGAATTTAGCAATTAATTGCATTTCTGAATCAGGGCCACTCTGTTTTCCACAGTAAAACTTCAGGATGAGGAGACTTTTGCCCATTTCCCACTTCTGCCTCTTTCTTAAGTACTTCTTAAAAGGACAGAAAAGTGTTACTGAACCATCCCTACCTCTCCACTCCATGGAAAGAACTGAGCAATTATCCTCCATCAGAAACAGTATCCAGGACGGGTGTGAGACAACTTACAGCCTGGAATTTTAAATGATCTTAGAGTCTTTTACTGACAACAAGGCAGATAATGGGGGAAATGTAGTTTTGTAAATGCAGAAAAAAAGTTAAGCAGATAGATAACATATGGAACCTGAATTATCAAACACCTTGTTAACTCTGTGAAAAGTTTCACTGAGCTGTTGGCCTTCACTTCGGAGCCCTGGGAGAAGTAGATTTTTTCCAGGTATGGCACTTGTCCTGGTGGTAATGAATTCAGCAAAGGAAATAATGTGCCATATGCCTAGCTAGTCAGTGATTTTATTTATGCTGAATTGTCCGTAATGAGTTTATTCCCTTTCCATTCTGCCTCTTAACCCCTTGAAAGAAGACAAGGAAAGTTTCTAGGGTAAATCAACATTCAGGATTATCAAGCAGATGCTGATCTACATCTCATATTTAGAGAATTCTAAGAACATTCACCAGCACCTCACTTCCCCTTCCACTGTGATCAAACACATTCATTAGCACTTTTGGGCCTGGGGACCCTGAGATGCCCCAGAAAATTTCCAGGAGCCTTCTTGCCACCCTAAGCCAGGACACACAGTGTTTGATCACACAAAATGATAGCACAAACTAATAACGTCAGCCAAAAAGTACCTATGGACCACCTCAGACCCATGAGGATAGCTACTGTAAAAATGAAAATGAATAAAAAACAGAAAATAGCAAGTGTTGGTAAGGATGTAGAGAAATTGGAACCCTTGTGCACTCTTGGTGGAAATGTAAAATGGTGCAGCCACTGTGGAAGACAGTATTGTGGCATCTTAAAAATTTTAAATTAGAATTATTGTTCTATATGATCCAGCAATGCCACTTCTGGGTACATATTCAAAAGAATTGAAACCAGAGTCTCTAAGAGTTATTTGTACACCCATATTCATAGCAGTATTCTTCACAATAGCTAAAAGGTAGAAGCAACCCAAATGTCCATTGATGGATGAATATGTAAGCAAAATGTGGTATATATACATACAATGGAGTATTATTCAGCCTTAAGATGGAAGGAAATTGTGACACCTGCTACCACATGGATGAACCTGGAGGACATTATGTTAAGTGAAATAAGCCCATCACAAAAAGACAAATACTGTAGGATTCCACTTAGATGAGAAACCTAGAGTAGTCAAAAATTCATAGAGACAGAAAGTAGAATGGTGGTTGCCAGGGGCTGAGGGGAGCAGGGAATGGGGAGTTCGTGTTTAATGGGTCTAGAGTTTCAGTTTTACAAGATGAAAAGAGGTCTGGAGATGGATAATGGTGATGGTTGCACAAAAATGTGAACATATGTAATACCACTGAGCTGAACTATACACATAAAAATGGTCAGGATGATAAGTTTCATGTTACATGTATTTCACCACAATTAAAAAAAAATTAAAAAGCATCTATGGGCCTGGCAGAGAGAAGAGGTACCAGAGTCAGTGCAAAGCACATCATTGCATTGTGACTATTTTTAAACCTAAGGGGCATGTGTCTTCTCTTCTTCTTGCCCTCTGCCCTCTCAATCCCTCCCTTCCTCTCTCTACCCTACTGACTTTGGACATGCAGAGACCATCCGGTGTCCTCAGAGCTTGGGAGCCCTCTGCTCTACCTCCTCCCCCACCACAAAGGTCATTGTCACCAAGACTTCAGCCACCCTCCTAGTTCACAATGAGCCCCAAATCGAAACTCCAGATTCCTCCTTTCTGCCAAGTTTCAGACCCACGTTTTCACTTGCCCACTGGAAAGGTCTCCCTGCAGGTCCCACAGAGAACTCATTCTCTCCCCAGACACACCTCCTTCTGAGTTCTGATCTTAGTTAATAGTGTTACTTCTTCAGCAGGGTCCGGGGACTCTTTCTTGAACCATCCCTACCTGCCTGCCTCTCCTTTTCTCAGCTCCCAGGCATCATCCTTTCATTTCTATCACCAAAATGTTGACTCTCTTCCCTCCATCAGCCCCTTCCAAGTGCCCTGGCCACCCTGTGTCACATCCTAACTGATCCCTCAACTTTCTCTATTCTCTAAATTCCTACGTTCCGTTTTCTACACACCTTTTTAAAAACATAGATGTGACAATTCACTCTCCTGCTGAGAAACTTTACCAAGGCTCCCCATTGCTTACAAAAGAAACCACCTCCAATGTCCCAAGGCAGAGTAAGGTAGTTTCAAATAGCTCAGGAAATAAACTAATTGGCCCAGCTTTGACAATTTTCGGTCTAACCACTTGTGACATGAAGGCTGTGGTCATTTAGGAAGAAGGCAGCTGTGGGAAGCAGAATTCTAAAGATGACACCCCAAGATTCCTGTCCCACGATTATTAAATCAAACATGAATCGAGTGACTGCTGTGAAGGGATTTTGCCAATGCAATTAAAGTCCCAAATTAACTAAACTTAAAGTACAGAGATGATCTGGGTGGGCCTGACCCAACCAGGTGAACCCTTAAAAGAGGGAGCTTTTTCTGTAGCAGAAGAGGGAGTCAGAGAGAATCAAATCGAGGGAAGGATTCAACGTGCTGTTCTGGCTTTGAAGATGGAGGAGCCACGTGCAAGACCAGAGACCAGCCTCTTGCAATGCAGAGTGACCCACCCCCCTTAAACTCTTCCAACAACTGAACGAGCCTGGAAGCAGCATCTTCTTTAGACCCTCCATGCAAAAGCCCAGCCTGACCAACACCTCCATTTCAGCCTTGTGAGACCCCAGGCAAAGCACCCACCCAAGCCCACCCACATATCTACCTAAAGTACCACAGGCTAATAGATGTGTCTGGTTTAAAGCAGTTAGTTTGTGGCAATGTGTTACACAGCAATAGGAAATGAATACAGCCGCTCTCTGCATGTCTCATGATGGGGGCGGAGAGGGCTTCCCGGAGGGCAGGATGTGCTGAGCAGACAATTCCCTAAGTAGCTGTTCCACCCACCAACCCACTTTGAACAGTTCCACAGACCTCTATCTGTCCTTCATTACTGTCTCTGCCCTCCATCAGATTCACTTGGAAATTCATGGACTTTTCAAAAACAAGCATTAAAATTGTAATTACTTTTATCCTAATCTAGATATATGTCAGATTGCCAAAGTCTAATATATCATCATCTTTCCCACACATTCTTGTATAAGGTTGTAATAAGCTTCACAAATTAATATCAACTCCTCCCACTACCTCCATCCCCCATTTCTCTCCCCCTCTCTCTCTCACACACACACACTCACACACACACACACACACACACTTACTGCATGATCATATTATGTCTTTATCTCTTAACTGGAAGGAAATAAACGGCCATTTTCAATAAGAAAATAAAAGAGTATGCACCCTTAACCAGTACCCAAGCTGTCCGTTAATTCTGATTTCTGAACGTGAACTTTGGAATCACTTAGAGCAAAATCTGAATCCCAGATGCCTCATTTAGTGGCTAAATGACATCTCTCAGTCTCAGTTTTATCATCTGTCAAATGCATACAGTAATATCACCTACCTCATAGCATTCCTATGAGGATTAATTTAAATAATGCTCTTGGAGTCCTGAGCAACTGCCTGGCGTGAAGTCTGTACTCAGTAAATGGGGCCATTATTGTTGCAAAGGAGAGGAAAATGTGATCCTTTAAAAGTAAGGACATTAGAACCAGCTCAGGCTCACTCAAGTCTAGGTGCCCATAGTAGTTTGGTTTGGTTAGGGTTTTGAGTTTAGCCTGGTCTAACTAATTCTCTCCCTGACTCTGAGTCCATCTTTCTGCCATGGAAACATTACCAAGAAACTTCCAGCTACTCATTTTTGAGTTACCTGCAGACACTTGGTTGATGAGGAGCAGAGAAAGGAATGCAGATAGGAGCCATCATAGCATCTCTTCTGTCTGGTGCATTCCACAGTGAAGCCCAGGACCCTGAGTGCTAGAAGCACGCAGCAAATACACCTGCACCCATCAGGAGGTGCTCCTCTGGGCTGTGACCGCTGTATCCATGGGGGATGTCAGAATGGATTACTGAACACGTCAACAACAAATCAGCGGAGACTAAATGGACACAAAGAAGTGCAGAGTGAGCCAGTAATTGCTCTGCATCTGAGTGTTCAAAAGAAAGAGCTCAAGAACACAGAAAATGCAGTAGAGCTTGCCATGGTACGGGGGGCCTTTGCTACCAGCAGCTCTTGGGACCTGGGCAGAGTCCAAGGCATACTGTGGTCCCAAGTGTTCTTAGCCTGGCAATGAAACTGACCTGCTTAATATCATACTCATTACCTCACTTTTGTTACTTTGATTTTTCGTACTGGAGCCTAATCAAGGTAACTTTGTGAAGGAGGGCTCTTATATAATTTTCAAGGATTTGGAAGAATTTAGAGCTACCTTTCAAATTCAGGTCCTGGGTATGTTATTTTAATAACATTATTAAACTCTCTGATTCCAGTCTGTTCTTTGAAACATGAGAACAAGTGATTCCCCATGGAGCTGTCAGGATCAAGCGAGAAAACATACAAACGGCACCTAGCATGCTGCCTTTGACACAATACAGTAGGTGCTTGCCAAGTGATACCAGCTTGTAGGATTGCATTTCACACTGGATGAAAACTTCCCCCATTATAAGATTCTCCGATGTCTTATAGGCAAGTGTGTGGATAGGTTTTGAGTAGATAAACCCCTGAACTCTCACTGGACCCACTAGTGGATTCCAAAAGCAAACCTGATCTGGAACTTTCAGTTGGGTTAGAATGGTGGGAAATGCATGCTGCCTTCATTGAAGAAAAAGGGGAAGGGATGGAGAAAATGAATAAATGGGAATGCTTTATTCTACAGACAAGCTGAAAAGTGGTTTTAGGGCATGAGAATTACCCAGACATGCACAGCGTTCTACCATCCTGTAAGGACAAAATAACATGGCTGAATGTGCCCACATCACAAAGAAAGGGAATCCAGCAACCTTGTCAACTCACTGGTCTAACCAGTTCTCTCCCTTTGTACAGACTCCTTTGTACATGTGCTACTGAGAAAGCCTGCTACAGGAGGGCAGGGTCTGAAGGAGAACACCTGGGGGCATTGCCTCTCCTGGAAATTAAGTGCTCCAAAGGGAGCAGGTAGGTACAATTCATCTCAGGCAGGAGGTCTCTACCTGGGGTTTGTAATCATAATTTTGGATGGAGGGGAAAGAAGTACCTCTTTAGTTTTCTCTTCCCTCTAACTGAAATATAGCATTTCCTTCAATTATGGATGCAGACAACAAACTGCAGTAGAATTTGCATTGCCTGTGACTTTATCCCTGATAAAAATCACAGATATTTACATATCACATCATGTCTGTTGCAGATATCACAAAATAGCAATTATGCTCGTCGTGACTTAAAATTAGGCTCACCACTAGAAAGTGTTACCTAAGGTGTTAATAAAGAAACAGATCCATTACTATGTCACAAATTTGTTTTTGTAATAGTGTGATAAATAGTTTAAGCATAATTGGTTTCTTCTTTGACCTAAGTTATTTTACTTTATTCTTTAGAGATGGTTTTCTGGGAAGGGGTCTATAGGGCTCACCAGACTTCCAAGGGGTCCATGGCTTAAGTGGGGGTAACGAACCTGCTGCCTGAGCATTAGGACCCAGCACTGTAGAATGTGTCCTGTCCATGAGAAAAAGTGATTCCTAAGGAAGAGTGTACACTCTGCACCCTGGTGAGGAGGACAAGAAATCCTACAAGGGAAGGAATAAAAGGAACTGACTTGGTAGAGTACCCACTTCATGTCACATACTGCATTTTATTTAAATATGGTACTCCCTAAGAGCAAACGCATGAAGTGAGAACAATTTCCCCCAATTCACAGATGAGGAAACTGTGGCTCAGAGATATACAGTCACCCTGCTAGGAAGTGAAGGCACTAGGTACAACTCCAACCCAGGTCAGTTTGACTTTCTACTCTCTGACCATGGCAATGACAGTGAGATGAAACTGCTGGACAAACGAAGAGGTCAATGCACCCAGCAGAGAAGAAGCCACCTTGGGTGGTCTCGGAGGTGTACCACCTAGAGTGCCCTTCATGAGAACCTGCTGCGAGGAATCCAGCTTCGGCACCTTCAGCTCCTTGACAGCATCTGCTCTGAGGACACACCCTCCCCAGCTACTCCCAGTGATTGAGGAGGGCTAGGCCATTCCTGCCTGCGAAGCAGGTCTCCTCCAATGGACAATCTGCCTGCAGTCCAAGGCTTCTCCTATTCAACTATATCCTCCTTCCTTCCCTCCATCCTTTCACAGGGGCCAGACTGGCAGTGTGGTGTGTAGGCTCTCCTGGCCTATTCCTGCTCACTCTCCCCTTTATCCTTCACAGGTATTTCCTTCAATCAATTTCTGGGATGCCTACTTCCATCTTGATGTCTGCTTCTTGCAGGACCCAAATTAATGCAGCCCCCAAGTCTGGGAAAAGCTACAACCCTATCCCCCTCTGATGGGCAATCAAAGGAGAGTGTGTTTCTTATGACAGATTCATGGGCCAAAGAGGGACACCCAATCTCTCCTTCTAAGGACTGTCACCTAGGGAGTACATCATGGGAAAAGAAACACACGTGGCACGGGACAAGGCTGTTAAGGCTGAAAACAGGGTAACTATACCAAAAGTCAAGACAGTGGTTACATTGATGGAGAATATTTGGGGGAAGGAGGCATGAGGGGGGATTTCTGGGGTGCTGGTAATGTTCTGTTTCTTGAGCCGGGTGCTGAATAAAGAGGTGTGCTCATTTGTTGACAATTCATGGAGAAGTTCACTTGTGATGAGTGCAGTTTTCTGTCCATCTGTTCCTCATTAAACAGTTTTTTAAAAACTAGGTATATTTATAGTACTTAGCACCTCTCCCAGTGAGGTGGGATTTGAGGGGCTGCTCTCTGTATATATAGGATGCAATGTATTCATTAACTGGGGGGGGGGGTACTCTGCGCACGAGCTCCAGGGATCCCCGATGTGAACTTGGCTGTGGTCCTTAGAGAACCTTAAGGCTATTTATCTTGGGGTCCTGAGTCGCTAACAGAGGTTCTAGACTGATCGGATATAAATGCCCTTTATAGCCAAATGTCGGCTGAATAAATAAATGACTTACTTATGTCTTGACATTTTGGAGATGTCAGAAAGAGAAGAAATAGGGAGTTCTACAATCCTCGGTATTGCCTGTGACAGGATTCAGTGCTTGACTTTGAAAGCATGATGTGTAGCTCGCCGAGAAAATGAATCTTCCCCGGGTGGAGAAATGTGGATACATGTTTGACAAATCAATTCCTTTCTTGGAGGAGGAGAAGGGAGACTCCCACAGAGGTCGGGCAGCTCAATTACCAGAGGCAAAGCAGAGCAGCGGAGGTCTTGCAGAATCAAGGAGGCCCCTCACGCTGACGGCTGCACAGGGACTGGCTGGCATCCCCTGGTCGGCTGGGCACTGCAGCGAGCCTCTGAAATTAATGACATCCTCACTTCCATGAGCAGGGCCAGCCTCCGCCTTCAGTCTCACCAGTTCAGAAACATCTCAAGGCTAAAAGGCATGCAGCACTCTGCTAAACAGGAAAAGTGCCCCCACCGGATCACGGGAGCCCGGACAATGGCTGCCTTTCTCCTGTTCATTCTGCCAACCCTCTGCCCCGGGGGCCCCCTGCCTCTAGTGCCCATGATTGAGGTCATTTACCTCTTCCTCCCAGGCAGAGGGAGCTAGCATTGTGGTACCCAGGCAAGTTATAGAGAATATGGCTTCAGCTCAACAGCAGCACATGAGAGGCAGTGAACTGTAAGGGTGAAGCGCATGGGTTAAAAGTATCACTCTAGGGCTTCCCTGGTGGCGCAGTGGTTGAGAGTCCGCCTGCCGATGCAGGGGACACGGGTTCGTGCCCCGGACCGGGAAGATCCCACATGCCGCGGAGCGGCTGGGCCCGTGAGCCATGGCAGCTGAGCCTGCGCGTCCGGAGCCTGTGCTCCGCAGCGGGAGAGGCCACAACAGTGAGAGGCCCACGTACCGCAAAAAAAAAAAAAAAAAAAAAAAAAAAAGTATCACTCTACCACTCAGTAGCAGTATGACAGCAAGACTGTAACCTCTCTGTGCCTCAATCTTCTCATCTATTAAAATAATTATTTGTTATAGTACTTACTTCAGAGAATTATGAGATTTTAATTAGTACACAGAGAGCACTGTAAAATTTTAAAAAGTTCAATTGATAGACATCAGCTATTATTATCACGGTAATCATTAGTGATGTCCACCAAATATTTCTTGCTCTCTTATCCAGGTACCTGTCACATGGTAGATTGCCCCAGAGAGGTAAGCTATCCATGAGACCTGTTTTAGTCAATGAAATGTATCACGTGTCATTACCAGACAGAAGCTTTAAAAACTGGTGTGCAGTTCACCATATTCATTTTTTCTTGGAAAACATGGCAACATGGAGATGAAGCTTCTTTCATTCTGAAGGCTTGAGTGGGGAAGGTAAAAAGCCAAGCTCCCAGCCTACCTTAGGTAGACCTGTAGTATGAACAAGAAATACATCTCCACTGAAATGTCCCATTTATTGGCCGCTTTGACCTCATCTTGCCTTTTCTACCTGAACAAAAAATGGTTCCTAAAAATGAGGTGGATGCCATTAACATGAACCTCAAGATGTGGCATTAACTTAGGATTCGGGGGGTCGGTCTATCATAAGAAAATCATTATTGGAGGCTGGAAGGATGGCAAACTCTGATATGCATGGTTGAAATATGTGGTAAAACTGTCACCTGCTATAACCCAGAATACAGGTAATATTTTGTGGCTCTAGGGAAGTGAGTTACAAGACAAAATCTGTGTGTTGATTGCAAATGGCTTCATTTGGCCAGGTGATACAAGAAGGTAGCTCAGCAAAGAAGCAGCCAGTTTGCAAGCAGAAATAAATAGAAATGCAGAGTCCTGAAATTCAGACACTTGTAGATTTAGAACAGTAAACATTAGAGGTAAAGTTGAGAAGTACAAAAGCCAATGAAGCCTTTGCAGCAAGAATCAAATCAACAGTGTAGCCTCATACCCATTGTTGATGCTTACGAATGTCCTTACAGCTATGCTTGGAACTCCAGCACCACACAGGGAAGCAGAAGAGCTTCTGCACCTGTGGTTCAGAGCGTGTGGACTCACTGTGGCCCACGCCCAATTCTAAGACCCAGGGTCCTCCCCGTGTCCTGGCCTGTATCTGGTTCCCTGTCTTGTCTCACCTACTGCCTCACAATTCCCAGTGCCCGTCTTTGCTCTCTGTCCAAAATTCCAGCTTTTTTAGCTGCCTGTCTTGCACCCCCGCCCGGTGCTTCTGGGGATCTTCTCCCGAGCCCTGGTCCTCATGATTCTGTCTCCACCAGCTCCTGTCAGGCCCTTGAGACTCAGCAAACCTGACACTGTGAATACGGCCCTGACCAAACAATCCTGAATCTGTGACATTTGCTGTAACTCTCCAACACGCCCCTGACTTTGCTGTCCTTCTGCGCTTCCTCTAGTGGTCTTAGCCAAGGACTTGCCAGCTTACAAGCCACAACTTAGCGAGTGTGTCAGTCACTTGGACATGGTTTGCACCAGCCCGGTGTTCCGCAGGAGCCCCACTTGGGACCTTACTTTGTCTAAACTTGGTGCCCAAAGCTGAACACCATAATCCAGATGGGTCTCACAAGGGCAAAATGCAAATGGACCATCCCCTGTCTTCCCTAACTCTTAACTCCTATTAATGCAACCTGAGATTCCACTGGCTCTTTTATTCGCTTTGTGCCTTTCAGTGAGCCTACCTACCTGCCCTTCAGCACAGAGCCAGCACCCCCAGGAACTCCTGCTCTTGGCTTTGTGACTTTGTTGCACCCACATTCTGAACCTTTTCCTTCTTCGTTTATTGACTCTGCTTCCAGACTTCAGATTCCCTCTGCTCTTGGCCACAAAGCCTCCCCTTAAGCTCTTCTGCTATGACCTATGGCTCTATTTCCAGGCCACAATTTTCACTTGTTCCTTGAATTATAGCTGCTTCCAGCAAATGAAACACCCCAGCCCAGGTCAATCTGGCCTATGGGACTATCATGAGATGATTCATGTGGCTGGCTTTCCCACTGAGCACACCCAACTCAGAGGAAAGAAGTTGGACTCCTGCTGCATTGTAGGCTCAGAATGTACTTTTGCTCAACAAAAGTGCCCAGGTGTTTTTCACATGAACAGCTTCCAAGATGCAAAGATCCCTTATCCTATGTCTGAACATTTCATTTGCTATAACTACATATAATTTTAACAACTTATTTCAGAGCCATCGGTCACAAAATTGGATTATCTAAAATCCTTTGTTAACACACTGTCAACAGTAAGTACAAGTGGTCCTCTTCTGATTTATTTCATTAATATATATTTATATGGCTACTCATTTATTTTTTTAAATACAGTGAAGTTTCTTGAACCCCCAAAAATGAGACAACTAAATATAACCTACATCTACTTCTCTGTTCCTTCCTGATACCATTGGTCTACAACTAGTGCAAGAAAAGGAAAACTGCCAAACATGTTCTTGGTCAATCCATGCTCACTTTACCTGGTCATTCCTTTCCTTTCTGATTATAAACGAATTGCCAGATGCCTGCCTGATCTGACCTTGGGCAACTTTGAACTTCTGCCCTCTCCTGACCCCACTGTTAGCCCAGGGATCCTTGATATTTGGCCACTCAGTACCATGGGCCTGGGGCAGCATTGCTTTGCAAGGCTCAGATTTGCCTTGCACATATTTAGGACTGACATCTATTCTATTCCCCCATGGTTTCCCTCCTGATATTTTTTTCTTCCTATTTCCACAAAACATTAGTTTGTAAATGTCCCATTTTAGAATGCTTTTCGTCTTTAGAAAAACCCACAGTTCTGTTCTTTTGAATCTGGAAGTTAAAATGTAACATCCATGTTCCTAGCCACATGAGAAATTACATCCTGTTGTGTCACCCCTGATATTAAGTCTGCCTGGCTCATACACCTGCACAATTTGTCAATTGTCTAATTTTTTCTCCCAAAGACACCTTAACATCTGCTGGGCTTTCAGGCAACTCATTATAGGAATTCAGCACCTGGGTTGCCTGTGGAGTGTCTGCTCAGTTTTTCCTGGGAAGAGAGTTCCTAAGGGGCTCTATGCTCATCTATTCATCAGAGAATTGATACAGGCAAATCTCATAAATGTCAAAGGAAAGTGCATTCAAGATGCTTCCTTTGGTACATTTTAAGGGCAACAAAGCTCATTCTTAAAAGGCTTAAAGGCAATATATGAAGGGTAATACCATAGCAAGTGTTTACATATAAAGAAAAGGAAAGAGAGAGACAAACAGAAAGAATGTGGGAGGAATAGAGACGGGGGAGAGAGAGAAAGGGGGGCAAGGGAGGGAGGAAGGAAGAGAGATAGAGGAAGAGTAAGCTGTCCATTGAAATCTACTCATGAAACCTTCTAGACTTTGCAATGCAGAGCCATATGGCAGGCCTTGTGAAGAACACCCCAAGAGTATGAGGGTCCACTACTGTCATCAAGCTTACAGTCACATGGTGGGGCAGGGCCAGGAAACAAATCTTTTGAATTAATCAAAGGGCCATCAAAGAGTGCAGAACCCTTGGATTGGTGAAACTACTCATTGGCTTGGCCCCATAAATATTAGCAGTTCTGTGCACAATAGAGGAATATGGGACATAGATCACATTACACTGTTGGAATGTGATACCAATAAAATCTTATAACTGTTAATAAATTTTCATCATAGGCAAGTGTTCTGAACAACAAAGTTATTGTCATATTATGCAGTTGGCCCAGAGTAAGCAGATGTTTCAATCTGAAATAAGTCAGTATGAAATCTTTTACAACACATTACCTTGTACAACAATAAAAATTTTTCTCTGATTTGTGACCATTGAACAAATATAATTTTAAAATAAGGGACTTCCCTGGTGGTCCAGTGGTAAAGAATCTGCCTTCCAATGCAGGGGACACAGGTTCAATCCCTGGTCAGGGAACTAAGATCCCACATGCTGCAGGGCAACTAAGCCCGCACGCCACAACTACTGAGCCTGTGCACCTCAACTAGAGAGCCCATGTGCCACAACTACAGAGCCCACACGCTCTGGAGCCCACACCACAACTAGAGAGAGAAAAAACCCACACGCCACAACTAGAGAGAAGCCCGCGCGCCGCAATGAAGATCCCGCATGCCACAACTAAGACCCAATGCAGCCAAAAGTAAATAAATATTTTTAAAAAACCATAATTCTTAACTTAAAATAAATAAATAAATAAAATAAAACTTTTCTGCTTTCCTCTGTGCAAACTGCCTACTTCTCACCCCCACCCAAAGAAACCCTCAAATCTTTCAGCTGAATTATTCCCAACTCTGTCATCCTACCATTAAGCAGCCATTAATCTGCAAATGTCCTTGCCTCTTTCAATTATCCAACATAAACTTGCACCCAAACTCAGAACCTCACACCCACAGAAGTAAGTCTACATAGAATTTTTAAAAGGAATCGGAACAATGCAATGCCATTAAGTGGTTTTGAAAATTTAGTGGACAAACCAATCAGTCAATGAAGGAATTAAGAAATTAATGCAAGAGCTTGGAATCCGGTAGGAAAGAAGTGAGGAAATTTGAATTGGGCACACTATCAAATCCAACTTTCACCAGTAGGAGCAGAATGCTTCTTTTTAATTTTTTAAAAATAAATTTATTTATTTATTTATTTTTGGCTGCTTTGGGTCTTTGTTGTTGCACACGGGCTTTCTCTAGTTGCGGCGAGCAGGGGCTACTCTTCGTTGCAGTGCACGGGCTTCTCATTGCCATGGCTTCTCTTGTTGCGGAGCATGGGCTCTAGGCACGGGGGCTTCAGTAGTTGTGGCATGTGGGCTCAGTAGCTGTGGCTTGCAGGCTGTAGAGCGCAGGATCAGTAGTTATGGCGCATGGGCTCAGTTGCTCCGCAGCATGTGGGATCTTCCCGGACCAGGGATCGAACCTGTGTCCCCTGCATTGGCAGGCGGATTCTTAACCACTGCACCACCAGGGAAGTCCCTCTTTTTAATTTTGATTAAAAATTAAACTCACCAGAACAGTTAGTCTTCAGTTCTACATCATTTCCACTTCTGCAGATGGAGAAAATGCTTTCTAGCGACACACTCATGTTGACCCCACGGAGTACAAGGTAAACAGATTGTGCTGCTGGTTTCAAGAAGTTGGCTTCTTGACATTTAGTGTGAAGGCAGGGAAACCCTCAGACAGCTATGGAATCAGAAATTATGTGTTAAGTGCAATTTTTAGTTTCCTGGATATGAAATACTCACTACTCTACATTTGAGGACTCACATGTGAGTCCTAGTGTCTAGAAAGATAGCAAAAGACAAAAATCATAAGACGCAATCTAATAGTGTGCTAGTTTTGAGGCATAATCTAATTATTTTATAATTTGTCATGTTTCTTTAAAAGGTTTGATAAACAGGCTTTTTTTTTTTTTCCTATTCAAGTCTTCCTTCTTGTTCTCCTTCTTGTTCTAAACAGAAAGAACAATCTTTCTGATGATTATGAATGAGAATACATAGTCTCTGGTGGGATCAAGGCTTCTAATTCTATTTCATCCCATTCATAAACCATCCTAGGTAAGCTACCGGTTGAATACGAGTCCTGAATTATTCAGTGGAAACTGCACTGAAATATCATGTGAAATAAGGGAGAGCCTGTAATACGCATTTAGCGTTCTTCCAGTCTGCTGTCCTGTGTCCTGACTTTCTAATCCTTCTCCCTACCCTCAGCTCAGCAATTCCCTTCAGTGGCATAGGTACGTGCACGCATACCCATTCTAAATAATCCCTTCCTTGCTTTACAACACAAGGAGGTCTCCTTTAACATACCTCATTCCCTAATAAAATCATTTTTTAGAGCTATTTCTAAAATAAAGAGTTGCGGGCCTCCCTGGTGGCGCAGTGGTTGAGAGTCCGCCTGCCGATGCAGGGGATACGGGTTCGTGCCCCGGTCTGGGAGGATCCCATATGCCGCGGAGCGGCTGGGCCCGTGAGCCATGGCCGCTGAGCCTGCGCATCCGGAGCCTGTGCTCCGCAACGGGAGAGACCACAACAGTGAGAGGCCCGCGTACCGCAAAAAAAAAAAAAATAAAAAAAAAAAAATAAATAAAATAAAATAAAATAAAATAAAGAGTTGCTTTCAAGGAATAATTATAAATAGCACCTCATTAATTGGGACCCAGCCTCAATAATTTTACATACGTAAGAAGAGTATAAAAATGCCATATCTGGTCCCTTATGAGGACAAATAATTTCTACTATTATCACAGTCATCCTTCTATCCTGAGGGTATGGGTGGCCCATTTCTAAAGCAGGTGTATTTAAAAGAGCTTGGTTTACATGAAACCAACTTAAAATGAATTAGCAAATGAAATCCAGGGATACCTTTGAGTAAGAAAGAGGACTACAAATGGAGTGAGGATTGAAAATGTAAGATATGTTTGAATCCAACAAAGGTTAAAGAAAGGATTTTGCTCTGCACTTTCTGATAGAGTTCAATGAACAGATTCATGTCGTATATGGAAGAGTGGAAAGAGCAGGGAGATGATTTGCCTAGGGGAAGAGGTAGAGCTAAAAGGCCAGTGTTTGGGAGTCGAAGAAGGGGGAAGGTAGGAAGGAGGAGGAAGAAGACAGAGTGGAAAGAGAAAGGAGACAGAGGGAAGAAGAATCAGATCACTGTTTTAAACATTTGTAGGAAATAACATATCAGAAAACAAATTGATGAAGCCCCAGAGAGCAGAATTCAGAGTAAGCATAACCGTTTCAAGGAGATTTTTCAGCTCTCTACAGGAAAGTATTTCCTAGTCATCAGAGCTAAAATGAGATATGTTATAGGGTATTGGGCACCCCATCAGATGAATTATCCAAGTGGACGCTAGCTCACCATCCTTCCTGGCTCTTCTCAAAGAGATTGCCCTAGAAGCTCAGAGATTCTAAGACAATGTGATCACCTCAGTAGCACATGCCTATGATAAAATCCATAACACAAAGGAGATACAATCCCTTCTTGTTACATTCAGTAGTTATGTTCTCTCAAGTCACCATGAATGCTGAATCATTGCCCCTAGGGGAAATACAGGGCTGGGTTCCTGTGAGCCTCTGGTCACAACATTTTCGCCAACTAATCAATACATAACCTTGTCAATCCCAATCTCCTAATTTATCACTTCCCCCCACATTTCCCCTTTGGTAACCATAAGTTTGATTTCGAGATCTGTGGGTTTAACATATACACACTACTATACATAAAATAGATAACTAACAAGGACCTGTGTATAGCACAGGGAACTCTACTCAATATTCTGTAATAGCCTATATGGGAAAAGAATCTGAAAAAGAATGGATATATATTTATGTATAACTGATTCACTCTGCTGTACACCTGAAACTAACACAACACTGTAAATCAACTATACTCCAATAAAAAATTTTTTTAAATAAACAGTTTTATATAAAAAATACATAACATTGTCTTAAGTGTGTTTCTGTTTAAAGACACCCTATTTAATATATAGAATTGATTCTTTAACATTGAACTCACAGCCAACAGCACTATCACTCATGCCTAAACAAGGCTTATCTAACACACATATTCTCTTCTTAAGGCACATCACAGCCTTCTCACACTTAGGACCACTAGACAGCTCTTCATCACTATGCTCAAGAAGCCAGGGAAGTCACCCCCAAAAAAGCAGAAAAATTAAAAAAAAAAAAAAGTGGCACTAGAGAGAGAGTGAAAAGGACACTTGCTTACAGTATGAGCTAAAACAAGAAAGCAGAGTGTCGCCTTGTTCAACCTCAGCTGGGGACGTATTGCGCGACTCAAAATTTTCACCTCTCTGCACATATCCGTGAATGACTGTGAGAGGTGCACAAGTATCGATTTTGGGGTTACAAATAAATTTTAACAAGTAGGTGAATTTGTAAATACAGAATCCACAAAAAATGAGGATGAACTGAACTTGTAAGAGAGGGGAGCAATAATGGGCAAAGTGGCCAGGACAGGGGCTCTGGACAGTCCAAAACTCTACTTCCAATTCTAAAACCTCCTTTTACGCAGCAGGGCACAGTGGAGTTTCCACCTTTGCCTGGCCACAGCTGTCTACCCCCCAGTCACAGGCTAGGCAGGCAGCCCAAACCACAAAGGTTAAGTGGCTTTGCCATCTGGTAACAGCTGAAACCTTCCATGAAAATCGGAAGAGCTGGTCTCAAATGACCCCCCCTTGGGTGGACTTAAGACTTCCCTTTGGAGTCCTGCAAGCCAGTGGCCCTGACTTGGAGATGAGAATCAGTGCCAGAAGGGACTTGCTGGTCCCCTGAGTCCTCCCTGGTATACAGTCCTTTACACTTTCACAAAGAGGAATTATGTCACTATCACGAAGATATACAGTTGCTCTCCTAACCTGTACCCTGTTTATCTCTCCAGGCTCATCTTTTGCCATCCCTCATTTATATTGAGGTTTTGTTTTTTGTTTTTCTACAGCTTCTTCAGTGAGTCAGGTTCTTTTCAAGAGCTTTCAATGATGTGTCTCGCTTTGCCCTTCTCCTCTCTCATCTCCTGAGTATCTCTTACTTCTTCAGGAATCAAGCATCATATCACCAGCCAGGGGTCTTTTAGCTGAAGTCACAGAAACCCTGACTCAGCTGGTTTAAATATAACAAAGATGTATTACATCGTAAAACAGGAAGTCTTTAGATAAGGGAGTTCTCAGGTTGGTGAATTCAGATTCTCAACAATGTCATCAATGACCATTGTCAATGTCCATCTTTCTGTATCCCCATCCTTTGCCTATTTTGCTCCTTTGTGGTCGTAGATGACTGCTATGGTTCTAGGCAAAACACGAGGTTACAACAATATCCAGAGGAAGAAAATGGCTCTCTCAGTCTCTGAGTGTCTCTCTTTAAGGGCAAGGAAATAGTTCTCAGAATCCTCTATCAGACTTTCTCTCAATTCTCAGTGACCAGCATTGTGTAACAAACCCATGCCTAAATCCATCACAAGCAAGAGAAGGATTACCGTGATTGGATTAATGAAGTGCAGATTACAGGAACAGAATTAAGTCCGCTAGAAAAGAGGATGGTGTCAGACTGGCAACCAGTACTATTTTCTACTATCCCCAATCCCCTGCATGTTGCTTTAGGGAACCATGTGCTGCCACTGCTCCCAATTCTGCCCCCTCTTAGAAATCTGAATCCTCTATATTGTGATTGACAATTCACTTACATATCAACCCATTAAACTTAGAGCTTCTTAAAGTTAGACATGATGGCTTATTCACTGTTATATCCTAGAACCTAGTACATACTTGGGGCTTAAGAATGAATGAATGAATACATGAATGACTATATGGATGACAGCTACTGGGTACATGGGTAAACAATAACTTTCTAATGTAGCCATTCTTTCTCCCATTCTACACTTGGGAAAACTCCCCTTCAGAAAGAACGAAAGACTTTTCCATCACCATCATGGTATGGAGCAGAGCCAGAACTTAACTTCAGAGTTTCTGGCTCTAAACTGAATCCAACAGAAATGAGGAAAAGAAGGCCAGAGTATTAAATGGCCTTCCCAGCATCCCAGAGTAGTAGTGCTTGGAACTCTTTATATATATATAATTTTATTAACATGTCTGAGGACCATTTAAGTTTTGGGTATAGACACACACATAATCCTAAGACTCTTTTTTCCCACCTGACTCAAATCTTACTCTGACTTCAGCTTTTTCATCCCAGAAACATTTATATAGCAAATGGACTGCGATCTTTTGAGGATTCAGTTTGCAATCCCGACAAATTAAGGACCCTGAAGAATCAATTATTTTTACTTATCTTCCAGGCTGAAGGGGAGAAAGCCCTACATTTCTGGAACTTTGGCTTTGAAACCTCTTGAAAGCATTACAGAAAAGCCAAGGGAATTAGACAATAAGAATTCTTTCAAAACAGTAGGATTTAAAGGATCTTATTACCTACTTTATAATCTTACCTTAAGGCTGTAGAAAGTATTAATTGGAACAAAGACATCCAAAAGAGAACAGCTACTGTAAGTCATCTATATTGTTGAAATCTGTCTTTATCTCTTTAATTTGTTATATTGCCTCACCCTTGGCATCTCTTTCAGATAAACCTATCCAACTCCTGACTCCCTGGTGTTTTTTTTTTTTTTCTGGGCACAGACAGGAAAAATAAAAAGAGCTAGGCCAAGAGAATCAATGGCACTTTAAATCCCATTTCCTGCCCTGTTCAGTGGTTGATCCCTTCAAGGAAAGTGGGTTGGAGAACAGAGCAGGCTCTAGGCAAGTAGAAAAACTCCCAGTATCTCTAGAGGTAGCTTACATGTGGCCTGAATCCCCAGCTTTCAGTTCTTACTAGAAATAATATACTATTTCTCTATGGAAAGTGTGAAAGACTTTAAAATAGGTTGGAAACTGCTCAGATAAATAAAAGCAGGATGTGCTAATAGGATCCTGTTCTTCCTCACTGACTGTGCCTTGGGGACCATCTTCATCCCACTCATACATTTTTGTAGCAGGACTGGAAATACTTCTTATTTTTTATTTGAAGTGATAAATTTTGGCAAAAAATAAAAAAGTCATAATCCCATAGAAAATGGCAGGGGAAAAGGGAGTTTTGATCTTCATAAAGGGAACAAAAAGCAAAATCAACCCCTATTTTAAGGAAAATGGGTCTTGGTATAATTTTCTCTCCCAATTTGTAAAAGGTTTCTGAAGGCATTAGGCTAGCACATAATTCCCTTTTTTCAGAAGTGCTACCTTTCTGAGGGCAATCTAGGGTACTGAAATATTCCTCAAATTGCAGTCCTTGTGTCAATCAAAAATGCTGATTCCTGGGTGCCTCTCCCAGATCCTCTGACTCTGAAGCTCTGAGCAATAGGGCCAAAAATCAGAAACGTTTGAGGCTCCTTGGGTGATTTCTATGCATTCTAAAGTTTGAAGACCACAGGCATGGTAAATGAATTCATGGGTTTTGGAGTCAGAAAGAACAGGATTTGAAGGTTGAAAGCTTTAAAAAGGAGAAATCAACTAGTATGCGGGAAGGAAACACATTTCATTTTTATTGGTTTAACTAGAACAAGATATTTATGAAGCTAGGTGGCTCCAAAATGTCAGTTTCACAAAACTTTATAGATGACAACCAACCAACTCTATTTAATAAAGAGTCCACTGCCCTTTTAGGGCAATGCTGTATTCCGTGAAACTGACTTGCATGATTTTTGTTTCTTTCTCAACTCCTGTCATTTTATCATAACTTATGATTTAGGCCCTTCCTTTTGATTCTCACCAGTTCTGCATATGTCTACATCATAGACTCTACAAAATAACAGGTGTCTTTGAACGGTCACTTGGATTCAGACATTTAACCTCACTGATTATTTTGACACGTTTTGACAGATTCTAAACTAAGAAATAGCCAAAGGGCTGACCCCCGCAAAAAGGCCTGGGTTCAGGGTACTGGGTGCTTTGATTGGTAGGGATTCCAGAGTCTATTTTCTGAGTCTGGATGACACTCAGCAGAGCCAAGGCCCTCATGCATAGTGGTGAATTGGGTTAAAGAATGGATCTGGGTACTTCTTAAACTTGCTCTGATTGCAGCCAGAGAAAACAACTTGAGCGAGCTTAAGTAGGTGGTGGTGATGATGATGATGATGATGATACTGAGGCATTTCAGAGATTCCAGTGAAAATCTGAGCAACCAACCCAATAGAAAGATAGGAAGCCAGGGCTGCTCTCAGGTTTTCAGCAAGGAGAGCTGATAGGTCTTTGTTCTGGGATCCTGGTCTTTTCTTTTCTTTTCTTTCTTTCCTTTCTTTTTCTTTCTTTCTTTATTTCTCTCTCTCTCTTTCTTTCTTTCTTCCTTCTTTCCTTCCTTTCTTTCTTTTCTTTTCTTTTCTTTCTTTCCTTCCTTCCTTCCTTTCTTTCTTTCTTCCCTTGCTTCCTTCCTTCCTTTCTCTCTCTTTTTCTTTCTTTCTTTCTTTGTCTCTCTCTCTCTCTCTCTCTCTTCCTTCCTTCCTTCTTTCTTTCTTATTTATTTATTTATGGCTGTATTGGGTCTTCGTTGCTGCACACAGGCTTTCTCTAGTTGCGGCGAGCGAGGGCTACTGTTCATTGCAGTGTGCAGGCTTCTCATTGCAGTGGCTTCTCTTGTTGCAGAGCACGGCTCTAGGAGTGCAGGCTTCAGTAGTTGTGGCATATGGGCTTAGTTGCTCCACAGCATGCAGGATCTTCCAGGACCAGGGTTCAAACCCATGTCCCCTGTATTGGCAGGCGGATTCTTAACCACTGCGCCATCAGGAAAGTCCAATTCTGGTTTTTCTTGACTCTGTTCACAACACTCACTCTCCCAAGAGACAGACTCCAGTGACCTCCCCTCCAATTACTTTCCCCCTGGTTCGATGTGCCATGGCCAGGAGGGAAGTGTCACACAGTGGAAGCATAGGTGTTCTGTGAATGGGGTGGCCCATTCCAAAGAGCAACCCCAGGCAACCCTATTGGCATTTACCATGGTCTTAAAAAAATACAATAAAATGGAATTGAATGTAAAGTTCCAGCAGACTGGCAAACTGTTGAGGGAAGGATCTATGCCTGATTTATCCCCCCAACACCTCTTATAAAGGCTCAGTACCTGGGAAAACTGGGTTTGGACTCAGACTGTCTCAATTTGAATTGCCAGTCTCCTTACCAAAGTTACTTACCTGATTTTGGGTATGTCTCAACTCTCAAGCTACTCTATTCATCTGTAATATAGGATGGTACTAGTACCTAACTTCCAGGTTATTGCAAGCATCCCACCCTTGTTTTGATGGGACTATGTAAACCCTTGAGTTCTTATACAGTCCAATGAGGAGACACCCTAAATATCAGACTTCTTAATGACCTCGGCTAGTTGGGGCCATGGAGTTTTATTTAGATTTATTTAAGGGTGGCATTTCTTGTAGGTCGGTCACAGTAATCCCTCCCTTATTCATACACACATACATACATACACACTAGTATCATTTAAGCTCCTGCCTGCCCCCTGAGGTGGGCTTCATCCCTCTCTTCTCAGTGGGAGTAATTCCTTCAGCAGCTCCTGTTCAATGGGGCTGGACCAAGCAAAGCCTGTGGGTGGGGAGGAGCAGTGATTGAATCTGTTAGGTGGCTTCAAACCCACATCCCTCTGTGCCCACAACTGCAGAATGAAGGTAGAGTCTGACTGGAGTGACCCCATAGCCCCTGCTTCCCCCACAGAAAGCCAGTGGATCCTGGGCACTACAGAGAGGACCCAGGGCTTGTAAGGTCCAGGAACAGAGAAGCCAGGGGAGGCCATCGGAAAGAAACCAGCAGCAGAAAAGATAGGCAGAGAGTAAAAGGGAGGATCAGACAAGACCCAGAATAACCAGCCAGGGAAGGCTTAGAACAGCAGCATCACAAAAATAACTCCAACTCAAGATCCTATTAGGTGTATTAATAGTCATTAAGTTTCATGATGAACGAGGTACTGTGCTAAGCCCCGTAGGTATACTAATCTCACCTAACTCCCTAAACAACTCTTCCAAATATTATTAAGAACTCCACCCTATAGAAGAAGAAGCAGAGCACATAATTCACCCAAGATCCCCAGCTGGTAAGCAAACAGGTTACTTGCCTCTTGAAGCAGCAAATCTTCACTTGCATCCCATGTACAGCTAGAGCTGACCTAGGACTTGGGCAGATCTGATCCTAACAAGGAGAAGGGAACACTGGCTGGGGTGAGGGTGCCATGGGGCAGGGTCAGACCCCTCTGACAGTCTCTCACCCCTTCAGGGATGTCAGGAGAGGCAAATAGAATTGATTCAATGTACAGTCGCTACCCGTGATTCACTGTAATCATGTTCTATAAAGTCACCGCAAATACCAAATTAGCGAATCCTGAATCATTGTTCCTGGGAGAAATATATTTTCATCAACCAATCAATACATAACCTTGTTTTATCTATGTTTCTGTTTAAAGACACCTTACTTAATATGTAGTTGATTCATTAACATTGAATTCCCAGCCAACAACAGCACTGTAACTCTGCCTGAACAAGGACTATCTAACACATGTATTTTCTCCATAAGATACATCGCAGCCTCCTTGCACTTGGGAACACCAGACAGCTCTTCAGCAGTATGCTTGGGGGCCATTCAAAACAGCAAAATTGCCAACCAAAATCACAGAAATGTGGAAAAACGTGGCACTAAACAGACTACAAAAGGGACCCTGTGGACAGTCTGAGCTGGACAAAAAGCGTGTTGCTTTGATCGACCTCAGCCAGGAACGTATGTGTTGGGCAACTCAAATTCTTCTCAGGTCTATGCATGTTCACAAATGCCTGTGAAAGAGCAAGTATTGATTTGATGATTACAGATAAATCTTAGCAAGTAAGCCAATTCACAAGTGTGGAATCAACAAGTCATGAAGATCGACTGTAGCTTCTCCACTAGCCATGCTGCCTTGAGCAGGAGAAGCACCTGAGCCCATTTCTTCATCTGTAAAATGGGCCTAACACCACCTTCTCTCAAGGTTGCCAGGGGCTGTGAGGGTCACGCAGGGAAGCAGGCCATGGCAGTTTGTGAAATGGGCTCAGAAAGCTTTCACTCCCTTCTCCCTCTCTCCAGGGACATACGTGGATTATCTCCAATCCCTACACTGATGAGAAGCCTCAGCAAGGCTGAGTGAGTGCTCAAGGCCACAGAGCTTAAAAGCATCTGACCCAAGATGCTCCTCAAGAAAGAAGGACCCATTTGAAGTCCTCCCATTCCACTGCTCAAATAACTGCAACATGAATGGACTCAGTTGTCCATATTCTTTTTCTTCCCTTCTCCTCCTCAATTCCTCTTCTCTCAGCCCAGGAAGACTGGCCACAGGGAGGAAGAAAACGAGCTGATTAGTCTGGGCTGGGCAAATACCATCACAGAGCAAGCCTGCCTGTGGGGAGTTTATGGAGTCAAGTGCAGACATTGAATCCCAGCACATCACAGCACTGAAGTCATCTTTATCTTTTAGCTTCTTCCAGGCCATTCATTCACCAAATAGACAAACATCTGCATTTTTGTAGATAAAATGAATGCAGAAGGAGCCATTTCCAAAGATAGATGACTGTCCTTTTTCCTTCAGCAAAGTTTAAAAAGGTAAAAATTATCATATTATGGGCACGGTGGTCATGGAGAGAAAATGAGGCCACTGCTCAACGGGAGAAATTGCTCTCCTTGCTCGGGAATGTTTTAGCATTAAATTAACTCTCCTATCTCCTGCCTGCTAATAGGAAAGCTTTCACCTCTCTGTTTGGCAGGGGATCTACATTTGCATTTAGATGGAGCTGTTGTAAAGATGGCTCTGCACAGGGGCCTCCGTCCCTTATTTACAATGGCAGCCGAGTGATAAAATGATTATCACATAAGTGGTTGTTTCACTGCTTTTGATAGAGCTGGAACCAGAATGGGAAAGGCTGTCATGTGAATTAGTCAATGAAAGGAAAGGATAGTTATTTTCCACGTGGTGAGAGCCCTGTGGCCTCTTTGACAACCCTGAGGCATGCTAGCTCCCTCCTGTCTGCCAGAGCAAGGCAGCCCAGACACTGGATGCCTGTAAAAAGGTAGCAGTGGCTGCTGCTACTGTTGCTGCTGCTGCTTCCTGGACAGATTCCACAATACGGTTTGCTCCCCACAAAGACACAGTTTGGGGCTTCCCTGGTGGCGCAGTGGTTGAGAGTCTGCCTGCCGATGCAGGGGACAAGGGTTCGTGCCCCGGTCCGGGAGGATCCCACATGCCGCGGAGCAGCTGGGCCCGTGAGCCACGCCCACTGGGCCTGCGCATCCGGAGCCTGTGCTACGCGATGGGAGAGGCCACAACAGTGAGAGGCCCGCGTACCGCAAAGAAAAAAAAAAAAAAAGATACAGTTTGCATCTTTTCACGCCTCATTTGAGGAAGGCAGCATGTGGACTGCTGTTCCCATATTTCAGATGAGAAAACTGAGGCATGGGCGTGGGGTGCCATGATTCTCCCTTAGCCATACCTAGAGAATGAGAGAATCTGAAAGAGATCTAATCCCAACACAATGCACTATTACCAACAAGCCTCCCTCATCAGCCATCCATCCATCCTCCCAGCATCTTCTTGAGTGCCTAGAATGGAAGGTACACTGAAGTGGGAATCCAGAGAACTAAAAGCCATTCCGATTTCTGCAGCTAACCATGTGACCTTGGGCAGCTCCTCCCACCCACACCTTATTTTACTTTCAAAGTTTTTATCTGTAAGAGTTAAGGATTTGGACAATGTATCAGAAAGAAAAGCTATATCTCTTGTCTGAGTGTTGCAGGTTCTTCTAACATACAAGAACCTATCCTGCAGACTAAGAAAATGTTCAGCTGTCAAGGAAATGCATCCATTCCCAGCTCTAGAGCAGTGTTTCTCAGACTTAAGCTGCCGTCAGAATCACCTGGAGGGCTTGTTAAAATACAGTTTGCTGGGTCCCAGAGATTCTGATTCAGTAGGTCCAGGATGGAGCCCAAGAATTTGCATTTCTAGCAAGTTTTTGGGTGATGCTGATGTTGCTGGTCTAGAGATGACACTTTCAGAATCACTGCTCTAGAAATAAGAAAGTTCACACCACTGCAAGAAGGACTCTGACCGTTTTGTGCCATAACTAGAGCTTTGTCCGTTCCTACTGTTTTTGCCCACCTGTGATGACATCAAATGGTGCAAGCCCAATCAGTGAGATATCTCACCATCCATGTGCCCTTATTGACTAGGGAAATAATGACCACAGTAACTGACCACACCAACATATGGGCAACATGTGAGGAAATGATCTTGAAATGTGTCAATGGAAAAATTCTTACTTTGCCGAAACTATAAAACCAAGTCAAGCAAGGTCTTTGGAAAGCTGGTCAACTTATATGTGTTGCTTGTCTGTCCTGTAATCAACAGCAGTATAACTTCCCTTCATCAGGTGATAGATTCAAAAATAGACAGATTTGATATATAGGATGGATAAACAACAAGTTCCAACTGTACAGCACAGGGGGCTATATTCAATATCCTGTGATAAACCATAATGGAAAAGAATATGAAAAAGTTATATATACATAACTGAGTCACTTTGCTGTATAGAAGAAATTAACACAACACTGTAAATCAACTATAGTTCAATAAACTTAAAAAACAGCAGACAGATTTGGACCCAGATCAACCAAATGGATCAAGAGGAAGAACATCCAAGAAGACTCAGGATAACCCAGGATAACATCCAAGAAGATCTTCACAGCAGATATTGTGTTGTCCCTCTAGACCCAGAAAACGGTCATGCTAATTGGTGCCTGTCTCACTGTGTACAAGCTGGAATCCACTCACACATCCCAGCCTGGGAGGCAGTTACTGAAAAACAAACTCCTCATGTCTATAGCTGGGCATCAGGAACCCCCAAAAGATTAGGATAATGAGATGGTCTCCAAGGCTTCCTACAGGAATTAAATTCCCTGTAACTGAGCGCCCCAATGTTTAAGGTGACTTAAGGTGATTGCTCCAAAGAGAAATCCCCATCATATTTTAGATAACAAAATTATCCTTAATTAAAAAAAAACAGTTGCTTAATAAAAACCAGAAAGCCCAGTTTGCTTGAGCAGATCGTGTTCTATCCGTGATCCCCATGAGAATGAGACAAGAGGAACAAGGTGGACAGCGGTGGTATCAGCTCTCTCAGAGACTACCTTTTCCCTGCCTGGGGCAGACACTGCTTATGTCCGAGCAATAAACTAGGGAAAACTTCCCATCATCCACACTTCAAAAAAACAAAAAAACAACAACAAAAAAACCCAGAAAGCCCAGAATGTCCAAAACCAGTTCTCCCCAATCTATATTCTTTGGTCTCAGAATGGCATGCACCCATCGCTGCCCCCGCCCAACATGCACACGCATACACAGGATTCTTATACTGGATCCTTATCTCTCCCATGTGCTACCCTCTTGGGCAGGTACAAGGACTCAGCTGAGCAAGGGCTGATGAAAGAGGGAAAGGGAGAGGAATGATGACTCATGGTGACTGTGTCCTTATGGGCTAAGCGCTTGACATATACATTTTAGAGTCCTTGTACTGGATTTGTTCTGTATCACGTCAGCTAAGATGGGATTATATTTCCCAGAATCCCCTTCCCTGCACAGCTCTGTGTTAGTGTGACCACAGCAGACATTTCACGTAAGATTTGGAAGTGGACCTGAAGTAGCAGCCATATTCCTTATTTGCTTGCAAGGTTGGTGCTGGGCACCAGGCAATGTTTCAGCTCAGGTGCACTGTCACTCATCCCTGGATAGTGAGGGAACTCGCCAGACACACAACTAGTAAATGGTGGAGCTGGAATCCCAAACTTCAGGGTCTGATCAGTTGGGTAGTCCAACCTCATCTGGCAAGGGGAAGGGTGGGGAAGAAGCCTTCTGGAAATGCACCATCTTTAGCCTGAAAAAAGAAGTTCCCTCTGTTTTGTGTTCTTTTGATTAAGATAGACATAGAGATAACATGTAAGAGAACTTTAGCTCATCATCTACTGTGTATAAATAATTGCTCTTTAAGCTGAGATCTCAGCATTCATTAAAGCATCCTGCCTTGACAGCACTCAGAAAACGGGGTCGGCAGAGATGCCTGGGTAAGTGAATGAGACTGAGTGGCCGTGCTGGCCTCGGGGGGAGGGAGGGTTAAAAGACTGCCACCTGCTACTGCTGCTTCACCTCTGGCCCCCACTGCGGAGTAATGACCCCTGAGAGAGAACGGGGAAAACCGGACAGTGTGGAGTGTGGAAATGTAGGTGAAAAGAAATCAGAAGGCTTTTTCTTTCATGTTTCAAGTATCAAATTATGCTTGACATTTGAATTTTCCCCAAGGCTCACTTCCATAAAATCATGCCAAATTACCCTGAAAGGGCTGGAGCTTCCCAGAGAGACTTTTGACTGTAATCACACAGGTTTCCCCCATTGTTCCAGACACTCTGGAAGGACGTGGAGGAGAAGGGGGGGGAGGGCAGGTGAGGGAGGGAGGGCTAAGGGATGGCGGGGTGGCTGCAGTTCTGGTTAGAGACCCACCACTGTGAGACTGGGCACTGAAGCAGCTCCTCGAAATGCGGACACCCCGGGGGGCTGGGGGAGCGTGAAGAGACCCAAACACTCCAAGGCAAAGGGACATGTAATAATACTTATATTGGCCAACGCTTATGGAGGTTTATTGCAAGGCAGGCACTGTGCTGGGACCCCTACTCATTTGACATTCATGACAGCCAGGCACTGTTATTATTCAGTCTTCGAATATGAAAGCTGAGACTAGAAAAAAAGTAATTTATCCTGGTCTTCCAGATGCCAAAACCTGAGCCCAGGTGCTACTATACTGCCTGAATGACCAGGTGTAATGCCAATGCCAAAGGAAGAGGAAAGGAGCAAGGCAGCGCCAAATATTCTTGGATAGCAAAATATCAACGGACAGGGCTTCCCTGGTGGCGCACTGGTTGAGAGTCCGCCTGCTGATGCAGGGGACAAGGGTTTGTGCCCCTGTCCGGGAAGATCCCACATGCCGCAGAGCGGCTGGGCCCGTGAGCCATGGCCGCTGAGCCTGCGTGTCCGGAGCCTGTGCTCCGCAACAGGAGGGGCCACAACAGTGAGAGGCCCGCGTACCTCAAAAAAAAAAAAAAAAAAAAAAAAAAAAAAAAATATATATATATATATATATATATATATATATATATATATATATATATCAACGGACATGACTGTCTGATTGAATCAACCACATCACCCAGTTCCAGGGGCTTCATCTAGACTAGCTTATATGCACTGACTGATCAGAAAGCACTCATTCTATCACATCATTCTCCGGCCAGACACATGTCGATGTTGGCTGGGAGTGGACACCCGGTTTGGAAAAATCTTTAAGGCCAATAGAAGATCACTGTTGCAAGAGGTGTTGGCCCTTCCAAAGAGGTCCTTCTGGATCTTGCCTGGGAAGCTGGACCTGCTTCCTGTGGACTCCTTGCTGGCTTTGTTCTCTGAGTCGCCCACAGACTGTGGTTTGCATTCTTGTTTTCACTGTACTTTGTTCTTTGCTCTTTCCAAGCCATGCACTTTCCTCCCGTGCAATGACACCAGCTTCATAGCAGTCTCCATCATCTTCTCACCTGGACTGCTGCTGAAACCTCCTAACAGTTCTCTCCACTCCAACTCTTGACCCTTCTGCATTTCTGCCAAAGAGATCTTTCTAGAAGCAAATCTGATTGTACCGACTGCCTGCTCCAAACCTTCCCATAGCTTTCGACATCTTCTGGGATCAGGCCCAGGTGCCTCATGGGCTGCACAAAGACCATCCAGCTCTGCTCACTGGGGCCCACCTCTCTCCAAGCCCTGCTATTTCCTCCGTGCTCCATCCACTGTCAATCATCAGCACGTCTACAAATGCACAGTGCTTTCTGTAACCCCCGGAACTTTGTGGGCCACCCTCATATCCTCAGGCAGATAAAGTCATGATGGGGGGAGGAAGTGTGTTCCAGGTAAAACTATGCGCATTCTTCACTTCTCACTCACATGCCACACGCAGGCATCTCTCTCCGAGCAACAAACAACACAAACAACCGCCTCCATCTCGTTTCTACGCCCACGTCCTTGATGGTTCCCTGGGATTGACAGAGGTGACTGAGTGGGAGTTTTAGCCACATGTGACCATTGAATAGGCAACACATGGAACCAACTAGCCATCTAGGGGTAAAGTTCTCTACCAGGAAACGATTCTCTAATAGCATGGAAACCACAGCTGACACTATAGAAAAAGCCAGCTCTAGCTTCCAAGTTGTGGCACTCCAGAGAAGAAAACTTGGAAAATACTGTGTTCATTGCCCAAGTCAGACGTAGCTCAGCTTCACAGCAGAGACAACACCAATGAGGCAGTGAACCATGTGCCCATCCCCCCAGCAGGTAGATGCCAGCATCTTGCTCAGCCACTGTAGGCTTCCTCCATGCTCAGATGTATTAGTTCAGTCTACATGACACGTATCTTTCTACTCCTGCCTAGAAGCCTCTCAGAACCCCAGACCAACTGGCTGGACCTTGACCTTTTGGCAGCAGATTTCACAGAGAGCTGGGCACCCAGCTATTTCTGCTTCCATTCCCAATGAATTATAAGCACTGAGGTGTTCCCAGTCTGTGATTTCTTAGGTCTTCCTGCCTTGGCCTCAGCGCTGACCCAAATCAAGCCTACATCTCCAATGCCCCTTTGAATACCCAAATTTGAACTTCTACTTCTATCTTTCTGGGACAAGGCCTATACCTGGACCAGTTCATCTAACCTGAGGCTCATCCGTTCTTGGCATCTTCCCCTACCTTGTCACTCAAAAAAATTTTTCATTTTAATTATATTATCTCTCTCTCTGCAGGACACACTGAGTCAATTTGCAAATTCCTCGTGACATCACTCAGCTTGGTGCTTTACAGAGAGTAGGTTTTCAATGAATATTTGATTTGAAACATTAATAGTTTTAGTTCACAATGATGAATTGTGACTATGGGCTGGAGATCATCACTACTAAAAGTCCCCAGTGGATGAGTGAGCTTAGAGGCGACGCCATGGCCTGGCCAGTTCTGCCCCAACATGGGACTCCTTTACAGGAAATCTCTGCACTGCAGCTCTCCATTCAGCTGGCTGAGACTTTTCAGGAGCTGCACCACTGTCTCAAGCTCTTCCCACTTTATCTCCCTTCCTCCGCTCTCCTTTCATATGCATCAGGCCTGCATAATGGCCTGACAGCTTTCCCTGCCCACACCATAAAAGTCTGAAGGCTCCGCAGGCTCCCCCTATTCAGCCTTCACAGGTAAGGCTCTTGCACTTCTAACTACATGTTGGCACCCCTTTCCTGGAGGATCTACACTGATACAGTATCATTCCACAGATTAGGACACTGGGATTCAGAGAGGCTAAATATCATGCCTTAGTTTGCAATATAAGATGATACGAAACAGAGAGAATTTACATCTTGGGAGATGAATATCATAGTCTAAAGCAAGACAGCTTTAGTGTCCCTGTTAGTGGATGAATTGTCCAAGATTCCAGACAAGGATGGTTGAAGCTGAACTTGCGATGGTTTGGGCTGGGCGGACATGAGAACCAGAAACATTCGGGTCAGTGCCAGAAACCAACAAGCAAGCAGAAGGTCGAGTCTGCCACCCTGGGATGAGATAGTCAACACAAGTATCAGGAGATCATTCAGAATTGTAAAAGGAATGTTTTGGAAATTCAAATCCTGAATGACAATCCACAAGGAAACAGAAATAAGGAAAATGGGGCTAGCCAGGGTCGTGCTCCCAAGGAGGTCCATTGACCCAGGCCTCTCTCACCTTGGGCTGCCTGTACAGTTCTCCACCTCCTGACATTGCAAAGGTAACCCGGACAGATGGCAGCTGAGAAAAGCCAATTTCCCTCTGTGCCTCATTTCCTTCCAGTTAGAGCAGTTCAAAAGCACAATATGGATGACTATTGCTGAGCTGACATTGCTTGGTCATTTTCCAAGTTGATGGGACTTTGAGAGAGGTGCATCATTTATAGGCTCACGAGCCAGACAGAGCAGAAAACAGAGACTGGCATTGAACACCACCTCCCACTTCTTCTTCAAGGTTTCCTAACACTTCAGAGTATGGGGTGCTCTTTTTAACATCAAAAAAACCCAAAGAGCCTTCTCCTCCAAAATGGTAGTCATTATACCTTTTGTCCATTGTTTGAGGAAATGGGTAACAACTATTATGAATGAGGCAATTCTTTAAAATATAATCTGTATTTCATGAATCTTAACATTTACAGAGATTAGAAAATCGGTAATACATAGACAGGCAAGGTGTCTTACCTATTTGGTCATAAGACAAGGCTTTTCTGAATATAATTTTCACATATATGGTGTTATACTGGATCCTGACAACAATATAGATGATCCCCATTTTACAGAAGGAAAAAATCGAGGCCCAGGGAGATCGAATGAGTTGATAAAGGCCACTTAGTGGAATTTGGCGATATGCAAAGTTTTTTCCACTCTGCCAGAAGGGTGCGAAGTGTAATGTGTCTGACTCATTCCTGGTCATATATGTAGAAGACAATGGAACTTCAAGGGCCTGAAACAATATTGTCTGGATTTTAAACAGAAAATGGTCAATTTTCTAAAAGGAAAGTATTACCAAGTCTCCCTGTCAACCTCTCTCCCTACCTACGCTGTGGTGGCTGTCCATCGCTGGCCTGGCTGCCCTCCCTCTGTCTACATGTCTGTACAGCTCAGAATCCTGTCCATCCTACCCAGTGTGAATGACCTGAGATCAGCCATGGTAATCTAGTCTCTCCATACCCTTAAGGTCCATCACAGAGTAGCAGTTCAATAAATACTCCTTGACTGTGGAATAAATTAATCTGAGAGGACAAGTCAGGACAGAATCTCCATGGACTGGAACAAATACACAGAGTAAATCCAAGTCGCTAATTAAAGTGCTGAGGCCCCTGCACTTTGCTCAGACAGAAACGAGGAAACCAAGGGACAGAATCCAGACCCTGGATCTGTCAATCAATGACAGCCCATCAGTTGACCATAAGATAATGAAAACCTGATCTTGTGGTCGTCAAAACCCAGCAGGTGCTGTCCTGAACACACCAGCATCATCAATTTCTACAAAATGATTTGCAGGACTCTTCCTGAGGCAGAGTGAGTTTGAGGAGGCGGCTCGCGGGGGTGAGGCATTTAGGCTGCGGTAACACAGACTCTGGAGCCAGATTTGCTGGGTTTCTACCCCAGCCCCAACATTTAAGCGCTCTGTGGCTTTGGGCAACTCAGGTAGCATGAATCTCATCATCACAGAGAGAAAACTTCCCTGAAAGCTCACTCCAGAGCCGCAGGGGAAGCCGGATTCCACTACGGCAGCAGCAGGGTTCATGGCGAGAATCACGGCTTGTGGGCGGTCTCGTCTTCCTGCAGTTTGTAGACCCTCATGCTTAGGAGGTGTTTCAACCACACCACCTTGAGAGAGTAAGGTGTTCTTGAGACCATCTGTACTGAACCCAGTTAAGACCTCTATATAAACTTTTAAGATTCTGGCAGCACATGCAGAGACCTACTCTTTTAGCCACAGGCTGCTGGAGACGGCCTCGTAGACAAATTGCTCCCAAGTCAGCCTGTTTTAGCTGAACAGCTATCGTAGACCCTCATAATCTGACTTCATCATGGAGACCACCACATTCACTGCCGTGCGACTGACAGCATCTTGGTGCTCTGGCTGGGTGTCAGGCCTGAGCCTCTGAGGTGCGAAAGCCAAGTTCAGGACACTGGAGCACCAGAGACCTCCCAGTCCCATGTAATATCAATCAGCGAGAGCTCTCCCAGAGATCTCCGTCTCAACGCGAAGACCCAGCTCCACTCAATGACCAGCAAGCTCCAGTGCTGGACACTCTATGCCAAACAACTAGTAAGACAGGAACACAACCCCATCCATTAGCAGAGAGGTTGCCTAAAATCATATTAAGTTCACAGACACCCCAAAACACACCACCGGAGTGGTCCTGCCCACCAGAAAGACAAGATCCAGCCTCATCCACCAGAACACAGGCACCAGTCCCCTCCACCAGGAAGCCTACACAACCCACTGAACCAACCTTACCCACTGGGGGCAGACACCGAAAACAACGGGAACTACAAACCTGCAGCCTGCAAAAAGGAGACCCCAAACACAGTAAGTTACGCAAAATGAGAAGACAGAGATGAAGGAGCAAGGTAAAAACCCACCAGACCAAACAAATGAAGAGGAAATAGGCAGTGTACCTGAAAAGAATGCAGAGTAATGATAGTAAAGATGATCCAAAATCTTGGAAACAGAATGGAGAAAATATAAGAAATGTTTAACAAGGACCTAGAAGAACTAAAGAGCAAACGAGCAGTGATGAACAGCACAATAAATGAAATTAAAAATTCTCTAGAAGGAATCAAGAGCAGAATAACTGAGGCAGAAGAATGTGACCTGGAAGGTAAAATAGTGGAAATAACTACTGCAGAGCAGAATAAAGAACAAAGAATGAAGAGAATTGAGGACAGTCTCAGAGACCTCTGGGACAATATTAAACAAACCAACATTCAAATTATAGGGGTCCCAGAAGAAGAGGAGAAAAAGAAAGGGACTGAGAAAATACTTGAAGAGGTTATAGTTGAAAACTTCCCTAATATGGGAAAGAAAATAGTCAATCAAGTCCAGGAAGTGCAGAGAGTCCCATACAGCATAAAGGCAAGGAGAAACATGCCAAGACACATATTAATCAAACTATCAAAAATTAAATACAAAGAAAAACATATTAAAAGCAGCAAGGGAAAAACAACATATAACACATAAGGGAATCCCCATAAGGTTAACAGCTGATCTTTCAACAGAAACTCTGCAAGCCAGAAGGGAGTGGCAGGATATATTTAAAGTGATGAAAGGGAAAAACCTACAACCAAGATTACTCTACCCAGCAAGGATGTCATTCAGATTTGATGGAGAAATTAAAAGCTTTATAGACAAGCAAAAGCTAAGAGAATTCAGCACCACCAAACCAGCTTTACAACGAATGCCAAAGGAACTTCTCTGGCAGGAAACACAAGACAAGGAAAAGACGTACAATAACAAACCCAAAACAATTAAGAAAGTGGTAATAGGAATATATATATCGCTAATTACCTTAAATGTAAATGAATTAAATGATCCAACCAAAAGACATACACTGGCTGAATGTATACAAAAACAAGATCTGTATATATGCTGTCTACAAGAGAGTAGCAATTCTCATATCAGACAAAATAGACTTTAAAACAAAGACTATTACAAGAGACAAAGAAGGACACTACATAATGATCAAGGGATCAATCCAAGCAGAAGATATAACAATTGTAAATCTTTATGCACCCAACACAGGAGCACCTCAATACATAAGGCAAAGGCTAACAGCCATAAAAGGGGAAATGGACAGTAACACAATAATAGTAGGGGACTTAAACACCCTACCCAATGGACATATCAACCAAAATGAAAATATATAAGGAAACACAAGCTTTGAATGATACATTAAACAAGATGGATTTAATTGATATTTACAGGACTTTACATCCAAAAACAACAGACTACACTTTCTTCTCAAGTGCTCATGGAACATTCCCCAGGATAGATCATATCTTGGGTCATAAATAAAGCCTTGGTAAATCTAAGAAAATTGAAATCGTATCAAGTATTTTTTCCGACCACAATGCTATGAGACTAGATATCAATTACAGGAAAAAAAACTGTAAAAAATACAAACACATGGAGGCTAACCAATATGCCACTAAATATGCCACTAAATAACTAAGAGATCACTGAGGAAATCACAGAGGAAATAAAAAATATCTAGAAACAACTGACAATGGAAACGCAATGGCCCAAAACCTATGGGATGCAGCAAAAGCAATTCTAAGAGGGAAGTTTATAGCAATACAATCCTACCTCAAGAAACAAGAAAAATCTCAAATAAACAACCTAACCTTACACCTAAAGCAATTAGAGGACGAAGAACAAAAAAACCCCAAAGTTAGCAAAAGGAAAGAAATCATAAATATCACATCAGAAATAAATAAAAAAGAAATGAAGGAAACGATAGCAAAGATCAATAAAACTAAAAGCTGGTTCTTTGAGAAGATAAACAAAATTGATAAACCATTAGCCAGACCCATCAAGAAAAAAAGGGAGAAGACTCAAACCAATAGAATTAGAAATGAAAAAGGAGAAGTAACAACTGACACTGCAGACACAACAGATCATGAGAGATTACTACAAGTAACTATATGCCAATAGAATGGACAACCTGGAAGAAATTGACAAATTCTTAGAAAAGCACAACCTTCCAAGACTGAACCAGGAAGAAACAGAAAATATAAACAGACCAATCACAGGCACTGAAATTGAAACTGTGATTAAAAATCTTCCAACAAACAAAAGCCCAGGACCAGATGGCTTCACAGGTGAATTCTATCAAACATTTAGAGAAGAGCTAACACCCATCCTTCTCAAACTCTTCCAAAATATAGCAGAGGGAGGAACACTCCCAAACTCATTCTGTGAGGCCACCATCACCCTGATACCAAAACCAGACAAAGATGTCACAAAGAAAGAAAACTACAGGCCAATATCACTGATGAACATAGATGCAAAAATCCTCAACAAAATACTAGCAAACAGAATCCAACAGCACATTAAAAGGATCATACACCATGATCAAGTGGGGTTTATCCCAGGAATGCAAGGATTCTTCAATATACGCAAATCAATCAATGTGATTCACCATATTAACAAACTGAAGGATAAAAACCATATGATAATCTCAGAGTAGATGCAGAAAAAGCTTTTGACAAAATTCAACACCGATTTATGATAAAAACGCTCCAGAAAGTAGGCATAGAGGGAACTTACCTCAACATAATAAAGGCTATATGTGACAAACCCACAGCCAACATCATTCTCAATGGTGAAAAACTGAAACCATTTCTGCTGAGATCAGGAAAAAGACAAGGTTGCCCACCCTCACCACTATTATTCAACATAGTTTTGGAAGTTTTAGCCACAGAAATCAAAGAAGAAAAAGAAATAAAAGGAATCCAAATTGGAAAAGAGGAAGTAAAGCTGTCACTGTTTGCAGATGACATGAATACTATACATAGAGAATTCTAAAGATGCTACCAGAAAACTACTGGACCTAATCAATGAATCTGGTAAAGTAGCAGGACACAAAGTTAATGAACAGAAATCTCTTGCATTCCTATACACTAATGATGATAAATCTGAAAAAGAAATTAAGGAAACACTCCCATTTACCATTGCAACAAAAAGAATAAAATACCTAGGAATAAACCTACCTAAGGAGACAAAAGACCTGTATGCCGAAAACTATAAGACACTGATGAAAGAAATTAAAGATTATACAGACAGATGGAGATACACCATGTTCTCAGATTGGAAGAATCAACATTGTGAAAATGATTATACTACCCAAAGCAATCTACAGATTCAATGCAATCCCTATCAAACTACCACTGGCATTTTTCACAGAACTAGAACAAAAAATTTCACAATTTGTATGGAAACACAAAAGACCCCGAATAGCCAAAACAACCCTGAGAAAGAAAAACGGAACTGGAGGAATCAGGCTTCCTGACTTCAGACTGTACTACAAAGCTACAGTAATCAAGATGGTATGGTACTGGCACAAAAACAGAAATATAGATCAATGGAACAGTTTAGAAAGCCCAGAGATAAACCCACGCACATATGGTCACCTTATCTTTGATAAAGGAGGCAAGAATATACAATGGAGAAAAGATAGCCTCTTCAATAAGTGGTGCTAGGAAAACTGGATAGCTACATGTAAAAGAATGAAAACAGAACACTCTCTAACACCATACACAAAAATAAACTCAAAATGAATTAAAGACCTAAATGTAAGGCCAGACAAACTCCTAGAGGAAAACATAGGCAGAATACTCTATGGCATCAATCACAGCAAGATTCTTTTTGACCCACCTCCTAGAGAAATGGAAGTAAAAACAAAAATAAACGAATGGGACCTAATGAAACTTAAAAGCTTTTGCACAGCAAAGGAAACCATAAAAAAGATGAAAAGACAACCCTCTGAATGGGAGAAAATATTTGCAAATGAAGCAACTGACAAAGGATTAATCTCCAAAATATACAAGCAGTTCATGGAGCTGAATCTCAAAAAAACAAACAACCCAATCCAAAACTGGGCAGAAGACCTAAATAGACATTTCTCCAAAGAAGATATACAGATTGCCAACAAACACATGAAAGAATGCTCAACATCATTAATCATTAGAGAAATGCAAATGCAAGCTACAATGCAGTATCACCTCACATCAGTCAGAATGGCCATCTTCAAAAAATCTACAAACAATAAATGCTGGAGAGGGTGTGGAGAAAAGGGAACCCTCTTGCACTGTTGGTGGGAATGTAAATTGATACAGCCACTATGGAGAACAGTATGGAGGTTCCTTAAAAACTAAAAATAGAACTACCATATGACCCAGCAACCCCACTCCTGGACATATACCCTGAGAAAACCATAATTCAAAAAGAGTCATGTACCACAATATTCATTGCACCTCTATTTACAATAGCCAGGACATGGAAGCAACCTAAGTGTCCAGCGACAGATGAATGGATAAAGAAGATGTGGCACCTATATACAATGGAATGTTACTCAGCCATAAGAAGAAACAAAATTGAGTTATTTGTAGTGATGTGTATGGACCTTGAGTCTATCATACAGAGTGAAGTAAGTCAGAAAGAGAAAAACAAATACCATATGCTAACACATGTATATGGAATCTAAGGGGAAAAAAAAAGGTCATGAAGAACCTAGGGGTAAGACGGGAATAAAGACACAGACCTACTAGAGAATGGACTTGAGGATACGGGCAGGGGGAAGGGTAAGCTGTGACAAAGTGAGAGAGTGGCATGGACATATATACACTACCAAACGTAAAATAGATAGCTAGTGGGAAGCAGCCACATAGCCAGGGAGATCAGCTCAGTGGTTTGTGACTACCTAGCAGGGTGGGATAGGGAGGGTGGGAGGGAGGGAGACGCAAGAGGGAGGAGATATTGGAACATATGTATATGTATAACTGATTCACTTTGTTATAAAGCAGAAACTAACACACCATTGTAAAGCAATTATACTCCAATAAAGATGTTAAAAAAAAAAAGAGTCATGTACCACAATGTTCATTTCAGCACTATTTACAATAGCCAGGAAATGGAAGCAACCTAAGTGTCCATCAACAGATGAATGGATAAAGAAGATGTGACACATATATACAATGGAATATTACTCAGCCATAAAAAGAAACGAAATTGAGTTATTTGTAGTGAGGTGGATGGACCTAGAGTGTGTCATACAGAGTGAAGTAAGTCAGAAAGAGAAAAACAAATACCATATGCTAACACATGTATATGGAATATATATTTTTTTAAAAATGGTTCTGAAGAACCTAGGGGCAGGACCAGAATAAAGACGTAGACATAGAGAGTGGACATGAAGACACGGGGAGGGGGAGGGGGAAGGGTAAGCTGAGACGAAGCGAGAGAGTGGCACTGACATATATACACTACCAAATGTCAAATCGATAGCTAGTGGGAAGCAGCCGCATAGCACAGGGAGATCAGCTTGGTGCTTTGTGACCACCTAGAGGGGTGGGATAGGGAGGGTGGGAGGGAGATGCAAGAGGGAGGGGATACGGGGATATATGTATACATATAGCTGATTCACTTTGTTATACAGCAGAAACTAACACAACATTATAAAGTAATTATACTCCAATAAAGATGTTAAAAAAAATGATTTGTAGACTGACTACACTACTGGGCTATGCAAACCAAATGCCAAACAATAAACTATAAAACGGGGGGAAAATCAGACAAATGGGTGTTTTGAGTACCAGAGAGAAAAAATAATTTTCTCCAGCCATAGCCGTCTGTGTATCGAGATACAACAAACCGTTCTGTGCTTTCATTCTGAGCAGAGAGCACTGATTAGTTGCCAGGTTCTCAAACTCTTTAAAGTCTGTTTTTAAACTCAAAGGTCTGACATTCCAAAGCATAAATGTTGTGGGTTTGCATATCATGGCCTGGTGTGTTTGCAGTGTGGCAATTCCAGGCATGTCAGCAATTCCCCACAAAAGGGAGAATTGAAGGAATGCCTTTCTAGCCCAAAGACTCCACATTCACATGCTTGCCTTGGCATCTATCTTCTTCTCGATGGCTTGGGGGAGGTGATGTGACACTGTGTCCTATTTCAGAACTCACAGCAGCAGGACCCCGGCCTGGACCCAGGGGAAACTTGACCATCTGGTTCACTCTCTTCATTGGCCTCTTGTCCACCGGGAGCTGAGTACTGGGCAGGGATGGAGCCAAGGTTGTCCCATGGAAAGGTGTCATGAGGGAAGGGGCTATCTTAGGGAAAATCAAAGAGATATTCCTGGGGATTACACTTAAAAAGTTTTATCCAGTGTGGAACTCCTTCCCTTTGGCTGTAAAGCTTCTGTGCGTACTAAGAGATACACAAATTCAAGCCACTGCAACTTTATAGAAATATGGCAGCCAGTTATACTGATAACAAAAATAGCTGACATGAATTGAGTACTTACCAACTGCTGAATACCTTCCATGCTGTCACAGCTTGTAGCCAGCCCAGAGAAGGAGCCCATAGCAGGGAGTACAATAGCAGAACCTGAATGGGAGGAGGAGATACGAATGAGTGGGAACAAGGTGAGGAGGCATCCCAGAGACCAGCAGCAGCAGGAGGCTGCGAGCCCCTCCACCTTTTCCCATTCAACCCTCCAGCCACACTCAGAGCAACTCAGACCAACTAGGATCTTTCCAGCTGTGACATCTGTGCTGTTCTCTGTTTGCTACCTTGAAAGCCCTGCTCACCCCACTCTGTCCTTCTCTGCCTGCGAGGCTCCACCCTCCACTGCCCTAGGCTGCCTCAATTTGTTCTTTGTCTGTGCTTCCAAAGCCCTCGGAGAAGCAAAACATAGTTACAATGCAGTGTGCTGTCACCTCATCAGAACAGGAGCTCCTTGAAGGTAGGGACCAGGAATAAGTTATCTTTGGTCCTTGACTAGCCACGAAATTGATACTCAGTAAATACGTGTTAAAAGACTAGACAAACTAATGGTATAGTACACAGCTTCATAATTAGGCTGGATACAAGAAAAGGTTCCTCTGACATTCTATAGGCTCCAAAGCACTACATAATTATAGGCTAATAAAAATTTAAATTAATGAAACAATGCTGTAATTAAAAAATTCATTTTTTCTTTATGCCCGTCCTCTTCAGGGCATGAAGAGATACAACACAACAACTGCTTAACAGATCAAATTGCTCCTTGATATTCTTTTTCTTACCCTTGCTACCATTCTGGCCTCTGGTTATTTGTCCACATAAACTTGTTTGAAAACTTCAAAATTCACTGAAATAGGCTAACAGCAGGTAACCAGTTAATGACTACTAATAGTCACTTTAAAAACTACCCATTTTTGGGCTTCCCTGGTGGCACAGTGGTTGAGAGTCCACCTGCCGATGCAGGGGACACAGGTTCGTGCCCCGGTCCAGGAGGATCCCACATGCCGCGGAGCGGCTGGGCCCGTGAGCCATGGCCGCTGAGCCTGCACGTCCGGAGCCTGTGCTCCACAATGGGAGAGGCCGCAACAGTGAGAGGCCCACGTACCGCAAAAAAAAAAAAAAAAAAAAAAAATTAATACAAGGAATACTAGTGTTCCTGAAAGGTTTTCTATAGATCATATTTTTATAAGCTAACAAATTTTCTAATGATTTACTATGTTAGAATCAAGTACTATTTTTTTAAAAGTAATTCAGTGCTAATAAAATAGCCTTCTAAAATATAGAATGTTGGAACAGTCACTCTAGAAAACAATATAGTATTATTGAGCAACATTGAACCTGCACATATTCCACCTCAAGAATGCACTCAGGGGGCTTCCCTGGTGGCGCAGTGGTTGAGAGTCCGCCTGCCGATGCAGGAGACACGGGTTCATGCCCCGGTCCGGGAAGATCCCACGTGCTGCGGAGCGGCTGGGCACGTGTGCCATGGCCGCTGAGCCTGCGCGTTCGGAGCCTGTGCTCCGCAGCGGACGAGGCCACAACAGTGAGAGGCCCACGTACCGCAAAAAAAAAACCAAAAACAACAACAACAACAAAAAACTACCCATTTTCGAGCTGATTTTAGCTCAGACCTTATTGGGTTTCCTGGTTATTAAGGGAGGCAGTCTGTACATAGTCACAGCCTCTATAATTATTCCCAAATGCAATTACATTTCCAACAGGAAATCCTTCTCTAGAAGTCATCCCCAGCCGGAGCAGCTGGACCATTAAGTTCGTGGAACACTGGGTGAGAAGGCCAAAGCCTCGTTTCCATTCCAGTGGTGACTCCAAAGTGGCACAGTGCTCTGAAATGTTAATAGTAGTGGGATTAAAGATGAGTTCTTCTTATATATGTCTGCCTCCCATTCAGCATATGGAGGACTGTGCTATTTTGATTATAGATTTGATTACAGATTATACTATAGCCATAGTGTACACGAGTACACCATAGATATAGATAGATCTGATGATAGATTGTACTGTACTCTAGATTATACTATTTTGTAATTATAAAAAATTATTTGTAAAATGAAGACAAATTAAATTTAAAAGCATATTTCTTAGTTAAGAAGCAAGATTCAACAATTTTTAAGTGTTAAGTCAGAAAGACAAACCAGAGTAGGAACATAAGATGAATCCAGGACTGAATCTAAATCAAACATACATGCTTCCAAGACCATGCACATGTTCTGCATGGAACACGTATGTGGCTCTAAGGTTTCCAGCAGCCAATGGTGAATAAGGATACCTGAGCAATTCCCCAGGTCTGACTTCAAACAGGAACAAACCAATTAGAAAAGGTCCACCATTTCCTGACTCTGGGCCCAATGGAAATTTCTCATTGAGGTCTTATACGAAGGCTGGTTCTGCTATTGGCGAGGTGAGTTTTTCTAATGGCCTGAGCTGACCAGCCAGGTCTCACAGACAGCTCACCATCGCCCCTTGGGTTTGCCAAGCCAGGAACACACATCCTGCAGGGCAGAGCTGCCCCAGGTCCGCTCTCTCCATCATTTGTAATCTACCCCATCCTCTCATGGTCCTTCTGCTGACAAGTGCTCCTCCTCTAGTTTCTCTCCTGCTCAGTTCTCCCAGTTTAACCCAACATTTAGCTACTTGCTCAGCTTCGCATCCTAGACTTGGCTCCTGGGACTCAGCTGAGCCTTTTCCCTTCATGGTGGCGAAAAGCTTCTGCAAAGTGGTCAGTCAGTCTTCAAAGTCCCTGTGCCTGCTTAGGGCCTACATCTGGTCCCCCTCTCATTGCCTTCCTGCCCTTCTCACCACACCCTCGGGTGAAATCAGAGAAGACAAACAGTTGCTGCCCCATGTAATCAGATGGCTATCTAGAGCAGTCTCCTCCAAGCTGGTGCCTCAATCAGCGCCTGTCTACTCGGCCCACCGAGAGAGAAGGGCAGAAGCCAACAGCAAGCTTGCCAAAACTCTGACGGCATTGCCAGGACAGCCAACCGTGGGAGCACTGGACTTGCTCCTTGTGCAGAGTCTAGACTAGCTCAGATGTGGCTGCCTCAAGGTGACTCACATGTGGGCTGAGCTGCCTACCAGTCATATGCTGGAGGACCACCTATCAGTGCCTGATGGATTGGGAATCTTTAGGAAGGTCTTTCTCCAAGTTGGTTTGGAAGCACGATCTGGGGCCTTGCAACAAGTCTCTTGTCTGAGCGTAACAGCACCATCAGGGATTGAGTTCCTACTACTTTCCAGGCACTGTGTGAGACAAACTGCATGTGTTTTCTCATGTAATCACACCCACGCCAAGAGGCAAGTACTACTGTCATAATCCCCATTTCACGACTAACACAACAGAGTCCCAGGGTAGTTGTGCATCTTACTCTAGGTCTTGCAGATGGCACGGGTGAATCAGGAATTCAGACCCAAATCTGTTTGAATCTGAAACCCATGCATTTACTATTGCCCTTCACAGAGCAGCAGGGCAATGTCTGCTGAACTTAAGGAACTGGCAGGAAACCTCAGGCTGTTTCCCCTTAATGAGGAGGAAGTAAGAGGTAGCTACCTCCCCTGTTTTCCCTACCTCAGCTCTTTACAGTTAGAGCTCGTTATTCCTGATTTAAAAACAGTTGTTCCCATGGCAACCCCCTGGCAGCCTCTCTTAGCAACCATAGTCATCTTTCACCATTTTCACGAAGTTGGTCAAATACAAATTGCTTTTTGAAAGAGTTTTCAGAGGCAAACCCAAACTGACCAGTTGACCAGTGCTTAACTTCTTATACATCTTTTAAAAATCAGGGCAAGTTTTGAAAACCACTAGAAAGTGGTTTTTCTAGTGAAATGGGTAAAAAAGGAAACACCCGGATTTGCAGTCCAGGACAGTGTTCTAAACCTAAACAGCAATATGTAAACTCCCAAGTGTGAAATTTTCCTCTGGTTGACAAAAGGTTCACAAATTAAGAGTATTTACAGATTGTATTGGTTCTCTGCTGCTGCTGTGACAAATTGTTGCCAATTTAGTGGTTTAAAAAAACACACACACACAAACTGAATATCTTACAAGTCTGTAGATCAGCTGTCTGACATGGAACTCACCAGGCTAAGATCAAGGTATTGGCAGCGTGCACTGCTTTCTAGAAGCTCTAAGGAGAAGCCCTTTCCTTGCCTTTTTAAGCTTCTAGAAACTGCCTGCTTGCCTTGCATCATGGCCACCTTCCTCCTCCTTCAAAGTCAGCGACATTAAGCTGAGTCCTTCTCAGGCTGCCATCTCTATGACAGCTCTGCCAATTCCCTCTTCCCCCTGTAAGGACCCTGTGATTACATCGGGCCCTCGGATAATCCAGGCTAATCCCTCTATTTTAAGGTCATCCAATTGACAACCTTCATTCCATCTGCACCCTTAATTCCTCTTTGCACCTCTTTAGGATGAGCACGTCTTAGGGGAGCTATTTTTCTCTCTACCACAGTGGAGAAGCAGCCTATGCAGCTTTTCCTAATGAGCAAGAAAATCGTGGGGACGATGGTGCGGTTTCTACCCTGACTCCTCCTCCTTGTGTCCAGAGCCACCCTGCATCCTCACCCTGGTCCAGAGCCACCATGCATCCTCACGCTGGTCCAGAGCCACCATGCATCTCTTTGGCCTCCTCCTCTTGTGTATTCTGGCTATTGGCTAAAGTACATATTTATGAAGAAAAAAAAATGTGGCCCAAAGTCTTTTCCCCAATCTTTACCCCAAACAGCAATGGTTCGTGCTGAGAAAAGGTCTGTAGAGCAGGACTAGCCCACTTAATCATTTGTTACATGGAGTTGGGAGCTGGCATTGGGGCGACTACCAGGTTGCCCACTAGGGCAGGACAAGCTGGGGATGGGGAGAAGCTCAGACTCAGAGCTGCTGACGTTTGCAGTCGACGGTGATGGATGCTGGAGAAAGGGCTGACTCCATGAAGTGTAAACCTTCCCTGAAAAGCTGCGACAATTATCCCATAAAGACATTTATGTAGCAGGACAGAAAACAAATCCCCGCCGTAATCAATACAAACAAACTGAAAGCCATCATTTCCTGGGGAGAAATGGCTTCCAGTGCTGGTTGAAGAATGCACCAGAATGTCCTCAAGTCCTGTGCCCGGTTCTGTGCTGACACCGTGGAGGGAAGTGATGGGGGCGAGGGCCCTCAGGAGCCCCCCGCCCTAGCTGGAGAGGGGAGACACAAACTCCTGAAAAGCTAACTTACAATAGCGAACATGCTATGCGAAGGGCCGAAGAACTGTGAGCTGCTTTTTAAAGAGCCAGAGGAGTTTGGAAGAGATGGAGTCCCTGTGGCCTGGGGAGAGGGGAGTGAGGTGGTTGGCAAACAGAGGCGAGGAACAGTAAGTGGCCGGCGGGAAGTGGGGCTCTGCTGCTTACCAGCTGTGTGACTCGGGAAATGACTTCACCCCTCATGCCTCAGTTTCCCTGTCTGTGGAAAGGCAGTGATCTCAGAACTTTTGGGTTATACCTGTTGCAGCAAGACCTCGAGTACAGTGCCGGGAATGCAGTAGGCATGCTCCGTATTGGATTTCATTAGTTTCTTTTTGTTTTTTGTGGTAAGAACACTTAACATGAGATCTACCCTCTTAACAGATTTGTAAGTGTCCAATCCAGGACTGTTGCCTACAGGCACAGTGCTGTCCGCAGATCCCTAGAACTCATGCACCTTGCATAACTGACTTGTATGCACCTTGATTGGGAATTCACTACTCAGTGTGTTGGTTCTGGTGCTGCAGCTGTGACTGTGAGAATACTTAAGTCTTTGTAGAAATGTGGGAATGAGGCTGCACCCCTAAAGCTTTGGCTAGCCACTGAGGAAAGACAAGAAGGGGCTACAAATGGTTCTCCCTGAGGCAGTGAGAACCATTCAGAACAGGAGGAGCCCAGGCGGTTGGTCCGACTTCCCTCACTTTAGGGACAGAGCCTCTGTTCAGCAAAGAGGTCAGGATCATGTTGCACAGTGGTCCCAAAGGCTGCCTAAGAAACCCTCCGGGAAGTCCCCATGTGAGTGAGATCAAAAGAGAGACACCAGGCCATTTGCAGCTGGCACAGAGAGAGATATTCTAGAATGCATAGTTTTCTAGAAAGTATCAGAGATCCTGACTTGGCCACACTCTGAGTCCATTCCCTCACTCATAATGTAAGGATGACAGTCACCTTCCTCAAAGGGCAAGAGTGAGGATTAAATGAGGAAATGTCTTTAAAGTGCTCAGCACAGTGTCTGGCGTATAGTAAGTGCTCAAAAAGTATTAACTATTATTATTCCAACAGGTGTGTGATCTTCTTTTCTAGTGGTTTTCAAATGTGTTTCTGTTGATTTCAACAGTGAAACATTTTTCCCCCCAAGAAACCTCATGTGGTAGAAGAGGGTAGGCCTGGTTGGTATGGTGGGGTCAAGGCCCAGAGCCTGCCTTGCTTGGCCTCCTTCCTCCCCGCAGGGCACCTCCCTGGAGAAGGGCCTCCCTGTGCTCTTCCGACCTGGGCTGGCCCCAGCTGCTCCACTGGGAGGCCCACAGAGGAAGGCACCTTGGCCAGGGTCCACATTAGTGCCTCTCCACCTGGAGCTGAGTCTGGTTTTCGAATGACCAGTTCATTGAACAGCCAGTTTGTTGAGTCAGTTTGATAAAAGTCAGCATGCTTGTCATTCCACCAAATGCCAAGTCATCAATGACTAATTTTTGAGTTTCCCAAATCATCAAAAATGTGCTCCAGTTTTAACTACTTATTAGGTTTAGAGCAATGCCTACTGGACCTATGGGTGGTGCTGCGGGGAGCCAGAACTCCTTAGCTAGGTGCCTTCTCATCCTCAGCATAACCCTTGGGTCTCTCTTTCACTGACCCCCAATTCCACCTTCTCTACCACCAGGAGCCTCTTCTCCACAGGTCCCTGCCCTTGGATGCTCTGTGTTTGCCCACCCTTACCCTCGGCACCTTGGTCTACCCTGCCCTGCCCTCTGCTGCTCAGGAACCCCGGGTGGGGTCTGCAGCCCAGGCTGTGTTCTCAGCTGACCCCTCTCTCCACCTTCCTCCAGCAGAGGGGGGCCCCTCTGATCCCCTTCCCTGGGCTCCAGCCACCACGGGGCACTTAGGGCCCGACACAGGACGAAGGGTTCCTAAAATCTTGTTCTGAAGGCAGAATGAAAGCTGATCGCCTAAAACTTCCCCAAAATCATCTAAACCTCTTGTTTGAAAAAATCAACCAACAGTTTAAAATAAACACAATTTTAGTAAACTTTGCAAATTCTTTGAATTTGTTATTTGGCAAGTTAGCCATAATGAATTCTCTGTTGGCAGACTGTTTTTTGGAAAACTGACCTAAAACTGGAACTCAGGCTCCAGATTTCCAGTCCTATTTGCTTTCTTCTAAATAATATTTCTCAATACTCATTTGTCAACACAATCAGTATGTCTTTACTGGTAGGTTACATTTGGTTTCTTTTTTCTATTTTTGGCAACTTTGTTTTTGCAAAATGCATTTCCTCAATTTTTTTCAAACTCGCTTTCGTTTTTAACATGCAGTGTATTTAAGATGTTAATGGCCTCATTTTAATTTGCACATATTCTGGTTAATAATGAAATCTACTTAATGTGAGTTAAAACTAAAGGTCTGTCAGGGTAATTCACAAACATTTAAAAACTCTGTAGCAATTCTTGGAGGATTCCCATTAATATGTTTAAGGACTTTCAATGGATATACTAAGTGGGCCTTGGTATTAACAGAAATAGCAAACAAATTAAAATTGGACTCTTCGTAACAATTGGGAAAAAATGAACATGCACAGCCTTCAGCATGCAACTGAATCTAGTCGTACCAGCGCCTCCTACACTTTAAGAATATCTTTACTGAATAACCATCATACTAATAAGTATCACTGAAGACTGGTATTGAGTCACCTGACTTCACTATTTTCTTTCAGGAATGCATAAGAGAATGACATCAATCAAATTTAAAATAATGCAGCCCTCATTTGGCATTGATGTTAGCTGCAATCTCTATTTGCAGCATATAGCACATTTTCATGTGAGCCATGTAATTTACAAGGAATTAAAATTCCAGCCTAAGAGACATCTTAAAATCCATTCTCAGGCCATGGAGAATATCCCGATGATCCATGAGAAATGTCAAAATGATCCCCCATTTCCACAGTGGATTACAACGTCGAGAACAGTGCCCATCGCTGCACGGATAAATCTCTCTTCAGGTTTAATCTCTCTGAGAATTCGGTTTATACTAAAATAAAAACACTTTGCTGTGTTTTTATATGTAAAAAACAGGATTTAAAGTGGAGATTTAATACATTATCCTGTTTAATCTTCACAACAATCTTTGGCGGTAGGTATTATCATCACGACTCAAAAGATGAGACACCTGAAGCTCAGAGAGCCTAAGTGACATTCCCAAGTTCACGCAGCTAATGAGAAGTAGACCAGCATTAAATGTAAGTCTCCTGGCTCTGAGCCAGTAAGTTAAAACAACAAACAAAAATCGCCTGTCATATACATAGACCCTCCTCTTTTTCCTTTTTTCTCCCAGGTTTATTGAGATGAAATTGACATAGAACACAGTGTAAGTTTAAGCTGTACCACACAGTGTTTTTATATATGTATATATCGCAAAATGATCACCACAACAATGATAGTGACCACCTCCGGCGCCTCACAGTTAGTTCCTGGTTGTGTGGTGAGAGCTTTTAAAACCTACTCTGGGGGCTTCCCTGGTGGCGCAGTGGTTGAGAGTCCGCCTGCCGATGCAGGGGACACGGGTTCGTGCCCCGGTCCGGGAAGATCCCACATGCCGCGGAGCGGCTGGGCCCGTGAGCCATGGCCGCTGAGCCTGCGTGTCCGGAGCCTGTGCTCCGCAACGAGAGAGGCCGCGACAGTGAGAGGCCCACGTACTGCAAAGAAAAAAAAAAAAATAGTAGGGCCCGCATAATGTGGAAACCTAGTACATGATAAAAGTGGCATCTCAAACCACTGCTTCAAAAATGGGCTTTAAAAAAAAAAAAAAAAAACCTACTCTGTTAGCAACTTCCAAGTTTCTAATACAATACCGGTGGCTATAATCACCATGCACTACATCACCTCTCCAGAACTTATTCATCTTATAACTAGAAGTTTGTATCCTCTGACCACCTTCACCTGCTTGCATTTTGTCTACGGCGGCTTTGCATTACAAGGACAGAATTGGATAGTTGCAACAGAGATTGTATAGCCCGTAAAACAGAAAATATTTATGATCTAACCCTTTGCAGAAAGAGTTTACTGATGCCTGTGCTGAAAGCAAGGGCAGAAATAAAAGTCAACTTCCGGCCCTACTAAATAGAGGGGAAAAAAACCCAAAAAGCAACCATATGGGAATCAGGGACTTGAGTTCCCGTGTAAGCTCTGGGATGGGCTTAGTCGTAGATATTGGACAAATCGGTTCCCTGTCTGGACCTCAGTCTCCTGATCTGTAAGATAAGAAAGTTAGATTAGATCAGTGGTTTTTAAACCAAAGCTCTTTCCCTCAATGCCATCTATAGCCGTGTAAAGCAAATTAAGAGAGACCTAAATGTCCATCTACAGATAAATGGATAAAGAAGATTTGGCACATATATATAATGGAATATTAGCCATAAAAAGGAGTGAAACTGAGTTATTTGTAGTGAGGCGGATGGACCTAGAGTCTGTCATACAGAGTGAAGTAAGTCAAAAAGAGAAAAAAAATACCGGATGCTAACGCACATATATGGAATCTAAAACAATGGTTCTGATGAACCTAGTGGCAGGGCAGGAATGAAGACGCAGACGTCGAGAACAGACTTGAGGACACGGGGGGGAAAGGGTAAGCTGGGATGAAGTGAGAGAGTAGCATGGACATATATACACTACCAAATGTAAAACAGATAGCTAGTGGGAAGCTGCTGCATAGCACAGGGAGATCAGCTCGGTGTTTTGTGACCACCTAGAGGGGTGAGATAGGGAGGGTGGGAAGGAGACGCAAGAGGGAGGGGATATGGGGATATATGTGTACATATAGCTGATTCACTTCGTTGTACAGAAAAAACTAACACAACATTGTAAAGCGATTATACTCCAATAAAGATATATATTAAAAAAAAAAAGACTTATTTGGGTAAGGGCTGGGGCTGGGGGCTGCAGTCATAACTCATCATCTCCCAGTCTTTCCCTGTACTCAGGGGCTCCTGGGGGGCCTCACAGTCCCCCACAGCCCCAAACACAAAGGTCACTGAGCTCACCACTCTCTGAGCCCTTCCAGAGTCAATGTCCATGATTCTGAATCCATGGCACCTTGTAAACCTCCCAGATTTAGAAACCTCCAAATGAAACTTCATCTTTGAGAATTTTCTTCATAACCAAACCACAGCTGAGATAGACTGAAAAGGAAATACATACATGTATACATACATACACACATACATACACGCAGACATGCATATATACATACATATCAGACATTTCCCCTCGTTGGCCACAGGACAGCCTAATGTATATCTTTCTGCTTACTGGAATAAACTGGCACGTCCTGTGATCTGTCTTGGGCATTTTAAAACACAAAAGCAGAGTGTTAGCTTTGGGGAGCCGTACAACATGAGGGACTGTAACTCCAGTGACAGAGCACTCCCCAGGACAGTGCTGCTTCAAAAGTCATCAGGCAGGTAACAACATTGTGAGTTATTTTTTGCCTTGAGCAGGGACTATTCTGAGCAGCTCAGAGGTGCATTGGAACTGCATCAAAGAGTATTTTGTTCCCTTAGTAGGGGGCTTCTGAGAAAGAGAGCTGGTCAGAGGTCCTTAACATCCTGAGCTCTGGACCAGAGGTCAGGGTGCTGGCACAGCCATCCCTCTGGCACTCTCCCTGTACCTGTGACGAGTTCTCTGGGCTCTCTGGGGTCTGGCTTCCTCCTCTGTGACCTGAGTAGGCTGCACCGGATAATAACTGTGTGTCAGGCTCTGTGCTAAGGCTTTGCATACATAGCTCAATTAATGCTCAAAAACCCTCTACACACATCAGATCTCCATTTTATGACAAATGTAGGAAACTGAGTCTTACTAAGTTAAGTAACTTACTCAAATTTACACAGCCAGTCAGTAGGACAGCAAGGCTTTAAACTAGCTATAGGAAGCAGTTTATCAAGATGGTTAAAGTATATATGTATAACTGAATCACTTTGCTGTACACCTGAAACTAACACAACATTGTAAATCAACTATACTTCAATAAAAAAATTTTTTTAATTAAAAAAAATTTTAATGGTTAAGGTATGGCTCTGAAGTCAAATAGCTTCTGTTTGAATCCTGGTTTTGCCACTGATGGGCTGTAACGCTAGTCATTTTGTTTAAATACTTTGGTTTCTTTTTCTATAAAATGAATATGAGGGCACTACCTGCCTCACAGAGTTTAGAGGATTAGACGATTTTTACAAAACACCTGGTAGATACTGAGTCATAATTATGGGTGCTATTACCATCATCTGGCTAATTCCAAAATCCATGTTACTAACCACCCTGTAAAAATGGAGCTTTCCTCCCTGTGTCTTCTCTTCTTCTCTTATCAATGTCACTGATGACCTACATCAGGCTGAGGCCAGGGATTGGTCAATTCTTCATCCTCATCCCACCCCTAATCTCTCAGCAGCATTTGAAATATTTTCTGTCTAGGCTTTGGGACACCACATTCTTCTGTTTTTCCTCCTGCCTCAGAGGTCACTCCTCCACCTCCTTTGCCAGGTCCTCCTCCTTTCCCAGACTCCTAAAACTTGGAGATCCCCGAGGTCCTATTATCATGCCCTTCTCTTCCCCATCAACACTCTTTTCTTAGGTTATAATGTGTGACCCACAGCTTCCAATGAGCTGACAACTCTCAGATTCCTATGCCCTCCCTGGACCTAGCCTCAGAGCTCCAGATGGCTTCATGTTTCTACTTGGATATCTCAAAAGCATCACAAACTTAATGTCCTAAACAGAAATGCTGGTTTCCTCTCTATTTAAATTTCTGTCCTCCTTCCAGCCCAAGTCAATAAATAGCACCACCATTTACCCAGTTACTCAGACCACAAACCTACTCTTAGTTCCTCTCCTTCTCTTACATCCATATCAAGTTCATCGGTAAGTTCTTTTTTTCTGTAGTTCTAAAAATATATATTGAATCTGACATTTTTCACCATGCTCACTGCTACAAGTCTAGTCCAAACCACCATCATCTGCTTTCTGGGTATCTCTAACAGCCTCCACTAAACCTTGATATGCTTCCTTTTGAGCATCTGAATACAATTTAATTTGTTTCCCGAAAGAAGTTACTGAATTTTAACCCTACTTCTTTAAGGACCACAGGCTCAAAAGCTCTCAACTCGATAGAGTTAAGCCATGTCACTTTGTTTTTCTGTTTTAAGAATGGAACAACTCATCAATGAAGTCTATTTGGTCATTTTTGCAAACTGGAGGAGAATTTGAGCCCAGTTGCTCTTCCATCCACCTCCTCTTCACTCTGCTTCCACCACCTGACCCTAATCAACGAAGGTACAGGCTGCACTTGGCTGGACTGGCTAGCAATCATCTGCTCATAAGTGATGTGGTCATGAGAGTCCATGCTGGAATCTCTGGCCTGGGGATAGAATGAGTGACCTGGAATCAATTAGAGCCTATGCGAGGACAGAGAAATCAACCCCATGGGACAAGCCAGGTTAACAACACATGTCCAGGAAGGTATGGTAAACTCAATTCCAGGTGAGTTGAATGGAAAGCCCATGGGCTCCAATTAGAAAGGCTTGGGAGAACAATGAACAAGAGGGCAGTGATTCTCTGTGTTGACACTCATTCAACAGGTATTTTTAGGATCCACTACTATGGAACCATTTCAAATCTATGTCAAACACAGTTTAGTTATCATAGAATCAAACCACATCAGGCCAAAGAAGACTAAACTTCAGACCTAATCTAGGGTCAGAGGTATCTCATTTTGAGGCTCAAAACCTCTAGTTTGGTTGATGAAGGTAGTCTACACATGATTTTTTAATACATGTTTCAAGAAAACTTAGCCAAACTCATACAATGACTGCTGCAAAAGCCAATTGCTTTAAATATCTTGGCTTTTTTCTGAAATAACATCAACTCAGTTCCACACCACTCACATCAGGATCCCTTCCTCTACTTCTGAGATTAACAAAAAGGAAAAGACAAATTTTTACTTATGTTAAAGTACAATTCTCAGGATTTTAAAAACATAACTCATCCAAATATAAAATGAGCACTTGTCAAAGATTTTATTCTACTTGTTAATTACTGAGGGAACCAGTGAGATGTTAAGACTGGTTCAAATAGCATTTAAGGAAACAGGTCTTAATAGGCAATTAAGTAAAGGGCTATTAGGATAAAATTTCTGAACTAGACACAAATCCTTTAATGTCCACTAGGGCAGGAGGCTTTAAACTTTGGATTTCCTGTTCCATTGAACAGAAATCATTTGCATATATACTGGACAAAAGTCTACAAAAGTTAACATGTAACTTCACTAAATTTGAAATTTTTACCAATTTTAATCAATAAGAAACCCCTCTAAATTTGGGTGGGCCTGTGCTCCACTGAAAGGACATGTCACCCCATTTTTTGGCCTTATTTCCAAATTTTGGACAACTCAGAAGCCTCTCTACCACCCTCCTCATATCATAAATAACCTCCAGAGAGGCTGGTGTCAGTATGTTTGGGTGGCTCACTCATATATGTGCGAAAAAAGGGTCTTCAGTAACCATACATGCCTCCTTGAATATGCTCTATAGTCCTTCAGAATAAAGCAACTTCTGTGCAGAAATTTTTATAGGGAATCTTGGACTGGACTTTTGAAAACCTCTATTATTTGTTCTTCTATCCTAAGGCTAGGAAATAAGCGCAAGACACTCTCTCCACCAGATTTTACCTGGTGGTATGTACCTATATTTGGGGATGAATTCCTCTCTTCTTGAGGTCCCCCAAATTAGTGAAGGTCCCTGGCCTAGCAGGAGGTAGGCTTTCTTACTAACTGACACTGGGATTCTGTAAACCAGATACGAAGCTGGTTTTCTTGGGAGTGATTTGTAGGCAATGGCTCCACATAGCAGGTCAGTAATTGTATTAGTCAGGGTTCTCTAGAGAAACAGAACCAATAGGATATACATATATAGGAAAAGATTTATCATAGGAATTGGCTTACACAATTACGGAGACTGTGAAGTCCCACAGTCCGCTGTCTGCAAACTGAAGATCCAAGAAAGTGGGTGGAATAATTCTAGTCTGAGTCTGAAGCCCTGAGAACCAGGGGAGTCGATGGTATAAACCCCAGTCCAAGGGCAGGAGAAGACCGATGTCCCAGCTCAACAGGCAGGCTGGAAGCAAAAGGGGGTAAATTCTTCTTTCCTCTGCCATTTTGTTCTATTCAGGCCCTCAACAGGTTGGATGATGCCCACCAACACTGGGGAGGACAATCTAGTTTACTGAGTCCACTGATTCAAATACTAATCTCATACAGAAACACCCTCACAGACATACCCAGAAATAATGTTTAATCGAGGCACCACAAAATAACCATCAGAGTAATTTTCCTTAAGATTGGGTCTGTCATACCTAATTAAATGAGAATCCTCCTCAAATGTGACATCCAGTCATGACCTTGGCTGCACAATTGATTTGTCCAATTATATTCCAGTAAAAAAGAGGACAGATTCTAATGAACCCACGCCAAAACTATATTGCCATTAAAAAAAAAAAAGGAGATATTCAGTAAAAACATTTATTTTTGAACTCTAAGGAATTAGTTAAGAATCAGATACTGTTAAAAGTTTTACTAAGTTTAAAAGCAAAGTCTACTAAATTGAGGGTTAGTGAAGAAGGAGAAAAGCCTTTCTCATATTTTCTTACATGTCCATAAAATATAGAACATTAAAACACCATCAACAGGGCTTCCCTGGTGGTGCAGCGGTTGAGAGTCTGCCTGCTAATGCAGGGGACACGGGTTCGAGCCCTGGTCTGGGAGGATCCCACATGCTGTGGAGCGACTGGGCCCGTGAGCCACAACTACTGAGCCTGCGCGTCTGGAGCCTGTGCTCCTCAATGAGAGAGGCCGTGATAGTGAGAGGCCCGTGCACCGTGATGAAGAGTGGCCCCCGCTTGCTACAACTAGAGAAAGCCCTTGCACATAAACGAAGACCCAACACAGCAAAAATAAATTAATTAATTTAAAAAAAAAAGAACTGTGGTGTTAACACATACCTAAAACCTCAAAAAGAAAAAAACCACCATCAACAATACTGCAAACAAACAACTCAAATTAAATTTCCCTCATCAGTCTCTTCAGTCCCATATAATTGATTGTCATTCTGCTGGGTGTGGGTAAGCAGTCTGCTTTCACAGGGTAGGCTAAAAAGAGTCCTTGAAATCTTGACTGTCTACTGATGCAATCTGAAAGTTGGTTCAGCTATGTCAGCTCAGAAGCATGTGCCTTAGAGTCTATTCTTAGACATATCAATAGTTTAGAGTATTTGGTATAATCCTTTCCAGGAGGTTCTGAAGCTGCCCTTTTGTTGAAGAAACAAATTCTAGCTTGTAGAATTTTGGGCGAGCCTCAGAAGAAAGCAGAGACCTCTTTGATTATGAAACTGAATGACCCTGGTTCATTTATTACAGTAATCAATAATGTCAGAATGGAGAAGAAAATTCTATATTGGGGTAGAGTGCATATCCATTTCATCAGAGTTTGATTACTGTTTCCCCTGAGGGTAAGAACACATTGTGGAGAGCATGAGTATTGACCAATCTCCAGGGCATTCCTATAACGTGTACAACTTCTGAAATATTTGAATTAATATCATTTCAACTATGGAAACTTAACCTAGGGAGAGCTGAACATCCCTTTTGATTTGACAATTTTTCCCATGCAGCTCTTATGCTAATGTAGAATTGATTTAGAGGTATGGAGCAAACCAAAAGAAAAACCTAATTATTTCTAGCGTCTGTTTTTATAAGGCAGAATAACAAATCTTTATGATTTCCAGGGGACCTCTTGAAAATCTAAAATATTGCGTTAGATGTAAAAAATATCCTGGGAATGTCACTTTATCTTTCTCAGTTTAGATCCAAACTTGGGCAAAATCAAAAGAGTTATCAAAGGAGATTTAGTCACTTGATTAAGACAGGATCATGGATGCCTGAGGGAAACAATTTGGTTACCTATTTAATCAAAGTGACAATATAATATTTTAAAGGCAACATGATTTTAAGGAACCTGAGCTTGTGTACAGTGAAGAGTCTTTGCTCTTTGTTGTTGTCGTTTTTAAATAATCAAAGACGTGAAAAGGCAACAAAAAGACTAGAAAATTATCCTAGTGAGACACACAATCTCTATTACTAGGTGGATAAGAGCTGTAAAATCAATTTATCATTTTAACAACGAGAAAGCCAAATTCAAGTAATGAATTAATATAGTTGTAGCATAAGTTTTCTTTTTTCTTTTTTTTAACGTAATCTTATGAATAGGCCCATCAAAATTGAGCAAACTTTGCCAAAATTTTAATACACTTTGTATCCTCTTTTCAGACTCTGGTATTATAAACCCAGACAAATAAAAGCTGTTTATTTGTTCACTAAGTTCTTGTATTCTGGAACAAGCTGACATTGTAGCACAAATCAACACTGTATTTTTCTTGAAAAACAAAATTTAATCCCATTGCCTCACATACATAGTTGTATTTCTCGATCACTATTGCTCCTGGTATAGCTTTAAGCACCGATATTATTTTATTGAGGTGTAATTTACATCATCAAATTCACCCTTTCATAGTGTACCATCCTGGAGTTACAACACGTGACATGCATTCCATCACATCGCTAACACCACCACCATCAAGGCATAAAACAGGTCTTCACACATACCCTCAAATCCCCTCACACCTCTTTTAATCAACCCCTCACCTCACTCCCAGCCCCTGACAACCACAGGTCTGTTTTCTGTCCTATACTTTCACCTATTCCAGAATGTCTTATAAATGGAATCCTACAGTATGTAGCCTTTTGAGCCTGGCTTCCTTCACTTATCATAATGCATTGAGCTTCATCCATGTAGTTGCAGGTCTCAGGAGTTTGCTGAGCAGTGTTCCATTGCATAGACGTACAATAGCTTGTTTATCCATTCATAAGTTGAAGGACACTTGGATTGCTTCCATTTTTGAGCAATTATGAATAAAGACTCTATAAATATCCGTGTACAAGTTTATGCATAAACATAAGTTTTCATTTCACTTGGGCATATCTAGAAAGGGAGGTTGCTGGATTTTATGGAAAGTGAATGTTAAACTGCCAAATTTTCCAATGTGACTATACTATTTTGCATTCTCATAGAAACATATGAGGGTTCCAATTGCTTTGCATCATGGATGGAGAGTCATTCTTTTGCAGGTGGGTGTCCAACTGCTACAGTATTTGTCGAAAAGACTATAATATCTCTAGTGTTCCCATTGTACCTTTGTCAAAATTGATTGACCGCATATAGAAGGGTCTAAATCTGGACTCTGTTCTCTGTTTCACTGACCTATGTGTCTATCCTTTTGCCAATACCACACTGTTTTATTAGTGTATCGCTATAATAAGTGTTGAAATCAGGTAGTGTGAGTCTTCCAACTTTGTTCTTTTTTTTAAATGTTCTGGCTCCAGACTTCCCTAGCGATCCAGTGGCTAAGACTCTGCACTTTCAATGCAGGGGGCACGGGTTCAATCCCTGGTCGAGGAACTAAGATCCCATATGCCACATGGTGTGGCCAAAAAACAAAAACTTTTTTTAATTAAAAAAATTTTTTTTTAATGTTCTGGCTCTTCTATATTCCTTGCCTTTAATATTAGAATCACCTTGATGATTTCTACAGAAGTCTTTCTGGGTTTGACTGGGGTTGGCTTGAATTTATAGATCAATTTGGGAAGAACTGACATCTTGATGATATTGATTCTTCCTATTCACAAACATAAATTCATTTTAGACCTTCTTTTATTTTATTGATAATTGTACTATAAATTTCAGCATATAGAAGTCTTATATAATTTGTTAGATTTATACCTAAATATTTCATGGTTTTTTGGTGCCATTGTAAATGGTATTTTTTTTTAATTTACAAATGTTCATTGCTAATACACATAAAAATACACTGATTACTATATATTGACCTTATATCCTGCATCCTTACTAAACTCATTTATTAGTTCTAGGAGCCTCTTTGTGGATTCTTTGGGATTTTCTATATAGACAACCATGACATTTAAGAGTAGAGACATTTTTTTTTCCTTCTAATCTATATGCCTTTTATTTCTTTTTGTTGCTTTTTTTTTTTTTTGCCCACCAACACTAATCATAACTTTTAAACAAAATACTTCACTTTAACCAAGATTATTTCACAGAGAAAACTGGGAGAAGGGAAATTGAAAAGTCACTCTTGTACACAAACATTTTACTAAATTATCAAAGTTCATGAATACATAGAACAGAACTATCTATAGCTGCACACTTCTGTGCTCCTTCTTAATGTGATAAAAATGAAGTTTTCTTAATATGATCCCCCCAATATAGCCACTCTTTAGCATATAAAAATAATAAGTCAAATATATAAATTTAAAATTACACTTAGTCATCAATGTTTAATTATCCATTCTTAGAAAGTATCTAAGTAAACAACAATTATCAATTAACTCAATTTAATATTAATTCAAGGTTTCAAGTTACCTAAAGATGTTGGAAATTATGTCCAAGCTGACAGACTACACAGCGTAAATACTGCTATGAAAACATTTTTCAGAATTATCATTCAATTTAGTTAAACAAAATTTACATTTTTTTAATAATCTTAAATGCTATGTAGGAGTAATGTTAGTTTATTTGATCAGTAAACCAGGTTAGGAAGTTCATGAGAAAAAGCACCAAGATCTTCATACTTGTAAAGTCAAGGGAAAGATATATAGTTATTGCTTATTTTTTAAACCAAAATAATTGAACCAGTCTGATTTTTCTAAAGATTTATCTTAATTATGTGAACTTGGATTCTTATACTAATGTGTTTATGAGATAACATTTTCATTAAGAATCATTTTTAAAATTTAGTTCTTTAAAGTGTAGTTTACTTATTTTCTGTATATTGGGGGAATATGAGATTTATATAAGATTTATCAATTTCTGACAACTAGTCAGATCAGAGCTCCTTTATTTTAAGACATAATAATCTAACCTGGAGGTAAGAAAACATTTCATACTTGTACAATGTGATATCAAGGCCTTTTGTGAATCACAGACACACAGCCCTCCTGACACACAGACAGCTCATAGCTTCAGTTCTATAGCTTCAGCCTCAAGTCAAAAATAACCACAGAAACACAAAAATTCACCAGTTCAGATCTCAAAGAACTATTCTTTCCAGTGAGCATGAAATTCTTAATTGATTTGCGCTCACAAATAGACAAACATACAATTAAAAAAAAAAAAAAAAAGGTTCTCAAACCAGAGTATCTGTCTCACCTGTCAGAGAATAGATTTCCATCATCCATTCACAAGAGACCATAAATCCAAAATCCCAAGTCTTTTTTTTTTTTTTTGCGGTACGTGGGCCTCTCACTGCCGTGGCCTCTCCCGTTGCGGAGCACAGGCTCCAGACGCGCAGGCTCAGCGGCCATGGCTCACGGGCCCAGCCGCTCTGCGGCATGTGGGATCTTCCCGGACCGGGGCACGAACCCGTGTCCCCTGCATCGGCAGGCGGACTCTCAACCACTGCACCACCAGGGAAGCCCCAAAATCCCAACTCTTGCTAACACCAAGGGGAATAACGAACCAGAAACTAAAAAAGACCATAAAATCTACAGACATGAAAAACAGAAGAAATCTAGAGAAATAGAAAGCCAGCAAAGTTAGAGTTCTGTTGCCATCTGGGATTCACTCTGGAAGCAAGAAAAGACGTGTCTGGGCTTACACAGCCCTTGAGATGCGTTTCTCAAGCAACACAGTTTAATCGGCTCTGTCAGGTTAGTCCACTTGGGCATCTCTGTAGAGCAACTTACAAAAAGCATAATTTTCAAAAAGATAAAATCTTGACTCTTGTGTAAATATAAAATGAACACATGTCAAAGATTTTATTCAATTCATTAATTAATGAGGGAACCAGTAATGTACTAAGACTTGTTCAAAGAATATTTGAAGAGCTAGGTATTTAAAGATAATTTACTACAGAAATGTTAGGATATGATTTCTGGGTTAGATACAAAACCACTGAAAGTTCAACAGGCTAATAAACTGTAATATTTGGGGTTATCAGTTCAATCAGACAGAAAGTACTTGTATCTCTACTGGACAAAAAAATCTCCAAGTTAACATATAATGTCATATAGTCTGAATCTTTAACCAATAGTAAGCAGAGCTGAACAAAATATACTCCCCCCCACCTTGGGTGGGTCTTGGGCCATTCATGATGTTCAAGGGACATGCCACTCGCTTTATTTCAAAGCTCTGAATAATTTTTCTGAACACTAAATAAAAGCTGTATTACTTGGAAGATAAAAGCTTCATGCCATTGTGTTCTTGGACAGCAAAAATAGTCAAATATTGATTGCTCTTGATTGATGAAACGATATCCTGTTCCCTTTGCCCAAGATCACAAAGCTACTGCAGATCAAGGCTGAGGCTAGAACCGAGGATTTCAACGCCCATCATTCTACGTACATTGTTTGAAATACTACTCTCTAAAGAAGGTTGATTGGTTCAGAAAGTTTCAAGACAGATCAATAAAATGAGGGAAATAGACCCTCAATGCTACACAGGTACCCATTAGAAGAAGCTGATTGAGGTAGAGAAGATTAAAGAGAGAGAGGACCTCTTTCTGAAAGGGTGGAAAGAGGTTCCAAGTTTGAAATTCGTAACAGTAAAATGCCCAGCATAATCCAGCCCCACCCCTTGAATGCCTCCTTCCAACGATATTGCAGACCCCAACCTGAGGGAATCCCATTCGGCTAAGTTCCTGGCCTGTTCATTGACCCCGGAAAGGCAGTGCGGGGTAGATTTCCATCCCAAAACGTGACTTGTGGATTTAGTTCTCAAACCCACTCCACCCACCCCCTGCAGCATGGCCAGAGGAGTGGTTTTGCTGCTCTGCTCTGTTTCCTAGGGTCCCTTAAATCACCCTTGGGTTTTTTAGTTTAAACTTCTCTCTCTGCTTTAAAAACAAAATGAAGATGGGCAGGAAAGTTTCCACACCCCTAGGACTATGTTTTCCAAACTGCTGGAACATATACTTTTAACCTTTATGTAGCAAAATAAAACACAGGTACAGATAACCATATGAAATGATGCTAGTGAATAGTTACAAGATGAGCATCTCTATAACCACCACCCAGGTCAAGAAACAGAACTTGGCCAGCCTCCCCAGAAACCTCCTTCCTGCCTCCAAAAGTTACCTTGCTGGACCATGTTTTAAGTGGAGTGGAATAGAAAATATTGGTGGGTATGAAAAAGAGCTAAGCCTTGTATTCTAAAACTTCTGTTCCATATAACTTTTATGTCAAAGTGTCAGTACTGGGACACAATTTCTTATTGTGGGTCACAATCAAAAACAGTTTGATAGCCACTGCCATCAGTAACACCCCGCCTACTGGATCACCAGTGGGGAAAAGAAAATGCCATGCTTTTGTCAGATCTCCTGAAGCAAGGGCAGGTACAGGCTTCACATTTTACAATGACTGTAGCATTTTCTTTTCCCACCTATCAGAACATTTTAGAAAACATAAAATATTTTTAAATAAGATGAAATATCTGTCCAAGTTATGCAAAGAAATGAATATGTAATATTATAAAGAAAGCAATTAATCCACACTTAAAACTAATTGCCTAACCCAGTGGGTCTTTAAATTATTCATTAGTGCTATTTTAAAATAATTGCAGTTTATGAGGAAAACCCATTATGGATTTCTTTTAAGAACTAAAAAAAAAAGGGTTTCCTTTTTTATTTTCCAACTGCTTACAGCTCTTGAAACCAACCCATTTTTAAACCAGTTTAATAGTCTCATGATTCCCTCCCCAATCTAATCAACTTTAACATTTGTCATACCAACACTTCGTGAAGGTCCCTGTAATAGATTCTGAACTCATGGAGAGGACAATGATATTGTTCTAAAAGAATATGAGAGGTGTACCCAGAAAGGAAGAGAAGAAGAAGACTTTCAGAGAACAAAGCAAGAAATCATGATGTGAGCGTTTCTGCAGGTGAAGTTTATACTGGTTCCTCCATCTCCAACCAAGTGGCCTGGGGTTTCCCACCGTGTTTGTTCCTGTCAGCCAGGGCTTGTGAGTCCTCCCTCTTCTCTCCTCATTTACTTCATGCCTCAAGTTCCTTAATCTCTGTTTCTCTGGTTCCTTCAAAGGACAGTCAGAACCATGGCCATGAAATGGTAGGACTAGAAATGACTTTTGTCAAGTTTAGTGGCTTTTACACTGTGTTCACCAGCACCCCAGGAGCTCCCAGTGGGAAAGGGCTGCTGAACCAGCAGGGCTCTGTGATTCCCCAATCCCACCCTGACTCCCCACTCCCCAGACTCCATCAGAAGAGCCTGCTTTGAGTCATTTAAGATTCCATTTGAAGGAAGTGCTTTTCTGCTAAAAACAAAACTTAAAAGTGACTCTCACGGTGTACCTAAGAACACCACATCCCAGAAAGGGGAAGCAACTTGCCAAAAGTGGGACAGTCAGTTACAAAACTGGGAACAGACCTGGCCTCCTGACTCTGGGTCTAATGATCTACCCCCTCCATCAAGTGAGGTATGCCGAAAAGAACATGAGTCTTGGGTCCAGAATGATGTGGATCTAAATCTGATCTCAGCTACTTTCTAGTTATTTGTCCTTAGAGTTACTCTTTTTTGGTAAGATATCTGAGTCTCAGTCTTTTCCTCTGTTAAAAGAGGAAGCAGCCTCATAGCACAGGGAGATCAGCTTGGTGGTTTGTGACCACCTAGAGGGGTGGGATAGGGAGGGTGGGAGACGCAAGAGGGAAGAGATATGGGAACATATGTATATGTATAACTGATTCACTTTGTTATAAAGCAGAAACTAACACACCATTGTAAAGCAGTTATACTCCAATAAAGATGTTAAAAAAAAAAGAGGAAGTAAAAATACCAGCCTTACATAACTGGCTAAGCTACTATAAATGAAAACACCTTATATATAATACAATATAATATATAATACATAATGAGTGCTCAGGTGTGAACAGCATTTTTATCATCAGAGATGTTCCATAAGTACCCCACTGAGAATGTGCTTATGACAGTCATCACTGTGCCAAAGGTGAGAGCGTGCGTATGCACACGCACACGCACACACACACACACACACACACACACAGAGTTATTAGGACTGTAGACAGACACAAAGAAGACCTTGTGGGCTACAATTTCACTGATCCCCCTCTACCTTAACAGTGTAGGTCCATGGACACCCCATCCTCTTGGAGTCCTCCGACCCACACCAACACCTCTTCCTTCTTAACCTTGTTCAAAGCAAACAGACTGGGGGTGGGAAAGGCAAAATAAGCAGGACGTGGACTTTTGACAATCATGATAAATATCAATTTGTAATGGTAAGCAAATAAACATAGTTTTGGGGCTGGATGAAAAGATAGAATCTGGTTAATTAAATTAATGACTATAGTGAAACATAGCTTACTGACACCTGAGATTCATGCCGCCTTCCTAGGTAACAATACTGTGATTTTTATGGTCTTTCTTTCTGGAGCCAGTTCTCCCATTCATTGTTCTTTGGCTTGATTACGACTGATCCCACCCCACTTCAAAAGTGGACCCTGATTAGCTGAAGGCAGTGGGCATGTCCCACGCCTCTGGCCACAGCAATTGGTTCTGGGATGGGACGTAACTCAGGGCCCAGAAGAGAAAAAAGATGTTTGATGGAACTACTGGGAGAAAGCATCTCTCTTCAGCTGATTCTGATTCTTTTATTTAAGTGTTTGATATTCTGTTCATCATGGATTTTTGCATTTTTTTTTTTACACGTAGCATGAAAATATTATGTACCTTGATAACTGAGTTTTTTTGATGCCCACTTAAATTTTGCAGCTGAGGCAAGTGCCTCAATCCTCTCAGTCTTGTCCTGGCCCTGGGGGAATGTGGGGCTCACAGCTGCCATAGATATTTCTTTTTTTACTTGAAGAGAGACTTGGGAAATGAGATGGGGCCACCACATGGAGCTTTGGGAGGAAGCCATGGGAAGTACATTGGACCAAGAGAAACCAAGTCCCGGTTATCTGAGCTACTAGATCAAGTTTTGCCTAAAGTTTAGTCCTGCTGCTTGACAATTTACAAGAACCAGTAAATTCTCTTTCCTCTTATAACCAAAATAATGCAAACTGACATGATAGCTAATTACAAGGATTTCACCTCTGAATGTCTTGCGGAGAGTGTTTCTAAATATCTGAGTAACACTTCCACTCTAGAGACACATGGTCCATCAAACAGAGCCAAGTGTCTTTGCTGGCTGTGGTCAATTTTGTGAACAGCAGCTTTCACTGTAGAGTAATATTTTATTCTATAATTTATTAAGCCCCTTTTACACGCCAGGTACTGTGTAAACACTCTGTATACCTTATTTCCTGTGATTCTCACCCCCTCAAGATGATATCAGGTCATACTATTATTATCCATATTTTATAGGAAAGGAAGCCAAAACTGAAAGAAAAAAAAAAGCAGCATGTACAATGTCACGGGAGAAGTGGCAGAGGAGGGGTTCACAGCCAAATCTGCTAGTACCAAAGCTTGTGTTCTTAATCACCACCCGATACAGTCTCAAGATTTGGAAGGAAATACCGTTACAGATGCTCAATATGTATTTGAGGGATGTATGAATAAATTTGTTACTTAATTAGTTGAAAGGTGAAATGTTAGCCATTTTGATATCTACTCATTTCATTTCAATTTACCTCCCTCTACAAATAGAGTGTGAAACAGCCTCTTTAGGTTAAGTTTGGGTTAATAGAAGTTTTTCTATTAAGGACAGGATTCTCAGGAGTTGCACATTATCAACATTTTTGAACACAAATTGATGAAAAAGCATAGACAGATGGAATAATGGCTCTATATCTAAAGAAGTTCCATGGCAAAGTTGGTCTCCTCACTTCAAAGTTTCAGGGGGAAATCAAACCAGGTCAAGGACTTCAAAATGTTTTGTAAACTCTGAGGCAAATATACAGCTAATTATTACTATGTTTTTATGTTTATTTTCTTGAGGCAGGGACTCAGTATCCAAAAAGCCTAACTGAATGCTGAATTTCTCTCCCTCTATGACCTAGAGCAATCATTTGATAAAAATGTTTATAAGACAAAATCAATACAATCTTAAGCAATAAATTTATCTGAAAGGTAAATATCACAGTACAGAGTTCCAGGTTTTTAGCATTCTTAACCAAAGCAATAAATAAACAGACTCCTCCCAAAGCAAAGATGGAAATATAATTATTCAGTCTCTCCGTGTCAGATTTGCCCAGAAATTGAAATATTGTTAGCAAACACGGATTTAAATTTTGTGCTCCAATGAATTGGTAGATCTCTTAGTTTATTGTTTTGAATCCTCTGCATTCTACCACAGGGAAATTATGCAAACTCTCACAGTACACGAAAAGAATACTGAAAATTACAGAATTTGCCCCTTAGCTGGAAGATAATTTCATGAATCTCTTCTGATCTATTGGCATGGTAGCCTGTGTACACTTGTGTCGCCGCTATTCTTAAGACCCATGATCTGATACATGCACTAACTGTGCATGAAACTGCAATGTCCAGCCAACTGTTCAATTCAGCAAATAAAATTCAGGTGGTTTTCTGTGAGGGATTGGTTGCTGAACAGACTTAAGTCATCCTAGAGTCCAAGGTTGGAAATTCACTGTCTGCTTCCAACTCTACCAGCCGGTCAGAAGCCCTTGGAAAGCTTTATGAAATGGAAACCCTAGGTCCCACCCCAGGCCTGTTGGATGGGCATCAGAGCCCAGGGAATCTGCCTTTAAATACACCCTCAGGTGATTCCTCTGCACTGCCAGATGGAGAACACTTCACGTCCATGACCCACAGAAGAGGCAGAAATAATGCAATCCTTTACTTTGTCTGCATGACACTTAACCTAACTACTTTCATTTTGTTGTATTTATTTACTTACTTATTTTGTATAAAACTTGTTGGACCCACTCCCCCCAACCCCAGCCCTGCACCCTGGCTGCTATAATGTCATGGAGGTACAAGCTCACAGGCTTTGCTTCCGTCTGGAAAGTCTACACTGCTTAGAAGCTCAGAGAATTGTATTTATCAAGGAGTCTTAGAAGGTGTCTGTTTCAAATGTTCTATCTGCATTCTCCACAGTAGTTCTCTTCTGTTGAGGTTCCAAGTTTTCTCTCCATTATAAATAACAACGCTTCAACTCCATGAAGGCAGCAAGTCTTTCAGTTAAACACCTCTTTTCACCTGACCATCCAAAATCGAAAAAAGTAACAGAGTGTAGCAGAAAGTACATGGGCTTTAAATCCTGCACTTATTACCCAGCAGATTATTGAGTCCTATTGAGCCTCAGTTCCCTCATCTGCAAAATGGGATTTAGTGGCATTATTATATTATATATACCTCATGGAATTATATGAATTAAATGAGATAACTCGTGTAAAATGTATGTACTAAATAAATGGTAGCTATTATGAGCATCTGTATGACTAAAATGATGGTTTCCAGACCTCTGAACACTGGAGTTCTGTATTAGATGTTGTTTAATCTACCTTTTTCTTACTGAAGGTGGGAATTTAATTCCAGCTATCGTTTGCCCCAAGCAGTGTTAAATAAACAGATTATTTTATTTAGGATTGGGGAGATCATACTCCCAAAATGCTTTTCTATGGTCAGATAACACCTGGAATGATACAATTATTTCTGGACACCCCTCTTTAAAAAAGATACTGACAATCCAAAGTGTTGGGGAAAAGTGTCCAGAGAAGTGTTGGAAACTAAGACTGTGCCCTGTAGGAAATCATTTTAGAATCTGGCGTTCTTAGCTAGGAGAAGAAAAGCTATAGGGAAAAGTATGACAGTTGTCTTCAAATATCTAAATAGCTGCTCCAAAGAGCTAGAAAAGACTTACTAAGATGGTCCCAAGAAGCAGAATTAAAATGCGGACATCAGAGATGAGCTGTAAGACCTCCCCAGCACTCAGAAGCTAAGGATTTTCCTTGAACTGAGCACTCTGCTTCTCTTCAAGCTAACAAGAAATGTGTGTTAATTTGTAAACAGTCGTATTACAGTGTTGCCCTTTCTGAATATTCAAAACTGGCTCGGTTCTTGCTAGGAATGGTAGCCTGCAAATTAGAAAGGAACCACTGTAATTCACATAAGAAAAACACCCCCCAAGACATAGATATATGAGTCACAAAGGTCAGCTGCCTCAGTGAATGATCTAAGGGGGTCCAAAAGCCACATTTACAGGTGTTGGGCTCTCCAGACTGTTTAGAGCTCTTGAATATCACGATTACTGGTAAAGTAGAGAGGAGGTTCCCACTCAAACAACCCTGGCTGCTCTACGAAGCCCTGGCCACAGAAAACCCATCCAGAGGAAAGCAAAGACTTTCCTTAACCTGGAAGGCAGACCATTGTTTAACACGACCTGAATCCCGTAAATTCAGAAAAGAATAGGAAAGCTACTTTTTATTAAACTTGATTTTCGTGATCCAAGGCATGATGCAGTAGGTCAGGAACTCTGAAATCTCTAAGTTTATTCCATAAAAATATAACAACATTTGCTTTGTTTGGTAATAATGCCACTGTATTAAAATACATGCTTTCTGGGAAAATCAAAGTCTAATGAAATTTTTTATGTCTACTACAAAAATAAAGGAATTAGCTAATCTAGATGATATATAAGTACCCTTCCTGCAAATAAATTTCATGCCTCTGTGACTCTCTATCATTTTATTCTCCAACAAACTATTTATGGGTGCAGTGGTCTGAATGTGTCCCCCCGAAATTCATATGTTGAAACCTAACCCCCAAGGTGATGCTCTTAGGAGGTAGGGCTTTAAGGTGATTAGGTCATAAGGATGGAGTCCTCATGAATGAGATTTAGCGCCCTCATAAAAGAGGCTCCAGAGAGCTCCCCATCCCCTTCAGCCATGTAAGGATACAACAAGAAATCTTTAACAAGGAAGAGAGCCCTCACTTGACCATGCTGGCACCCTGATCTCGAACTTCCAGCCTCCAGAACTGTGAGAAACAGATTTCTGTTGTTTATAAGCTACCCAGTCTATGGCATCTTGTTTTAGCGGCCCAATGGACAAAATCAATGAAAGAAGCCATTTAAGGAGGAAGACAAAGGGGCATAAAGGGTTTACACCCCTTGCTCTGGGTCATGCAGTGGAAGTGGCAGAATTGGCACCAAAATGCAAACCTGCTTCTCCTGCTGGTATGTTATAGACTGAAGCAGCCAAAGGCCCTGGAGACAGCTATTGGGCAGTGGTGGACAAAATGCCAACCAAACCTGGGCTAACCCAAGGCAACAGAATAAACTGGAGGGGGCGCCATATTAAGACCCAAGGTTAGAAAGAGTGGAGCCAGCACCAGAAATGCCAAAATTAAAGTGGAAGATGGGAAAGAGGCTTTTTGGATAATCAGTGATGTTCCAGATATTCTAAGAGGCACTCTCACACCAAGCAGAGCCTTGGCATTTGCAAAGTTAACATGAATTTCCAAATCTTAGTTTTGAAATCTTGTAACCTGGAAGTCTTACAACGAGATCACAAATTAGACCTCCATGTGGAAAGGGAACACCACTATTTTGCACAACTCCAAGGGACATAATTTACAATATGGAAGACGTCTTCTAGAGGTGTACAACATGGCAGACCTGCAGCATGGTTGATATATTAGAAGAGATATGAACTAGTAAGCAAGCCTAGCTTACTGCCCAGCATCTGTATCTTGATGTGGCCTTGTTGCTTTCTCTATTCAATGTCAATGTAAAATATTTTGTGTCTTTATGGAAAAAAGAAAGAAGATCCCACTTATAAGCCAGTTGCAAATATGAATAGTGGAAATAGAGAGAAAGTGAAGTATTGGATAAATTCAAGGGTAAGATATTGAAGCTGGTAGTTGCTTGGAGGCACCCAATACTCTATCAGGAATCAAGAGAAAGTAATTTCTGAAACTGTTCAGTGAGTGTTCCAGCAAGAATTTATTTTAATTGCTTTATAAATTGCTTTAATCCTATATTTAGTGAATCATTAGGGGCCTGAAAGGGTCACTTAAAATTTTCACTTATGCTTAACTAAGTTTTATAGAGAAAATTACATGTTTTAATAGTATTCATAGAATTGGGGACTTGCAAAGGTCTCGAGATGTGTTCTTTTAAAATAGCAAAGGTCTGTGACTCAATATCACTTAATTCTCACAATAGCCCTGTGAGATAAGGATAATTATTCTCTTTTTGCAGATGAGGCAACTGACCTCGGAGAGCTTGAATTATTTGCAAAGTAAGCAATTTGAAGGAAGAATTCTACCTTATTCATCTTTCCATCTCAAGGGTCTGGCACATGGCAGACACTCGGCATTATTATCTCAAGAGATCTCAGAGCGTGGTCCCCAGAGCGGCAGCAGCAGCATCACATGGGAACTTGTTAGAAATGCAAGCTTCTATGCTCCACCCCAGACCTCCTGACTCAGACACACCAAGTACAGGGCCCAACAACCTATGTTCTAACAAGCGCTCCAGGAGATGCTGGTGCACAGGAAAGTGGGGAAGAAGACTTGTGTTCAATGAGCAGTGAATGGAGTGTATCCAGGTGGGAAGGGGTGTATCCAAGTTCCTCAAAGCCCTAAGAGAAGTAGGGCAACAAGTTTCAAAGAGCTAGGATAGTCACATCCCAGTTCTGGAATGCCCTCTGCTGGAGTCTCTCCTTGTCCTCATTCTCAGAAGAGCCAGGTGCTCTCAAACCACAGTCTGCCAGGATTTGCTCACAGCCGCAGTGCCCACGCCTCACCTTGCCACCAGCAATGTTCAGAGAATCCGGGTCCCTTCCCTGAAGTGAATACAGTTAGTCAAGTTTCCATTTTCGTTTCTTCCTCCCAAACCTCCCACAGTGAGGGCCACCTGAGGAAAGAGGATTTCCTCTTGCACAAAACCAGATTTATCTTCGTTCTTTGCACAACAAAACAGTGAAAGCCCAAATGATTTTTCCCCATTTGGTAGCACTTAGAAGTTTTTCATCAGTGCAAGAATAAAGAACAGAACTATTTTCCTCATTTCTGTTTACAGCAGCAGTACAGCTGAAAGAAAACAATTTAAACCCATCAACCACTGAGATATTTTTGACTTAAGACAAGCACCAAAATTTCAGGTATTAATCTAGAACCACAGCTTGTCTGAGATGAAAAGGGCTTAGAAGATCATCTATCTAGTCAGTGCAAGATGCTGTGCAGTGGTACCCAGATACAGTTTGTTAAAGAATTATGTATATATTATAATATATATCAGGAAAAACTATATAACTTTCATATCAAACCCATGATTTCATGGATATTATTGCTTAGGGTAAACCTAAAGTAATTAGTGAGTAAAGACAAAAGTGAAATGATTTCAGAAAACACCAGTAAATGAGCAATAGCCCAGGTGTCATGCAGATATGGCAGAAATCATGAAAGTGATACACGAAGTTTGGTGATTAGTTAATCACCCCTAATAGGGTCCTGGCAGGAAAGAGAATTCACCCTACCTGGATGGTTCAAATGGAGAGGCTCCAATGAAGGAAATTCTTAGGGAGTTATAGGCAGGGTTAAGGGAACCAAAGGTGGTGGTGAGACATCCAGAGACCAGCGAGAAGAGGAAGTCATCACTGCCCTAAGGCTGAAGGGACAAGGGAAGGAAATAGGGTGGCTGGAGCTGTGGAGGAGAAATGGCCTGGCAAGAGCCAAGACAGAGCCCTGCAGAAAAGAAGAAGGGAAAAAAACAGCTCAACCTTTCCTCCTGCCCTCTCATCTCCTGTCTCTATTTCCCATTGGCCAAATCCAACTGGAAGCTAGGGGGCAAAGGAACCAGAAGATCCCAATGGTAGAGGCCAGCCTCCAGGATACAGGTGGCACAAAAGATGAGTACAGTGGTGGGAAAGGCAATGGCTAGTGACAGGGAGACACAAGTCTATTGCACCTGCTCCTTAAAAAAAATTTTTTTTATTGGAGTATAATTGCTTTACAATGTTGTGTTAGTTTCTGCTGTACAATGAAGTGAATCATACATAATGATTATATATATATATATATATATATATATATATATATATATATATATATATATATCCCTTCCCTCTTGGACCTCCCCACCATCCCACCCATCTAGGTCATCACAGAGCACCGAGCTGAGCTCCCTGTGCTGTACAGCAAGTTCCCACTAGCTATCTCTCACCTGCTCCTTTCAGACGTGCAGAGCTATCCACCAAGCAGGAAAGGCAGGCCAAGTGGGCTTCAGGGAGAGTCACTGGGCTGGTTAGAAATATGACTAGAGAGATTGGTAGATCTTAGAAAAGTTCCTTAAGCATTCTGCACCTCAGTTTCTTTATCTGAAAAGTAGGAAGATTATTTCTACGTTGCTGGTTTCTTGGGAAGATTATAAACTACACGTCACATTGCTGGGACACAGAAGATGCTCGATAAAAAGTAGCCACTTGGGCTTCCCTGGTGGCGCAGTGGTTGAGAGTCCGCCTGCTGATGCAGGGGACACGGGTTCGTGCCTGGGTCTGGGAAGGTCCCACATGCCGCGGAGCGGCTGGGCCCGTGAGCCATGGCCGTTGAGCCTGCGCGTCCGAAGCCTGTGCTCCGCAACGGGGAGAGGCCACAACAGTGAGAGGCCCGTGTACCGCAAAAAAAAAAAAAAAAAAAAAAGTACCAGGAACTTGAGTGGCTTAAACAACAGAAATTTATTGATTCACAGTTCTGGAGGCTGGAAGTCCAAGATCAAGTTGTCTCATGGTTAGTTCCAGACCTCTCTCCTTGCCTTGTAGATGGACAGCTTCTGTGTGTCTCTGTGTCCAAATTTCCCCCTCTTATAAGGATAACAGTCATATTGGAACCAAGGACCCAGCTACTACACCAGGATCTCATCCTAACTAATCTGCAGCAATCCTATTTCCAAATGAGGTCAATTCTGAGATACTGGGGGACTTCAACATATGAATTTGGTGGGGAGGGGACACGATTAAACCTGTAACAGTGGTTAATTTTGTATTATATGAATTTCACCTCAATAAAAAATGGGGAGAAAAGTAACTAATTATTATGATCATTATTATGAAAGTCAGTGGCCCATTATCTCAAGGTTGGGTGTAGCATAAAAACATCTATCAAGAATTAATTCTTCCGGGCCTCCCTGGTGGCGCAGTGGTTGAGAGTCCGCCTGCTGATGCAGGGGATACGGGTTCGTGCCCCGGTCTGGGAGGATCCCATATGCCGCGGAGCGGCTGGGCCCGTGAGCCATGGCCGCTGAGCCTGCGCGTCCAGAGCCTGTGCTCCGCAACGGGAGAGGCCACAACAGTGAGAGGCCTGCGTACCGCAAAAAAAAAAAAAAAAAAAAAGAATTAATTCTTCCAAAAAATACACAAAGAATTAATTCTTCATGGGCCCTAATTTAGCCTCTTCCAAATAACACTACTTTGACTGTCATGGATAATGCCCACCCATCCCACGTACCTTCAAAAGCACCTGGAGGTATAGATAATGAAGTTTTCATGGGGATATTAAGAAGGTAATTAGAATGTTTGTTGAAGATACCAAACTTTTACCCTGGAATGAAAACTGTATACAGTGTAGCATGTTTTAGTAAGCATAAGCATGCCATAGCAACCTATTCAGCGACCTTAATGTCTGTTAATTCCTTACTAAAGACATTCTGACAATCCTTAACTAATTAACTGGGAGTTTCCTGCTCTGATCTACACTGGCCTCATCTTCACCCCATGCTGGCTGAATTTTGCTGAGCCTACTCACTCCCTGGGGGTCTCATAACACTCCTGTGCCTTGTCACTCTGTGATATGACCATTGCTTACGTGTTGCCTTTATCATTGTCTACAGCCGGACACTGGGTCACTGTAAATGCTCAGAGTTCTCTTTAAGCATGGACCTTTGTTTCCCTCCAACATGCTTTGTCAAATGGGAGCAATCCAATTCATCTGTGAACCCTGGAGATGGCATCTGTTTGGCCCTAGAGTCCCCTGTCTAAACCTGGAGCTCTGTCTTAAGTCAGCATGGTCTGTGCCTGCTCCACTGTCCCTCCTACAAAATCACATAGCTCTACAGTCCCCACCCTCCGTTGATGTATCATTACATCACCAAACCCATCCCTGAGAGCAGCGCTTCTAGAGATTCATGTCCCCCACCATGTACTCTACACGGCAGATGGCAATATGAACCCCAACAGTGTAACTTTACCAGGAAGACAGCAGACCGCTCCAAAAACCAGTTAGAAGGGGGAATTCAAGACCAAAGGAGGATGTCAGGGCAGGGACAAGGCAGGACAAGAATGACAGGAAGTGAGCAATGGTCCAAGGAACTCACTGGGAGGTTCTTATTCAGGGTTGGCCACCAGCACATGGCATAGAAAGTTCCAGTCTCAGAAAAAGGCAGCAGAGAGAGGGGTGATTTTGGCGTTTCATGGTTCTCCCAACCAAGATCAAATTCACACCGGAGCTGGGGTAGACCTTGGTTATCAGCCAAGGTTAAGGCTGAAGTAAGAGAGAAGAGGGGCAAAGTACCATGATACCATTTCCCCCATTCCCCATGGGGTGGTCCCACCTCTCCGAAGATATTCCAAAGCCCCTGAACATCTTTCTTCCAAGCCTCTCTTCCCTACCACCTTGCTCTTAACTCATATTTTTTATTCCACTTTCTACATCTCTACCTTTATTAGTTACCTGTTGCTGTTTAACAAAGCAAAAAAATCTAGTGGCTGCAAACAACAATAATTTTCTGTGCACAATTCTGCAGTTTGGGCTGAGCTCAGATGGGAAGTTTTGTGCTGGCCTCACCAGGGGTCACTCATGCAGCTGTAGTCATGCAGGAGCTCAGCTAAAGCTGGGTGGCCCCAGACGGCCTCACTTACATGCCTGGTGGTTCCTGTGGGCTGTTGGCTGGGGAGATTCCATTCATTTCCATGCGGCTTCTCCAGCAGGATAGCTCAAGTTCCTTACGTGATAGCAGCAACATTCCAAGAGAACAAGCCTCATGTTCGCTGAAGTCCCGCCAGAGAAGTCACATGGCCAAACCCATAGTCAATGTGGGAGGGCAGTAAACAAGGCATAGATACCAGGGTTAGGGGAACCACTGACTGAAACCGCCCACCCTGGCCAGGCACGACAGTAACCACGTGCATGAGTTATCTTACAATAGGAGGTCCTGGTAAGGACCACGGAACTAACAAGCTACCACCAACTGGAAGAACTGGGGAAAGGTCAAAAGGATAGAGGAGATGCCAGTCCATATGTCCTACCAACCTCCCAGAATCCTTCTCGCTGAAATCCATCTTGGCTGAGCGATGCACGTGCCACCAGGAAGGACCCTGAGTCAGAACGATTGGCCAGAGACAACCCAGTTACCATAAAACCCGAGACTGCGAGCCACGTGGCAGAGCAGTTCCCCTGGGTTCCCTTACGCTGCTGCTCTCCACCCGGGCACCCCTTCCCAATAAAGTCTCTTGCTTTGTCAACACGTGTGTCTCCTCGGACAATTCATTTACAAGTGTTAGACAAGAGCCCACTCTCGGGTCCTGGAAGGGGTCCCCCCACCTACAGCACCAGGAGTCATGAGTCACTCGGGGCCAGTTGATGTTACAATTTAATTCACCATTTCCAAGGATCCAATAAGGAGAGAAAATGAAAACTGAAGTCATCAGACAATTTTTAAGCACCTACTATGCACCAGAGATTGCAGTAATTGCTAGAGAAACCAAACTAAATAAGACAGGGACCCTTCCCATAAGAAATTCACAATCTAGTGGGGACATATAAGAAAATAACCCACAACACAGTGTGATAACAACTAACAGCAAGGAGTAGTTGGCACTAACGAGGAAGTAATTAACTATTAGGGTCACACCCATGCTTAAAGCCTTTCAAGGACTTCCCATTGTGCTTAGAATAAAACCCAAGTTCTTTATATCAAACTAGGAGACCCATCATGAGCTGTCCCTTTAATTCCCTGACCTCCTCTCCTGCCTCTCCTTACAGGATCACAGTGTTCCAGCCATAGTGGCCTCCTCATGAGGCTTTAAACACCCAAAGTTCTTTCCAGGTTACGACCTTGACTGAGCCATTCCTTCTTCCTAAAATGCAACCCCTTCCCTCCAACATCCAACTCCAGAGTGATAATCAGGGCCCACTCGTGGAGAACATAACACACACCCTGGTGCTTCAACAGAGGAGCTTCAATTATGGGAAATTAGTTACAAAAGTTTTAGAAGAGCTGCAAGAGCCAATGGGGAAAGTGAGGCAACCCAGAGGTTAGCAACCTGCAGAAAGGTGCTACCAATCCCAGGAATGAAGTGACCAAGGTGGGAGGTGGTATAAATGGAACTCAGGAGCTGGGGCCCCAAGCAGGAGCTGGGGCCCCAAGCAGGGGCTGGGACTGCAGGGGAAGGGCCTGCACAGAAGATGCTTGAAACTTGGAGAGACACAGTCGCTGAAGAAATGCCCCCTAAAGCCGAGAGAAAATGGGAGATACACCTTGATTGTCTCTTTCCCACCCCCCAAACTCCTGCCAGTGCTTCCCATTTGCCAGATCTAGCCAGAAGCCAGTTTGAAAGGGAGCCTGGGAATTGCAGTTTACAAAGGCCAGCCCCTTCTTATACAGAGCAGAGCTGAGAAAGGGCAGGAAATAGTTTGAGAGCAAATAGGCAAATAGTCTTTATATTACTGACTCCTGCTCATCCTTCAGGTTCCAGCTTTAAGTCACCTCCACAGGGAGGCCTTCCTTTGAAACACTAGGTTAGTCTCCCCCTGTCCTCTATCACAAGATTTGCTTGTCATTTCCTGCATAGCATTTAACAGCTATGAATTTCTTTGGTGAAACAGCAGTGAGACACCACTACACACCTATTAGAATGGCCATAATCCTGAACACTGACGATAACAAATTCTGACGAGGATATGGAGCAACAGGAACTCTCATTCATAGCTGATGGGAATGCAAAATAGTACAGCCACTTTGGAAGACATTTTGATGGTTTCTTACAAAACTAAACATACTTTTACTATATGACCCAACAATCATGCTCCAAATCTGCCAAACTCTGATTTCTTCTTGGTTTATTCCAGGGAAGGCTGTGTGCACTGTGAACCAGCTGAGAGCACATGTTCCCACATATATAAGAACAGCTGAGAGGTCACCATCCCCTCCCAACTTGGATTTAAAAGAAATATTATGTACTCCAGCTCTAGCCATTTATCATTTGGTATTTAAGTCCATCTCCTGGCTGGTTCTAGCACATGAAGGTTAGGTGCTTCATTAGGGAGGTGTCATCAGGATTTCATGTTCCAAGGTCACCTAGGGCAGTATGTCGTGATTATGACTTGAATAGCTACGATGAGTGAGAGCCCTCTTTTTTTTTACGTTTGAAAAATTTGTGCATGAACTGAAAAATACTAATCAAATGCTAAATTCAGATGAACAAGCAAAATGTATTTTTCAAAAACTTCAATGGAGAGTTACCACATGTCTCAGCAATTCCACTCCTGGGTGTGTGTCCAAGAGAACTGAAACCTTACACCCCCACACAAATTTGTGCATAAATGTTCATAGCAGAATTATTCAAAATAGCCAAAAGGTGGAAATAGCCCAAATGTCCTCAAATGATGAATGGAAAACAAAATGTGGTAAATCTATACAATGGAATATTATTTGGGTCTAAAAAAGAGAAAACTACTGATACATACTACAACATGCATGAACCTTGAAAACATGATGCTGAGTGAAAGAAGCCAGACACAATAGGCACATGTTATATATTTCCTTTTCGAGGAAATGTCCAGAATAAGCAAATCCATAGAGCAGCAAGTAAGTGAGTGGTTGCAGGGGCTAGGGAATGGGGGATAGAGAGTGACTTATAATGGGTATGGGCTTTCTTTTTGGGGTGATGAAAATATTCTGGAATTATATAGCGGTGATGGTTGCACAACTCTGTGACTATGCCTAAAAAAAAAACCCACTGAATTATATACTATAAAACGGTGAATTTTATGCTTTGTGAATTGTATTTTAATTTAAAAATCTTCAAGAAACAAGTGAGGGCTTCCCTGGTGGCGCAGTGGTTGAGAGTCCGCCTGCCGATGCAGGGGACACGGGTTCGTGCCCCGGTCTGGGAAGATCCCACATGCCGCAGAGCGGCTAGGCCCGTGAGCCATGGCTGCTGGGCCTGCATGTCCAGAGCCTGTGCTCCGCAACGGGAGAGGCCACAGCAGTGAGAAGCCCACGTAATGCAAAAAAAAAAAAAAAAAAAAAAAAAAAAAAGAAACAAGTGACATCTCTGGATTAACACATCGAGCCCATTTTCATAATCATAACATACATTTAAATGGTATCAAGCTGAGCAATGGTACATGGCAACCTAGTGGACCATGAATATGGTCAGTGTTCTGAGTCAGGGAACCCCGAGAGTTTATCATTTCTTTGTAGCACTTCTTGTAACAATCGTTAACATGTATTAAGGGTTGACTACGTGTCCAGGGCTGCTCCAAGAACTTCCCATGTTTAAGCTCATTGAATTTTCACGACAACCCTGTGAGGTTGGTACTAGTATTATTATCTGTATTTCAGAGATGAGGAAACTAAGGCCTCAGAGGGTTATATGTCCCAAATCACAGAGCCAGGACATATCAGAGGGGAAGTGATCCTTGGCTCCAAAACCTCTATTCTTACCCACAACACTGGGCTGTCTTTCAATGCCATGAATGCTGTTAATATTGCTACCTTACTAATATTTTAAATCTGAACAGCACATCACAGTCTACAGACTATTTTAACATAACTAAAGTAAAATGTCATTGAATTCAGTGTTGAAATAGCATCCTGGGTTAAATTCAGATTCAACAAGTATTTATACACTACCTAATTGATTTTAATTGTTCTTTTCCCCCGCCTATATATAATTTCACAAATAATGCCTAAGACAAGGAGTGTACTCATCATTTGAATAAAAGCAAGAGTATACCTTATTTCACCCCGTGCTTTTACAGTTTTCAAAACACCTCCACATATATTATAATATTTGATCTTTTTTTTTTTTTTTTTTAAATTTATTTATTTATGGTTGTGTTGGGTCTTTGTTTCTGTGCGAAGGCTTTCTCTAGTTGTGGCAAGCGGGGGCCACTCTTCATTGCGGTGCGCGGGCCTCTCACTATTGCGGCCTCTCTTGTTGCGGAGCACAGGCTCCAGACACGCAGGCTCAGTAATTGTGGCTCACGGGCCTAGTTGCTCCGTGGCATGTGGGATCTTCCCAGACCAGGGCTCGAACCCGTGTCCCCTGCATTGGCAGGCAGATTCTCAACCACTGCGCCACCAGGGAAGCCCTATAATATTTGATCTTTACAAAATTCCTCAAGTTAGGAAAAATTAGAAACAATTAATCCCTATATTTCAGATGATAAAATTGAGGCTCCAAAAAGTTGAGACAGAACTTGAACTAAGGTCTCCTGGCTTGTAACCTTCTATACAACATGCTGTCTACCAATTGACTCGTTTCGGGATAATATACTCACAATAATTCAGCTAATTTGGCAAATGCTGTTTTGTTATCTATGCTGTAAAAGGCAGCATGCCACTTTCCCTCCATCTAGCTAGAACCAATTTCTAATAAGAGCATGCTCCAACAGAAGTGTTTCTGTGTTAACTATCATTATTTCCAATGTTGAATCGAAACATTCAAACAACTGGATTTATGTACAACATGTACGCAATGAAGGTGGGAAAATGACCCCCGATTCTCCTTGGCATCAACATTCTTCATTTAATTGGGGGTTGGGATGGCCATGGGGTGAGTATTTGGACTGGGTCCCTGTCTCCAGAAACTGCACAGTGAAGGCAGGGGAGCTGCTCTCCTCCTTGCTAGAATTACAGGAAGGAAGGAGATTTCACATCTCTTATGGGCGTCCCATCCCAAAGACTATATTTCCCTCTGCGTTTTCACAGCCAGGAAATCCCTCATCAAATCCAAATAAATCTCTTTCTCTTCTCTAAGCCCTCATCTTGTTCTGTTTTCTAGGAGGAGCAGGAACAGCTGGTTGTTCCTAAGAAGCAGCAACCCCTGAAATCTGCCCACCCCAGCACGCTGTGGGATTCCAAATATTTAGTGTCAGACATCTGAGTGTTAATTACCTTACCGTGGCTCCCACATGCATGCTGATGGGTGCAAAGCCAAGCTGGCTGAGCTAAGCATTGCAGGAAGAGAAAGCAGAAAGCAGGTTCTGGCATCCCCAGAGGGTCCTAACGTCACCCAGCTTCTCACACTTTGCTTGTTCGTTACCATTCCTCACTCTCCCTCAATGCTCTGCATCCACCACCCTCACCCAGACACCCACGTCTGCAAAGACACACGCACGCAAAGAAAAACTCTGGGATTGAGCTTTCATCCACTTTCTCAGCTCCCCTCCCACCCTATCTCACCCCACCCTGATCCATTTATTTCCTCTTGGGCGTTGGAATCTTCCCTCCTCCCTTAATCCAAAACTAAAGCCTCTTCTCTACAGCCACATGTCTTATCTAGTCCCTTGCCCACAGCTAGGGTTTTTTGGGAACAGCTTTGCACAATAAGTGCTTTCTCATATAGCCCATGGTATTTTCCCATGCTGTAGAATGACTGGGAGAATCAGAGTCTGCACCACACATTATTGACGGGAAGACTTAAGGAGTAATTACTGCAGAACAAACACCCCATAAACATTTGGTACACCCTGACCAAGGATGCAAAATAAAACCTTAAAAGTTTGTCACTAGGCCTCTTTTCACAAAATCCACTGCGGGTGGGAGGGCATTTAGCTGGAACTAGAGCATAAATATGGTTATTACATAAATATAATAAAAATATCTAATTTTATAATATATGTAGTGATCTAATCAATAAAAATCATAAAAAGAAAAAACTAGATCATTAAAAAAAACAGTCTCATTAACCAGAGATAGTTCTGGACCCCACCTGCTATTACTATTGGGGGACTGGGGTCCCTTGAGGACTTGAATCCACATAATCCTGGTCTCCATGCTCCTCTTGGGTCCTTTGCAGACCTTACAAAATCTCTACTCTGTTCCTCCTGCAAATGAAATGTTATCAGGAACACGCAGATCCCGGGCTCCAGGCCCTCGTCACCTGGTCCCCCCCACACTCCCGGTGAGAGGCCTAGATCAGGGACTGGCCAAGGGGACTTCTAATAAGGTTTTGACCATTCCACAGAATAGAGGGGACGTAACCTTATAATCACATACACAACAGCCCTTAACGGGGGGAAAACTCCCCAGAGAGCCACCAAAACCTTTATGTATTCACCAACTTAGGCAATTACTTACTGTTTTGCAATTAAATTCACTCGGGGAAACGGAATCATTACTGTGAGGAGTAGCTAACCAGCAAAGGGTGAAAGTGTGCTTTCAGCCACATGGCAGGCAATTCCCAATAATGTCGACAGAGAATTGCACGTGAGTAACTGTGAGGCAAGACTCATCCCTGGGAGAAGCTCTGAAGTTTCACTATCACAAAGGGAAGCAGTGAAGTGTAGGGACTGAGTGTGGCTGTATAAAGCCATCGTTTTCATGCAAACAGACAGACCTTCTAGGTCAAGTTGACCAATGCCACCCAGTTCGTTATAGAGTATTCTTCCATCCTGTCCAAGCTTCAGGGGGACAAAAGAGAGAGTATCTTTTGCAAAAGGTTCATTTTTAACTTTCTTTTAGCATATTGAGATTCTGCTCAAGAGTAGTATCTGTCTTGAGTTAGTGAATAAAGACCCTTAATATGCTGAGAATCGTGCGAAAGGAATGCACAGGGTCTCAAACAAAATGGACCATCGTAGGATCCGTGTTTGGGGCTGCTGGTAATCTTCTCCAGAAGGGACACACTGAAAGCAATCAACACAGAGCACCCATCCTATTCATTGTTGTCACTTTCTCAACAAGGAGACAAAAGGACGTCTTGGAACAATCTTTGTCATCAGCCTCTGCACAGACAGGTATGAAGGTATCAAACTGGCATCAGGTCACTGGATAGTGCCAGTCCTGGCACAAATATGCTCAGCCTGGGTCAAACCCCATACAGCATGTTATTCAGTAAAAATCATCATCCCTATATCAAAACAATCCAGATTTTCACTCATTTGCATGAAATAAAGCCCCTGCCCTAAGGGTTAGTTTTATAAAGGCTGGGTGTGGATTATAAATTCAGAGAGGAAAGACGTTGCTTCTTGCTTTTATTTTACTCCTGTAGGCTCTCAGTGTGTAATTGCTCCATCCATCCCACAAGAAGGAGGGATGCCGATGAGAAAGCAAGTGGAAGAAAACATAAGAGTTAATCGGGAAAAGGCAGGAGATTCAGGAGAATCTCTCACCGGGTTCACCATAGCATTGCTTGCCTGGAAGACAGTGAGCCAACCGGGGGTGACGACTACAAACAGAATAATCCCAATAATAATAATAATAAGAGCTAACACCCACTGAGTGCTCTCTGTGAGCCAGGCACTGAGCTAGGTGCCTACACACATTACCTGACTACATCCTCTTAATACCCCATGTGAATTTCTACCTCCCAACTTCCCTGCATGGTAGGTACTACTGTTATTCCCATTTTACAGATGAGGAAATTGAGGTTAAACAATGTAGGAAAGGAGATATAAAGTGAATGGATCGGTTAGGACAGGATGGAATTGGGCAGGGTAAAGGATGGTCATTAAGTGGGGGAGTCTGGCCAAAATATGCAGGGGAGGAGATAAGTCCGTAATGTCAACAAAGGCAGATGAGAGTAGGTGGGTACCATGAATCCCAGCAGGCAGGCAGGGTCCAGGGTCTGGATCATTAGCGGATGAGTCAACCAGCCCAGTGGTCCACAGTAGCAAGCTCTAACCATAGGCACAGAAAACACACATATTGAGCAGCGGCTCTTTCATAGTTGCTGCCACATGAGATTCTTATAACCACCCTGAGGTACAAACACTGGGACAGAGGCTCAGAAAACGCCTTACCTAAGCTCTACTTTGGGAATCAGTAGAGCCATCACTCAAGGATCATTCAAGCTCAGGACACCTGTTAAACGCAGCTGTCTCCCAGGGCTGCTTAGCCAGTTCCTGATTCATATATTCCTGAAACATTCACATGTCGACCATTTGGAGTATACACCAAAGTCCCAGAGCCTGAGTGACCCCCTGGATAACAAGAGAAGACCATTTCTACAATGGGATGGACTGTTAGTTCAGCAAGTGACCTATGGTGGCAGGGGCAGGACATCCAGGATTAAAGGGCAAGGCAGAGGTCAAATCATCAAACTGAGAGGAGTGAGACAGCAGGCGTGCCAGGGGATGCCCAAGTCATGGAAGAAGAGAGGTCGTAAATTAATGGATCAGAATGAAGCAAGAGGCCCGGGCTTCAGTTGGCCCATCGCACCCACAAATGGCCTCAGTGTCCCCTGCAGCAGTGAAAAACTCACCAGCAAGAAACTGCGCTGTTGAGAGAAGGGAAGGGGATCTGTGTCTTTCGGAAATTCTCTACCTGAATGCTCTAGATGCTGCGATGGTAGATGACAAATGTGAGCCTCCTTTGAATTCTTACCCCTTGGGATGACCATGATCCAGCCCAGTATCTCTTTTTCTCCAACACTAACATCCTTCCCACTTAGTCTGATGTGGTGTCATCCCCAAGACCTTATTCAGATGCTCCTTTTTAATTCACTTCCAGGTGCAACCCTGGCAGTCAGGCACTTTGAGGCAGGTCTAAAGAGCTGGAGCATCCTCCTGTGTTATTAACTGTGTTATTAAAAGCTTCCTCCCAGTGATGCGTCCCCAAACCCTCAGAGGCTTCTAGCCTCTGTCTCACCTGAGATACAGGTAGATGCCCCTTGTTAAGCTGTCAAGGCTAATTACCAGTTCACACTCTAACCTCTTTTCTAATTTAGAAAGACTTCATTTGAGTTCCTTTTGACTTCCTTGATTCCAATTCTTTCTTTTCGGCAAAATGAGAGATTATGGTCTAACAACCGTAATGAGAAAACCATTGGTTAATTTTTTTCTAAAGATAAGAATGTAACATTCTTTTCAAATAAGGGAACAGAAAGGTTTTCCAAAGGAAGCAGCTGGAAAGGTGATAACTAAATGGGGAAATAGTATAGCAACAGCAACTACACTTCAGTCTGCAACTTCCTTCCCAGGTCCCTTTGAAGTAGACTCTCCTGAAAGCATTTGTTTCTTTACAAGAACAGAATGTTTGAAAACCAAAATTAAAACCATAGGCTTTTGACCCTATGGTTAAACAAAGTTTGTGATAATCAAGTACAGAGCTGGGTTTAAAATAAGGGGAGAGGAATGCAGCCCCCGTAAACTTGGTTGGGGAATCAGAAATGGCCGTTAATGAACCGGTTTTGGCTTTCAAGAGTGGATGTATGCAACACACTGATGGTCAATTTTCAAATAATTTGCCTCTTTTTAAAACGCGCTTACCACACACACCCTACTTCACCTCATTTAATAATGTGTTGGTATTTCAAAAGGCACTTCAGAATCTAGTGTGGCTCAAGGTTCTCACTCTGAATTAAAATGCTAACTCCATCACAGACTTGTCACCCTGTAGTCTTGCTTCAAGCCAGCAGCCAGAATGAGCCTTTTAAAATGGGACAGCTCACATCGCTCTGTGCTTAAAATCCTCCAAGGATGTCCCTTTATCAGTCGAAGCAAAATTCAAAGTCCTGGCTAAGACATCTAAGGCCACCCAGTCTTAGCCCCACCTTTCTCTCTCTCTCTCTCCCTTTCTCTCTCTCTCTTCCTTTCTCTCTCTCTCTTCCTTTTTCTCTCTCTCTCCCCCAAGCCTGCACCTTGAGGTCCCTAAAACAGCCTCACCACCCACTCTGTTTCCCCTCTGCAGAGAATGCTCTTCCCCCACGGTTTCAACGTAATTTATTCCTTCACCTCTTTTAGATCTGGACACAAATCCCCTTAACAGTGAGGGCTTTTCTACCTTCTCTAACCACCCTACTCAAAACAGCAAACCTCTCCCTGCAACACACACACACACACACATTCCTTATTTCCTTTATCCTGCCTTCTTTCCTAACACTGCATTCTTCTATTGTTTATTGATTCCGTGAATTCCACCCACCTACCACGCCCCCCACCCCAAGAGGGCAAGGCTTTGTCTATTTTGTTCATTGCTGAATCCCCAGCACCTAAGACAGTGCCTGGAATATGGTTGTCACTACTGAATATTTGTTGAATAATTTATGCATATGCCTGGCACATAAAAGTTGTCTGAAAAATTCAAATTCTTCTTACGGTTACCAACGGGAAGGGTGAAGGGGAAGGATAGACTGGAAGTTTGGGATTGACATGTACACACTGCTCTATTTAGAATAGATAACCAACAAGGACCTACTGGATAGCACAGGGAACCCTGCTCAGTATTCTGCAATAACCTAAATGGGAAAAGAATTTGAAAAAGAATAGATACATGTGTATGTATAACTGAATCATTTTGCTATACACCTGAAACTAACACAACAGTGTTACTCAACTGTACTCCAATATAAATTAAGAATTAAAAAATAATAATATTAAAGAAAAATTCAAGTTCTGGCTTACTAGTCCAAACTGACTGATCCAAGGCCTGGGAATTGTCTGCCTAGCTCAGGAGACAAAATAGAGGGTTCTAGTCACCTGTCAGCCACTAGCTACCTCCATAAACTTCAGCGCTCACTCTTGCTCCTGCTATAAGCACTGGCCACTTTATATTTTAATTGTATATTTACCAATCAACCCTCCTTAGACAATGAGTTCCTTGGCAGCAGGAGTTGGATTTTTTCATATTCAACATACATTGCGTAAATGGTTACCATGTGTCAAGCACTAAGCCAGACATTCAGGATATAGAAATAAAATGCAGCATTGGTCTAAGGCTGCTGCACATCTTTGGGCAGGCTGGGCTACTCACATAAAGTTGTGCAGTGCACAACCTGCACAATGGTACATAACGGCCTTGTAATGATGATCAATCAATGACCAATTCCAATTGATCATACCTTCCAATGTCTCTCATGTCCTTTTGCTGCACTGCTGGTGACCTGGTATATGTCTAATTAATCTAATTAAATAATCTTCCTGGATTATCGGCTTACACTTCTGTGACAGCCATGAGAATGTGCTTTGCAGGGACTGTAATTGGCCAAAGGCCTCCACTGCTTGAATGTTTTGAAATCCATTGCCCGATCTGGGGCTCCCTGCCCATGACTGAGCATGACAATCCCACTAGGAAATTCACTGTCTAAGGAGGGGTGACAGGTAAATACACAGACCTGTTCCTGGGAGACACATGCCCCTGTGATGGCAGATTGCAGCTTAAGGACTCTCTGACAGCCTTTCCAAACCTTCCTAAGAATACACAGCAAGGGCTTCCCTGGTGGCGCAGCGGTTGAGGGTCCACCTGCCGATGCAGGGGGCACGGGTTCGTGCCCCGGTCCAGGAGGATCCCGCATGCCGCGGTGCGGCTGGGCCCGTGGGCCGTGGCCGCTGGGCCTGCGCGTCCGGAGGCTTGCATCCCGGTCCGCTGGCTCTCCCAGCCTTCTCCAACTCCCTCCGCAGAAACTGACAGGTGTTTCCCCTAATAAAACCTTTGCATGTTTAATCCTGTCTCTGTTTCTGCTTCTTGGAGGACCTAGACCAACACCCCTTCTTAACTCCCCCAACTCTGGTTTCGATTCCCTGCAACAAGTCCCCCAAACAGAGTGAGCTTCCCAACGAGAAAATCAGACTGTGTTTCTCCCTGACTTTGAATTCTTTGCAGGCTCTCCACCACTCATAGGATAAAATCAAACTTGCTGAGTGAGACATGGGAACACATGAGGCCCTTCTTGCACGAGTCTTCCCCGACTTTTCCAGCCCCTCCCAGCCTTTGCTGCCTCCTATCTTATGCTACCACTGCTCCAAAATACTGTAATTTCCAAAAGGGCCATGCTTCCGTAGCCTGCTTTATTTTATGTTTATGTTTCCCCTGCCTGGAAAGCCACCCATCCCCCCAAGCTTCCATGGCCCCTACACACACACGCACGCACACGCACACCTTTTTGTGTTCAAGATTCAGCTTCAGTTAGGGGTGTTCCATGGAGCCCTCTGTACCGCTGTCAAACTGACTTGGGTCTGGAGCTCTAAAATCTAGAAAAGCCTCCTTTCCAGAACTCTTCACAGCGCAGCGTTTAGAGGTTTTCTTTCAGGTAAGCTCCTCAAAGGCAGCAATTATGGAGGGGACCCCAATGGACTATCTGCTTATCCCCCCTCTTCCAGGGGCCTCTCCCCGCTCCCAGGGCCCCAGACAACCACGTTCTTCACCTGGCTCCCCTCCCCACCACGTGAACCGGATGCAGGTATGGAGCGCTTGAGACAGTTCCCTCTCCAGGAGGGAGAGAAATCCAAGCTACCTTTGGGCGGCTTGATCTGCAATATCATCTCCCACCGTTTTGTGAGTAACAGAGAACTAAACTAGTGTCCAGAAAGAAGCAGAGAGGAGAGGTAGTTCTAAGGCCTGCCACTTGCATCGTCCCCCTTGTTATGCTATGGTGAGACACCCCAATATCCTTGCAAGAAGCTTCTCTTTTCTGTTAAGCTAGTTTGAAAAAGACAGGCTATCTTTTTCATCTCTGCATCCAAAGTGCCTGGCATGAAGTAGATACTCACTAAATGTTTGGGACAGAATAAACGAACAAATGAATGAATGAATGGAGTGGCTGAGTAGAAAATTCATGGTGGAGGGCAATGATGCCTGTCACTGATAGAGTAGGGCACTCTGAGAGACACTGGAAGACAGCTCTCTGTGACAAGGCAATGACACTGGTCTTAAGAGACCCAGAGAGAGAGAGACTCACAGTAAATGTCATAATGAGGGCATTCCATGCACTTGCCAGAGGACCTGATCAGGAAACAACTTCCAGCCCCTCCGGATGTCTTGAAGTCAGCCACGCTGCTGGTTATTAGTGCTCCAACTGCTGCCCTAAGTCAGCAAACACCGGCTGACAGTGCAGGGCCCTACAAAGAAGTCTGTCCTGAATTTCTTTAAGTGATATGTCACACCGTCCTAGTGCCCATGCCTTTGAATTCAGTGACATGATCCTTTTGAGGACAGGTGTCTTAGTAGCAGAGAGTGGACTGAAGTTGGAGGTCTCCTTCTAGCCCTTAGGTGTGCCTGGTAAGATAGCATCCTCCTCCCAGCAGTGCATGGTACCCAGTACATGAGGTTCTCCCTGCAAAGTGCTTTGCAGAGGCCAGCTCCTAGTAAGTGCTCGATAAAGATGGCTTAGCCAGTCTCAGCCTTGGTTTCCTGTCAGTAGACTGAATTAAATTGGACTGGATGCTTTCTAAGGTTTTTCCAATTCTAAATGTCTATGATTTTTATCAGTCATAGCACAGTTTGGGGGCATAGCTTTGGGGCATTCTCAGTGTCACCCAATCAAGCCTCTGCCCAAATCAAAACCTGCCAAGGAAACAATACTCCCATGAGGACTAAAGGAGCAATATCGGGGATGGTGACAGTGATGGCAATGTTCTTTTGTGGAGTTAATGGTCGTTAGCTGGTCTCCAAGGGTCCCCCGAGGACCTCTGCTGCTAATTAGGAAAGATGCAGCAAGAGGCGCTCTGGTCCCCAGGGCCCCCTCTTCATAATTTCTCATGACTCCTACTTCTTTGTGGTTGATGCTCCATCCCATTAGTGCAGGCTGCTCTCCTTATCTCTGATTGATGGGAATAAAGTAGGACAAAGGCAGCGAAAGGAGCCAGCAAGCCTGGGTCCCCAGGCAATGCCTAAAGTGCCATCCCCCATATGTGAGCCCTTATCACTGGAAATCTCCCAGCAGAATCTAGGTGCTCACTGGAAACCCTGAACTTGACCTATCTTCATTCCCTCAGTATTTGTTTAGGGCCTCTATATGTGTCACTAGGCACCAAACTTATAAACAAGCAATTAACGCAGCATAATAAGTGCTTTCGTAAATATGTGAAAGTGTGTTGAAAGCTCCTCGCTTTGCTGGAGAAGGTCACAGAGGTGGAAATTTCTTTTTTTTTTTTTTATTAGTTTCTGCTTTATAACAAAGTGAATCAGTCATACATATACATCTGTTCCCACATCCCCTCCCTCATGCATCTCCCTCCCTCCCACCCTCCCCATCCCACCCCTCCAGGCGGTCACAAAGCACCGAGCTGATCTCCCTGTGCTCTGCGGCTGCTTCCCACTATCTATCTACCTTACGTTTGGTAGTGTATATATGTCCATGCCTCTCTTTCCCTTTGTCACAGCTTACCCTTCCCCTTCCCCATATCCTCAAGCCCATTCTCAAGTAGGTCTGTGTCTTTATTCCCGTTTTACCCCTAGGTTCTTCATGACATTTTTTTTTTTTTAATTCCATATATATGTGTTAGCATACGGTATTTGTCTTTCTCTTTCTGACTTACTTCACTCTGTATGACAGACTCTAGGTCTATCCACCTCATTACAAATAGCTCAGTTTCGTTCCTTTTTATGGCTGAGTAATATTCCATTGTATATATGTGCCACATCTTCTTTATCCATTCATCCGATGATGGACACTTAGGTTGTTTCCAGCTCCGGGCTATTGTGAATAGAGCTGCAATGAACATTTTGGTACATGTCTCTTTTTGAATTATGGTTTTCTCAGGGTATATGCCTAGTAGTGGGATTGCTGGGTCATATGGTAGTTCTATTTTTAGTTTTTTAAGGAACCTCCATACTGTTCTCCATAGTGGCTGTACCAATTCACATTCCCACCAGCAGTGCAAGAGTGTTCCCTTTTCTCCACACCCTCTCCAGCATTTATTGTTTCTAGATTTCTTGATGATGGCCATTCTGACTGGTGTGAGATGATATCTCTGATCAGGGCTGAACAGGCTATCTGAGGACTTGAGGAAGGCCTGCCGTGTCTACCTTGGTTGCCCCAGTCCACATCACAGCTCCCTCCTTTCTCCCTGCAGCCGTTATAAACTGAGGTCCCGGCACACCTAGGACCTGAACCCAAGTGGGTAATGACAGTGTAATGGTTATCGCCATTCCCCCCCTAGATCCGCTCTTCATCTTTTTCCCCACCCCACCCCCTGTTCCCAGGAGACTGGCCACTGTGGACTCCATCAGTGGGGTCCCCTGGCTCCCTGCATTTGAACCAGGAGCCTGCAGGGCAGGAGGAGAGAGAGGTCAGAGTGTGTATCTCCCCAGCTCCCTCCCTGCTGGGCAGTGGTTGGCAGTGCTGGCTCCTCCACCTAGGACCACACTCCTATTGCATCAGTTCATGCAGACTTCTAGGACCACCCCCTTCCCCTGAGCCTTCTTCCTACCATCGCCAGCCCAGGGTACGCGACTACGTCCCATCAGTCCCCTTATAACCTGGCCCACATCTGTGTAAATAGCCCTGTCACTCCAGTCTTCCCAGCTTCTCCTTTGGAGTGTGCCATCTGTTTCCTGCCGGGACCTTGCCTGAGACAGATGACATAAATACTTTGAGACTAAAGGATTTACATCAATCCCAGAGTTATTTCCCTGGTGAATACAATATTTTATAGAGGGTCTCATTTGTAAACTTAAGAAAGAATTTTACAAATGAATATCTAAGAAACCTTCTTTCGGTATCTTTTTCCCCCTAGAAGGCTTTCAGGAAGCTTAAAAATCCCCTGGAATTTGGCCCTCCTGGATTTCTGGTATGGAATCACTGCTCAGAGTTTTTTAGTAACTGCAAAGACTCCCCACAAAGAATTAGGTAGGAATGTCTCACTCAGATATTCAGAACCCATTATAATTAGGCACCGACTGACCCTCCTCACTGGTTTAATCCTCTCCTCCCACTCTGCCCCTCTATGATCACAGCCCCTGGAGTACTGCCTCTCCGCTTGGTTCATTCTGGTTGTTTCAGCTGGCATATCCCGTCCCCTCCAAACACCATCCACCTTCCATTTCTCCTGTTATTGAAGTCCTAGCCATTCCTTGAAGCCCAGTTCAAATCCCCTTCCCAGTCTTGCCTGATACTCTGCTATTTCTGGCCTTTAATCCATCCATCTCCTGTTTGCTCCCTACTTTGGGTTCCCAAAGCATCTTTATTTTTTAAATTAACACCCAGTAAAACTGGCTTCCTGGGGAATATCCATTTCTGTGAATTTTAACACATGAATAGATTCATGTAACCACCACCACAAACAGGATACAAACCATTCCATCACCAACAAAAACCCCTCACGCTATCCCTTTAGAGCTATGTTTACATGTATATATGTTTGTGTATATATGTACGTACATACATAGAGAAAGATTTATTATAAGGAATTGGCTCACGTGATTATGGAGGCCAGCAAGACCCAAAGTCTGTAGGGACTGTCAGCCAGCGGGAGTCCCAGGAGAGTTGGTAGTGTTCATTCCAACCAAAGACCAGCAGGCTCGAGACCCAGGAAGAGCTGATATTTCAGTTCAAGTCCAAAGCAGGAAAGGTCTATGTCCTAGTTTGAAAGCAGTCAGGCAGGAGGAGTTCTCCCGTACTCAGAAGAGGATCACCCTGTTGATTACATGGTGAATTACTCACCATGTTAATAGTCCAATGAAGAAAAACCACATGATCATATCAATTAATGCAGAAAGAGCATGTGACAAAATAAAACATCTCTTCATGATAAAAATTCTCAGCAAACTAAAAACAGAAGGGAACTTCCTCAGTCGAATAAAGGACATCTATAAAAAACTATAGCTAATATCATACTTAATGGTGAAAGACTAAATGCTTTCCCTGCAAAACTGAGAATAAGGTAAGGATGTCCAGTTTCATCAGTCTTATTCATCATTTCACTGGAAGTTCCAGCCAGTGCAATAAGGCAAGAAAAGAAATTAAAGGCATACAGATTGGAAATAAATAAATAAAACTCTCTATCCACAGATGGCATGATTTTCTACACAGAAAATCCCAAGACATGTACAAAAACCTCCTGAAACTAATGTAATCAATGTAATATTGATGGATTTTGAACACTGAACCAGCTTTGCATTCCTGGGGAAAAATGCCACTTAGTTATGGTATTCTTTTCTTTTTACGTATTGCTGAAAGTGATTTGCTAATATTTTAAAAGAGTTTTTAGATCTATATTTATGAAGGATATTGATTTGCAGTTTTCATTTTTTTATACCTGCTTTGCCTGGTTTTATATCAAGGTAATCCTGGTCTCATAAAATGAGTTGGCAAATGTCCCTCTCTGTTTTCTAGAAGACATTATATAGAATGGGGTCTATTCCTTTACATTTTTGGTAGTATTATCCAGTGAAAGCAGCTGGTCTTAGAGATAACTTTTACAGGTTATTTTAAACTATATATTTAATTTCCTGAATAATTAAAGGTTCAAGTTATCTCATATCTTGACTGAGTTTTGGTAGTTTGTGAGTTTTTAAGGAATTGGTTCATTTTACCTAAGTTGTAGTATTTATAGGTGTAGAGTTATTCATAGCATGCTTTTTTTTTTTTTTTTGTGGTACGCGGGCCTCTCACTGTTGTGGCCTCTCCCGTTGCGGAGCACAAGCTCCGGACGCGCAGGCTCAGTGGCCATGGCTCACGGGCCCAGCCGCTCCGCGGCATGTGGGATCTTCCCGGACTGGGGCACGAACCCGTGTCCCCTGCATCGGCAGGTGGACTCTCAACCACTGCGCCACCAGGGAAGCCCCATAGCATGCTTTTATCATCCTTTTAATAATGATACCCCCTCTTTCATTCCTGATTTTGGTCATTTGTGTCTTTTCTATTTTCTTCTTTGTCAATCTTGCTAGACCCATGGCATTTGATATCTCCTTTCACTTTTTGATGTTTCTTTCTCAATTTTGTGAGACAACAGTGTTGTCCCCAAGCATATTTTATGCATTCCCCCTGCCCCAAGATTCTTCCTAGGATCTAAAATAGAGCCCCACATATTGCTTAATGGACGATAAAATTTTCTTTTAAATAAGAGAAGCACCTGCAGGTCTGGGTATAGCTCCTCCAAAAATGCAGTTCTCACTCCATAAGCTAGATTTTGATGGCACTTTTGTCTGCTGCTGCCACATTTACCTTATTAGAAGCAGCAGTGCCTGCTCCTGGTGGGGGGGGAGGGGAGGGGTGGTCATCACTTCTCTCTACCTGCCCACACCCTCTCCTCTAAGTGCCAGCAGTTCTCCAGTGCGCTGGTCAAGTAGAGGGACAGTCACTGACTGATTAGGCTAGGGGTTTAGGTTTTCTTCCTCTTTTTCTCTTGGTTGTGTTTTTTTCTCCCTTACTTCTGTAAGTCTGGGGTGGAAATAGTGGGGGCTGGTTACAGTCAGTTCCTGTTTGGGAATCACTTAGCCCTGAGATGGAAGATTCCTGGGTTTCTACGTCTTCTGAGCTTTGGGAGGATTTGAAGAAGAAGGAGGAAGGGGAGGAGGAGGAGAAGGAGGAGGAGGGAAGGAGAGGAGGAAACAGAAGAAGGCTCAAGGGTGCTTCACTCCAGGAAGGATGAGTGGTCCACTCTGTTCTGGGCATGAGGATAAACACTCCATTCGTTTCTTCAATGGTTTGCTAATGTTTCCTTCAATTGGCCTGTCTTCACTTGTTAGAGAGATAGAATACAGAGGGCCAAACATGACTGGTATGGGCTTAGAAGAAAAGGAATGGAAGAGTCTGTCCAGACTGCCTTAGCTGTATGTCTGGAGTCTGCCCGTAGGCTAAAAAGAAAGGCTCTGTGAAACCCAGTCTAGTTCACCAGGAGAATGCACTATGGTTTGGAGCAAAAGCTTCTTGGTGTCAAAGAGTGTGCTTTTGCCTGGCCCTCCACTCCGAATATATGTCATTTAGGCATCTCATAAGGTGGGGCTGGGGGAAGCTGTGGCAGGAAAAGCTTTGAGGATTCGGGTGCTGAGCCCCCAGCCGTCATTCTAGACTTACACAGGGCTGTGTTGCAGCTGATGATCAAGAGGCCACCATGGAGACTCTATGGCCTCCCAAGAGGGGCCATAATCTGGGTCACCCCACACATCAAAGCATCCAGGTAACAGGCCCCAGGGCTTAATTAAAAACCAAGCCTGTGCAGCTACAGAACAATTCAGCTGAAAATGTTTTAGGAGCTCCCAGCAGTTTACTCCATCCACAAAGCAGGCTTTCTTGTCACTGAGCCTATAAATATTGATTTCATGATAATGTCAGTCTTCTGAAAACACGAGCACAGCCTGGATCAAGGCCCTGGGTCTCTGACTCTGCTCCCTCTCCTCCTTCTCACCAGCTTGGGCCAAACTTTAAACCAAATCATACAAGCAAACCACAAACAGCTCAGTAAACCCCAAATCATTTTTATCCCAATAGCTGTCATAAAACTATCAACAAAATTCTAAAGCATAATTTTAAATAAATTATATTAAATTCCACTCAGCTTTTCTGAAGTACAGGAAGAAATTAAGTTAAAAAGTGAAGAAGCATTCTTAGAAAGCATCCCTACAGTGTCCTTTTTAAAGGCTTGATCAAGATTTATTAAGTTTTAATTATCTGTGAAGCACATTACTGGTTTCTCTGATGGATACAAAATAAGCAGTGAGCATGGTCAACCTTGAGAGCATTCACTCTGGTATGAAGACAATTACACTTGGGACCAGCGCTTAAAATCCAGATCTCGTGCTTATGTACCGTGTGATTCAGGTTCTAGATTTGTGGACAAATTATTCAGAAATCTAAGGCTCAAAGAAAAATCTGTGAAACTGCGGTGGTAACTCCCTCAGGGTGTTTTGTGAAGAATAAAATGAAATTACTCGTGGGAAAGCAATGTAACACAGTGTCTGCACATGGACACTGGTCAATATTGGCTGGTAAAATGGTTAAATGGATGAAGGCTTGCATCGATCAGCTTACTTACTATCCAGTTGGAAAACCAAGAAAAAAACAAATTAAACAATGAAGAAATAACCTTACATTATGCACTGGCTGTAATATAAACTGCATACTTATGAGTGGGATAAAGTAAAAAAAAAAAAAGTAGCACTCGTAGAGCAAATGTGACCAAGACACACTTTTGGAAAGGAGGAAGACATCGGTTGGGTCTGGAAAATGGGCACAGTTTTGATCTTCAGAGATAGAGCAGCCAGCAGTGGAACAACCAAGAATAAAGACAGAAACAAAACAAGAAGGGGATATGCAGCAGCCAACATCCATACGCAAGCCATCAGATGCCACAAGTGGAACCAAACAAAATTAAAACAGTGTGTGACACCCAAGTACTACTTGGCCTCTAGCTATACCCTTAACTAAGCTCCACAGCTCATCACACGGGAAATGACACATACTCACAACTCCCAGCTTCAGCCTCTCTGCCAGAACCTCTCCAGGATTTCTGCCTGAGGAATAAGCCTCAAGACACAGTCAGCAGGCATCCACGTGCAAAGCATCTTCCTTGACTGCGAGACTTCTCACACCTCAATCTCTAGTATTCTCCAAAGGAAAGATTGCTTTTTCCTCTTTGAAAGGGGTAAAATCAATATATACAACTCTCCAAGGTAGGCGATGAAGCGGGTGTGCAGGCAAGCTGCCCTGGAGCCCCCAGAAAACACTTCCATTAGCAGGTTGAGTGTAATGGTTTGTTTACATGCCCAAGCACCCAAGCAAGCTCCCTGCAGTGGGAAGCGGGGAGGCGTCAACCAAACTCTTGATAAATTCTATTCATCAAGCTAGAGAATCTATTTCCTGTGGAAGGGAAAAATGCTCTGTGTTAGAAAACGAAGCAGAAGAGATTTCACATTTTCAAGAGCACAGACTCAGCATTCCGTACCAGATAGCATGCTAGGGACTGTGTGTGTTACCTCCTTGGTTATCACAATGGCTTTAGGAGGTTGGTAAAGGTATCCATAATTTACAGCTAGTGAAACAGATGCCACTTAGAGAGATGACATCACAAAGCTGGAAAATGGAAAAATCAGAATTTGAGTGGGTTTGTCTGACTTAAAAGCTTGTTGGTTGCCAAGGGGGAGGTGGTGGGGGAGGGGTGGACTGAGAGTTTGGGGCTGGTAGATGCAAACTATTACATATAGAATGGGTGGACAACAAGGTCCTACTGTAGAGCACAGGGAACAATATTCAGTGTCCTGGGATAAACCATAAGGGAAAAGAATATAAAAAATAATATGTATATATGTATAACTGAGTCACTTTGCTGTGCAGCAGAAATTAACACAACATTGTAAATCAACTATACTTCAATAAATAAATAAATAAATAAGCCTGTTCTGAATATGCTAAGTGCTGAGACAGATAATAGGGCCCAAGAAGGAGTAAGTTACACTGTAGAGTCCCCGTCCATACATGTCAATGAAATTTGGGGCAGTGATCTGTGAGACAGGAAGGGCAAATAAATAAATGAAAATGATGTGCAAATGTAAGCACAGAGAGGTGTGGAAGACGAGCATTTGATACACACAAGAGGTTTGGTGACAGGGTTGTGAGATATCATTCCTTAACATCATTACACTTCATTACAGATGCTTCACAGTCCTAAATTTTGTATTTATTTGTGGCTTTTTTTAAACACCGTCCCTTTTTGATATGAAAGTCATGCTGACAAAACAAGATTGATTAAAGTTTCTAATTATCTGTCATCACAGCATGACCAGTGGCAAATGGAATGCATTTTCTCATTTCTTCCAGCAAAAAAAAAGAGAGAGAGAGCTCTCTAATGCAAGACATAAAGCTCTTCTGGTTCACTCAAGTGCTCAGTAAAAACCTGCATGGCAGGACAATAAAAGGGGTAGGTGACAACTCACAGCCTCTCAACAAAGCTGAAAGCAATCAGCCAGAGCCAAAAGTAAGGACTCCAGAACAAGTGTCCAATGCAGGCACCTTCTAGAATATTCTCCTCCTGTCTTTAATTTTGGTACCAGATATAACTGGGTTATATCTGCCCTTCCTATGGTAGCCATGAAACAATCCAATTGAAATTCTATGTGAGTGTCTACTTACAGCAACACTAGCGGCTAGAACAAATAAATTATCAGCATCTTAACACAAAAGAAACGCATTTCTTATCCAAGCGACAGCCCAATGCAGGTGTTCCTGGCTGGTCAGCAGCCTTCCACAAGGCGATTCAGGGATCCAGCCTTTTTCTCTCTGTGGTTGCCCATCCTTTCCAGCCTTAGAGTCCCCTCAATCCAGCCAGTGGATGGGAGAAAAGGCACAACCACGTTTAACCTCTTTAGCATGTATATGGCACTTTAGAACACAGTTCATGGCAAGAACCAGTCATCATACCTGTGCGGGCTGGGCAGCCACTTCCCAGTAAAACTCTCATCCCTGGAAGATCAGACTTTGGTGGGCAGTGAGTCGTCTTTCCACTGTCATATCCTTTGCCCATCAATATCCACCTGCCCCCCTTTCTCCACACATGCATATACTCACCCGCTCCTTGGGCCTCACTCATTAATATATCCAGTGCAAAGCACAGAACTCGGAATGTCATCTCCATCTGGTTTTTACAAAGCTCCTCATGGAATGGTAAATAATCTGCCCCCCCACAAAAAAAATTTATCTACCCTACATACCCTCAACATACACTGTGGTGATTAAAGCAGAGACCAGACAACCACCAAAAAAGGAAAAAACCTCCCATTCTCTCTGCTGAAGGGAAAGCCAGCACTCACCAGTACCATTCTGTTTTCTACTTTTTTTTTCCACCAGTGCTGTAGCCTTAGAGGCACTGAGCTTGCCTTCCGAGTTACTACAGACACTTTTTAGCTTGTCCATTGCATAATGTGAGTCTGGACCTGTTCAGCCTCTGATATCCGTAACCTCACCTCACCACCCACATACCAAGCCCACAGTATGTATTTTAGGCTTTTTCTAATGTCAGGACCCCTCACCAGGGAGGACCTGAAACTGGGAACACATCCTTTTCCTCTTAGCAGAATTCTGAACATGCTCTAAACTGGTATTAGAAGGAAGTCATTCTAGAAATGTTCTGTGTATTTGGCAGGCTAAGTTTAGCGCTTTATAGAGTGGTTTTTATTAACTTCTTAGAAACAAAGAAGCTATGAAACTGTATTCTTCCTTCCAATCTATGGTTTGACCATTTCATATGCATTCAAGGACTGATTAAAACCAAAGGCAATCAGTTGGTAACATATCTCCTAGGCTACATATGTCTATATTGTCCCTTTAGAGTGGTCTCATTAAGAGTTTATGTTTGCATCCTAACTATGTTCCTCTTTACAAATCATACTACTGTCTTTTGACTTTCTGCATTGTGGCAAACCTTTGATATTAGGCTATTTCCAAAAATCAAATCTACTTTCAAAGGTATCCATTACCAAGTCTGGTGAGTAAAGTGGATGATCGGAGCACTATCAAGTTGGGTCAAAACTACGGGGTATATTTCAGGAGAGGCATGCAAGTAATCTGTGTATAAGAATCCCAGGTGGACCTTTGTAAAAATCAGCACCCCCCACCCGGGCTTCCCTGGTGGCGCAGTGGTTGAGAGTCCACCTGCCGATGCAGGGGACACGGGTTCGTGCCCCGGTCCAGGAGGATCCCACATGCCGCGGAGCGGCTGGGCCCGTGAGCCATGGCCGCTGAGCCTGTGTGTCCGGAGCCTGTGCTCTGCAACGGGAGAGGCCACAACAGTGAGAGGCCCGCGTACCGCGCAAAAAAAAAAAAAAAAAAAAAGCAGCACCCCAGGTGGGAATGTGGGGATATGTGCATTTATCGTTCTTCACATTGTGGAAAAGGTTTGAAGAATGCTATAATATATACTTGTGAACCCACCACCCAGTTTAAGAAACAAAGCCTTACACATACATTTGAACGCCCCCGGAACCACTCTGCGGTGGCAGGGTCACCCTACCCCTCCACCCTTGCCCAGAGTCACCAATGTTCATGACCTGGGGTCTCTGTTTCCCCTAGGTGTGTTTATACTTCTTTATACTTTTACTAGATAGGTATTGAAATGATACATAGTGTTGTTTTATAGATTCTTGAGCCTTAAACAAATGATATGCTATACTCATCCCTGTACAACTTCCTTTTTTCAATCTTATATTTGTAAGATTTATCCATGTTGATAGATCGAGCTCCAGTTCATTCATTTTTCACTTTCATCTGGTATATGAATATAACACATCAAATCTCTTCTCCTGCTCTTGGACATTTAGTTTATTTCTAATTGGTCATGACTATATATATATCTGCTATGACATTTTTGTATGTGTTTCCTTATCCCATCGATATATTTTAAGAGTTTCACAGGTATTCTGCTTGTCCATACAGATCAAGAACTGATGCTCCAGTGAAGGAGTTCTCAAAATGTGGTCCCTGGACCAGCAGCATTCACATCACCTGGGAACTTGTCAGAAATGCAAATTACCAGGCCTCACCCCAGATTTACTGAATCAGAAACTGGAGGGGCAGAGGGTAGTGTGAGCTGTATTTTAACAAACTTTCCAGTTTATAACAAGATTCTGATGCTTGCTAACATGTAAGCACTACTGTTCTAGTCTGATGTAATGATGTCCCTGGTTTGCATGTCTTGGAACCCAAATTAAAATTTCTGAAATGTTTCTGCAGTGGCTGAACATTGAAATAAATACAGAAATTCCCACTGACGGCTTCAAAGCACTAGATGCATTTTAATGCAGTATACTAAGGTCTAAGGAAGAGCTTTGGAAATCATAAAGCATAAGCCAAATTAGTAATAGTCAATGTGGGAAATTTGTTTTAAGATACTGTTGTGCTGCTTTATAAGTCATGACTCATGTAACTATAGACAACAGCCAGGGAACACAGAAATACAAAGGCATAAAGTCATTTCAGTCAAGTATAAGTGTTTAAAAAAACACTCAAGGGCTTCCTTGGTGGCGCAGTGGTAGAGAGTCCGCCTGCCGATGCAGGGGACATGGGTTCGTGCCCTGGTCCGGGAAGATCCCACATGCCGTGGAGCAGCTGGGCCCGTGAGCCATGACCGCTGAGCCTGCGCGTCCGGAGCCTGTGCTCCGCAATGGGAGAGGCCACAACAGTGAGAGGCCCGCGTACCACAAAAAAAAAAAAAAAAAAAAAAAAAAACACTCAAGAGCATCAGGGTCATTAAATATATTTCTGAATGAGTTTCAGTATCATCACCCATAGGGCACGGAATTGTTTTCCTCTGTATTTCAATGTGTGCTTTTGCTTGTGTTTTGGCTGTCTGGGCTACTTAAAATTCCACGCTCTTGAAACAAACAAAAAGTCCTATCTCTAGATTTGTTGGTAAAGCATGGCAACTTTCTAGACTAAGATAGGGCAGTGAGGAGAACACGGCGAGAACTGTGTCTGCCAGTTGCGGAGGGGTGGGGGGATTAGTCAGATCCACAGTGAACAATCAGCAAACCAGGCATGGACCAGTGCCCGAAGGGCTTGGCATTTTCTCATCACCATTCAGGGAAACAGTTGATACCATGGGTCTTTGATGTAATTGGAGGTTCCCAATAGGTGAATAAGCATGGCTTCAAGTCATAAAAACAGAACATGGATAGAGAAATCCAAGAATCACCAGTAGTTTTCATCTAGGGTAGGGTCTGGTCAAGAGTAAGCAACGTCCCCATTCTCATTGAGAAGCTGGGGTGACTCAAAGAACCGAGGATGAGAAGCCAGTGGAAGCTCAAGTTCTAGGATAGGGGATAGGGGAAATCAAGCACAGGGACTCCATTAGCAAATGGGAGGTGGTGTGACTCTGGGTCCAGAGGGCAGCCCTTGGACATCATCTAAGGATCAGAGCTGTCCAAAGAATAAGACAAAGGCAAGTCCTTGGATGGAGAGATGGAGCATCTGGTCTCAATCAGGTTGGCTCAAGAACATGGGCAGGTGAGGGGTGGGCTGAGTCTCTGTGGGAACATCAATGGGCCCAGATATGAGAAGCTAGGGAAGGCAGCCCATGGGAAAATGAAGAGGGGGTCAACAGAAAGGAGAAGAAAAAAACAAGTCAAATGTTTAATCTACTGACCTATGCCTCTCTTTCCCCAAGGGACTTCTGAATAAGACGTCCAATCCCCTCCCTTCAGGGTACAAGGTGAGTGGAAGAGGAGCCTCCTGAACTCAGGTGGGTGCTGTGCGGAGCCAAGCGGAGCCAGAGGACAGGTACGGCAAGTTGTGCCATGCTAGAGACACAGAGGTCAGGGCCAGGAGCACAGCTTACTCCATTCTGAATCAGCAGACAGAGTGGCTTGGGGGAAAAGGTGGAGCCAAAATAAGAAGGGAGAAGGAATAGGTTAAGGACCGGGAGAGCCAAGAATGAGGGAAAAGTCAAAAGGACAAACTGGAGATGTTCTGGATCAACTCTGGCCACCAAAGCCAGAGCCTACGATGGTACTCAATGGAGCCAGACAGGATGGCCAGTATCCACCTGGGTCACACTCAACCAGTGGGAAGAAATAGGCTTGTGACAAAAATCCTGGTCTCAGAGAAGAGAAGAGAATAGAGTCCTTATAAGAGACGTTCTTCCCTTCTCTCTCCCCACCCCACCCACCCTGTCTCTAGGCAGGCGTCATCTCTCAAGTAATCCAGACAGGTATTAGACCCAGAACATTGGATGCTGCTAAGAAGTTTGACAAGACTAGAAAGACCAGGGTTTCTTTCACTGAGTCCTAAATAAACAATGATCTAACTCACAAAGCAGACTCTCACTCATTTGCAAATCTAATTTATGTAAAACCACCAGTGACCATAGATAGATTGTATCACCCACCCCTAAACCATTTTCTCCTGTGACAACACCAGAATCTTTGGTCTGCTTTGTGTTCATTGAACTGAAATGAACCCACATTCGGAGCCAAATGGTTGTTGAGAACTTTCTGAGTGCCAGGCCATGTGCCCTGAGGACAGAAAGGGTGAATTGGACCCAGTTTCCTTGTCTGGACAAGGCAAGCATTGAATAGGAAAGACAATAATGTCAGTATATCACTCCAAACTCATCTGGTTAACCAGGTCAATATTTATGTCAAGTTTGGGGTCTTCCTCCCTCCCTAAAAAGAGTTTCTGATTCTGTAGTGATTTCACCAAAGTGTTAGACATTTAAAAACAGGGCAATTGCAAAAGGAATATTTATTACTACATTGGAGCCTTAATGTAACACTATTTTTGCTTAAGAACACAATTGATCATTAAGTTGGGTACATTGCGGACTGGATTTAGTTAATGAACTACTAGGTGAACCCTTCCAACGGCATTTTATCCTGAGCCCTGGATGAACTACTATTATTTTTCTCTAATCTTTTCCATCACTCACACACAGGGATTGTCAGCATGGGCCCTACAAGGGAAACACTTTCTTCCTTAATTAAAAAAAAAAAAAAAAGATTCAGTTCTGTTGATTCACAACATTCTCTTTAGTGTAATTCTCTAAAAGCACTTAAATTCAACAACAGTTTTTTTTGTTTTTTTTTTTTGTTTTTTTTTTTGGTATGCGGGCCTCTCACTGTTGTGGCCTCTCCCGTTGCGGAGCACAGGCTCCGGACGCGCAGGCTCAGCGGCCATGGCTCACGGGCCCAGCCGCTCCGCGGCATGTGGGATCTTCCCAGACCAGGGCACGAACCCGTGTCCCCTGCATTGGCAGGCGGACTCTCAACCACTGCGCCACCAGGGAAGCCCTCAACAACAGTTTTGCTGCTTATTAAGCCAAGTGGGTGTCCACTAACTGGCATCAGTGTATTTCCCACTCACATTTCGTGGGTCCCCTGTTGATAAGACATTGGCAAGAACCAGATTCACTATGTGTCTAAGGACATTGGATAGGAAGTAATCCCATGACTTCTGCTATCATTTTACTTGTTAGTAAACAAGCACATTTCAAACCAGAGAGAGGTTTATGTAGAAAGGACACACACCCTCAGATCATGTGTCTATGCTTCCAAAGGTAGAATTACAGTTTGGCTTCTTCTCTGTCCCTGAAGACTAATGTATCATATACGCACAGGCCCTGCCCCAGGCAAGTCTGGCCATGTTCCAGACAAGGGAAGCAGAACCAAGTAGGAATACCAGATCCATTTCCTGAGGTTGCTTAACAAATTATCACAAACTGAGTGACTCAAAACAACAGAGATTTATTCTCTCGCAGTTCTGGAGGTTGCAAGCCCAAAATCAGTACCACTGAGCCAAAATCAAGGTGATTGGCTGCCTGAGGAAGCTCTAGAGGAGAATCCATTCCTTGCCTCTTCCAGCTTCTGGTGGCTGCCAGCATTCTGTGGCTTGTGGCCCCATCACTCCAATCTCTCCCATCTTTTCCTCTATGTTGGTTGAATCTCCTTCTGCCTCTCTTGTAAGGACAATTGTGATGGCATTTAGGACCCACCCAGATAATCTCAAAATCCTTAAATTAATCATAGGTGCAAAGACCCTTTTTCCAAATAAAGTAACATTTACAGGTTCCAGGGATTAGGACCTGATACCTGTGGGAGCCATTATTCTGCCTCACTCGGCTCCCCTGGAGGTTAGGCCGACATCGGAACGTCACCAGGAATTAACCCATGCTTGGCTTCTTCCCCTCCCCTACGTGCTTCCACCCTTCCCTGATCAGTTTTCCCTGGGAGTACATCCTCCATCAATCACTTTCTTGTCTCTGAGTCTATTCTCAGGCAACCCGACATGAGACAGTAAATAGCAGAGGGAGAGGAGGATAATATATTAGGTTGTATTGTTTGAAGCCACCAAATTCATGGTCATTTTTTACAGCAGCCATAGGGAACTAATACACCTGGAGTATAATTCACTCCACAGAGACTGTTCCTCCTCGATGCACTGACAAACGGCTGCTGTGGGGAAATTAAACTCCCAGACACTTTTTGGCCTGGTTCATCTGGGTGAAGTTCCAGTAGGCCGAGGATAATCAGCTGATAAAGGTTGCAGGTGTGAACAGTTAGGAGGAAAGCATGCAAAACCTAGAGAAAGCCGCACAGAGCAAAAAAAAAAAAAAAGGTGGGGGGGCTGGAAACTGGGCAAAGCGCCGACCTCGCCGGCAACGAGGGGTAATTAATTCCTTCCCAGAGACTCCACTCTCCCTCAGCCTCTGACTGTAGGAAGCTCAGCTCCCCTAGAATCAGCATGCATGTCCCTCAGCATCAGAACCCTCATTTCTGAGTCTGGGTTCCTTATGACATAGTACTTATCTCTCTAGAGCCAGCCTCTTACCATCGCTCCAGACTGCCCTGTTTCAGGTTGGGCTGGTGCTTTTATTGGTTTGCTAGAGTCACCATAACAAAGTTCCATAAACTAAGTGGCTGAAACAACAGAAATGTATTGATCCGCAGTTCTGGAGGCTAGAAATGCAAGATCAAGTTGTCAGCCAGTTTGGTTCCTTCCAAGGGCTATGAGAAAGAATCTGTTCCAGGCTTCTACCCTAGCTTCTGAGGGTATGCTGGAAATCTTTGGCATCCCTTGTCTTGGAGATCTCTGTCTTCACCTTCACATTGCTGGTGTTCCTGTGCGTGGCCAAATTTTCCCTTTTTGTAAGAATACCAGTTATATTGGATTAAGGGCTCACCCTTCTGTAGTATGACTTCATCTTAAGGGCATTTGCTACAACCTTGTTCCTAAATAAGTGCTGAGGTACTGGGGGCTGGGACTTCAATATATGAATTTGAGAGAGACACAATTCAACCTGTAACAGTGCTCAAGGACCTACTACCTTCTTACAGATTTTTCTGCTGTTTACTGTCTGCCTCAGTTTCTGTCCATCCCCAGCCTCTGGACAAGCTCTTTCTAACTTCCTGCCTAGGGCAGCCCTGGCACAGATACAGACAAGTCCCTGGCCTGCCACCAACTGACTGTCATCTTACCCTTACCTTGTTCTGACTGTTGACCTGGAAGTCTTCCCAGCTCTTGCAGCTCTCATGCTGGTACAGTGTAGGCATTCAATAAATAGTCATTGGATTAGTTCAGTGATCGGTTACCATCCAACAGGTGGGTGTACTTCCAGGGCTGTCACAAGCATACATATGCACTTAAGCCCCACTCAGCCACATCTTCAGTCATGACATCATCCAGCAGTGAGATATCGGAGAAATGACTGAGAATCCATAATTCTGTAACTCCTGCATGGCAGGCCCAGGTTATACATGGCAGCCAAGGAAGAGAAGCAAGCACACAGCTTTCTGATAAGTCAATAGAGAAGATAAGATCACTTGCAGTCCCTAACTGCCATCAAAAATGGCTGTTAAGGGCTTCCCTGGTGGCACAGTGGTTGAGAGTCCGCCTGCCGATGCAGGGGACACGGGTTCGTGCCCCAGTCCGGGAAGATCCCACATGCCGCGGGGCGGCTGGGCCCGTGAGCCATGGCCGCTGGGCCTGCGCGTCCGGAGCCTGTGCTCCGCAACAGGAGAGGCCGCAGAAGTGAGAGGCTGCGTACCACACACACAAAAAAAAAAACAAAAAAAGCGGCTGTTAAGAAAATCAGACCATGTCTCTTTGTGGCTTCAAAGTCTTAGAAAGTCAGTGTGAGAGAACTTGAGCCAGGAACGCTAACAAGGAGTCCTGTTAGATATAGTTTTCCTAAGGCTTTCAGATTAAGTTCAGCTCCATAATTACCTAGACCTACCTGTCCATCTACTCCCCTCCCCACCCTGTCCTTCCCTCCTTTCTTCTTAGGTGTCCATGCTCCTCACCTTCCTCATCCATCTTATTTCAACACTATCAAAAATTCCAGAAATCCTAACTTCAACACAGATAAATTTTGGGGTGAGGACACAAGAATCACCATCCATTTTTGAGGTGTCAATATACACAAAAGGCCGTGAGCCAAAGACAGGATAGTAGGAAGTCATTTCATTTCCTACTCCTTTAAGAGGTCATTGCTTTCCTTACATTGTTTTTATTAAATATTAAATACATAGATAAGGATGTTTCTAATTTGTGCCAAGTTTATAAAGAAAGCCTCTAACAAACGTGAAGGCCCCAAAACCCAGATCAAAACAATTTCAACGAGTTGAAACTAGTATTGCATTGGATTCCATGGATATTTTTTTTTCCACGCATCACTTAACGCAGAGGGAAATAAGTAAAAGAGAAGATATTCTATATCTGCACACTTGATCTGGTAGCTTTAAGTCAGTCCAATTTTCCATCCCATGAGTTGTGGTGGGATAAACTCTGTTCCCACCAACGATCTCAGATCCATCTTGCTTTGTTTGTGTTTTGTGCCCATTTCTACTCCGCCCCTACCCCTTGAATCCTGTCTTCTCTATTCAGCTTCAAGTTCATCCTTTATATCTATTGACAGCTCATGGGAGTTTTAACCACAGCAAGATTTTGACTCGAACCCACTTATCTAGAATTGTTCTGAAATTCTATTTTTTTTATCAGTTTCAAATATCTGAAATCCTTGCGGGTCCCATTCTTCTGTCTGTTGTGTCTGTAGGATCTGCCTCCAGCCTTGTTATGTATCAGCTCACATAACAGCCAAGCCCAGCCTCATACAAGGGGAGGATTTGGGAAATGCCCGTCAATTTCTGAAACTGTCCTATTCTGTTCACCCATGAGTGGTTATTTACAAAAAGGGTTAAATAGCAAAACCCAATTGAAGAATACTTTAATCTTATCTGCCATAGGACTGGGGCAGGGGGTAGAGACACACAAATAAAAGTAAATATTGAGTATATCATTTCTGAGTAGTGAGGAAGACTTATTTATATGCTCAACATGGAACCAGTTCTTCTGATTCAGAACTCCTGAAAACCTGCATGGTGAATGCCTCACTGTTAATAGGGGTGCCAGATACATAAATATATCATTGCAACACAGCCTGAAAGGCAACAACCACAGGTACTCAACAAGGTACAGAGAAGAGGCCCTCACCTGTCCTTGGGGAGATGGGAAGCCCAAGGTCCAGAGATGTCTTTCCATAGGAAGTGACATGGAATATGAGTGATAAAAGAAGAATAGATATCTTTCCCCTTGCTCTACTTTTTTAAAGTTTTCACCCAATATTGCCCTTCCCTTCTGTATGGTTGATTTTATGTGTCAACTTGACTAGGCTTCTAGTGACCACTTGTTTGGTCAAACAGCAGTCTAGATGTTGCTGTGAAGGCATTTTTAGGTGTTACTTTAGGTAACTAATATTTAAATCAGTAGACTTTGAGTAAAGCAGATTATCTTCCATAATGTGAGCGGGCCTCATCCAGTCAGTTGAAGGCCTTAACAGCAAAGAATGAGGCTCCCCAAGGTAGAAGGTATTCTACCTCAAGACTGCAACAAAGAAACCATGCCTCAGTTTCCAGACCTGCTGCCCTGAGGAATTCAGACTCAAGACTGTAACATCAACTCTTCCCAAGGCTCCAGGCAGCTGGCCTGCCCTCCAGATTTTGGACTTGCCAACCCCCACAATTACATGAGCTAATTCTTTAAGACACGTAGATGATAGATAGATAACATGGATAAATAGAGAGGTGAGATAGATAGATAGATAACATGGATAGAGAGGTAAGATAGACAGATAGATAACATGGATAAATAGAGAGGTGAGATAGATAGATAGATAGATAAGATAGGTGGGTAGATAGATAGAAGATAGATAATATGGATAAATAGAGAGATGAGATAGATAAAAGATAGATGAGTAGATAGATAAAAGATAGATAATATGGATAAATAGATGAGATAGATAGAGAACATGGATAAATAGAGAGATGAGATAAATAGGTAGTTAGATAAAAGATAGATGGGTAGATAGTAGATAGATAGATAACATGGATAAATAGAGAGGTGAGATAGGTAGATAGGTAGGTATGTAGGTAGATAGATAGATAGACAGATAGATAGATAGATAGATATTCACTTGGTTCTGGTTCTCTGAAAAACACTAACTAATACACCTTCTAAATCAAAAATGTCTAGGGTGAGTGGATTTTGACAGAGCTAATTCAAGACCAGCAGCAGCAAGCACGTTATGAAGGAGGGCTGGGGGCAGGTGAAGAACCCACAATGTCAGGCCTTCTGTGGGTTGGCTGCACAACCACCAGGGGAGTTACTTCTCTGGCAACTTGAATAGGCCTCCTCTTAAAGAGCAAGAAATCCCCTGAGGCAGGTCTCTGGGGGACTCAAAGATGTGTTGCTAAGTGCCATCACCCCTGGGAAGGTATTCAGAGGCAGATCCCCAGAGATCTTCCCTTGTTCAATGGACTGAGGGCGCCCCAGAGACTTGGAACTCCAGTGAGTTGAGAGCACTCAGGAGCTATGGAAAGGGTGGTGGGGAAAGGGAAGAGAAGCCACACCGTTTACATACAGAGCAAGGGAAAAAAATCCCACTGCAGGGAGGTGCTCTCTCTGACTTCTCATGCATTCCCTTGGCTACCCTCTGGTCCAAGATGAAATCTGAAACACACACAGTTCTGAAGTCTCTAGGTGGGTCCCCCATGCCTCTTGCCATGCTCTCATCATCCCCCCAAACCTGGATGCTTGTGTGATTAGGGTCTGCCTGTGTCACTGGATGATCCTGGTTTCAGAATCTTGATTCTCTACCAGAGGCTCAAATGGCTCCAGAACCTCAGAAGGGTCTCCCAGGACACTTGGGAGTTGACTCAACTTCCATGAAATGCTGTATGAAGTCAAGAGCTTTTCACAAGAAGAGCTCACAAGATGGAGAAATGAGGGCCGGCTGAGAAGTCAAGAAAGTCTTCCTAAGTCACGCTTTGAAGAAAGGATTCAATTTGAGTAGATGAAGAATGGGATCAAGGATGCATCTTAAGGAAACAAATGGCAGCCTGCAGGGGAAGACAGGGCAGAGAGAAGACCCACCTGCTAGATCACAGAATACAAGTCAGGACGTTGTCAGAAAAAAATGTGGAGGCAAGTAAGGGCTCTGTCTCAGCTTCTCACTTACCCATGAGCCACATCTTCATTCTGAACCTCCTCCATGACCCTCGCTTATACCTGATTCTTGTCACTCTCAGAGTGACCTAGCTGACCGTGCCCAGGCTGCAGCCTCTCCGTGATGCTTGGTAATGTTGTTCCCGCACTAACCTCGGATGCTTTTAATAAAAATCCTGGTTCTTCACACTGCTAGTCGGCCTCCATCTGCCTTCAGAATGCCCCTCCTGGTTTGACTTGACCCCATGACCAGGACCCCTCAGTCTGCCCACGAGCAAGGAGCAGACCTCTGGGACGTGCTGCCTGACTTCTCTACTGGACAGTTTACCCTGAGCCTCCACCATCAATGGTTGATCATTTTCAGTTTTAATAGAGATGCAAATTCAGATTATAAAAAGCACTTTTGGGGCTTCCCTGGTGGCGCAGTGGTTGGGAGTCCGCCTGCCGATGCAGGGGACGCGGGTTCGTGCCCCGGTCTGGGAAGATCCCACATGCCGCGGAGCGGTTGGGCCCGTGGGCCATGGCCGTTGAGCCTGCGCGTCCGGAGCCTGTGCTCCGCAGCGGGAGAGGCCACAACAGTGAGAGGCCCACATACGGCAAAAAAAAAAAAAAAAAAGCACTTTTAAAAATAGAACGTCTGGGCTTCCTTGGTGGCGCAGTGGTTGAGAGTCCGCCTGCCGATGCAGGGGACACGGGTTCGTGCCCCGGTCTGGGAGGATCCCACATGCCGCGGAGCGGCTTGGCCCATGAGCCATGGCCATTGAGCCTGCGTGTCCGGAGCCTGTGCTCCGCAACGGGAGAGGCCACAACAGTGAGAGGCCCACATACCGCAAAAAAAAAAAAAAAAAAAAAAAAAAAAAAAAAATAGAACGTCTTTGCCCATAGAATAAAGCAGCACATGCACAAACACAGAGCGTGTGAAATGCCTGTTTGTAAAATGAAGCCACATCCTCCAAGTTGGGAATCATACCGTCCCCAGAAAGTGGTGCCACTTTTCTGTGACGGCGTGACAGGGTCATTGAATCGAGCTGCTACGAGTCTGTTCAGAGAGTGCAGCCCTGTGGGATGAATTAAATGGTCATTTCCACCTGTCACTAATTTCCCTTGCTGGGTGAGCCACAGCTCTATCAATCAGGAGAGACCTTGATTGGTGCAGCTTCTCTATCTTTAGATTCAGGTGTGCCTGACGTGGTCTGTGGAGTGCAGAAGGGGCTCTGGGCCGGCCAGCCTGCAGGCAGCTGCCAGAGTGGGTCAGTGAATCTGATTACACTGCTGCTCCGTCCGGAGTGCCTAGCTCTATTTTTTTTTCCCTCTCCCTAAAGAGTGGTGTGATTACTTTATGCCAAACCACTCAAGGATAATTCATACTGTCAGGCAACCCTTGTGTTTGCCCATTATCCGCCAGTTTTGGGCTCACTTCATATTCCAGAGTGGCGTGATATAATGTAACGCGATTTGAAATACTGTAAAGCAATAACCAAAGTAACACAGTTTGACATCTTGAATCTCAGAGGAGGTATGCACACACTGGCTACACTGTATTTCTACTTCTCCGGTATCTGCTACTTGATATTATTTGACTTCTTAAAGCATTATCTGTTTTTAAATGCAATTAGAAGGTTGAGGCATTGGCAAAGGAAATTCCTCGTGCTTGAAAAGAACAGTCAGTGACATATCAGTCCTAGACAGAATCTCTCCAGTGGGGACACCATGCACCTGCACATATGACATGAATGGTTAGTGCTCACCCCACGTTATGTGATGAGAACATGCTTGCTCCTTTATGGGAGCCGCAAAGGTCTTTGTACATCAGACCCATCCAACCAAACCACAACTATTTATTGTGCACCCACTATGCGTAAGACTTTCAGATGAAGGAGCTGGCATGCGAAGTGGAAATCAGATGGGGTATGATGAAAACTAGCAGCCAGCTTAGAGCAAATGTGGTTTAAAGCTTGGAAAATAAGCTGGATCAAAGTACCAGGCTTACTTGCCCAGCTGATTTGTTTGTTCTTCATATGAGCCAAAAGCAAGGGTTTGGGGCCAAATGGGGAGTGACTGTCTTAGCCTCAGCAGCCCAAAGTTCCAAAAAGTCAAGAAAACTTGCTGCCTCAGCACTAAGGCCCAGATTTGGTCCTGAGCCCATTCTAAGGAAAGAAAGAAATTCTTAAAAACAAAGAATCTTCCTACAATCCTTTCTCCTCCTCAAACAATTACCCAGTGAACTTTTAAACAACAATTCCTGCTTGCTGAGTCCATTTCCTTACCTCCTGTGCTCACGCCAGGCTCCGGCAATGCCACTTTCCTCCACTCATTCCAGTGCAATTCTAACTATTGCTTCATCTCCCCCACTCCCTTGCACTTGACCTCTGAGCTGCTCCTGAGATGTGGACTACCTTGTCCTTCATAACATGAAGCCTGCCTCTGTTTCCTCCTTCTCACCTCTAAGACTGCTTATTCTAGGGCCCCTCTGGGGTTTGTTCATTCTCTCCCAAAGTTCTGTGCTTGGTTCTCTTTCTGCTCCATGCTCTCTACCAGGGCAAGGCTGTCTGTTTCCCCATTGATTTCAGGGCCACATTTGCATTTACAACTCCCAAATCCTTACCTCTGGCACAAACCTGATTCCCAGTTTCCAGGCTTGGAGTTCCAGTTGTCTGCTGAGCATCAGCTAGCTGTCTGGTCAACCTCTCCTTCTAACTGACGTAAATGTTGGAGGCAGCCAATGTTCAGCTTGGGGCTGTTCACTCTCCTTCATCTCTCCTGGTCCAGCGGCAAGGACTTCTTGGAGTTCCTTGAGCATGTCAAGCCTTTCCCCAGCTCCTGGCTTTCCAACTTTGAGTTCCCTCCTCCTAAAATCCTGTCCTCAAACATCACCTCCTCGGAAAGTCTTTCCTTGCTCAAAGGGGCTACGCAGGTTCCCATGCTTATTCTAGTCCATCACTTATCACATTCAGGAATTATCTTGTTTATGTACTTATTTGTTGTCTATCTCCATTGCTAGAATGTAAAGTGCATGAGGGTAGGTGCCCTGCCTTTCATATAAACCAATTTATTCCCAGCACTTATTAGGGAATAGTAAGTGCTCTATAAATGTTATTAAGTGAGTGATTGCTGATGACTCCAACAATTTTATATTCAGCACAGGTGTCTTCTCTGAGCTCCAGATGATATGCCTAGTGGTTTACTTGGCATTGCTTTTGATGTCTCATAAATCATGTCTAAACCTATATTCTTGATCTTCTCTTGTTGCTTTTTTACCTTCTTCACAGTAAATGAATGGGCCTAGTTACAAGCTGCCCAGCCAGAAATCCAGTTGTCTTTGATTTCTCCCTCTTCCTCATTCCTGCCCATGTCCACCTCATGACGAAGACCTGTGAGGACCGCCTCCAAAATATACCTCAACCCTTCTCTCCAGCTTCACTCTATGTCATCTCCCTTATTAGCCACCATTATATCTAGAAAGGGATAGCCTAACCAGTGTCCCTGATTGCACATTTCCTCTACGTAGCACACAACATTTTCTTTTAGAAATCTAGTGATGTCATATCCATGCTTAAATATTTTTCTTTGCATCCCACTCCCATGACATCCTACAAATTCCAGCGTGCTATGTCCCTAGTCTTCTATCCCAGCTTCATCCCACGATCTTCACCAACTATTCACCTGCCACACTGGACTCCTTCCACTTCCTGGGACACTCAGAGCCTTTGTATATGCTAGCCCCTCCACCTGGAAGGCTCTGTTCCCTCCTTTCCAAGAGACTAGCTTCCTCTGTCCTTGAGGCCCTGGCTTAAAGCCTACCTTCTCAGTTCACTAAGCTGGCTCTTCCCCTACCGCCATTATTCTGTTCTCCTGTTCCCAGTCTGTTTCCCCATGGTACCACAGAGCTCTCTCCTCCAGTAAATAATAAATGCCCCAATCACAGTTTCCAAGTCTGTTTTATTCTACAATGTATACCAAACTCCAGGCATAACTTATAGGATATGTTTAAAGAGTTTTTGAACCGCATGAAAGAAGGAAGGAAGGAAAGGAGGGAGGGAGGGAATGAGTTTCACAAGTACTTTTATTTATTTATTTATTCATTCATTCATTCTTTCATTCATTCATTTATTTATTTATTTCAGTACGCGGGCCTCTCACTGTTGTGGCCTCTCCCGTTGCGGAGCACAGGCTCCGGACGCGCAGGCTCAGCGGCCATGGTTCACGGGCCCAGGCGCTCCGCGGCATGTGGGATCTTCCCATACCGGGGCACAAACCCGTGTCCCCTGCATCGGCAGGCGGACTCTCAACCACTGCGCCACCAGGGAAGCCCACAAGTACTTTTAGACCAAATAAAAACTTTATCTTTCCCCATCATAATACCTCCCACCAAACATCCCAAATTCTCTCTATCTCCATTGATGGCATCACCAATCACCATGCTGCCCATGTTAAACACCTCAAAATCATTTCATTTATTCTTTCATCTCTTCCATCCAGTAGACCACCAAAAGTTATCATCTCTACCTCTAAAACATGTCTCAGATTCCCCCCTCATTCTCCATCCTTGTTTCTTAGTAACTTGGATACAGCTTTCGTGATGTCTCATCTCATCTCCAAGCTTTAAACTGCATGAGCTTCCTGGCTGGTCCCTGCTTCAGACTAGCCCTCCTGCCAAGATCCAAACTCTAAAATAGAAGTGTGATGTCATTTCTCTTGAAATCCTTCAATGGCTCCCCATTGACTGAAGAATTCTTTGCCATGGCATTTGGAGCTCTTGAGATTCTGACTATATCCTACACTTCCTGTCTTATCTCCAAAGGATGCCAGAGATTCTCTTTCTCTCTCCATTCTCACAGGCACCTTAATCATCCCCCAATCTTATGCATGCTGCCAACCTTTATCTTAACCACGTCGTCAGTCTAGAATCCAATTTCAACCCCTTTCCCCTCTGCAAGATACCAATTCATATCCAAGTCCTATCATCTTCCAGTAAATTAAGTAAATGCCATTCTCCCATAAATTGAGTAAAAGCTAAGTATTTTAACATAAACTTTAAATCAATTATTGGACTTTTATATGTATTATAACACATGAGCAACTAAGCTCTCTCTACACTGAGCATCTACTGTGTGCTAGCCTTTATATATTGTCTTTACACACACCCTCTAAAATAAATACTACTATCATCCCTACTTTTATAGAGTAAGAAACCAAGCTTAAATAAATGGAACTACTTTACCCAGGTCACCCAGTTAGCAAATAGGAGGCAGGAATCTAACCCAGGTAAGTCTGTTTCATTTAAAGCACTATTTGGTACATCCTCAAAAGACCGAGGTCCCATTTGATTTATCTCTAGTGCTCAATATCTAGGCTACAGATACTGCAGACAATCAATAAACGTTTGTTGATGGAAGGAGAGAGAGTGGAAAATCATCAGGCTTCCCAAGGTTCACAAGGGAAACCATGAGACAACTTTGTAATTTGGCTGAAGTAACTATTCAGTCAACATTGAATCAAATGTGAGTTGAATTTAGTTAGCCCAAGTAATAGAGCTAGATATGTCTCCCGAATTGAAGACAGAAAACTCCCTTCTATATGACTTTGCAACTTATCACTGTCAGAAAGGCTAAGCAGGGAGCACCGGGGCTGAGCCGGCATACACCGAAGAGTCTGGAAAAGAAATCAATTGAATTCAAACTACCATACATCATGGATGTTTAGGGCCAGGAAGGACCTGGGAGATCATCAACTTCTCTTCCTTCATTTCATAGAAGAAGAAAATAAAGCCCAGCAGGGGATGTAGCATCTCCTAAGCCGCCCAGGCTAGTGGAACATTAGGATGAGGAATATACTGGAACCAGTCCTTATCTCTCCCATGGACTCACCCATAGCTTGCCAGAATGAGCCCTCGGTTGTCAAAATGACTCCATTATTCTCTTTCTTTCTAAATAATTTTAAGATAAATATCCAACCTTTTTCTTGCCTTACATGTCTATTTAGAACTTTTATGTATTCTTTAATTAATGGTTATACTGTTTTCCTCAAAAGGATCATCTGCTTAAATGTTTTGCTTAAATTTGGGGCAGGGACGGGGAGGAGGGAATAAGATAATTTATAGCATCCGTCAGCAAAAAAGCCGTACATTTAGAGAACTTCCATTTTCAGATATGGAATGTGACCTTTCTAGCCATCAGCCCACCAAACCATAATAACCCTAAACCTCTCACTCTTAAGGTAAGGGAGACCAAATCCAACTCAGGTTAGAAGGGGTGGGGTTCAGATGGCAGCAGGATGGTGCTGAAATACCACATCAGCTAGGATGCTCCCAGTTGCAATTCACACAAAACATTGCTCAAACATAAAGAGAATGTTTGTCAACTCATGCAGCTGGAAAGTCCACTGGGAGTGGTGGCATCAGATGAGGTTTGCTCTAGTAGTACCAATGGTATATCCATGACTCAGTTTCACTTAACTCACAACTGAGGTTACAAAGGTTAAAAAAAAAAAAAAAAAAAAAAAAAGCATAGGCAGCTATCCTCAAAGAGCTCACTGCCCATTGAGGGAGACAGATATAACATCTGGGCATGCTGAATCTCCTTCCTCACCACCCATTCACCATTCCGCTCATTACGAGTGCGTAATGAGAGGTATGCACAGAAAACTTGAGAACATAGGAAGAGGAACTTCCCCAGACTGGGCACAGCACTCAGGTTTCCTCCTTAGAGAGGTCAGGAGGTAGGTCTGAATCCTTAAAGGACTAGTTAAAATTAGTCTGGGAGGTGACGTGGAAGAACTAGGAAGCACGAGGGCAAAGAGATTATATTCGTGGATCATGGTAGAGAATTACTGACTGTTCAGTGCTGACAGAGAACAATCCAGACAGGCAAGGGAAAGACCAAGAAGTAGGTAGCCTCAGATAACAGAAGGAGACTCACACAGGATGGAGAGTAAGACTCTGGTCACCAATTCCAATGTGTGGGTGTTTTCCCCATACATCCAAGCAAGTCTCTGACACCAGCTGGGTGTCTTACAGTTCAACTCAATTTGACACTATCTACCCAGAGAGAGCATCAGATTCCACAGCTTAAGGTCTCAGTCCTGTAAGACTGTCCCCCAACCCCCTCCCACCTCAGATGCCAGTCGCAAGCTCAGGGCATCACCTGTGCTTCTGACCAACCGGCTATAAAGGTTCCCACGACCTCCTCCTTAAGTTTGATTAATTTGCTAGAGCAGCTCACAGAATTCAGAGAAATATTTAAATTATTAGATTACAGGTTTATTATGAAAGGATGTAACTCAGCAACAGACAGTTGGAAGAGATGCACAGGGCAAGGTCTGCGGGAAGGGAGACAGGGCTTCCATCCTTTTTGACCACACTACTACTCTCCTGGAAACTTCACGTGTTCACCAACCAGGAAGTTCTCTGAACCCCATCTTTTTGGGTTTTTATGGAGGCTTCATTACATAGGCAACATTGATTAAATCATTGGCCATTGATGATCAATTCAACCTCCCGCCCCTCTCCCCTTCCTCTCCCTGTTTAGAAGGTGTTCCAACCTCCTAAACACCTGCTTGGTTCCCCTGGCAACCGGCCCCCATCATTAGGTGTGGTCTAAAAGTCACCTCCTTAACATAACAAAAGATACCTTTATCTCTCTCATCACAGGAAATTCCAAGAATTTTAGGAGCTCTGTGCCAGAAACTATGGATGAAGACCAATTATATATTTCTCAGTATAAATCACAGTATCACAGAGAGACACCAAGGAGATGAAGGGCCACCCTTTAAGGAATTAAAACAAATGTATATTGGGGGAGTTTCAGCATATAGGACCTGAGAGTGGAGGAGGGAGTCACACAGGTAGAATGAGAAAAGATGGAAATGGGCTGATCCCTGAAAAAAGCCATACTGAGGACCTATGCATGGAAGAGGGCCCGTGAAGGAGATACAGAATAAATATAGGCAGTTGTTACTTGTCACAGAAGATCAAAAAGACTCTTAATCATGAACATTTCCACTGGAAAAAAAGGTTCAAATTTTTGTGTGTCAATAGGAACCTTTTTATGGAGAAAGGATCGATAGATTTCACCAGAAATTCAAAGATACCTGTGACCCCAAATTGACAAAGAATCGCTGGCAAAAAATAAAAATAAAAAATAAAAAAGGAAGTCATGACAAACAGTTTTAAATCCCCCAGAGGACTAGTCATGTGAAAGGCAAGAACACTGGGAAATACAGGGGTCACTGGTGGGGGGAAAGGGAAGATTGAGGTTTTACCATAATGGGCTGAAAAGTGTATAGCAGGGGAGGAAGTAGAGGCAGCAGGTCCAAACTACTGTTTCTAGAAGTCTGACCCTAAAAAAGAGGAGGGAGACTGGGACAGTAACTAGCAGTGAACACTGGAGTCTAGAGGGTCATTTTTAGAATGTGGGCGAGTCTATCATGTTTATGGCTTAAAGGGAATGAATCAGTGAAGTAGATAATGGAAGAATCAATCAGAGGCTTTTTGTAGGCCCAGAACTCTGACCAAACCTTCCTCAGCCTAAAAAGTATAGGTTTCTGGGTCCAGCATTTGGTGGCAAGCATTCCATAGCCACATTTCTCAACATTATCCCCATGCAGTTAAAGAGAGAACAACAGAACAGACCTCCCACAAATCAACTTTTTTTTCCTTTGTGCCCCCAAATCCCTTGCTATGTAAAGGCCCACCTGGGAAGGCTGTCTGCAATTCCCTAACATCCCCTCTCCTCTTACACCAAGAAACATGTTATAGAATATCAAAAATACAGTGTTGTTTTATGACCATGAGAGAGGCACATTTCCTTTGTCTTTAAGATATACAGACAAAATGTTAGTCTACATTGAAAATCCAAAATTTTTCTTCTTTATATCCCCAAATAAAGCATTTGGTAAACACCAAATGTGGTACCATTTTTGCATGAGTCAGCTATTGCTGCGATAAAGCTGCATAATAAGTCAACCCCAAACTCAGTACATTACAACAATAAACATTTATTCTCACACTAAGGGTTCTGTGGGTTGACAATGAATTTTCTGACTTAAGCTAGGCTCAACCAGACAGCTCTGTCGCAAGCTACAGGTTGGGCTGACATCTACTCAATGTGTGTTCTTTCTGGGATCCAAGCTGAAAGGGCAGCAGCTACTTATGGGAAATGCTTCCAATGCATGTCACCAGAGCACAGAGAATGGGTAGAAACAAGCAAGGTTCTTAAGGCCTTGGCCTGGAACTGGCCCATTGTCCATTCCATTAGCCTAGGCAAGTCACTTGGCCAAGCCTAACATTAACAGTGCAGGGAGAAGTATTCCACCCTCTCTCTAGTGGAGCTGCTGCAAAGGCAAATGGCAAAGATCATGAATGTATAATTCTACTACAAGGAGAGGTGAATAATGGTGAACAATGATTCAGTCTACCACAGTGTGGATGAGGATTGGGGAGGAAAGAATAGTCAGGACTTGCGTGCATGTTAAAGAGTACCTTTTTCCTTTTTCAACATTCAGCATTCAATGGAATCCACCACTATGATTACACACTCATACACACACACACACACACAGAGGCACACACACCTTTAAGATTGTTCATGTCCACCATCCTACTTCTTGGTATGAATGTATCATCCTGGAAGCATCTTTTAAACAGGTGGTGTGATATAGTGGAAAGAGCCCTGTATGAAAAGTCAGAAAAGCTGGTTCTAGTCCTGGTTCTGCCAGCAACTTGTGTGTGACATTGCTCCCAATGCATGTGCATAGAGAAAATATTGGCAGTAGATTTTACACCCAGGACCGCACTCTCTGGGGAAAGCAGCAACTAATCCTGTGAGGCCCCAGGTGGCAGACACATCTTCTAACCTATTCTGTTAGAGCAGAACAAGGTCCAAGTAGACAATATTCAGCAGGGTCTTTGGGGGACATTTTACCTGTAGTAGGAGCAAATCAAAGTGCCCCAAAGCAGACTTCCCTGGTGGTCCAGTGGTTAAGGCTCTGCCCTCCCAATGCAGGAGGCCCAGGTTTGATCCCTGGTCGGGAACTAAGATCCCGCATGCTGCAACTAAGAGTTCAGCCAAATAAATAAATAAATAATTTTTAAAGTACTCCAAAACAGAGCCCTGTAAAGAGATCACAGCATATCCATGGCTCAAATGTAAATTTCCTGACCATTCCACCCATGTTTTCCAGGAAAACCTAGACTTTCTCTTTCAGTGTGTGCTGCACCCACTTTCAGTCTACAACAGAGCTTCCTTGCCTATGTGCCTGAGCACCTGGCATCCTGCATAAGGGTTGATGCACCAAAATATTGATCCCTTAGGTCCCCTGGGCAGCCAGGCACAGCCTGGGATCCATGTTGCTCCTAGATCCACAGCCTCTGGCCACAGGCAATGTACTCTATTTCCCACAGTGTGCCATGCAAAATCATCCCTTTCTATGTGTGCCCTGACTATAAAAATGTTTGAGAAGCCCTTGTCTATATACTCAAAAAAGGTTAAGAACTTCGAAAGTATATTCTAACATTGTCTGAAGAACTAGTAGAATTCTCAGCCGGTGCTCCAAGAGAGAATTAATCCCTAATGCCCTAAGGCATCAACTGCATGTAACAAATTAAACTCTCTGGTCATCTAGAAAGGTTCTAGTCATATTCTGCTCTTGGAAGAATTGAGAAAAAATAGTTACACAAATCAGCTTCTGTGTTCTGTGGTTCCAATGAGGAGCCCAGTTGAGAAGAACTACATGACTGTTTGCTGTTTACGTCAATGGATTCTAACATTTTTTTAGAAAAAACCCCCCAAAAAACTAGCTGTTTGTCAAATAGACACCACTTAGTTCAAATATCTAATTTAACAAAATAAACATCGCACCAATATAGATGTATGGGGGATCACATGAATGCTATTACTCTCTTCAATGGTTTGACGTTTCTTGCAGTTGTTTTCTTTTATCCTTCATTTTTACAGAAAAAGAAACAGGGACTGGAAGGGTTCCAGCAGGGGCAGTGGCTCACTCCATCATGCTGGTTACTCACAGAGATGGGATAGAACCAGGGTCTCTTGATCCCTTCCCTTCTTCTCTCCTTTCCTTTGCTCTTTTTCTGTCAAAAGCATGTTTTCTGATTATTTTCCATTAAATGCATCATTCACATTCACTCTCCAGAGAGCACTTTTGAAGCATCCTTATTCTTTTACCCAATCACTTAGCATGGTTGCTCTGTGAAATCTGTGGTTTGGAAACCTTCTTCTTGCTCCTAATTATTTCACTTCTTGGATTCCTAGGATGTGTGCACCTGATAATCAAGAGTTATTCACTGGAAGTCTTCATTGCATTTGATACAGATAATACAAATTTTACTCATGAAATGCTACTCAGGGTCTCATTTTTGAATGAAGACATTGATTTACTTACATTTTCAGAACACACACAATAGGCAGAGAATTAAAATAATGGACAACAACTAATAGAAAACAGGTGTGACTCTGAAACTTAAATGGTGCATTCTCCAGGCTTAGAGCAATGCTGGGAGAAGAATGTTTACCATACAATAATAGAGACAGCAAAAAAAATAAATAAAATGAAATAAACAATAAGTTCTCACTGAATGAGTGCAGCTTCCCAGCTGGAGCCTATTTCAGCATTGGGTAGTGCAACCAAAAATGAACACACAAAGACTGCTAAACCAGGTTGGTTTTATTTCCCCTAGAGACTGGGAAGAAGATGGCAAGAGTGTAATTTAATTTCTGTAAAATATTTTCTAAACAGGTTCAGGGGCTGTATCATTTGGGTTGACAAATTGAATACCAGGTCTGAAGTCCTTGTAATAAGGTATATGCCCTGACTTCATAAGAGAAACTCATCACTCAAATCCATAGCTGAGAAGGCAACAAAATTTAAGGGAGATACACAAAGCCACTAAAGGCCAAACCTGCAGGCAACTCCCGATGCCTGACAGCTGAAGGGCAGAGGATTTAATCTGCTGACCTCAGTGTCCAGAAGAAGCTGGAAGTGCTCAGGACTAACGTAAGTGGTTAGTTTTGGCAGCCTGTGCCTATGGGTAACACTGAATTAGTGCCACCAGCCAGTTTTGTTTGAAGAACCTCTTTTCCTCCTGCTCTGAGGTCTGAATTACACTCTGTCAAATTAAGCTAATTCCATTCTTGGTGCATTTCTATAGATCTCATTGCACAGATGGATTGAAATAGTTTAGGGGAACTGAGATGGACAAAGATCAGTCTTTTTTTGTTCTTTTTGAAGACTGGCCACCTAAAAAATCCAGGCCTGATTAAGGGGAGTGCTATAGAGTGAATGTTTGTGCCCCCCGAATGTTGAAACCTAATCCCAAATGCTGTGATGGTATCTGGAGGTGGGGCCTTTGGGAAGTGATTAGATCATGAGGGCAAAGCCCTTCAAGTTCACACAGTAGCTGGTCCAGAAACATAGAATCTGAACCCCTGTAGTGGACACTGTTACTACCTGGATTCCGCTTGCTATCCTGCAGCAGGGAGAATGGTCAGCACACAGCTTCCAACTGTCAGCACTTCAGGTGAGCTGCAGAAAGCCATGTGCCCCTGGTCACACCACAGAGGCAGCCCACATTCTGATCCTGAATGCAGTGAGAGTATAAAGGCTCAGACATTTCCATCTGACCTAGGATGCTGGCGGACAGCAGATTTCAGAGTAGCGGCCGCTTTGGCCAAAGATTTATGGGGGCTGCTCCATAGTTCCACTTCTTTCCCAGTCCCTTCCTTTCATAAGGGATCCCTAATAAATGTCTTACACCCCAAACTTTGTCCCAGCATCTCCTCCCAGAGAACGCAACCTGCGACACCTCAGTCTCTTGACTACAAATCTGCTGTTTACTTCCATAAGAATCACAGATAAGCTTCTTTAAAGCCTGAAGAACAGCCCCTCCACACAGCAACGCCTGAGGCAAACAGGGCAGCAGATCACTAGGTTTGTGTTAAGCCAAAATCTCTCCAAGGTGAGCACTGTGTGCAGACATCTAAGCCCTTGGAGTTACTGCGATTTATATTTAATGTGCAAATGCTCCAAGGAGGGCCGCGCGTGGAAGCCAGATCAAAACATTTATCCTCACTGTGTCTTAGAAAAACTTATTAGCTGGCTGTATAGCATATTCAGGAGGAGAAGGAAAAAAGGTGGGAAAGAAAAAGAAAGAAAAAAATCTGTAGCTACCAGATAAATGGAGAGAGCCCCTCGGCGTGCAGGATGGCGGTCGCGACTGTAATATATTGTGATGCATCGCCAGCGAGCACTTGTACAGCAACCACAGACCATGTCTGACATTGCCTCCGCTGACCTTTTCAATATTGCCAAGCACTGTGGAGCCTGTGTTTCTAGAGGAATTCAAATCGAATGTACTCAGGCAGAAAGGATTTGGCTGTGGGCAAACCCTATCAGTCTCTTCAGGTTTCTCCGTGTCATTTTCATGTAAATTGTAATTCTTTATTAGCATGGCCAGTCTTCCGCCCAGGTGCACGAGGCACGGGCTAAATGGCAGCGGGACCACATCTGTCTGCACAGAAGGTGACACGGGTAGCAAGGACACCAGCGCAGATCACTCCCCAGGACAGGGAGAGGTGCTGAGCCCACCATGGGCCCACTTGAAAGCACAAAAGGGGGAATGTGAAGTTCAAAGAGAAAAAAGGATCTACCCTCTTAACAAATTTCTAAGTGTACATACAATACCATACTGTTAACGACAGGCACCATGAACAGAACATCTCTAGGCCGTATTCATCTTGCGTAGCTGAAACTCTACACCCATCGAATGGCAACTCCCCATGATCCCCTCCCCCTGTCTCTTTTCTATAAGTTTAACTTTGTGTTCTTACAATACACACACACACACACACACACACACACACACACACACACACACACATACAGAGGCATGAGGAAATTCTTGGAGGAGATAAATGACGGGTATGTTTATTACCTTGACTGTGGTGAAGGTTTCACGATTATATGCACGTGTTCTAACTTAGCAAATTGCGTAGCACTTTTTGTATATCAATTATATCTCAATAAAGCCATTAAGATAAACAGACACATGTATAAAAGATGATGCTAAGAATACTAGGTGTACATGTGAATAAGGACGGTGTTAAGTGAAAGAATGTGTTCACCACAGTGGGGTGTATGGAATACATTGTAAATGCACCTGCATAAAAGATACCTCTAAGAGTGCTTGAAAAATACAACAAACTAAAAAAAGAAGGGAGGGGGCTTCCCTGGTGGCGCAGTGGTTAAGAATCTGCCTGCCAATGCTGGGGACACGGGTTTGATCCCTGGTCCGGGAAGATCCCACATGCCATGGAGCAACTAAGCCCCTGCGCCACAACTACTGAGCTTGTGCTCTAGAGCCTGTGAGCCACAACAAGAGAAGCCACCGCAATGAGAAGCCCATGCACCACAATGAAGTGTAGACCCCGCTCGCCGCAACTAGAGAAAGCCCATGGACAGCAACAAAAATTCAGCACAGCCAAAAATAAATAAAATAATTAATTAATTTTTAAAAAGACCCAGTTCGAATGTCACCTCTTAAAAAAAAAAAAAAAAAAAGGTAGGGAGAGAGGAAGGGAGGAAAGAAGGAAGGAAGGGAGGGAAGATGGGAGGGAGAGAGGGAGGGAGGAAAGAAAGAACAGACTAAATCTTGCCATTTGGTCAGCTCTTCGTTTTCTTTTTATAATTTCCCCCAAGTAGATCATCATCCCCATCGCTCAGCTCCATGCATTCCTTGGCTGCCTCAGGAGGCAGGGGAGCCCCAGAGAAGGGCTGGGAGGGATGACTGGTGGTGGGAGGTGGCAACAGCGTAGATCACATCATCTTTCTCTGCCTTCACTTCAGCTAAGAGCAAGGTCAGAAGGGTGAGGGAAGCCAGCTTAGTAGGACATGTTTAAGGCCCAGTACCTGCCCATGGAAGTGCTCCAAGGGCCTCTTATGGGCAGGCTCAGCAATCATGGCTTCAGTCTTTCCAAAGCCTTTCCCTTATTCCTGCTCTCACGTACCTTGCTTAAATATGGTGGTGTTGGGGCTTCCCTGGTGGCGCAGTGGTTGACAGTCCGCCTGCCGATGCAGGGGACACGGGTTCGTGCCCCGGTCTGGGAAGATCCCACATTCCACGGAGGAGCTAGGCCCGTGAGCCATGGCTGCTGAGCCTGCGCATCCGGAGCCTGTGCTCCGCAACAGGAGAGGCCACAACAGTGGGAGGTCCGCGTACCACAAAAAAAAAAAAAAAATTGGTGGTGTTCTCAAAATGTGGTCCCCAGAACACAAGCATCAGCATCACATGGCAACTTGCTAAAAATATAAATTCCCAGGCCTCATCCCAGACCTACTAAATCAGACACTCTGGGATGGGACCCAGCAATCTGAGTTTTGACAAGTTTTCCAGAGGATTCTGGTACAAAGTGTGAGAACCATTTCTCTAATAGCAGCTTTTGCCTGTCTCTCTAGCCTTATCTGCATCCAACCCAGGGACATTTAACCAGAGGAGGGAGGGAAGAGGAGATTCATCTCACCACTGTCACCCCCTGAGGGGCATATCTAGCTGGGAGGAGCTTGTGGATTTTGGAAAACAGAATCAACAATTTAAAGTTCCCAGATATGTGGAATGGAAGAATCAGAAGAGAAGGATTTAATGGATTGACTCCTTCCCAGAGTGTGTCAGAGCTTCCAAAAGAATAGTAGCTGGATGTTGTAATATGGGAGAAACTAGAATCACCTCTTACCTGGCATCCCTGGAAACAGGTGAGCCTCCTGGGGAAGCAGCCATGCGAGGGAATCTAAGATCTGTGCAGTTAAGAGCCCGGGTCTGATTCGGCATGCAACATTCTTAGCTGGATCATCAGGAGTCTAGCTGTCCACTGGAGGAGGATGCACCCAGGCACTTACAGAAGAGATTGTGCAGCACCCCTGCCAGGTGCCTGGGGCAGGGCTCCAAGCGTCAGAAACGCCAGGCAGGGTAACGGAGGCAGCAGCCCAGCCTCGGGACAGGACGTGGAGGAATATGGAACTCATCTACCGAGAAAACAACTCTGTGGTAGCACCAGCACCCGGCTTGTGCATCCTGCCCCAGTTAGGGCTGGATCAGGAGCTGGTGAGCCTCACTTTGATAGAAAAAGTGTCACACACTCCTGTTAGGAAACACTGGGAAGACAAGATCTGATGGATCCAATCCAACCTTGCAGGTTTAGGAGTTTAAATGAACTCAAGGACTTTTTTTCCCCCAGGTATGGGATCTCAGGCTTTTACTGGGGCAAATACAAATGTGCGCTAAAGAAGAAAGAGCTTATAAAGAAGGCAGAAGGGAGACACAAGAGGGAAGGGATGTGGGAACAATAAACAAACAAACAAACAAATAAATAAGAGAAGGCAGAAAATGTTTACAAGACCTCAGAAATCTTTGAGAAAACAATATTTTGTCAAGTGTAAATTAATTTAAAAAAAACACATGGATTGTATTTCTCTAAAAATACACACAGCTCTGAAAGTCAAGGGGGTGTAGGAAGCTGGTAAAATCTGTTTTGGGTTTGGCAGAGCAGACTACAGCATATTTGGGAGTGAGGTACAGCGCTTCAGGACACAGGTTTTTTCCTATTATCTTTCTTTTTCTCCACCCATAATCATTGGGATACAAAGATTTTTAGAGGGAAAAAACCTTAAAAGTCACCCACTGGACTACCTTGGTGGACACATGAGAAATCTGAGGCTTAAGGAGATTAAGTAACGGTGTACGGTTTCACAAGTAAATGATGGCAAACTTTAGAGCACTTGAGGACCAGATCATAGAAAGACAGGGTCAAGGTCCAGGAGTGAGGATCATTAACAAGTCTCTCAGAAGGCTGGCAATAAGACACTAACGCCCCATTAACCATTGAGAGATACATACATAATCACATAATGATAAAAGGACCAATCCACCAGGAAGTCACAACAATCCTATATGTGGACACACCAAACAACAGAGCCTCAAAATATATGAATCAAAATGGATAGAGCTGAACAGAGAAATAGATTAATTCACAATTATTGTTGGAGACTTCACTACCCCACTCTCAGCCATTGATAACATTACTAGATGGAAAATCAGCAAGAATACAGAAGAATTAAGTAACACAATCATCCAGCAGGATGTCATTGACATATATAGAACACTCCACCCAACATCAGCAGAATACACATTTTTTATCAAAGGCCCATGTACATTCACCAAGATTCATGTTTAATGTGACTGCTGGTATGGTACACTTAAGTCTATCACCTTGCCATTTGTTTTGTATTTGTAACTTCTGTTCTTTGTGACACTCTCTTTTTCTGCCTTCTTTTGGATTAGCTTAGTATTTTTATTTTTCCATTGTATCTCCTATATTTGCTCATAAGGTATAACTCTGTTTTATTATTTTAATGCTTTGTTTCTAAATGTATCAGTTTACCTTAAAGGACATTGTATTATTTTACAAACAATATAAGAACCTTACAAAAATATACTTCCATTTCTCCCCTCTGATCTTTGTGCTATTGTTGTCACACATTTTACATATATATATATATATATATATATTATAAGCTCCCAAATATATTATTAGTATTTTGGTTTAAACAGTCAATTCTCTTTTAAGGAGATTTAAATAATAAGAAAAAATTCTTGTAGTAACCACTTCTGTTGCTCTCCATTCCTTGTGTCAATTCATATTTCAGTCTAGTCTGATTTTCCTTCTGCCTGAAGACTTCCCTTAATATTTCTTGTAGTGGGAATGTGCTGGTAATGAATGCTTTCAGCTTGTGTATTTCTCTGAAAGTACATTTATTTCACTTTGGTTTTGAAAGATTTTCACTGGGTATAGAATTGTAAGTGGACAAACTTTTCTTTCAGTACTTTGAAAGTGTTCCCCATCATCCTCTCACTTGCATTGTGTCTGATGAGAAATCAAATGTCACCCTTATCTTTATTTCTCTATACAGAGCATGTCCTTTTTCTTTGACTGCTTTGAACATTTTCTCTTCGTCAGTGGTTTGAGCAATTTGCTTACACTGTGTCACAGTGTAGTGTTTTTTATGTTTCTTGTGCTTGGAGTTCATTGAGCTTCTTAGACCTGTATGCTTACAGTTTTCATCAAATTGGAAATTTGTTTGGTCATTTTTTTCCTCTGAATTTTTATACCTTCCCCCTCCTCTCCTCCAGGGACTCCAATTACATGTATATCATGCTGTTTGAAGTCATTCCACAGCTCACTCATACTCTTTTCACTATTTTTCCTTAATTTTCTTTTTACTATGTAATTCATTTTAGATAGTTTCTATTGCTATGTCTTCAACTTCACAAAACATTTCTTCTGCTATGTCTAAATTTCTGCTAAACCCATTCCATGTATGCTTTTTTTCATCTCAGACATTACAGTTTTCATCTCTACAACTCTGACTGGGAGAGGTATATAAATGTCACACATACATATATTCCATGACTCTACTTAATTTCTTGAACATATGGAATATAGTTATAAAATCTATTTGAATGTCCTTGTCTGTTAATTCTAACACCTGTGTCAGTTCTGGATTGTTTTAGTCTCCTCCTTACAGACCATGTTCTCCTGCTTCTTTGTATGCTTGCTAATCTTTTATTGCATGGCAGCAGACTAAGTAAATTTCACCTTGTTGGATGCTGGATGTTTCTGTATTCCTATAACTATTTTTGAGCTTTACTCTGGGATACAGTTAAGTTACTTGGGAATAGTTCGATCTTTTGAGGTCTTGCTTTTATGATTTGTTAGGCAGGTCCAGGACAGGGTGATTATCCCCCACTATTACAGCAAGACCTTCCTGAGTATTCTACCCTATTTCCCATGAATATCAAAATTTTCCAGTCTGGTTGGTGGAAACAGAACTATTCCTGACCCCAGGTGAGCTCTGGGTACTGTTTTGTGATCCTTTCAATTATCCTTTTATGCATGTGCTCATCAGCACTCTGCTAACACTTGAGGGCATTCCTGCAGATCTCCAGGGTTATCTCTTCATGCAGCTCTCTCCCTTTCGGTACTCTGCCCTATGAACTCTAGTCACCTTGGTCTCCCTGGACTCCCAGCCCCATCTTTTCAATCCAGGGAGACTGCTGGGTTCCTCCTGGGGTCTCACTCCTTGTGTCACAGTCTGGAAACTCAAGACAGTAAGCTGAGGCAGTGTTGGGCTCCCTTCATTTGTTACTTGTCTCTCAGGAATCACTATTCTTTAAAAAACAAAACAAAAAAACAAACAAGAAAAAACACTGTTTTATATATTTTGTCTGGGTTTTTTGGTTGTTTCTGGCAGGATGGTAAATTCCATGACTGTCACTCCACCTTGGGTGAAAGCAAAAGTCCTATAGGAGTTTAAACTGGGGCCTGAGCCCAGCCACAGGGATCTTGGCAAAGAGTCCAGAGCTGGGAATTTATCATACAGCATCCAGCAGGAATGTTGTCTCTGGAAGGCTCTCTGGGAGCCCATGGTCAGCAAACTTATCAGTCATTTTTAATCTCAGTGGTAGTAGAAAATGCACATCAATATCTTCTCTTTGTGCTCATCTGGCTAAAATAGAAGGGTTCAAAGTTGAGTTTCATTGAATATAGAGTTTGTTCATTTTTTAAAAATTGAAAACAGCTCATTGACCCAATTGTTTAAAATTATAATTTAAACTTAATTTATTATAACCATCATATAATAGAATGGTAATGTTATGGCTTTCAAAATAACTTTTAAATAATGGTATTAAAAATAACAGATTATATAGCCTTTATAATTTATAAAGCAATTTCATATGCATTATCTTTTTTAATCTTTTCTAATTTCTTTAATATAGGAACATACACTAAAGCTCTTAATGGTTATTTGACCTCAAATTTCATCAGCTAGAGCTAGGACCCAAACTCACATAATTATTTAACTGTAATTTACAATGTATAAATAATTATAGACTCTAACTTTTGAAAAAATTGATGTCATGGAGGGAAAATTTAGGGTCTATTCTAAATTAAGGAGAACAAAGAGACAAAATTAAAAAATGCAAATCATAACTCTTGAGTGAATTTCAGTTCAAAAAAACTATAAAACATATGTAGGGAGAAAAGTGGGGAAATCTGAATATGGATTGGATATTAGATCATATCAGAGAAGTATTATAAAATTCACAGATTTACTCATGATATTATCATTTATAGGGGAATATTCTTATTCCTAGGACATATGTGATGAAATAATTTGGGACAAAATGTCATCTCTACAACTTATAAATGATTCTGGAAAAATTATATGTATATATTCACACACATATATAAATAAGAAAATATGACAAAATGCTAACAGTCATTGAATCTAAGTGGTGGGTGTACAGGTATTCACCATATGATTCATTCAATGTTTCTGTATGTTTGGAAGTTTTAATAATAAAGAAGATGGCAGGTGAATGAAACGATAATATCAGACTCTAAAAGGGAAGAAAAATAATCTATGCATGAACAAGGAATGGCTGTAGAACTATCTATCCCCACTGGCCATAAGGAATCCCAGGACTATGAATTTTCCTTCCTTACATCAACCATGCGTACAATTTTAGCTGGGATTCAAAGCCCTACCCAACTGGCCTCAGAGCTGGAGCTTTTTACACCACAGTGTGCCGCTCCCTACCATATCTATCATCTGGTCATCTCTCTATGAAGCTGGAACAAGAAGGCAGACAGTGGCCTTGTTGACCTCAACTGGAAATGTGCGTGTTGGAAGACTTGAATTTCTCACTGTTCTGCACATGTCTGTGAATGACCAGAAAGTACAGTGAGTATCCATTTGGGGGTTACAAATAAATTTTAGTGAATCTGCAAATGATGCAGATAAATGTAATTTACAATTGTGAAACTTTCTACTACATTGTAATAGGCAGTACCCATGTTAAATTCATTTCTGTTTGTTCAACAGTGCTTATGCCAGAGAAGGTGCCTGATATAACTTTTTTAAAAAAATAAATTTATTTATTTATTTATTTTTGTCTGCCTTGGGTCATCGTTGCTGCGCACAGGCTTTCTCTAGTTGCGGCGAGCGGGGGCTACTCTTCATTGCGGTGTGTGGGCTTCTCATTGCGCTGGCTTCTCTTGTTGTGGAGCATGGGCTCTACGTGCACGGGCTTCAGTAGTTGTGGCGCGTGGGCTCAGTAGTTGTGGCGCACAGGCTTAGTTGCTCCATGGCACGTGGGATCTTCCCGGACCAGGGCTCGAACCTGTGTCCCCTGCACTGGCAGGCAGATTCTTAACCACTGAGCCACCAGGGAAGTCCTGCCTGATATATCTTTGATAAATAACTGAATGAATGAATGTAAAGCTAATACCCTAAACCCAATAGGTGGTGCTTTATAGATAAGATAATTCAGGGTTAAGACAAACAAGACCAGAAAAAGAATCTCTAAATCTTTCTTGGCTTCAACCATCCAAAGCAAAGATGAGCAAGCAAGCACTTTGGGAAAAAGTTAAAGCTAGGGACATTGCCTCCAGACTTATGAGGAAGGGTAGGCAAGAATGCACATTGAACAGTTGCCAGGCAGTTCCTAAATTACAAAATAGGTTGTATATACTTATCAAAACAGGAACTCACTCTAAAATTCAAGACAGGGACTTCCCTGGTGGCACAGTGGTTAAGAATCCACCTGCCAATGCAGGGGACACGAGTTCGAGCCCTGGTCCGAGAAGATCCCACATACTGCAGAGCAACTAAGCCCATGTACCACAACTACTGAAGCCCGCACACCTAGAGCCTGTGCTCCGCAACAAGAGAAGCCACCACAACGAGAAGCCCACGCACCCGCAACAAAGAGTAGCCCCCACTCACCGCAACTAGAGAAAGCCCGCATGCGGCAACGAAGATTCAGTGCAGCCAAAAAATAAGTAAATAAAATTAACAAATAAAAAAAAACTACTCTATTAAAAAAAAATCAAGACAGATTTTTCTCAGGTTTTGAACCGTGCTTAGCTCCCAGTCCACAAAAGCCAACATTATATAGAATCAAGCTTGTGACTGCAGTATATTAACTGAGTAAATGCATAAAGTTCAAACTTTACTGCTAGCTCTTTAGTCCACAAATCTCACGATCAATGAACAACCACATCCTTTCTTTCAAAGTCTGTTGGTGATTGGTCACTGTACAATCTGAATAACAATGAATAACAATCTGTCATTCAGTTCCCACACAGACAGCAAAGTGTGTACTCGTGTTGCTTCTTTATCTACCAGTGATAAACCTGTGTGACATATTATAAAAATGGATAAGTGGAAGAGGGAACTAGCTAACAAAGATCAGAGTGCAGCAAAGAAACAAAAAGAGATACCACTGGAGGTGAAATTTGAGTCTAATGTTAATGGCATTATAGAAAACCATGGGAATGTTGACGCTGCCTCAGAGACCCCAGACTTGCAGCCAAAAGAAGTTAGTAAAGGCAAATGTATCGACATAAATGAGGAAGGATTTTAGAAAAACAAGATCATGTCCCAGAGGAAGTGATGCTTACAAGAGACTTCATGTGAAAGGAACGCTCAGAGATATCTGACGACTCTGAAAGCACACAGAATGAAATGTTGAAAAGCTGATTCAGATTCAGAAGGGAGTATGACAGTTCACCAAAATGCTCACTCTGTATCATAAATTAAACAAAGAGAAGTTGAGCACTATTCAAACTACTCTTGATAATTTTTTTTACGGAGAAATAAGACGTTTTCATTCTCAATGTTTTCAATTACTTTACTGAAGAAATATAGTCTTTCCTATTTTTAAAATTTTCCTACACATTTGTAACTGACAGCAAGAATGCTTTTAATGTTTTGACAAAAAATTTAAAGGCCATTGAACAATCGAAATTTTCCCTTTGGTTATTAAGATCACTCTGCATGGTTTAAGTTTACAGGGTCACTTTATGGTTCCCACCATCATGTGAAGCAGCTAGGAATGTCTGTATGGGCAATGATAAAACAATATGCTATTTATCATTAAACAAGGCTGGTAAATAAACAAAACAAAATAACAATGAAGTAAAAAAAATTCCATCTATTTTACTTTTGCATGAAAAAATGTGTGCATTCCTATAAAACAAGCAGCATACTGATGAAGTTCCAGAATTAAATTTTGTGTGAGAGTTGGACCTTTCTTTTTTTTTTTTTTTTTTGGCGGGGGGGGTTACGCGGGCTTCTCACTGTTGTGGCCTCTCCTGTTGCGGAGCACAGGCTCCGGATGTGCAGGCTCAGCGGCCATGGCTCACGGGCCCAGCCGCTCTGCGGCATGTGGGATCCTCCCGGACCGGGGCACGAACCCGTGTCCCCTGCCTCGGCAGGTGGACTCTCAACCACTGAGCCACCAGGGAAGCCCAAGTTGGACCTTTCTTAAACAAAAATTCATAGCTTTGACATTTTCTGTAAGAGGAAAAAAAATTTTTAACTGTTTACATTTAGAAAAGAGAGAAACTCTTGTGAAATCTATCAGGGCTGTAAACAGAAGAGAGAAGGGGCTCATAACTGCCTCTGACAGTTAAAGCCCCTGACTCTCCTTGTGATGCTTCGAAGTGTCCCTATACCTAATAAGTCAGGGCCTTGCCGTTGCAGCCAGGCCACCCCTCTTGGAGGCCAGGCTACATTTCAGTAGCCTTCTTTTGTAGCCTAAATGGCACTTAGCTGTCCTAGGCAGCTAATAATTCAATCAATACTTGTTGATTTATTATGAATTAATTTTTAAAAATATGCACACAATGACTTGAGATAAAGCTATCACCCTATTCAAACCCAGCCTACTCACTGCTACAGAGCTGCAGATCAGATCAGGACGCTGTCTTTAAAATCCCTGATACCCCATGCTTCACAGTGGGGCGGGGCAATAAACAAGACTGGCTTTTGGCGGAGGGACAGCCTCTGTCCCACTGACAACACAAAGACCGAGCATTAAAAGCCTAGTTTAGTCCCCAGGTGTTTGTTGAGCACCTACTTACTACACCAGGCATGATGCTGCAAGCGCAGGACACAGAGACGCAAGAAACTCTACCCTCCATGGAGCTCACCGAGGCCAGGTGGACATGTGCACGCATGACAGTCTGCAAGGCTGAGCAGGAGCACGACAAGGAGGCGATCATACTGTCAAGGGATGTAAGGGAAAGTTACGGGGAAGATGAGATGACTCCAGGCCAACTACAGGGGCGGAGGTGCCCATCAGCTGGAGCAGCAGAAGCAGGGCACAGAGGGAGGAGGAAAGTGAGGGTGGTTCTCGGCAGCCTGCTCCACGTGCCAGTGGAGCACACAAGGCCTTGTGGGAAGGGCTGGGGATGGTCACTCCAAGGCAGGCAGTCACCGTAATGCCCGAAAGCCTACTTTCTTCTCGGTCAAGGGAGACACTTCAGTTCCTTCGATCAGAGGTAAATGTTGGTCTTGGCTAATTATCACCTCACGCATCAGCAAGCTCTCAGCCCTACCCAAAGCCTTGTCTGTGCTCAAAGAGAGAAAACCATGGGAGGAAGGACAGGATTATAAGGAATAAACCTGGGGAGAATAACAACCATGAGTGTTTTTTCACTGCTCTATACCCAGCAGGCAACACAGTTCCTATAGAGGGTTGGCAGCCCATCAAAGCATATAGACTTAGCCCCGGTGCCCTTTACAGGCGGCTTTGGTTGTGCAAGGGAAGCTCTACATGGAAGGGGCAGAAGCACAGAGTTGACGTCCCTCTTCCTTAGTGAAAGGTATCTTCTTTGATGAAGGCATTTGGGCTAAGATTTTTTTTAATTATAATATTTTTTACTGTTGAGAGACTTGAAGTTTTCACTTGGCAGGCTCACAGAGTTTTACTGGGGGCTGAGGCAGCTGCAAAAGGTATTACTGGGTCTTTGCTCTAAGGAGGATTGGGCCTTCACAAAATAACATTCAGCCCAAACCAAGGAAAAATATAGCTTTTAAGGGACTTCCTGTGGCGAGGGCTGCTCAATAAATTTTAGGAACAGCAATATCTGATATCCATTATTAAGTTGTTTCCTGTCCCAAGCTGTCGTTTCCCACCATTCCCCAACTCAAATTCTCTAGGGAAGTCAGCGTGGGTGGGTGGAGCTGGGGGTTGAAGGTGGGGCGCCTCTATTCACATTTGGTGGGAAGTAGTGAGGAAGGCACAAGGGCATAAACAACCAGAGACTCTGGCTGTCAGAACCATGCAGCACGCATAGCAAAGGGGTGAAACAGAATAGAGGCTCCAGTTATATACCACTTGGTCAATAAAGGAGGCTGGTGGACCAGATGCTCAGGTGACCTCCTGTGCTCCCTCCAGAAAGCTTCCTAGCTTTCAGATCATTGCCAGTGGCTAGAGCCGCTTTTCAACTGTTTGAGCCTCCATGCGCATTCTGTGAATCTACGTGCAGGTCTTACCAGACTTGTACCAGCTTTGCTGCTGCTTAAATATCCCACCTGCCAGCTGCCAACACCCACTGCCTCTTTCCTGCGTGCTCGGCACAGTCAGCCCAATCCCCTGCTGCAGGCACCAAATGGGACGACAGTTCTCAGTTCTTGGCTCAGGCAAGAACTCACTAATCGGTCTCATCACCAAAATATACGTCATCCTTATGGAGTCAGATTCACTCCACCCCACCCCCCATATCCTGGTAAAAAGGCGACATCTCTGGAAATCCTACCAGGCTGCTCTCTTTTCTCATCCCCTTAAAAAGCTCCTGATCCTCTGCGTTCAACCAGCTGTCTTCTCCATCAGAAAGTTTGTTCCCAATAAGATAAGGAAATGATCTTGAAAGAGAAGCTCCCCAAAAAGAGCATAGCAGGAGGGAGGGAGACGCAAGAGGGAAGGGATGTGGGAACAGAGGTATATGTATGACTGATTCACTTTGTTATAAAGCAGAAACTAATATAAAAAAAAAAAAAGAGCATAGCAGTCCAAAAAGCCAGGCTCATTTACTCGTTTAACAAAGGTTTTTGAGCTATGTGCTAAGTGTAGGGAACATGATATGGATTTTTTTTTAAGATACACAGAATATGGTGGCTGTCCTCTGAAGCTCAGTCTTGCAGGGGAGGCATCCATTCATCAAATTATCTTGTGGCTGATGTGAGAACAAACCACAAGTGGTGCCATGAAAGGAAGGAACTCATTTCTTTGAGAGTTTTTGGAGAAGAGCTGGAGGCTGAGCCCGGGCAGGCAAGAACTTCTTCCCTGAAAGAGTGTCGTGTATTTGAGATCTGGGAATAAGCAACCAACAGTTAACTAGGCCAAGGGGCAGGGATGGGAAAGCAGTGTGGCTGGGGAGGCAGGTAGGTGCCTGTGGATCAAGGGAACAGTGCAACTTGGAGGAGGTTAAAGGACTCCAGAGTGGGTAAAGCATGGAGCATGTGAAGCAAGACCATGCACAGCTTCTACAGAGGCAGCATATATGGCAAGAGGCTCGTCCTAACCTGGCTCCAAAAATAGCTTCAGAATAATGCAAACCTCCCAGTATTCACAACCTTATGGAATCCACTCCCCTTGAATCTCAGTGGGCCCTGCATCTTAATTTTGACCAACAGAATGTGGTAAAAATGACTTTGTGTGACTTCTGAGGCAGAGACATAAGAAGCTTTATGGGGACTTCCTTGGTGGCACAGTGGTTCAGAATCCACCTGCCAATGCAAGGGAACACAGGTTTGAGCCCTGGTCCAGGAAGATCCCACATGCCATGGAGCAGCTAAGCCTGTGCGTCACAACTACTGAGCCTGCACTCTAGAGCCTGCGAGCCACAACTACTGAAGCCCACTCGCCTAGAGCCCGTGCTCCGCAACAAGAGAAGCCACCGCAATGAGAAGCCCACGCACCGCAACAAAAAGTAGCCCCCGCTCACTGCAACTAGAGAAAGCCCACACGCAGCAACGAAGACCCAACACAGCCAAAAATAAATAAATAAATAAAAAGAATTCCATAAATATTCTGATATGCCTGGTAAATTAAAAAAAAAAGAAGAAGAAGAAGCTTTATGTCTTCCATCCAGAGATCTTAGAAAGCTGGCATTGCTGTAACACTGCCACGCCACGAGGAAGCCCAAGCTAACCATTTGGAGAGGCCATGTGAAAAGAGAGAGGTGCCCAAGCCAGCACCTTGCCCAGGAATCCAACTGAGGCACCAAACACACGAGTGAAGAAATCGTCTTAGGCATGCGTCCCAGTTGAACCTTCAGAAGACTCCAGCCCCGCCCAATAGCTGACTGCAACTGCTTGAGAGACCATAAGTAAGAACCACCCAGTTCAGCAGAACCGCTGAGCCCAGTCCATCCACAGAACTGTAAGAGTGAAATAAATTATGGTTTTAAGCCACTAAGTTTTGGGCTGGTTTGTTCTGCAGAAAGAGTAGAAAAATTGGTGCCTAGATGTTGGGTGCTGCCAAAAAAACAAAAAACAAAAACAAGAACCCCCAAAACAAGGCTCAAGACATGAAAATGTTCCAGTGGATCCAGAGAGTTGTCCATTTCATGTCCTGAGTAGCAAATGCTGCCCAGACAGGCTTAAGGGCACAGTGCCTGCTCGACAGAAGCCAGCCTCTGTCTACCTGTTGAATTTCTACAGTCTTTAATTTGAGTCATGTGCTTTTCTGACAGACACTGATAGTTCAGTGTGGCCTTCTGGTCAGAGTGCTATAAAATTGTAACCGAGTTAATACGGTGTCCCTATTTCCCCTCTTTCGTTCACTGCCATTTACAAGAAAACAGCAAAAGTGTGTGGCAAAATATAGCTCTGTCAGGATCCTGCCTTAACAGAAATCAAGAAAAATGTGAAACTGTCAAATCTCAAGTGTTCTATATCCAGAGGAACATTATTGCATCCTCTCTGGCATCCCTCAACATCCCATAATACTCCTATCAGTGAAAAAAAAAATCAACAGCGTGATGTGCAGATGCTTCTTCTGGGTTTATTTTCATCTGGTTTGGGGATGACCAGGGTGATGTTTGAATTCCAGCTAAACAGTTACACACAGTATTCCTGCCTTCCCAAAAGAAATATATTTTATTCATTACACCAGCCAGATTAAAATGCCCAGAAAATTTCACCTTGGCCTGGGGAAGAATTCTAGTACTATTGGTAGAGATGGTAGATGTCATCTAATCTAGCTAATGACCTGATTCATTTATTTCTTCATTCAAAAAAATTTCCTTTAATGCCTCCTATGAGCCAGGTACTGTGCTTTCCTAATCCAACTGTTTCCATTGTGGTGGGAGACTGTGGTCTAAGCCTGAAGAGTTTCATTTACTTGGGAGTTCTGGGTGGAGCTACCTCTGAGCCCAGGTTTGGGCCATGAGGGTCTGTGTTTTTCTATCACTCAGATTTCCAGAGTGACATTGGCACCTTTCCTTCAGGATGCCTGGTTATTCAATTCTTTCTTCAGTTCCAAGAAGTATCGCCCATCCTCTCCATAAGCTCCTTTTTCTTTGTTTAAACTAGCTGGAGTCCATTTTTATTGCTTACAACAAAGGAACGCCACCTGATACATCCCTACTTACAGACCAGCAGGCTTCTCTCCAGCTTCAAGTAAAACAGAGAGCCCTGCTTTGTGTCAGTCTTAAACCCTTCCAGTTTTAGTGTCCTTTAGATGCAGTGCAAGTGGTCACTTTTGGTCATATTACCTTGAGAAGCTGCTATATGCCAGACCTAATGGGGAAGTCCAAACTGAAAAGGCACAGCTCTCAAAGCTGTATGGACACATTCCATCCACCTTACTCACTGTAAGCTCCTTGCTGTGAGAGACTATGGCGTGTTCATTTTTGTATCCTCAAAAATTCCTAAGCATATGTGCTCCAAGGGCAGTAGACATGGTTTTTGAGTCTCATTAGAATGCAGATGGCTATTGGATGGATGGGAGTCTTGGAAATAGATGACAATGTCTCTGGAGATTGGAGAGGATTTAAGAACTAAACCCTAGGGAACATCAACATTTAAGAAGAAGAAAGAGGTAGAAAGAAAAGCCAGTAATAGAGGCAGAAGAAGCAGTCAGAGACGTAAGAACCAAGCATGTTAACACAGAAGCCAGAGGAGACCAGAGTTTTGAGAATTGGATAAAATAGTCAACAGTGCCAAATGCTGCAAAGAGTTTAGGCCAGTTGAACACCAAGAAGAGTTCAAACAATTTGGCAACAAAAAAAATCACTGATGACTCAAAAAGTCATTCCCAGCAGAGTGATGACAACCAAAGCCAGGCTGTACTGGCTGGGGAGCCAAGTCAGGGCATGACTCTTCATTATTGTCATAAAAGAGGAAAAGAAAGAATGGGCCGTACACTGTGGCAAAAATAAGATGGAGAGAGTCTGTGGCTGTTCTTTGTAAAGGTACAAATTATTAAATGAATAATTATTTTTAAATGAAATGTCCTAGTTAATGCTTAATTCTCTGACTACCATAATACCCCAAATTCCATTTTAAAATAATAAAAATAATTGGTATTTGTGTAGGACTTTGTGGTCTACAATGCATGGGTTTGTGCCCTTTCTCTCTCCTGTTCAAACAAAACTGATTTACTCAAAACCCCAAACCAAGAATAGTCTTATATTGAATCTGAGACAGACTAAGACTAAAACCCTTCCTTTGATCAGGGACTGAGAGCACTTGAAAAGAATACTGTGGTAATCCTCCCACTCTCCACCTCTGAAAAAAAATGTAACAAGCACTGATGCAAATAGCGAGTGCTTCTTTGTGCTTTGAACTAAAAATCACCTAATGACAGAGGAGCAAGAAAAGTGCCCCCGTGGCAAGTTTCTCTGATGGAGACAAAGACAAAAAAAAAAAAAAAAAAAACCCACTTCCTAACATGGTCAACGAGGCTTAGAAAGAAAAGCCAAAGTCATTTTCATGCCATTGGATGCCAAAACCTTTATCCCCGTAATAACGCATTTTTCTAGGTTTAAGAATTTCCTCTTGGGCCTCCCTGGTGGCGCAGTGGTTGAGAGTCCGCCTGCCGATGCAGGGGATACGGGTTCGTGCCCCAGTCCGGGAGGATCCCATATGCCACGGAGCGGCTGGGCCCGTGAGCCATGGCCGCTGAGCCTGTGCATCCGGAGCCTGTGCTCCGCAACGGGAGAGGCCACAACAGTGAGAGGCCCGCATACTGCAAAAAAAAAAAAAAAAAAAAAAAAAGAATTTCCTCAATGTTGGATGTGGAGAGTATACATCCATAGGTAAATATGATAAAATAGCTCAGTGGATCCTTTCTACACCACATCCTCACCGCCCACTAACCAGCCAACTTCTCCAGTGAAGGGGCCTTGTCCACCCAGTTCATATTGTATTCTCATAACATAGCACAGTGGCTGGCATGTCGTAATTATCTGTTTAATTAATTAATTAATTAATTAGCGCTTTAGCTAAGGCCCTCATCATCTCTTGCCTGAACAGTTATGCTCCCTAATATTTGCCCCTGCTTTTATTCTCTTCCCTGGTATCAGTTATCTATTGCCCTGTAGCAAACCATCACAAAACGTAGGGTCTTAAAACAATAGCAATCCTTTATCTTGCCCTTGAGTGTGGAATCTGGCAAGTCTCGGCAGGATCAGCCCTTCTCTGTTCCACGTGGCAGTAGATGGGATGGCTCAGCTGGGGACTGGGAAGTACGCTTCCAAGATGGCACACTCACATGGCTGGAAAGTTGGTGCAGATTGTCTGCTGGGAGCTCAGCCGTGTCAGCCGGGGTCCTGAATTCCTCTCCTTGTGGGCCTCTCTGTAAATGCTTGGGCATCCTCATGGTGTGGTGGCTGAGTTCCAAGAGCAAGCGTACCAAGAGAGCTAGGCAGAAGCTGTCTTCCCTCCTGTGATCTGGCTTGGACGTCGGGCAGCACAGTGAGTCTGCCCAGATACTCCTCCACGACAGGAGTGTCAATCTCATATTGTAAGAAAAGCATGTGGAATGTCTGACATTGCTGCAGCCATTTATACAATCTACCACAGCCTCTTTAACCATCTTTCTCAAGGCTTCCAGATTTTCTGAAACACAAAGCTGACTGTGGTACTCTCAGCTTAAAAACATCCAGTGTTCCCCTTTACTACAAGGATAAATTCCCTACTCTTAGTGGAAGCACAGAGAGCATGGAGGGCATAAGAGGCTTCCATGGCCTGGTCCCTGAGTCCTTCCTAGTTTCACTGCTCACCTGGTCCCCCAAGTGCATGCTGGTAACACCTTTGTTCTTGCTGCTATCTCTGACAGGTCATTTCACTTATCTGATCAGGTGCATCCTCACCTGGAAAGGATGAGTGATCATCCTCACCATTGCTCCTCTAACACCATCAGGGTTAGGATACCCTCTGTACATCATCCAGAGCAGCCTTCCATTGGACAATTTAAGGAACAATTTATTTTTCAGTTTGTTCTTGAAAATGACCTCCTGGAGAGAACCAACCTTGCTTTATTTATATATTTATATCTATATGAATGCCCATAGATATAATATATACATTCATATGTATAATATATATCCCAGAACCTCACAACAATACAAGTTATCCTTATATTAAAAGATAAAACTGTGACACACCAAGAATAAGTAACTTAATATCACCATAAATGGCATGGCTAGAATTTTAATCTGCATCTTCCTGGTTCTAAAGCCCTCACTCGCATACACAGTGATCTACAAGGTTCTTAAACATACCACTAGCACAAGTAATATGAAGAGACAGTTTCTCCAGCTCTCAAAACTAACAAAATAAATTTAAAAGAAAAATAAATGTAAAAACAGGCAATAATCATAAAACAAAGGGCCATAAGCTTATGGCATCATCCTTTTGGAAAGCCTAGAAAAAAAGGACTAGGAATTAGTGCTTCTTATACCCATGTCCCGCCAAAAAGCAGAACAGAATAAAGATGGTCAACGGACACAATCCTAAAATATCTCTTAAATACCTCATAATTTCTAGAGAAGCAGGCTGAGGGATGTGAGGCAGTCAGGGGAAAAGATGTAGAAACGCTTCAAAAATGAAAGCCCTCCCCCAGAATCTCAGAGCCTCACCTTTGCTTTTCCCTGGCTGGAAGGAAAGCTAGAGAGGGAATAGAGAATGATGATAATTGCTCAAAGCTAAATACCTCCATCAATAACAAGGATTTAGCAATGCAGTAAAGAAAATAAATAAGACACCATATCCTGAGGGAGGGAGAGACTTGGAAGGGAAAGAAACACAGAGAGACCCAGTTTTGCCTCCCTCTTCCCACAGATCAAAACGCTGTGGCTAAAATCCCTTGAGTTTCACTTTCTGTGTCTTCCACAGGCTGGGAGCAGAGTCAACACAGCCACTGGGGAGAGGTGGGTGAAGTCAGGCAAGAGAAACATTGGGCCTAAAAGTCTGTTTAAAGTGAAATTCTAGGACTCTGCCTGGAATTAGGGAAATGACCCAAAGCCCAAGAGTGACCTCAGTGATAACCCTAGGAGAAGACTTTTTTTTAAACTAAGTTGCAGAAGAAAAAGCAGAAATTGGTCCGCTAACCATAATGGCCCACATCCCATCTTGTTCTCATTCTCTCCCTCCCTCCCTCCCTCTCTCCCTCTCTCTCTCTCTCTCCCCCTCCCTCCCTCCCTCTCTCCCTCTCCCTCTCTCTCTCTCTTTCCTCAGATTCTGTTGGAACAAATAGCATTGATCATGCTAAACATGAACACATGGGTGGAAGGAGGGAAAAAGTCTTAGCACTTATGCTACATAACTCCTATAAAACACAGAGTTATCATATACAGATTACAAAATAACTGCATTTAAAATATGTAAAGAAATGAAAGCTATAATTTTAAAATGAGCAAAACTTAGGAGACTTCCAAAACTTCCAAAATAATCATGCGGATTTGCAAAAGAACTGAACAGAACCCCTAAATATGAAAAAATATGTAATTATTAAAATTCAGAACTCATCATGGCTGGAAGAGCTAAGAAACACAACTGAAAAGAGAATTAATGAACTGGAAGTAGACAGGAAGAGCTGATCCAGAATGAAGCGCAAAGAGATGGAAAATTTGAAACAGTAGGAAGGAAAGAATGATATGGTCTAACATACACCCAAACCAAAGTTCCAAAAGAAGAAAAATATACAGAATAGAAAATATTAAAGGTGCTAAGGGCTAAGAATTTTCCAAAAATATTAAAAGATGTGAATCTTCAAATTCAGGAAACACTACAAATCTAAATCAAGATACCTAGAATGGATACTATGATGTACCCACAGTACATCATAGTAGAACCACAGAACACCAAAGGCAAAGAAAATCTTAAAGAATAGCCAGGTAGAAATGTCAGATCACCTACAAAACAATGCCAATTAAACTGCCTCCAGACTTCCTTTACAGCAACTATAAAATCCAGAAAAGCATAGATTAATAACTTGAAAGTGCTAAGAGACTGTCATTTTTATTAATGCTTCACCACTAAGTGAATCTAAGAACTTTTAAATATAGTCATAAAGACAGAGAAGGGAAGATGGCCCGACAATAATAGCTAAGTTGGAATTTTTTTACTAGCTCATCGAGATCGAGACTTAGATTGGAAAAATAAATATTGAAATAATAGGATATGCTATTTCATAACAAAAAAATAAAGTGTTGAAAGAAAATACATCCAGATAAACTATGATTCCATCCAAGAAGGAGTATTAAGCTAAATACAAAGTCAAAGAAATACTGAATCTATGACCCAGAGACCTCACTAAAGGGCTATCCAAAGCATACACATCAGGGAAAAGGAGATGATCTACAAGGGAAGTCTAAGATTCAAGAAAAAATATTAACTAAATAAAGCAATAGTCATGACAGAACATCCAAAGCAGATGTTGGCAAACTATGGATCATGGGTTAAATTCAGCCCACTGCCTGTTTTTGAAAATAAAACTTTATTGTAACACAGCCTCTCGTTTGTTTACATACTGTCTATGACAGTTTCTACGATACAACAGCAGAGTTGAAAAATCGTAACAAAGACCTTACAGCCAGCAAACCTGGCCCTTTATAGAAAAAGGTTGCTGACCCCTGATTTAAAGCATTTGCAAAATAAAACAAAAAAATAATAATTTATAGGTTAAAAGGAAAAATCAGCAAAAAATATTGATCTACAATAATATGTAAAACAGGGTAAGTGATTGAATTTAAAGTGTTCTAAGGTCTATTATTATTTGGAGAGAAAAGATATTGGTTAACTTTGGAATTTATGTTTTTTAAGCATATTAAAGTTCTAAGAATAGTGACTGTTTTGGAGTGAAAACTTCCAAAACAGTAGAGGGGGAACATGAAATTTTAAAATACCATCAGTCCAAAACAGACAGAAAAAGAAAATGACAAAGCAGAGAAAAGGCAAATCAAATAGAAACTAGGAGCTACAATGCCAGAAAGAAGTTTAACAGTATCAGTCATAAATGTATAGACTTATGGGAAAAGAAGCTAAAAAAAAAAAAAGAGTGGATATATGTATATGTATAACTGATTCACTTTGCTGTACACCTGAAACTAACACAACATTGCAAATCAACTATACTCCAATAAAAATTTTTTTTTAATTTTTTTAAATGTATAGACTAATATTCACCAGTAAATAGAGAATGCCAAACTGAGGTTTTTAAAAAACAAGGATATGCTAGTATACAAAATGAGTATTAAAAACACAGAAGAAAAATTTTTGTGTAGCTTACTGATATCAAATAAACTATACTTTATGGCAAAAGAGCGCCTTTATGAATAAAAAGGGTTGTATCATGGTCAAAGGTTTGCCTCACCAGGAAGATACAGCAGTTCTATATTTGTTCATGATTAATAGCATAGTCTCATTTACAAGATAAAAATTACAGAGCTATAAGACAAATTGTCGAATCCATCAACAGAGTGAGAGAGTAAAATCCATCTTTCCTAGGAATAAATAAAGTAGACAATCAGTAAGCTATCGAAGGTTTGAACTACACAATTAACGAGCTTGACCTAATGAACATGTGTTTGTGTTCCTGCATCAAACAATTATGGAAATCATATTCTTCCCAAGCTCTCATAAAGCATTTATAAAAATTGACATCATTGCAGGTCAGAGAGTTCTTAAAGCTTTTCATAGAATCGACATCTGATAAATCACATTCAACCACATTGATTAAATTAGAAATCAGCAATAAGATAACTTTAAATCCAATGCATTTGGACACTTCAGAAGCACACTTTAAAAATATATTTTTTTTATTGTGGATGGTTCCAAACATACATATAATCAATCCTATGCTTGTATCAACACTCAAACACACACACACACACACACACATACACACACACACACATTTTAAAATAACTCATGGGTCAAAGAAGAAATCATCATGGGAATATTTAAATACTTGAGACTGAACCATAATAAAGTCTTCTACATCAAAATTGTTGTCATGCACTAAAGCAATCCTCATAAGTTTAATTTATAATCTTAACTGTTTATATTAGAAAAAACAAAGACTAAAAATTAGTGATCAAAGCATCTAATTTAAGAAGTTAGTAACAGAACACAGAATAAACTCAAGGAAAGTAGGAAGAAAATAATAAAAATACAGGCTAAAATTAATGAAGTCTAAAATAAAGATAAAATACAAAGGATCATTAAAGATGAAAGTAGGTTCTTTGAAAAGACTTAAAAAGTAAATCTTTCACTGAAAGTACTTAAGAAAAAGAGAAAGCAGTCACAATACCATGATTGAAAAGGCATAACTCAAAGAAAACTGATTAAAACAAAGACAATAAGAGACATGCTATACATAAGAGAACACTATAAACACCCTGATACTGACAAATTTGAAAACAGAATAAATTGACATTGTCTTGAGGCATAAAGTGTATGGAAGTCACTCAGGAAGAAATAGAAGACCTGAGTGCTCCTCAAACATCTAAAGACGTTGAATCAGTATCTTATCTGATAACAAAGAACAAACTCATAGAAATACCCCCTGAATAAGTAGGCTTTCAGTTTTATGGTGTTTTTTTTCTACTTTAGAGTTACTTACACTAAGGTTATTCATATCATATAAAGCCATGGTCTTTGGCTACTAACTGTTATAACTGCTTGGAGATTCAGGGAAAACTATATAACCAAATACTTCAAACATTCAGAAAATAGGTCATAGAACTAAACTTAACATGTAAGTTCTCCAAAACCACAGAGCAAGGCATTGATGTATAAGGAGCTTCAAACAAATTATGAAAGTTTAGTTTCACATTAAAGAATGGGTGAAGGGGATTAAGAGGTACAAACTTTTAGCTCTAAGACGAATAAGTCACAGAGATGTAATGTACACATAGGGAATATAGTTAATAATATTGTAACTACTTTGTATGGTGATGGATGGTAGCTGGTCTTATTGCAGTGATCATTTCATAATGTATAAAAATATTGGATCACTACGTTGTGCACGAGAAACTAATATAATATTGTATGTTAATGACAACTCAATTTTTTTAAAAAAGACAGGTATCCAAAGGTGATCTGTCAAGTCACCCAGGTTAGGAATTAAGACATTCCATCCACTGAGTTTTCCCTTGAAATCCTGAAGTGGATCTAAAAAGTGCCTGTAAGTTTTCCAGAGCAGATGTGTAGTAATATGTCCAAGGCTGCTGTGTTTACAGTTCTCTGAACTGCAGACTTCAGCCTTCCTCAGGTTAAATTTCCCCTGGACTGCTTCCCAGGGCTCTCATGGTGAACTGCAGTTCCCGCCTCACTGTCCCTTCCCTCAGCTGTTTGCTTTTTTCCTAGGAAACCTGGAAGAGTCAAGAACAGGTGGCTTTGGACTGTCAGAACTGAAACTCACTTGTAGCCTTGCAGTGGAAAGGGAGCAGGAAGCACACACACGATAGCTCTTCTGTCGCACAGAGCAGGAAAGAACACTCCCCCACTTATCCAAAGGCATCTCTAGGTGCTGCTTCATCCTGTTAGATCTCGCAATCAAGGTGGGCAAGACACAGAGAGAAGGAAGGGAAGCAACACAGCCATGGATTTTTCCCACCTGATTCCATCCCATCCACATTTAGCACAAGCTTGTTACCATCATTTGCTTCTCCAGTGAATGAAATTAAACACACCTCCATGTCTGATCCACTGGGAACCTGAAATGTTGCTTACAAATTACCTGCCTTCCTCGGCCATTACCGTGCCTGTGTAAGCCAGCATTGCACTAACAACCAGAAGGGAACTGCAGAAAAAGCGTGGCTTGGAAGGGAGATGAACCTGAGTTTATATCCCTCGTCGTGGTGGTTTCACACCTCACAAATTAGGACGTGCTTCAGCAAAATTTAATTTTGACATACTGTTACCAGAGCTTTAATTAAAAACCCCATTCCCTTTGGACTTGCTATTTGTCCTGGATTCGGTTACGCCCTATCCCAGATCCATCTAACTGCCCTGCTTTCTGGCTGAGGTGGCCCCAGAGCAAGGTCTCTGCTACTGCTGTCACTGCCACTACAGACCCAGTGCCCACAGTGACAGCTACTACTGGTCCCTGATGTCACCAGTGAGCCTGCCCAGATGGCGTCTTGCCTCACACCTGTGCCATGCACCTCTGCGTCCCAGCCACCACTCTGGGGCTTTCACAGAGTTCCTAAGGTACACAATGCCTCAGGACCCACCAGGCACTCACGCTTAACCTGGAAATGCAGGGCAAACTTTGAACAATGGGAGATGGATGTCAATATATAAATCCACATCCCCTTTCCCTCTCTGAAACACAGCCTCTCTGAAGATTACTTGAGTGATGGAAACGTCACCTTGTGATGAAGCTGTAATCAGCTGGAAACACTCCCTCATATTTGCTCCCCAGCTTTCAGCCTCACTCCTGCCACCCTGGGACCCCACTCCCCCAATAAAGTGTTCGGTCTTAAGCCCTTAAGCCTCAGGTTCTGTTTTGCAGGGAACCTGGAATGAGACACCATTCTTTAAAAATGGGTTTCATCCTTTTCTCTCTGTGCTGCCTCCTTAGTAGGAACTGGACTCCTACTTATGGGCCATGAGCTCAAGCCAAAGCGGATCACTCACACACACTCCAGCCTGCCCCTTGCCCAGTTCCCACCCCACATTAAATCCATCACAGAACTAGCAGGAGATCATGTACAAAACAAAGGTTCAGATTCAACTTTCGAAAAGAAACTTTCTGTTGGAAGTGTTCCATAGCCATATATATATATATTTTTTACAGCTATATTTTTTTATGCAGCCAGAAAGCGAACACTGAAGAATCCTTCTTTCAAGCAAACATTGGTTCAATAAAATATGAGGCAAAAAAGAGGGAAGAGCATTATTCTTCAAGACCGATTGTCATCACAAATTAAAGCATTTTAACATTCAAATATAATAGCTTATTTTTAGGCAGTTGGGTGGCTTCCTTAAATTTTATTGACAAGAAAAAAAATTAATTTAAAAAATCAGAATGTTTAAAAGTAATGTATCTAATCATGCACGAGTGATGGAATGAGGAGACGTAACAGAAAATTTTCATTTTGCTAGTCCATTAGGTATTATGTTACATTTCATGTTTCTGAATCACTAGATTTCAAAAAAAAGTAAACGATATTACTGTTACAATTTGCTTTGCTATTGTGTGTTAAAAATGAAACATTTTTACATGAACTATTCATTTTCATTTTTTTTAATTCTTAGGATTTTAATTAGTGGAAGGAATGACAGGAGGATTTCACGTGGCCCAGTGGCTACTCTCTGCTATATCAAATTCTACCCCTTCATGACTGGGAGCCAGAAAACCTTGAAATGCCTGGTGGTTCTTTGATAAACCACATCTTGAGATGTGAATTTTTCTATCAGAGCATTCCAGCCTTTTCAAAAACCTGCTATCTTCTTTCAGGGATGCTAACTATACAGCACAAATATCAGTACTAAAGTGAAATTTCAAAAGAACCACATGCTTTACAGAAGCAAATGTATTCACTCATTGGCTATTTATCCCAGTGACACACCTGTCTCAGCCACAATTCAAGACTTTGCAAACAGATTTCGTTTGGCATGTCAGGACTCACAAAGATAACCTGAAAGATTACAACTCAATGAATGTGCTGCCTCTTATTAGATTCTGAATAAGCAGGTAGATATAGATCCTTCATTCATTCAAAGGGACAAACTAACACGTTTATTTAGCACTGCTGTCAGGCACTGGGCTCACCATTTTGCATACATTATCTCCTTTGATAATGTGATAGTTAGAACAACATTAGCTGCTGTAACAAATAAGACCCCAAATCTCAGTGGATTATCACACTCTCTGCAGTGTCATCCACTGGCAGGCAAGGATCGAAGAAGTGACAAAGGCACACCCATTTCCTAATCACTTGTGGTCACGTGGTGAGACCAGAGGAGAGTCCTCACCTAGATGGGAGCAGCTTGAGGGGGCAGTCATTAAATGTAGTCACTGGCTGGACAACCCATTATCAGAGAGAATCTACACTGCACAAAAGGGAGCACACTTTTGGGGGGTTAACTAACCATCTCCCTCCTTCTCCCCTCTCTCTCTCCCTTTATCCCTCCTCACCTCCCTCCTTTTCTCTTTCCTCTCCCCACCACACACACACACACACACACACACACAGCTGTGCACACACAAACCCTATGAAGTAGGCATAGGTTTTCCATTTGACTAATGATGAAGTCGGCTAAGAGAGGTTTTGCAAATTTCCTGAGGTGTAATAATAACCCAGGTCTATAAGGCTCTAAAACCCTGGGTCTTTCCCATATATCATGTGACATATAACAAGTATTTGTACAGCTCTTTCAATATACAAAGCACTTGGGGCTTATTGGGAACTGGTGTGTGAAGTGGCATGCCCTTTCTCAGTTCATATCAATAACGTATTTCTCACAATTTTATTCAATCAATGTTGAATGAATTAGTGGGTACCCCAGGGGACTTTGAGCAATGATATATTTATTTATTTATGAAGGGTCTTTTTTCAAGTTCATTTTAGAGAATAACATAATATTTTCATAGCATAATAGTTTTTAACATGGCAAAAAATTTTTATAAGATATATAAGTTTGACTGTAATTTCAATGGAAGGCTTATATTCACAATTTTTTAAAACAACTTTGATTTGGTTTGTGGTTCACTAAAAATAAAAGTGATACTTAGAACCAGTTCTGCCTGGGTTCAGTAAATTAATGTGGTAAGTTCTGGTTTATAGTTAAGTTGAATTCTGGTTCCTAGTAAAAACAGAGCCTTATTTCAAGTAAAATAGCTTGTTACGTGTTTTTTTAAAGCCTTTTCTTATAGAGTTATTTACTCCTTCTTTGAGGCAATAAATCTTGGATAAGATGAATATCCCTTCTACTTTCCTGTCATGTGCCCCCCTCCACCCACCCCCTGTCCACCAATTCATTTCATTTCTATTTCTATTTCGCTTTCTATGGTTTATTATATTGACTGCTCAGGTAACTAAAATGATGTTTCTGAGTTCAAGTTTCCAGTGAACCTCAACTGGAAAATAAGCATGAGGGGTGTTCCAGTGATCTATCTTTGTATAACAAACCAACCTACAACTTAGTGACACAAAATAACCATTTTTGTTATGCTCAAAGCTTCTTTAGACCTGAGATTTGAGAAGGACCCTGCAGGGACAACTGGCAGGCAGGGTAGCTGGAGACGGGAACCATCTGAAGGTGCCTTCACTCACATGTCTGGTGACTGATGCTGACCAGAACCTCAGATGAATCTGTTGGCTGGGACATCTAAATCTACATCTACCTGTGGCCTCCCCATGTGGCCTTGGCTTCCTCATACTGTGGTAGCTGGGTTCCAAGACCAAGCATCCCAAGAGAACAAGACAGAAGCATGTAACATGAGAAATCACATGGCATCATTTCCACCTTTGCTCTATTGTTGAGGCAATCACAAAGGTCTGCCCAGGTTCAAGGGTCAGAGGACATGGAGCCCATCACTCCACAAGAGGGTTGTCAAGGTCATATGGTAAGAGAATGTGGGATGGGAGATATTATTGTGACTATCTTTGGAAACTATAATCAGCCACAGGAGACATACCCAATAAAGTGGCAGATGCCTGTCCACTCTTTCTCACAGGCTGCTGCTGCTCACAGAGTCACTGCGCATGTGGCCAGAGAGAATCAATGGAGGCCTGACCATACTGTAATGCTTATTGGACTTTTAGAAAGGCTTGGAATTAACAAAGGGGAATGACAGTAAAAAGAACTTAATTCTGTAGACTAGACGTAGCTATTGTCAGATGCAAAGACCTGGCCCCTGCACAGCAGGCCTCTTGGTCCCAAGCTCCTGGAATGATGCCAGGTTGTAAGAGTCAGCTTCCCTCCCTACAGGATCAGTGCCCAGGTATGTGTCTCCTCCACCCAAGGTCCAGAACACAGTTCTCCAAGGCTCAAATAAAGTCTGCGGTCATCCTCTAAAATCTGCCCTCCTCTCTCTAGGCCGATTGATAATGCAAGCATACATCCCTTCAAACGTATGACCTTGCCCTCAGCTCAATGTTAGCTTATTTCCCAGAACACCACGCATTTAGTGCTGAATTCACCAGGGGTGGGGCCTCCAGTGAACAGTCCAGGCTGGGTTTTGGCCATTCTATTCAGGGCTCTTTGTGTTCTGCTGCAGCAAGGTGAGATTGTGCCTTCCTGTAACTTCTGCGTTTAGCTCCCTATTTCCTGTGAGCAAATGCATGAAAATACATGCACACACAGCTTGCAAATACATAATCACATTTGATACTCAGAATTACCTGTTGGTATAGATATTAATATTCCCATTTTGCATTCAAGGAAACTAAGACTTACCAGAAGGGCATGATCAAGTGTCTTAAACTAGGATTAATAAGTCAACCTCCAACTCCCAGTTGTTCTTTCCTTTGGACCACACTGGCTGTGCAGATTCAGAAATTCTAATTTTGAGTCTCGTGCACACGAGTCAATATTTCCCACCTGATATTAACTCATTCATCATTTCCTTTACAGGAGCCTTTGCCACGGGTTGTAGGTAGCTCCCCATCGCTCTTCTCCCTCCTCCTTCCCCACCCCTCTCTTTGAGGCTATCAATTTATTTTCCATGATTATCCTTTTGGTTTGGATCTGCACCAGTTTTCTCTAAGTGATAGAACACCTTGTATCCCAAAGAGAAATGCTGCTACTCTGCAAAGCAAGCCTTTGAGTCTCTTTTTAAAGAGAGTTCCTACAGTGTGGCAGATTTTAATGACCCCCATCTCTCATGCCTGCATTGGGTCACCTGAGCCATACTGCTCAAAATGATCTAACCACCTCATAATGCCAGCCGAGGCAGACTCAGCCTCGCCATGGGGCACCCAGCCTAATTCATTATACCACTCAAAGCCATAAATCACAGGATTCTCCCCCTACCCTCCTTTCCCTCCCACCAAAAGGAGAGCTCACATGAAATCTATTTACATGGAATGATTATTCAATTAATTTTTTCATTACACTTGCCAGGAAGCGTTGCCAGGATTTCTAAAACTGCCCTGTGTGTTTGCATTAATGATGACGGTGGTTTGTGCTACTTAATTTAGCAATCATGGCCCATTTGGAGGTCATGCCCAGCCATATGCAGACTGGAGATGGTAGAGGGGCAGCTTCCTGATCAGGAACACGTGAGCGCCTGACACGTGTCTAGGATAAGCACAGAGATATTAATATCTCTACTTGTTGTCCCCACAGCCATCCCCACTGTGGTAGCCTTAGCACAGGCTTAGGGCCCTCATCCTCAACAGCCCAGGTGAAACAAGACCCCTTGGTCGCTCTCCCTGTCTCTTTGACCCCTTCCAATCCACCCCCCATAAAGGTTGCCATAGTGATCTTCCTAAAGTGTAAATCTGATCTTTTTGCCCCTCACATCAGTGGTGCCCAGTGGCCCAAGGAAGAAGGTACAAGCTCCCATCTTGCTTTGCGTGCAACACCCTTTGCATGACCTGGCCAGCCTCAGCTCTCTCTACCTGCTCCTGCGGCCCAAGAGGAGACCCATGCTCCAGCCACATAAATACCTCCAAGCTACTCACAATTCCTCAGCCAAACAAGCTCTCCCCGGCACCCAGGCTACTTCTTCTGCCTGAAGTGCTTTTTACTCCCTTATCCACCTGGCAAATTTGCACCAACTATTCAACACCCGGCTCAAAAGTCCCCTCTCTTGGGAAGTTTTTACGGCTCTCACAAGGCACTAGCAATCTTTCTGGGGTCTCCATAGCGCACTGTAAATGCTTTACTCACAGCCCATACCTCGTATTTTAATTCTCTGTTTTTCTGTGAGTGAGTCAGATCAGTGTCCTGGTCATTCTTTCTTGTATCCCTAATATGGGGACACTCAAATGAAAACTTTTTTAAAAAGACAGATTATTTGGAATTTACCTAGACCTATTGAGAAGCCCCAGAATTGGTATGTTTTTTTCTACTGAAGTATAGTTGATTTACAATGTTGTGTTAGTTTCTGGTGTACAGCAAAGTGATTCAGTTATATATATATTTTTCTTTTTCATATTCTTTTCCATTATGGTTTATTACAGGATACTGAATATAGTTCCCTGTGCTATACAGTAGGACCTTGTTGTTTATCTATTTTATACATAGTAATTTGCATCTGCTAATCCCTCTCCTAATTTATCCCTCCCCACCTCTTTCCCCCTTTGGTAATCATAAGTTTGTTTTCTATGTCTGTGAGTCTGTTCCTGTATTACAAACAAGTTCATCTGTATATTTTAGATTCCACATATAAGTGATATCATATGGTATTTGTCTTTGTCTGACTTACTTCACTTAGTATGATAATTTCTCGGTTCATCCATGTTGCTGCAAATGGCATTATTTCATTCTTTTTTATAGCTGAGTAATATAGCATTGGTATTTTTAACAGTTTCCAGAGTTGTTTCTTTTGCTGCCAACCCGGCCAGGTCCATAGACCCTGAGTTGGGGACCTACCACCCCGGCATGTGGCCTGCCTCAGAGCAGGGGCTTAATGATTATTTTGTAACAAGTGGAGGAATGCATGGCTATTGGGTAGACAGGATCACAGAGTAGGGTTGTGTTGATAAAGGCAACAGGGCAGCAACTGCTCTTTCCTCACCATTATAGGCCAACACTGAACTAAAAGGGATCCTAGCTCTGTGAGCCTGTTAGAAAAGAAATGAATGAAACATCAATTTGGGTCTCACATAAATTTGGGTCTCAGGCTTGCAGCCTGACTCCTAGGCTCCAAGCACAGTGTATACCTGCTGCCTAGCATCTACCCTTTCCCATCAGATCTGGGTGCCGATGAAAAGAAGGATGGGCGGGCAATACCTGTGCAGACCTGGTCCTCAGCTGACATAGTGGTAGGAGTTGCTACAGATGCTAAGGATGCTCTGAAAATCCAGCCCTCTCTCCCTTTGGCCAGGCACTGGGAGAGCCTTAAGGATCCACTGGCCCCCACAGGCTGTGAACCAGAGTCGTAAAGTCACCTCCTGTCCTATTGTTGCTGAAGCCAAGCCCTTGGATCTCTTCTTCCTCCTTTCTGGAGGGCCAACATCTCAGGGGGGATCGTCTGTGGCTCCCAAATTGACTTCCCCTCCTGGTTTTACTTGGAGAACGCAGGTTCATTCTCAAGCATTGGTACATAATATAGATCATATTGAGAATATAGATCCTATTTAGCTGATCAGGCCTTCATCATCAGTCCATCAAAATCTTCACTGGCTACAAACCTTTCCCTGTGAGGACCAGGGAATGGAGGGGGAATGTCTCTCGTTGTGGCTAAGTTCACATCTGAACCTGCCAGTTCTTTTTTTTTTTTTTTTTTTTTTTGCTGTACGCGGGCCTCTCACTGTTGTGGCCTCTCCCGCTGCGGAGCACAGGCTCCGGACGCGCAGGCTCAGCGGCCATGGCTCACGGGCCCAGCCGCTCCGCGGCATGTGGGATCTTCCCAGACCGGGGCACGAACCCGCGTCCCCCTGCATCTGCAGGCGGACTCTCAACCACTGCACCACCAGGGAAGCCCAGAACCTGCCAGTTCTTTTGCACAAAGGACTGGCCCTCCCTACCATGCAGGGCTGGAGCAATCTCTGTGCACTGTTGATCTGAGGTACACAGAATTAGATGCCTGCCTGAAGCCCCCTCTTGGCCGCCTTCCATGTCCTGAAATGCTCACCCCAGATTCCACCTAGGGGCCTCCTGACATGGACATATATCTTCCCAGGAGTAACCAACATGCAGGGCTTTTAGGGACTGGACTCTCAGGTAAGTCATCACTAGCCATTGTACTCCAGCTGAGAAAAAACTAAGAAAACCTAGAAAAATCTAGAAAAACCCAGAAAATGAGAAAATAGGGAAAGAAATGAACATTTATTGAACTTTTACTATGTGCCTGGGATTAAATATTCCATTTAATGCCCACAACCCCCTTATAACACAAGTATTATTCTGCTCATTTACAGATGAGGAAACTGCAGCTTATGTGGATTGGGTTACTTGTCTAATTTTGTACGGGAGTCAAGATCATGGCTATCTGACTCTAAAGCCTTTAATTATTTCATTATCCAATCCTTTCTCCAAGTGGGACCTTCCAGCAGAGCTTGAAGTAAAAGTCTTGAGTCTTGTCTACATACTGTGCATTTTAATTTGGGAAAAACCTGTAAAGAAAGAGGCGGTGCTTGGAGCACACATTACCAATGTTCGGGCAGCATAATACCTCAGGGGTCCTAGAAAAGTGGGCAGTAGAGGGGGTCGAGGGCCAAAGACCCCTGTGAGCTGCTGAGCTGGGGAAGCTCACTCTCCCTGGTCCTCTACGGGGTAGGGAGGCAATTGGCCCACCCATATTTCTCTGGTTGGGAGGAGGGTTGAAAAGAGCCAGCTATGAAAGTTCAAAATTAGACCCACACATTTATTAAGGGGACAGGAGCAGGGGAAACAGGGAGAAAATTCCAAAGAATAGTAAGACAGTTTGTCTTCGAGGAAATGGGGAGACAGCAGACTCACAAACATGTAATTACAGTACGCCTAAGAGTCTTGCTGCATTCTCATCACTAGAAATGTGCTTAAAATATGGGGTGAGTCCACAAGGGGCAATTAGTTCTAGTGGACAAAAGAGGTAGACGGAAAGCTGACACTTGAAGGGTGAGGACAAAATTTCATCCCTGTGGCCTCAGCCTGTGTGAGAGCAACTGGAAGTGGATGGGCCTCCAGAGCTGGCAGTTCCCTCCTAACCACAGAAAGGTAGCAAGTGATTATTTTGTGTCGCCAGGCAGGAGATTTATTTAACTTCTTTTTGGTGGAGACCTATAAATGTTATCATAGCCCCTGCTGTCAAGTTTTGCAGTCCCTTTTAAAAACTCAGGCTCTTAATTCACTTCATGGCCTCCCAGGAAGCGTGAAATCCTCCACAGATGGACGATGCAGGGTGAGGAAGGAGGTGGCGCTTGCAGCCATGTTTCCCGAGGGGCTTTCTTGGTGCTCCCTTCCCGGCCCTCCCTCTCTTCCCCTCCCCTCTCCTCTCCTGGAAGTCCAGCTGGCAAAGCCCGTGGTAGAAGACACATGAGCACTTTGGGATGCATAGGATGGTTTAATGGAAGTCCTTCCGATTTTCTCCTGTCAGACTTCACAGCATTTGTACCACCAGCCTCCCCTCAGCCTCCTTGGAAAGACTGCCATCAGCAGCCATCTTAGTTCCCTTCTTAGGATTAGCAGTAAATCCCATCATTGGGCCTTTTGAGCAGACTTTTGACTGCCTTTGGGCCTTTGTACTACACACTGAGTCAAGAATGTAAATACTCGTCTTTAAGCTACTCAATCACTATAGTTCCTTTCCAATTATCTAACTAAACACAGGTTAACCTACAACTTGGTCTTCATCTGCAACAGAGTCAGGAGAGTCTGTGAAATGTTTGTTGATACTGTGAGAAAGGCCATATGACCTTCTGCCTGCGCCACTGAAGAAGAAGGGGAGCCTAGAGGGTTTTGTTTCCTTTGTATTCTTATTAAAATGAATATGTGGGGGTTTTTGGGAAAACTTGAAATATTCCAGAAAGTATTGAAAATAAATTTTTTTTAAACCCTCATAATCCCACAATTCAGAGATAATCATTGTTAACATTATGGTACATTTCTTTACACACACACACACACGCGCGCACACACACACACACACATAATTTGCAATTTATGACTTTTCCTGCTACTTTATCAACTAGTTCTCATAGGCAGCCAATCAGTTAGTAATCTTTTGGTTGTGACAGAAAAATATAACTCGAAGTGCCTGAAGCAGAAAAGGGGATTTACTGGCTGACATAGATGAGAGTTCAGGGATAAGCATGTATCAGACATGGTAGAATCTGGAGTTTCAAGCCATGTCCCTAAGGCCTGACCTCTTGTCACTGCTGCTCTGCTTTCCTGTGCGGTCTCCACCTCAGATTGGCTTCCTTCTCAGGCTGGCAGAATGGCAGTTCACGGTTCTGGGATTCTCCTCACAGCTTCATAGCAAGTTCTAACAGAAGTCTCATATCATTACCTCTGAATTTGTCCCCTGCTCATCTCTGAGCCAGTCCCTGTGTCCAGGATGATACACTTCTCTGATTGGCCAGGACTGTTTCACATGGCCACTCTTGGAGCCAATAAGAACAGTCTCTGCCTCCCATCTTAATGCACTGAGAAGGCAGAAATGGTTTCCTGCAAAGAATTTGGGCATTATCCCCAATGTCACAATATTCTGGTGGAACTAGTGTCAGTGACACTGTCCACTGCTGTTGTTGCAGCTCCCATGTATTTTAAGGATTCCTGCTGCCCTCTGGCTAGTATCTCCATTGGTACCAATGCTGAAATGAGTAAGAGGGGGAAAACACATCATGCGACCTTCCATTTTTAGGTAAATTTTATTTTTTTATTTTTTCATATGCTTCAGTGGCTATTTGTGGTAGAAGACCTACAAAGTAGTAGCTGCTCCTCTTACTTTTAGCCCCAAATCCCAAAAGACAGGCTAAATATTCTGCTTATTCTACCTGCTCTGTGATAATTTATGAGGTCCATACCCTGAACCCACCTACTGACATAGCTATGGGCTCCTATAAGGAGTCTTGGCCCAGGATAGTCCTTGGTTGGTCACTGCATAATTCTTCCTTTATTGTTTTCCTTCATGTACCTTTTAGTGGGAGCCCAGAGAAGTCTGTAGAATAAGATGCTTGAGTCTCTGGGGTTTGGAAGGCTAAGCACATTAGATTTTTAAATTTATAGGTTTAAGGCATGTGAGTGCTACTGCCATATAGAACATGGGAGGGCTCCCATCACAACCATCAGAGGAAAAGTAAAGGATGTTAGGGAACAAAAACAACCATGTGTACAACAAGCACTTTCCCAAGTCCATAAACATCCTTTGAAAATATGATTTTAATGGTTGCATAAAACTCTATTGTACGAATGTACTGTATTAACCAATCATTGTTGGATGCTTTCTAATTTTGTGTCTGTTTTGCACCGTTCTAATGTAATGCTATAAGGAATATCCTCGCATATAAATCTTCAACTGCTTCTTTAATTATTTCCTCGGGATAAATTTCTAGAAATGGAATTTCTGGATCACAGGCTTTTTACGTTGGACTTCCAGAAAAGTATTCAGTTATAAGACCACCCACTGGATGTGACCTGGGTCTGTTCTGACCCTGACCATGCTGTTAACATGATAAAAAGAATATTGGGATTGAGGAGAAATGATAAAGCAGATGGCAGCCTGAAAGTGATTTCTTAGGAGAGCCTTAGGAAAGGTAAAGTTGAATCAAAATTAAAAAGTGGAGCAAAAGGTTATCTTCCTTGGCGTATGTATGGAATGGAGCCATGAAAGTGTCCTTCTGGAATCCATTTTGACATAAAGGTCACCCTGAACAGTATAATATTGATAGACCCCTGGGTCTTGGGAGGTGGGCTAGGAAAATTATTTTTTCAGCCATTCAGTTTTTGTTAAAGTCAACTAAATATGTTAAATAAAACCTACTTTTCTTATTTAACCATTCAAGCTACATAGAGACAAAAGTGAATCTAGTCACTCATTCGTTCATTCATTCAACAAACATTTCACAAGATGTTTATTTGCAAAACATTATTCTAGGTATTTGAGGCTACAGAATTTGAAATGAAGAAAATATATCTCTCTAAGAGCTAAGCAAAACCTTCCACACATTAAAGAAATAAATCTGAAATATGTGCATTACTCTTACTGAAATAGAATGGTTCCTAGGTGAGAGTAAGACCTGGTGGTGAGTTAACTGATTTTATTAACTTATCCAGAGATAGAATGTATCAGACAGAAGAGAGAGGTTATCAGAGAACACAGAAGAGGGAAAATGAGAGAGATCCATTTTGGCAGTGCCCATCAAAGCTCTCTTCCAGTAGTCTAGGAAGCCCACAGGAACACATGATTTGTTTGATTTCTCTGTGGACATAGATACATCAGACCATCAGAGCCTGATGATATTAAACATTCAAATCCACCACCAAGGTCCCTTGCTCTGATCTCTTATAATCCATGCAAACTTCTGACAATTTGACTTTATATGTAGTTTTCCAAGATGGAGAAAATGTGCAGATCAGGCTAATGTGAATGCCTGCTCCTCCTGTACATTGTATTTCCCATTGTAAATCAGTGAATTGACATTTTTAAATTAAATTTATTTATTTTACTTATCTATTTTTGGCTGCATTCAGTCTTCATTGCTGCACGCAGGCTTTCTCTAATTGCGGCAGGCGGGGGGCTACTCTTTGTTGCAGTGCGCGGGCTTCTCATTGCAGCGGCTTCTCTTGTTGCAGAGCACGGGCTCTAGGCGTGTGGGCTTCAGTAGTTGTGGCACGTGGGCTCAGTAGTTGTGGCTCGCTGGCTCTAGAGTGCAGGCTCAGTAGTTGTGTCGCATGGACTTAGTTGCTCTGTGGCATGTGGGCTCTTCCCAGACCAGGGCTCGAACCCGTGTCCCGTGCATTGGCAGGCGGATTCTTAACCTCTGTGCCACCAGGGAAGCCCCATGAATTGACATTTTGATTTATAGACATGAGTTTCTCGTGAGCTGGGTTAATTTGCACACTGAGAAACTGGCCCACTTAATATGCCGAGAGAATCAACCTTCTAAGCCTTCAAGGCTGAGGTTAGAATCACCAAAGTAATACCATCCTATACAGCCACCGATGACGAACCAACCTGCTCAGCACAGTATCTGTTATATAGAAGTTGTCCAACAAATGCTGCTTGACTTAAATGGATTTGAATTGAATGGGTTTGATTTAATTAAGGTTGGGTGTGAGAGAGAGAGAGAAAGACAGAGATAAGGACAGCCTCATAGACTTGGGAATTCACCAGTATAGTCAGCTGAAGCTATGTGAATGAATGAGATCACCCAGGAGTAATGGAACCTGTAGAGGGAGGTAGGGGATCTGATGGTAGTAACTTAGCAAATTTCCATAAGAAGGAGCTGGAAGCGGGAAGAACAGTTAATGGGGCATCTGAAGGTCAGGCAGAGAGGAAGACTGAGTAGTGCTGAGGAAGTTCCAGTTTGTCCTTCTCTATCATTACTTTCTCCATAAATTATCTACATCACTAGCTTTAAAGATTATTTATGAATAATCTTTTATAATAATCCAAACTCCTATATCCATGTGACAATGTGCCATCTATAATGAGATGTCTGCTGGGTTCCCTAATATAACACATGAAACAGAACTCTTGATGCCTCCCCTCAAAACCTTTTCCTCCTTCAGTCTTCCCAGCTCAGTAAATGGTTCTCCAGTTGTTCAAGCCAAAACCAAGGCATCACCCTTAATTTTTTCATTTTCTTCACTCACCTCTCCTCCTACCCCACATCAAATCCATCACTACCTTCTGTGGCTCCATCTAAAAAATATGTCTCAAATTCAAAACTTCCCTTGTCTTCACCGCTCTTCATCAAGCCACCAATATTTCTTGCATTCTAATGATCGTCCTGATTATGTCATTGGCACCTTTAGTCTTTTAAAAATACACATGGGTTCATGTCGCTCCCCTGCCTAAAATTATTTCATGGTTTTCCACTGCAATTAGGATAAAACACAAAATCCTCCCCATGTGGTCTAAAAGTTCCACATAACTAATCCTGAATAATCCTCCAACTCCATCTCCTACCACAAATCTGCTGTTGACTATGACCCAGCCACAGGGCTTTCTTTCTCTTGCCTTCCTCCAAGACATGGCACTTGCTACTTCTTCTGCCCCTAGGTTCCATCCCAATCTTTGCAGGACTGCCAGGTGTTATTCAGATTTCTTCTCCTAACCATCTCTAAGAACCCTATCAAATTACCCAGTCCCAACTACAGCCACGTTGAAACACATCACCTTGTTCTGTTTTCTCCATGGCACTCCCTTATTTGGTAACATGCTAACTGTCCTCTTCACTCCATCTCTCCACCACACGCATCCCATGAGAGCAGGGACATTTTTCCCCACCACTGTGTTCTCCAGGATCTAAAAGACTGCCTGGCACATATTAGGTGCTCAGTAAATATGTATTCAATAAAAGATGAATCAATAGAAGATTAAGAAGCTAAAGGAAATTCTATAAGAGGAGGAGGAAGCCAACAGCCTGTTCACTTTTTACCAGAATATATTTTTCTCCACCAAGAATCCCCATTAAAGAATTTAGTTCCATTTGCAATATTTTATTTTGCATTCAAAGACCCAAATACTTGATCTCTCTGGCTCTTCTTAATGGCCTCAGGAGGAATGCCAAAAACAAAAAAAACAAAAAAAAAATCCATCCATGCTGTTGAAATACCAGAAAGATGATTTTCATGCATTCAAACTCAATATTTATACTGGAATACAGAAATGTGATTCTAAGAGAAAAAGAGTAACAAGAAGATACAACTCATTGCAGTCTAGTCCTACTTTCTATTTTTTTACCTTGAAGAAACGACTTAAATTCTCTGAGCCTTAACATCCCCAGCTGTAAAGTAGGTGTATCAATACCTGCCTCTTTTTTCTAACTCTCAGGTCTATTTTAACTCATAAAGTGTGAAAAATATCTAACAATGGCTTAAGGTTAGAGATTTTATAGGTTATAGAGCTTGTGATTTTTTTGATAGCTTTGGAGAGAAGAGTGAGTTATTATTTTTATGGTCATAATTCAGAGACAGTTTATCACATTATATAAACTCGAAAATAACTGTTCTTTGACCAGAGAAATAACATGTTTACATTATGGACTGTTACACTAGTAATAGGATCTGTCACTACTGCATTAATGAAAAGGAAGATGCTAGAATGAGAGGAATGGAAAATCAATTTATCTACTTTTCCAACCCAATATTTATATGCTGACACCAAGTGCTGATATAGAGTCAAGTATCAGATGTTTATGTAATGTCTCAAACACTACAGGCAGCCAAGATTTTCTTCTGCAAATTCCAACTGCCTGACTTAAGTTCCAAGTAGGATTTCTTGCTTCTTCTGCACATCCATGGTATTACACTGAATATTTTCCACCTGTGATTGGTAGAGTGGGATAAATAACTTAACAGTTATGTAAGTTAAATTTTTTGCTGCAAATACCAAACAACTTGACTAATTTTGGCTTAAAAAATTGGGGTTTATTTGAATCATCCAGAAAGAATTCTGGGAGAGAACAGTCCTAAAACTGATATGGTAACTCAGTGATGCCATCAGAAACCCAGTTGGTAAATGTTTAACAACCATCCTGAAGGGAAAGTCCTGATATGTCATATTTGCCAATTTCCAGAGTGTACATACTTCCACCATGGCTTAATTTTAAACCTCCAATGTGATATAACTGACTTTGGAGTTGGGAAGAAATACTCAGTAGCACACCATTACAGAGTATTTCCACCATGAATGTAATAGATGTTAACTAACCTTAAGAGCATTAGATAATAGTAAAATGTAATAGAAGAATTAGGAAATTAGGAGCTTAGGGCATTATCTTTGTTTTAATAGAATTTATTTAATTGTAAGTTTATATAAAGTAATTTTTAGTAATGGCTGTGCTGAGGGGACTTCCCTGGTGGCCCAGTGGTTAAGACTCTGCGCTCCCAACGCAGAGGGCCCGGTTCAATCCCTGGTCAGGGAACTGGGTCCCGTATGCCGCAGCTAAGAACCCGCATGCCACAACTAAGACCAGGCCCAGCCAAATAAATAAATAAATAACTTAAAAGAAAATAATAGCTGTGCTGAACAACAGGCTTGCAGAATTTCTGGAAATTTAACAGTCAACTCTCGCAAGCTGGTACAGCCGTGTCCAACACACCACTGAATGCAGGTTCTTTACGTCATTTTGCTCTTCCATCTTCTAGGTGTACACTTTTCATCTGCGTGCTTGTTGCCTTATGGTCGCAAGAAGGCTGCTGCCCTTCCAAACCTCACATGTGCACGCCAGGCAAGGAGAAGAAAAAGGGGGGACTTCCCTGGAGGTCCAGTTGTTAAGACTTCACCTCCCAGTGCAGGGAGTGTGGGTTCAATCTCTGGTCAGAGATCTAAGATCCCACATGCCTTGCGGCCAAAGAACCAAGACATAAAGCAGAAGCAGTGTTGTAACAGATTCAATAAAGACTTTAAAAGTGGTCCACATGAAAAAAACCTTTAAAAAAAAAAGAAAAAGGGGTAAAATAGCAAAAGCAGCATGCCAGTTTTTAAAAAAAAATACTTGCCCAAAGCCCCACTCGGAGGCTTCTGTTTACAGCTTGCTTGCTGGAATTGTCCACATGTGCCTAGGCCAAAGATGGCTACACATAAAGGAATCACGAATGAAGGTCGGGTTAGCCAGCTAAATGGACCTGCTATAACGATGAAAATATCTATGGAACTCCAGCTTTTAAGACACCATACCATGCTCAGCACAATGACACAGAGATGAAAATAGAGTGGTTCAAGACTCAGTGCTTGCCCTCAAAGATTCTTGGAAGGTAAGACATACACACATGGAAATATAGCCAGCAATTCTCCTTTAACAGCACACTGAGACCCGAGTGTTGGCACAGAAGCTAAGTACCTCTGGACCTGGCAGAGGCAGGCATCACTCTGGACTGGGTGGTCCATTTCAACAGAAGGGCTCATCGTCACAGAAAGAGAAGTCAGTTCAAACAAGTAACTGCCAACAGGTTTATAAATTCTCCTTAATTTGAATCATTAATTAGTACACATGGGCATGGCCTTTGTACACTCCCCAATTTTAGTTATTTTAGCTAATTGCATGGGAGGCTGAAATTTGTGTGGAAATATGTGGACTAAAATTAAATTGCTCTCTCTGCAATGACCTACCTGCTTTTTCTAGGTAACAGATAATTATCATTTTTCTAAGCTTAGTCCAATACTCTTCAAAGGCCTCTGGGATCACATTACTGGTATCAAGTGGTTTTTCAAGTGTTCCATTTTTTAAAACTTCTATCTTTCTACGCAAGGAAGAACACCACAACAGTGGCTTAAAGCATCATGTGAATATTTCCAAATGATGATCGTAATACTGATTTGAATATTACTGCCATTCCCCTGGAAATTTCTATCATCATCAAGGTTGAATTATATTATGCCTGTATTTCTTTAAATGTTCAGAGCTCTCTCCTGCGCCTAGGCAGAGTGGAGGACCCTCACTCTTAGCCTGAACAGACGTCACCTAAACCAACAAGAATGAAGGTTGCTCTAAGTTGCTGAGCTATACAAGCCTTCGGGGCTGTGGAATCAGGCCATCAATTTTGCCTGATGTAAAAGGTTATTCTCTTACTGCCTTTCAGTTTTGCCCTTTTAGCTCTGTACGGGTCACCACTGAATTCCCGCCTTAAAAAATCTGGCATAATGGCCTGCTTGGCACAATGATAGGTATGGAAAGTTCAGAGAAATTTTGACTACAAGGTCCTTCAGGACCTGTGACAGACAAGTAACAGCATCCTCTCCTCCCCCAGGTAACCCAGAAACCTTTCTTTCCCCCACCACCCTGCCTTTCTCCCCACAGTACTCACTATGCCCGTATAACAATAATACATTAACCAGCTGTTGCTGCTGCATACCTGACTTCCCCAAAACACACTGCCTTACAGCAGCAAACATGTCTTTTTCTAGCTCCTAGGTGTGCAGAGCTTCTGGGACAGCCCAGGATGTGGGTCAGCTTAGCCTGGCTGAGCCTTCCAGTGGGGTTCAGGCCCGCTCTCTGGGTCTCTACCTCTCTTTGGACCAGCAGCACCCTGGTGCACAGTCATGGTCTTTGTCAATAAGTAGACACTGAATGCCTGTGACTATCCCACTAGTCACCTGGGGGCTAAGATAGGGCTAACACTCTAAAGAAAAATTTAGTAATGGAATCAATTTGCACAAACACACTCGGCATAGCTGGTTGATAATGCAAAACATTACATGATTAAAAGTGAGAATGGGAATGGATAGGTAGGATTCTGATAGATCTAGGCAAGGGCATTTTCAAAAGAAGAAACACACCTAAGGGAGGCAAAGGATCTATATGGGAATGAGTGTTATCTCAAACATACATCATCCTATCGGGCTTCCCTGGTGGCGCAGTGGTTGAGAGTCCGCCTGTTGACGCAGGGGACACAGGTTCGTGCCCGGTCCAGGAAGATCCCACATGCCGCGGAGCGGCTGGTCCCGTGAGCCATGGCCGCTGAGCCTGCGCGTCCTGAGCCTGTGCTCTGCAACAGGAGAGGCCACAGCGGTGGGAGGCCTGCGTACCGAAAAAAAAAAAAAAAAAAAAAACATCATGCTAACTTTAAAAAAAAATTTTTTTTGGCCGTGCCGTGTAGCATGCGGGATCTTAGTTCCGCAACCAGAGATCGGACCGGTGCACCTTGCATTGGAAGCACAGAGTCTTAACCACTGGACCTCCAGGGAAGTCCCACATCATCCTAACTTTTCTAAGGTGAGCTATGAATAAGGTGAACCAGTAGACTGGTTATACGTTGGCCCTGTTTCTCTATCCCTAATTTTTAACTATCTTTCCATTACTTGATTTGTTAATAATTGTAGAATGGCACAAAAAGAGGAATTCTTCAGAATGCTTTTATAACATAAACATTCATAGTATCTAAACAATCGATTTGTTTTATAGATTCAGGTTTCTTTAAAACCAGAAATACCTTCCTACAGAGACTTTTATTCACATGTAAAGAAATCACAGCCAGGGAAACAGTGACTGAAGGATTTCATTCTAGGCAGAAGGAGACCTCAGTCACTCAGTTCTGTGGTCCCCTGGCAGTGACGATGCAAGCAAAGGTTACTTATGTCTTTTATTCATTTCAAATGAAGTCTGGAAGAACAGACATTTAAAGGCTGAGCTGGTTTGGATCCAGTTCCTAAGTTTTGCCTCCAGGGGATTCAGAACTCTAGCCATTGGACTGAACTGGATTCCAAGAGCTGGAAGGTCACTGAACCTTCTTCCTTCATGTTACGGATGCTGAAAAAGAAGCTGGGAGTTTATTCAAATAAATTTGAATAAAACTGGGACTCAAATCCAGGTCACCTGATTTCCCAGGTGAAGGCAATATTCTGCCAGTCACCTCCTGGGTCCCTCTTGTGCTCCCAGAGCATTTCCTGTAAGCCCTCTCCTCCCACCAGCTTCTGCAAAGTCAACTCTTCAGAACAGGCACGAGAGCCTTGACTTCAGACAGAACTCATTTCAAATCACACTCATTTAAAAAGGACACCCATTTGCTGGGTGTCCTTGGGCAAACTGCATGATCGTTCTCTGCTTCCACTTCCTCCTCTGTAAAAGGGTGCTAATGATATCTAACTTGCAGTGTTATTAGAAGAGCAAATACAATAACACACTGCACAGGGCCTGGCCTGTAGGAGCAGAACTACAAATAGTGGTTATGATGGTGACAATTATGTGACTCAGAGGCCTGTCCGGGGAGGATGCATGCACAGAACACTTGGTGGGGTCTTATGGCATCACCTGGCCTGAGACCTGGGTAGGTTTCTGTAGTTTTCTGCCCTGGGACAGCAGAACTCAGTCTGCTGGGAGAGAGAAGATATGGAGGCCTCCCAGCCCTGCCAAGTACCCTGTTTGGGAACTTGGGAAAAGCAATAATTTCCCTGCTGCACATCCTCACCCACGCTGCCCAGGGTGTTACCATTAATTTAATGACTCAGATGAGGATAAATGTACCGTTGGAGTGGGATGGAGAGAGTAATGGATCTTGAGATTCAGAGATTTCCCTGAGGATAGGGAGATAGATTTCCCAGAAGGTAGATGGAGATGTGCCCCACGGAGACGGGAAGAATGGTATGCTTGATAAAAGGGTCCTGAAGGAAGGGGACCAGTGTGGGGAGAAGGATCCCTGTGGACAACCTGCTGGGCTACAGGGAAAATTATACTGGACAGTGTTAAGTTTCCTCCTCCAATATTTTAAGTCTCCTGATTCACCCCCACGTTCGTGAGGACAATTTAATCCAAGCTTGAGGGATAATATGATGGAGAACAAAGCATCAGGAGAATAATGAAAAGGGGGACCTGCCTGAATTGTCTTGGAGGTAAATGTTGGGTTCTACAGGCATACACACATCCCAAGGGCCTACATGTATTGTTAGAGCTAGCACTGCTGAAATCCAAAAGAAAAACAAATATATTCTCCTGTCCCACCCCGTCTCATAATTTGAGAGGTTCTCTTGCACATTGGAGACCATCCTGCACATCATTGTACAGAAAGTGTTAGTTCCTATCCTTCACCCCCTCTTTCCAAATGGCACTGTATGGTGAACATATCAAAAAAGAAGCAGGGGCTTCCCGGGTGGCGCAGTGGTTGAGAGTCCGCCTGCCGATGCAGGGGACACGGGTTCGTGCACCGGTCCGGGAAGATCCCACATGCCGCGGAGCGGCTAGGCCCGTGAGCCATGGCCGCTGGGCCTGCGTGTCCGGAGCCTGTGCTCCGCCAATGGGAGAGGCCACAACAGTGAGAGGCCCGCGTACTGCAAAAAAAAAAAAAAAAAAGAAGAAGCAGACTCACAGATATAGGGAACAAACTAGTGGTTACCAGTGAGGAGAGGGAAGGGGGGAGGGGCAGTATAGAGGTAGGGGATTAACAGGCACAAACTATTAGGTATAAAATAAGCTACAAGGGTATATTGTACAACATGGTGAATATAGCCAATATTTTATAATAGCTATAAACGGAGTATAACCTTTAAAAATTGTGACTCACAATATTGTATACCTGTAACTTATATAATATTATACGTCAACTATACTTCGATTTTTAAAAAATGGCACCATATGGTCATTGGAAAAAGAAAGGGCCCATTAGAAAGCCCAGAGATATAAACCCACACACACATGGTCACCTTATTTTTGATAAAGGAGGCAAGAATATACAATGGAGAAAAAGCCTCTTCAATAAGTGGTGCTGGGAAAACTGGACAGCTACATGTAAAAGAATGAAATTAGAACACTTCCTAACACCATACACAAAAATAAACTCCAAATGGATTAAAGACCTAAATGTAAGGCCAGACACTATAAAACTCTTAGAGGAAGACATAGGCAGAATACTCTATGACATAAATCACAGCAAGATCCTTTTTGATCCACCGCCCAGAGAAATGGAAATAAAAACAAAAATAAACAAATGGGACCTAATGAAACTTAAAAGCTTTTGCACAGCAAAGGAAACCATAAACAAGACAAAAAGACAACCCTCAGAATGGGAGAAAATATTTGCAAATGAAGCAACTGACAAAGGATTAATCTCCAAAATATACAAGCAGTTCATGGAGCTGAATCTCAAAAAAACAAACAACCCAATCCAAAAATGGGCAGAAGATCTAAATAGACATTTCTCCAAAGAAGATATACAGATTGCCAACAAACACATGAAAGAATGCTCAACATCACTAATCATTAGAGAAGTGCAAATCAAAACTACAATGAGGTATCACCTCACACCAGTCAGAATGGCCATCTTCAAAAAATCTACAAACCATAAATGCTGGAGAGGGTGTGGAGAAAAGGGAACCCTCTTGCACTGTTGGTGGGAATGTAAATTGATACATCCACTATGGAGAACAGTATGGAGGCTCCTTAAAAACTAAAAATAGAACTACCATATGACCAGCAATCCCACTCCTGGGCATATATCCTGAGAAAACCATAATGCAAAGAGTCATGTACCACAATGCTCATTGCAACACTATTTACAATAGCCAGGACATGGAAGCAACCTAAGTGTCCATCGACAGATTAATGGATAAAGAAGATGTGGCACCTATATACAATGGAATGTTACTCAGCCATAAAAAGAAACGAAATTGAGTTATTTGTAGTGAGGTGGATGGACCTAGAGTCTGTCATACAGAGTGAAGTAAGTCAGAAAGAGAAAAACAAATACCGTATGCTAACACATATATATAGAATCTAAAAAAAAAAAAAAAAGTTTCTGAAGAACCTAGGGGCAGGACAGGAATAAAGATGCAGACGTAGAGAATGGACTTGAGGACACGGGGAGGGGGAAGGGTAAGCTGGGACAAAGTGAGAGAGTGGCATGGACATATATACACTACCAAATGTAAAATAGATAGCTAGTGGGAAGCAGCTGCATAGCACAGGGAGATCAGCTCAGTACTTTGTGACCACCTAGAGGGGTGGGATAGGGAGGGTGGGAGGGAGGGAGGGAGATGCAAGAGGGAAGAGATATGGGGACATATGTATATGTATAGCTGATTCACTTTGTTATAAAGCAGAAACTAACACATCATTTTAAAGCAATTATACTCCAACAAAGATGTTAAAAAAAAAAAAGAAAGAAAGAAAGGGCCCATTGCCCAGCCATATACCTCTCAGTGACCACACAAAGGTCAGAGAGAAGGCTGGAATTACCACCTGTTAGAACACTGCAACTCTCTCTTAAAGGCAAGTTCCTATAACCTTGTTAAGCCTCAGTTTCCCCACCTGTAAAATGGAAATAAAAGCTCGACCTCATATGGGTATCACAGGGCTTCAATGAGCAGCCCCAGTTAAAGCACCTGTGTAAGCACCTGGCATGTGGCAGGGTTCATGTTAGTTTTCTTCTTCTACACCTTAGTAACTCACCAAGGTCAACCCTCAAGTTTACATGTGAAAAAATGAGTGCTTCCAACAGCACTGTGACAGAAGCCTAAAGTTGGGGCTCCCAAAGGAAGCTTCTAAAAGAGTACCTATTGTAGCCTCTTCAGAAAGAACATTCTGACAGGAAACTGTTTCTAGGAATAGGGCACAGTGTTATTTCCAGGAAGAAAAATCACTAGTTAGAAAACCTAGGCAGCTGGATGTTGTTCAAAGTTCCCCAAAACTGGGCTGGTTTCTATCAAGGCGTCGGGGCCTGGGCAAACGTGTATTGTGAGGGTTGCCTTAAAATAGATGAAAAGAGACTTTAAGGGAAAAGAAGCCCCAGAGTGGCAATCTGAGGGGTGCTGGCAGACAGAGAAGGCACAGTCCACGGCTGGGGCTTGGTGATGAGAGGGACGGGGAGGACCTGGGGGTCAGGGGCTAATGAGAGGACTGACCATGGAGTGCCCTGACTGCTCGCTGGAGCTCTTTTGAAGAAACTGTTGGCAGAGTGACCTTGGTCTCTTTAACTTTAATGAGCCCTGACCAGATGCCAGTAAGTTAGGAACTCAGGACCGTGACTTCACTCCAGGCCAGCCAGTGCTGCCAGGTGGACAGGAGGCTCCAAACTCCATGGATTCAGCCTTTAGGAATCCCCTTTCTGGAATCACTCCTGATGGGTTGTGCTGTGGAACTCAGCACACTGTCCTCTCCCTCCCTGTAGGACCCTGGAGATTGTCAAAACGCAAGCTGGTCCCACTCAGCTGCTGAGTCTAGGAGAGGAAAGAGCCAAGGAGTTATGGACATGGCTCTGAGGGTTTTTTCATCATCTGAAGGTTCAATATTTAGAGCAATATTGATTCGATTTATCTACTGTTGTAATGGTCCATTGGTTGCTAGGCAACAGAGTTCTTGCTTCCCTGTTTTCTGGGTGGCTCATGGGAGTTTGACTACCAAAGAGATTACTTTGTGTATATGAAACTAAATGGACCATAGGTGCCATACATAAGTGGAGGAATACCGTTTTACTGGGCAGCATTAAGACCATGTTTCCTATCACATCTCGGTAATTGCAATTCAACCTCCAGAACAACAGGGCCATTCATATTCACGTGCCCCTACAAGATACCCACTGAGAACAATTTAACACAAAGTTGTGCTGATGCATAAAACCCTATGTTGTGTGCTTACTGTTCCACCCTCATAAAGTTCAAACCTGCACTGGGGCAAGAATACGTTTATGCCTCCGCATTCTGGTCCCCTCCATACCCCACATTGATAACCAAAAATAGCAACCTGGATTATAAAGGGCAAAATCTGGTTTGCACTTAAATCTTGGTATGGCAGGGTCTTTCCTCATTTCTCTTATCCCATCTTCTCCCCAACTCACCCCAAAACTGCCTCCCTTTTGGGAAGGCTCTTTTGTAAGTCCTTTCACTGTTTCTTTAAAATCCCAAGTCGGAAGCAGCAGGCAAACGAGGCACTGTCAGGTTGGGCTGTATGGTTCAGTGACTTGGCATTAATGATGTTTATTTTGGAGCCTGCGTGATGGCCTGACCTATTTTAGTGTCTCTGCTTTAACCATACCTCCCTCCCCTATTTTTCCAATTAGAAATGAAGGCAGAAGGGATTTTGGGGAGGTTGGGGAAGGCAGGGAGGGAAAAACCTGGAGCTCACAGCTCTAGGAGTCACACCTGAAGCTGCCCAAGTTGACCATAACACTAACCACTGTCACAAAGGTGATTTGAAGCCCTTCTGGAAAGGCTGGAATTCAGGGCTGTGTCCACAAAATGGGAAGAGCTTCCAGAGGCCCTGCTCTGCCCAGGTTCCCCGGTGCGGGGTGGCGGGGGAGGAGGGTGGGGTGGACCAGGAAATACACAAACCAAAGGCCACATTTGGTATTGTTCGGCGTTTTCCTCCCTGGAAAGACCTGTTCAGGGAAAGAAACGATCTGGTTCTTCCAAAGAGAAAAGCTATCGGGAAGAGGGGGAGGAGACAGAGAGACAAGTGCAGGCAAACAGCCAACTACGCACATTTACGGAGAGTAGGAATGTAAAACAGATGCTGTGTAGGAAAATAAACCACTGCCCTGGGAGCACCATCATCAGCCTCTGGAGAATAGGGTTTCTCAGATCCAGGCGAATAACACAGCAAGTCACTGAAAACTGCATACACATCATAACTCACTCTAAGGAATGGCCCTTCTGGGTTGCCTGGTCCCCTGTCTCCACATCTTTCTCGTTCTGAGTGGTAGCCAGCATTCCTCTGAATCGATGTTATTCTGCCTCTTTAACTAAGACTGAGGAGGTGTTCTCACCCACACCAGAGCTCCTTCCCTGGATGGAGAGCAGGAGCAGCAGGACCTGGAGCTCCAAAGAGGCAGATGGTGGCCCTGTAAGCCCTGTCCTACAGCTCTAGTGGAATGTATTCCATGAGAGTAGGGGCTATGAGAAAGCAAAAGGACCCAGGCCACTATGTGAAGACCCTAACAGAACAGTTGTAGCACTCATGGAACAAATGCTGACATCAAGGTCAGTGTATAGAGGACCCATGGCAGCTGCTGCTGTGGGCAACTCAGGATCCCATTAATAGCTACCAAGAAGATGCTATGCTTAAATGCAAATCAAAAGAGGTACTACCTCACGCCGGTCAGAAGAGCCATCATCAAAAAGTCTGCAAATAGCAAATGCTGGAGAGGATGTGGAGAAAAGAGAACCCTCCTACACTGTTGGTGGGAATGTAAGTTGGTTCAGCCACTGTGGAAAACAGTACGGAGGTTCCTCAGAAAACTAAAAATAGAATTACCATATGATCCAGCAATCCCACTCCTGGGCATATACCCAGATAAAACTATAATTCAAAAAGATACATGCACCCCTATGTTCATAGCAGCGTTATTCACAATAGCCAAAACATGGAAACAACCTAAATGTTCACTGACAGATAATTGGATAAAGAAGATGTGGTATATATATACAATGGAATACTACTCAGCCATTAAAAAAGAACAAAATAATGCCATTTGTAACAACATGGATGCAACTGGAGATTATCATACTAAGTGAAGTAAGTCAGAAAGAGAAAGACAAATACCGTATGATATCACTTATATGTGTAATCTAAAATATGACACAAATGAACCTATGTACAAAACAGAAACAGACTCCCAGACATAGAGATCAGACTTGTGGTTGCCAAGGTTTGGGAGGAGGGGAGGGATGGACTGGGAGTTTGGGGTTGGTAGATGCAAACTATTACATGTAGAATGGATAAACAACAAGGTCCTATCTATAGCACAGGGAACTATTATCCAGTCTCCAGGGATAAACCATAATGGAAGAGAATATTTAAAAAAGAGTGTCTATATGTGTGTAACTGAGTCACCTTGCTGTATGGCAGAGACTGACACATTGTAAATCAACTCTACCTCAATAAAAAAAAAAAAAAGAAGAAGATGTTGTGCTGTGCTTGAACCACCCAGGATGCGCCAAGGGGAGAAAAAGAGGATATAGAAGACGAGGGGTCCCAGCACTGGGTGAGATAGAGGTCAGAGGTATGACATCTCCTCCCACAGGGTTGGGGTCTAGGAAGCAAATCCACAGGAGTTAACATAACTCAACCCATCAAAGGGCCACAAGAACATAAAGGGCCAAGTGAGTCTTGAGAGAACTAAAATTAAGGAGCAAGTGTCCACTGTGGGAAGTCACTAAAGTTGAAGGTACTGATTAAGTCCAGCTAGCAAATTTCTCCCTGAGAACTGAGCCCACAGAGCAAGTCTTATATTCTTTAAATCAACAACTTCTATGACCCCTGAACTGTATTGACAAAATCAGAAATAGTCCTTTGTCTAAGCATTCCTCTTTGCTTTTCTGAATCTCCTTTTAGAATTTCACACGGCAGGGAGGCACTGCAATATTTTGGGCCCCAAAATATTTTTCAGGAATGCAAGCTGGAAATATCAACCTGTGAGACATTGTCTTAACTTATTAACTTGTCTGGTGGATGCCTTGGGAGGCTGGGGGACATCTGGCCAGGCATTTTTCCTCCTTCTCTATATATTTCTTTTCTTTCCCCATGTGTTTTCCTAGGACTGTGATTCACATGTTTATAATTAAAGCAGAAAAGGGGGAAGGAGTATTTCTTACCCCATTCCAGGCAAGGCTTTCACCTCTGGAATCTAGATTAACAATGTTACATATGAGGTCCTGGAGGGATATGGAAGAAGGAGGAGAATGACAAGAAAAAGAAGGAAGAAGAGGAGGAACAGAAGGATTTCACTGCAAATTATATTTCCAGTTCCCAGACCCAGAAGGTCATTGAAATTTCTTGCTCCTATATAATTCTATGACGCTGAAAGAACATATCTTTTTCTAAGTGGAATCAGGTTTAATGGAGGAATATCATGCCTTAAAATTAATTAGAATAAATTAATTCCTTAAGGAAACATACTAGCAAAGCATGAGAAAACTAAGGGTACCCAGTACTGACGTGCCCATTAAGAGGCGTGATCATAAGGATGTCAGTGGATAGGAACTCCTGCTGCGTCTATACACACAGGCGGCTTTGAAAGATATCAACACTTCTGATGGCTGGATCACAGCCCACCAGTTAGTAACTGCCTGGTTGCTGGTTGCTTGACTGGATTCAGGCAGTCTGTTTTGCACACAGCCCACACTCTACCTAAGAGCATCACTCTTGAACCAGTTTGCTGGGTGCTCTGTTTACTGCTCTGCCCAAGCTCAAACGGTGGGGTGGATGACAACTTCAAGTTCAAACTGAGCTAAGAAAATTGGTTGAAGAAGAGAGTTAACAGAAAGTCCAGCAGTGAGGAGAGCATCAAACTAGGGCCGCTGGTTGACAGCTAAGTCCAATTTAAGAGAGACACTGAACTGAGACAGTGGAACTGCCAGAGAGAAAGCCAGGTGATTCTAGAAAATTCCATCCTAACACATATCACAGGAGTCAGGATGCAACCCTAGAAAATAGGAAGAAGGAACCAGGGAGGCAGTCTGATGGCTCTGCATGGGGATTTGGCAAGGTGGGATTATCACTCAGGGACATGTCAGCACTCTACATGGAACGTCATTTCTATTTTCGTAATCGAGAAGTTTTCAGGAAGAGCGCTCTTGATGTACTGCTCAACTGACCTTTTGTTAGTTCTGGGAGAAGAGCAGAGAAGTCTGCCGAGAGCTGGCTGCTTATTCTAAACAGCTGGGCTGGAGTTGGAATGACATAAATGTAGACATCCATTTCTAGCACCTCACACTAGTAACACAGCTCCAGGGAAAGGCAGGGGACTGACTCCTTTCTAATTAGTCAGAGAAGCTTATGATAAGAACCCCAGGAGTTCCTTATCCCAAAATATCACTTGTCACATGAGCACATGGGCCCACGAATGCACCCTGAAGGAGATGGATGAGTGGCGCCAGTTCTAAATCTCCTATGGGGTTCCCCTTGACAGGCTGCTCTCATGATTTAGGGCACCATCAGTGGCCCTGGTTTGATTCATCACTTGGTGATTCATTCATAGCTTGGTGAACAAGCTATGGTTCCTGTTTTATAACGCCCTTTCCATTTCTCTCCTTTGAAGAGAGAGAAATAGGTGATGAAAGCCAGGTTTTGGAACAGAATTCTGGCTTTTTCCTGCCAGAATTAGCACTTGGTAAGAAGGAGAAGCAAGCTGACTATCAGATCAATTTCAGGGAAGACTATGCATATTGACAAAACAATGCCCATTTATATCAAATATGTCACTTCTATTATTTCACATATTGGTATGATAAGTACTATAAACAGCCACGGCAACATATGACCAAGTGAGTGGATTTTTCTACCTAAACACTATGATTAATTAAAAATAAGCACATTTGATTTTTTTTAAGTTAAATTATATTTTGACCCTTAAGTATACAGACTTGTTACCATATTCAATCTTACATTTCTGTCCTAAAATTTATTATCACGATTTTGAATGTTGTCACGTAGTCTGTTTTGGCTATTGTAAGTCCCTACAGTTCTTATTTTTACAATATTTTAAAGCAACAGTTATTGTTTTTGTGACAGAAGCAATCCATGAGCATTATAGTGAGCTTAGAAAAATAAAATTTCAGGCTAATATAAAGAAAAAATTACCTATTATACTACTACTCAGAAATAATCATGGTTCATAACTTGTTGAATTTTATGTATTTACACATAATGTATTTACATATTATACAAAAATATATAAATTGGGATCATCTGATATAAAGGTAACATAGTAACATGTTGTCTTTTTCTATGAATAGCCTTCATCCTAGTCAGCCTTCATCAGCCCCTAATGCCCAGCTACCTGGAGGGGTTTATTAGAGAAAGAACGCATAGAAGGAAACTAAAGTAAAGTTCAGATTCTAGAATTCAAAACTAGGATTTTGTAGCAGATAATACCTTGCAATCCCAGGCATTATCTAAAGAAAGTTTTGTCTAAATTTCTCTAATCTCCCTGGCCCCAAACATCCCAAACCAACTGTTTTTATGATCTAGATTAAAGGTATGTATTTAAGAGAGGTCCAGCTAGAAAGAGGAGGGGGGAAATTCCACCCTCCCATGTAGGTGTGCCCATTTTCCCCTCTTCAGCCTGAGAGGGGCAGGTATTTAGGTGGATGAAGGTACTATGGAGAGCAAAGGAGACTGTCTTAGTGCATTCAGGCTGCTGTAAGAAAAATACCATAGATTGTGTGGCTTATAAACAACAGAAACTTTATTTCTCACAGTGCTGGAGACTGGGAAGTCTAGTTGAATGCTCTGGCAGATTCCGTGTCTGATGAGAACCTGTTTCCTGGTTCACAGGTGGCCCTGACAGGTGGTGCCCCCATGCTAGAAGGGACAAGGGAGCTCTCTGGGGTCTCTTTTATAAGGGCTTTCATCCCATTCATGATGGATTCACCCTCATGACCCAATCATCTCCCCAAAGCCCCACCTCCAAATACCATCACACTAGGGATTAGGTTTCAAAATATGAATTTGGGGGATGCAAATATTCAGTCTACAGCAGAGACCCTAGGTCTCATTCTTCATCTAGGACTTCAAAACATGCCTCTGAGGCTTCTCTTGCACCATCTTGGGGCACAGTCATGTCTATTTGGCTGCAGAGCTTCAATCAGGGAGGAAGGACACCTTGAGGTGCGGCTCTCCTGAGCTGCTCTGGGTTCCTGGATAGGAGGAATACAGAGTAGAGAGCTAGACGGGCTGCCCAGGGATGCGGCTGAGTAAGGTGAGTCTGCTATAGACACCAGGACGCAGCACCCCCTCCAGGCCAGTAGGCTGAATAGAGGATAGTGTAGAAGCTCAAAGATCATTTTTTATACAAAGGCTATCAGATCACTGACTTTTTTGAATTTATAATATTGATTCAGGGCTTCCCTGGTGGCGCAGTGGTTGAGAGTCTGCCTGCCGATGCAGGGGACACAGGTTCGTGCCCCGTTCTGGGAGGATCCCACATGCCGCGGAGCGGCTGGGCCCGTGGGCCGTGGCCGCTGGGCCTGCGCGTCCGGAGCCTGTGCTCCGCAACGGGAGAGGCCACAACAGTGAGAGGCCCGCATACCACCAAAAAAAAAAAAAAACAACCCCAAAAAACAAACAAACAAACAAAAAATATTGATTCAGCTCTGGCAATTAGACAATGTCTTCCAAAAAATGTTTTCCCACAAAGGGCAAATAGTTGGTAAATTTCCTAGATCCTTACAGTTCCTAGAATAATTTGCTTCTACCTTCAACCATAAATGAAAATTTAGCCTGGTTCAAAATCCATGGATCTAATCAATCTCCCTATAAAACCAGTAGATGTTATTCCATCCTCTTTTATCATTTAATGTTAAAGAGTAGAAGTCTGAAGCCAGACTGAATTTTGTTCTCTTGTGGTAAAACTGATTTTTTTTTCTGCCTGGATATGTAAATAATTTTGAGTGGCTGATTTTATTTTTTCATATAAATTTATTTATTTATTTGTATTTTTTATTTTTGGCTGTGTTGGGTCTTCCTTGCTGTGTGCAGCTTTCTCTAGTTGCGGTGAGCGGGTGCTACTCTTCACTGCTGTACACAGGCTTCTCATCGCGGTGGCTTCTCTTGTTGCAGAACACGGGCTCTAGGTTGCAAAGCATGGGCTCTAGGTGTGCGGGCTTCAGTAGTTGTGGCACGCGGGCTCAGTAGTTGTGGATCGCGGGCTCTAGAGCGCAGGCTCAGTAGTTGTGGTGCATGGGCTTAGTTGCTCCGCGGCAGGTGGGGTTTTCCCAGACCAGGGCTCAAACCCGTGTCCTCTGAATTGGCAGGTGGATTCTTAACCACTGCGCCACCAGGGAAGTCCCAAGTGGCTGATTTTAATTCTTAGAATTTTTTTTTAATGGCCAGGATATGAGCGAGTGTGTGTGTGTGTGTGTGTGTGTTTGTGTGTGTGTGTTGCCTGGAACATAGCAAGCCATTTCAATCTTTAAATTCAGATGTTTTTTCAAATTCATATAGATTCCTTCAACATACTTTGGATCTTTACATTTTATTCCATTTGTTCTGTTTCTTTCCTCAGAAATCTCTATAATTCTTAAGTTTAATCTTTGTTTCATGCCCTCCAAATCTGTCAAATTCTTCTTGCTTTTATCTATTAGTTCTTTTCCCCTGAGCTCTGAGAGAGCTTCTCAAGTTTGCCTTGGAATTTTCATCTTGGCACTCATATCAGTTTCATTGATTTCTCCTTTTAGTACTTCTTTCTCCCTTTCTGCCTCAGTTTGTTAAATCTGAATCTCATCTTACATTTTGTCTTACTGTTTTGCTTCTTCTTTAATCACGGTCATGCTTTCTTGCAACTATTGTGGTCAACAAATAAGTTTCTAAAAAGTTCTTTTTGTTCTTGCAGTAAATATTTCCAGAACTATATTTCTCCACTGAGTACACTGAGAGATGGTCCCCTTTCCTTATTCTGTGGCATATTTTCCAACTAGCCTATGTTAATTTTTATAATATTCTCATCTTGAAAATAGAAGAGTATAATTGGGATCTCTCAATAGATTTTAGTGTGAATTTATGTGGGTTCTACTCACAAGCCCCCTAAGTGCCAGGAGATCCCCTTCTTCATCTAACTCTAATGGGAACATTGGTTAGTATACCTCTCAGCTCATATTTAGGACCTGATATGCATTTATCTGGTCCTAACTTTTGTTTTCTCCCATCCCCACAGCTTGGTCCTCTAATATTGAGAAATAATGGAATATATGCTTATTGATTAGAATGTGGATGCAGTAAAAAAAATAGACCCAAAAGTTTATAAGAGCTCAAATACAGTAGATATATATTTCTAACTCATGTAAAAATTCCAGAGTTCCTGAATGTCATCAGGCAGCTCTCCTCCAGGTGGTGACTCAGGGACTCAGACTCCATGAATTTCCATCCAGAAGATGGAGGAAGAGAAAGGGAACAGGGAAGAGGCACAGTCCCTTATACAAATCTCCAGACTACTTTCTAGAGCTGCACAAATCACATCCATTCACATGTCACTGAACACAACTAATCCATGACCACATCTAGCTATGAGGAAAGCTGGAAATGCAGTTCTAGCTATGTATTCAAGAAAAAGAGAAGGAGACATTTTGGTGAACAAGTCTGCCACATTTTTCAGAACAGAATCACTAGTACATACGGTTATACAGATTTTCCCTGCCTTCCCTCCTTATCAACACTGCTTTTCTTGATTGTGGAAGATACAACTCTCGTTTATTCAACTATCGATACTATGACTTCTCTGTCTCCTTAGTTCTTGGCTATTTTGCTCAAGATAGTCCATTCATCCGAGTCTCAGCCCCTATAATGCAAACTCTATACCCAGGCCAGGCAGACTTACATCATGCTAGAAATTAATCAGAGAAAATGAAAAGGAGAGGAGGAGGTGTCCAAGACAAACTAATCCCTTTTCTTTAAATACTTGGGAACACTCTTAGCTTTTCTCCAGCAACAGAGGCAAAACAAAGCAATCTCACTGGGCTAACATACCTCTAGCTCAGTAGTTCTCAAACTGTGGTCCTTGGACCAGTAGCATCAGCACCACCAGAAACTATGGGAATGAGGCCTGGTAACCTGTGTTTTAACAAGCCCTTCAGGTGATTCTGTTACACAGTCAAGTATGACAACCACCGCTCTGCTTTAAACTTGGCTTTGACCTGGGCCATAGCAAAGTACCCTATGTCAAGTTGTAGCACTCCATTTTAGTTGTAAGCAAACCACCTAAGAGGAATATTTGGAATTCTAATCTCGAAAAACGAAAAATATAGAGCAATGATAAAACTTTGACACTAATTCTCTAATTCTCTGTGCTAGATCAAAATGACCATCAGTGATGAACACAGAATCACAAAATATCTGATATAAAAGGTATCTCAGAGATCATCAAGTCCACTCACCCATTTTATAAACTGGAAAATTAAGGTCCAAGAAGAGTATGTGGATCTCCCAAGGTGCCACCTCTGGTTGGCGGGAGAGCCAGTCCCAGAACCCAAGACTCCTGATTCTTGGTCCAGCTCTCTTTCTCATGAGATCATGTTTGTAAAGCCCTCTGAAAAATATAAAGTGTACAGTGGTTGCATTATACGAATATTGCATTGAGTTCAGATCATTTGAATTCCAAATCTTAAAGAGCCAAAGTTAAACGTACGTGTAAATTTGTTCTCTAAGCCCTGTCCAAATGCAAATAAAAAATGAATGAACAGCATTGCCTTAGAATTACAGAACACTTCAGAACACTGATATTGATATTAAGAAATGCAATGAAGAAGCATCAGGCAGCAGCCTCTGATATCTCCTTTTTGTGTTTTCTTCCAAAATGTATGTGATGTCATAGAAATCTGAGATAAATTTCCACTAACTGTAGGGTCAATAGACCTGCACAGAGAAAAGCAATCTGTGGGTTCCATATACCCTATTTCACAAAAAGAAAAAGTCAAGCATCACAGAGTGAAGTAAGTTAGAAAGAGAAAAACAAATGCCATATGCTAACACATATATATGGAATCTTAAAAAAAAAAAAAAAGGTTCTGAAGAACCTAGGGGCAGGACAGGATAAGAGGCAGACACAGAGAATGGACTTGAGGACACAGGGAGGGGGAAGGGTAAGCTGGGACGAAGTGAGAGAGTGGCATGGACATATATACACTACCAAATGTAAAATAGATAGCTAGTGGGAAGCAGCCACATAGCACAGGGAGATCAGCTTGGTGCTTTGTGTCCACCTAGAGGGGTGGGATAGGGAGGGTGGGAGGGAGGGAGACGCAAGAGGGAGGAGATATGGGGACATATGTATATGTATAGCTGATTCACTTTGTGATAAAGCAGAAACTAACACACCATTGTAAAGCAATTATATTCCAATAAAGATGTTAAAAAAAAAAAAAAAGAAACTCAAGCACCATTAAAAGAAAGCGGGAAGCCAACAGACCCTTCTGAGACTATCTCAGGAAACTATAGCAAAAGCAACAATGAGAAAAGTGGACAACATGAATACTATTGGAGGTGATGGTAGATCAGACCCCACCCTCCACTGGCCCCAGCCTCAGCCCCACCCCAACATTCAACATCCCTCTAGAGGTTGCAACTCCCAGGAATGTACAAGGTTGGCTGAGTCAGAGACTTTCAGTTTCTTTTTTTTTTTTTTTTTTTTAATTTTTTCTTTATTTATTTATGGCTGTGCTGGGTCTTCGTTTCTGTGCGAGGGCTTTCTCTAGTTGCGGCAAGTGGGGGCCACTCTTCATCGCAGTGCGCGGGCCTCTCACTATCGCAGCCTCTCTTGTTGCGGAGCACAGGCTCCAGACGCGCAGGCTCAGTAATTGTGGCTCACGGGCCCAGCCGCTCCGCGGCATGTGGGATCTTCCCAGACCAGGGCTCGAACCCGTGTCCCCTGCATTGGCAGGCAGACTCTCAACCACTGTGCCACCAGGGAAGCCCCTGACTTTCAGTTTCTGAATGCAATAAGAACCATGCACTATTGGAGCTAGAAGCCAGACCTAGAACATTCCAGAGATTGAGAGCAAGTGAGGTAGTCATTGGATTGTGTCCCAGGTCACTGATAAATGGAGTTGAGTGTTCCTGGCTTGGTTTTATTGGTGGTCAGCTGCCTAGTACCCAGCTGGTTCAGACAGGATTGGAGAGGACATGGCAGCCCCATACACCATAGGGTTGCCTCTTTCCAGGAGGAGTTTCCCTTCAGTTTATTTTTTAGGATATGAGCTGAAATAGACTTCTCTCTGCCTAAACTTTGTAAGTGGCTTAGCTAGGTCTTTAAAGAACCTTTTTTTTTTTTTTTTGGACAGCTTTATTGATGTTTAATTCATATACCACACAGTTCACCCATGTAAAGTGTGCAATTCAATGGTTCTTAGTATGTTCACAGATTATCTACAACCATTATTGCAGTTGATTTTAGAACATTTCACCAGCTTGAAAAGAAACCCTGTACCTTTTAGCTATCACATCCTAAGCAGACACTGATCTACTTTCTGTCTCTACTGATGGCCCTGTTCTGGATATTTCATATGAATGGAATCACATAGTATATGGTCTTTTATGATTGGCCTCTTTCACTTAGCACAATGTTTTTGAGGGTCTTCGTGTTGTAGCATATAGCAACACTCTAGTCCTTTTTATTGCTGAATAATGTTCCATTGTATGGATATTCCACATTTTATTTATCGGTTGATCAGTTGATTTGGGTTTTTTCCACCTTTTGGCTATTATGAACAATTGTATTGGGAACATTAGAATTGTCATCCAGTCTGAGGGTAAAGAAATTTTGAATAAAGGAATTTCCCGAATAACTGGATACTTTTACATTGTTTAGCATAGTAATTCAATAAATATTGAACACCTACAATGTGCAAAACAAAATGGAAGCTACGCTGAGGTAATAGTTTTTAAGAATATTTATAACAGCAGTAGTGAGAAGACCATCTCTTACAAAGCCCTTTGATATTATCTTAGGGAATCATTATTATCATAAGAATACTCTATGAACCAGATATTGCCAGTCCCATTTTACAGCAGACATAAGCTCTGAGAATTCAGCATCACCAACCTAGTGAGTAGAAGACAATTTGGAGAACTTCCAGTCCTATCTCTTGTTAAGATATATTTTCATCTAATTTTTATAGGGAAGATATCCTTTTAGAAACATTTTCCCACAACAGTTGAGACTTCGGCAGCCCCTTGTTATGAATCAGAGACCGGCACATTTCTCCTGTTCTAAATTCCAATAGCTCTTTTTTATACTTTTTTTTTTAACATCTTTATTGGAGTATAATTGCTTTACAATGGTGTGTTAGTTTGTGCTGTATATCAAAGTGAATCAGCTATACATCTTTTTTATAGTTTTAAAAATATATCACCTTTTGTGGAGGATTACTGGACTGAATGTCAATATTATGACATAGTATGAGTGTGTTCCGTGTTCGGTAATTGCAATCATTGTTGCTTTTGTTGTGGTCATCCATTTACAATGCTTGGTGTCAGTTTATTTATCTCTTGTAAAAATAAAATACAGTGTGTGTGTGTGAAAAAAAAATATATATATGCCTAAAAAATTTTTTTTGAAGTATATCAATTTGAGAGTCTACAGTTTTAAGTAAGGGCCTACACAGTATAATAATAGCAAGTTTAAATAGAATCCAGGGAATTCCCTGGTGGTCCAGTGGTTAGGACTCGGCGCTCTCACTGCCGAGGGCCCAGGTTCAATCCCTGGCCAGAGAACTAAGATCCCACAAGCCGCACGCAGTGCAGAATGAATGAATGAATGAATAAATAAATAAACAAAATCCAAGAGTCAGAGACCCCGAGAATAGGAGGGGCTGATAACAGAGATTCTTGAGGAAGCAAAGAGAGCCATTCCAGGGCATTCTGAGAGACAATAAAATAAGGTAAAGCAGTGTTGGGTGTCTGGAGCCAGGGATCCCAATCAGGGATCAAGGGTCAGGAGTGTGGAGCAACTCTCCTAGGGGAGTGATACCTTTGAACACCATCCTTGAGGTGGAGATTACTTCAATTGAACCTATCTCTCATGATATTTTGCTAGACTTTGGGTACAAGTATTTGATGGATAATGTTTCAGTTTTTCATTTGTGCTTAATATTTTACATATTAAAATAATAATTCATCAAAAAATATATATATATCACCTTTTTGCCTTTTATCATTATATTCGTGTTAAGGGTCATTCCCTTTGGTAGCTGTTCATAGCAGAAAGACTGGACCAGGAGTCCACTGAAAAATCTGCTAGCCATAAAGTGTCTGGGACATTTTCTTCAGTGATATGGAATGATTCCACCATTACCACAATGCTTATGGTTTTCTTATTGGTGGCTCCCTTTCTTTGAGGCTGGGCAAACCTAATAGAAATACTGGCCATGTGAGCTCATGCTGGATGGATGTGGAGTTGCTGAAAGCCAGGAGCCTATGCAAGTCGACACCAAAGAGGGCCATGTGTTTACTAAAGGAATATTATCATGAGAAAGGGAACCACCAGACAGAGAATGAGGAAGGAGTCAGGAGCCAAGGACATCAGACAGAGGCTGGAACTGGACAGAAATGTGGAATGAATTCAGTGGGCTCATGACAAAGCCTGTGGATGAATCAAGGTACCTCAGGGCTTATTTATACTGCATCCTTGCTCCCTGGTTAAAGGCAGAGTTGTCCAGCTGAAGGGAGCAGGGCACAACTGGACACCCTAGGCTGTTATTGAGTCGAGTTTTTAGATTTCACTTTATAAGGACATCATTATTACCATCTTCAGGGCACAACTGCCACCTTACAGGCTACAAACAAACAACAACCTAAATGTCCATCAATGGGGACAAGTTAAACTATAGTAAGTCTGTACAGTGGACTACTGTTGGCTTTTCAAATAGTGGTGGAGAGCTATACACTTTTCTCAGAAGATATTCATGACATAGTGTTGATTTTAAAAGATTATAAGGAAAAACAAAGAACAAGCTCATGATACAGAGAACAGATTGGTGGTTGCCAGAGGTAGAGGGTGGGAGGGTGGAAGAAATGGGTGAACTGTTTTGTTTTTCAGTTTAAATAAGTTGAATGATTTATATTTTTTAAAAAGGTTCTATGACACCATGAATATTATTTGAATATTATTCCATTTGCATAAAATTGTGTGCACACAGGTATATATGTGTGTGTGTGTTTGTTTATGTATGTGTGGGTGTGTATAATTTTATGTCTCTATGTATAAAGGGACGTAGAGACCTCTTCCATTTTGAAAGTATATTTACCAAAATTAAAACTGCTTTCAGAATAAGTGGATTTTTCAGTGATTTTTTTTGCTTTTCTTTTAGCTCTTTCCCCTATTATTTTTACCACTATCCTTATCCTTATAACTAAATGCTCAAAATTCACAGAACAGTCTGCTTTAAGATAATACTATTGATTGGGCACCCACCAGTTGCTAGTTACATGAACTGTCTCACTAGAATGGCAGAGCAATTCTTAGAAGTATAATATTGTTGTCTGCATTTTTAAATGAGGCAACTAAAACTTAAAAATGTTGAGAAATTGGTCCAAGGTCAGACAGCAAGCAAATGGCAGAGCTGGGACCATAGTTTAGGACTATGTAACTCTACAGTACATGCTCTCAGCCACTGCACTGCGCTACTGTGAAAAATGTGAAAAGTACAGGCCTTACATGGTAAAAACTATGACCATCAGTGAGCATGATTTCCAGTGTTATTTATTCTCCAAAGCCACAGGAACTCAGATCTGCCTTGACAAGAAATGTTCAGAACCCACAAAACTATTCAAAACTGAATTACTTAATCCTTTTCATATACCAATATCAGGCACTGCAGTGGTTTTAAAACGTGTCTGTAAATTCTTTGACACTCTTTCCATTGAGAGGCAGTATCTCCATCCCTTCCTTTGTATCTAGGCTGGCCTTAGTGACATAACTAATAGAACACATTGAGGTCACTTCATGACTTCCAAGGTGTCCACCTTGCTCGCTGGGATGCTCACTTTAAGCCCTGAACCACCTAGGGCCACTCTGACTGAGGAAGCTCAGGCCATGTGTGGAGATGCTGCAGGGGACAACCCCTGCTGAGAGCCCAGCCAACAGCCAGCATCAACCCCCAGACCCTTGGGTGAAGATGACTCCGTATGGCTCTAGCCTCCAGATGACAAATCACCCCCAGCTACTGAATCTTTCCAGCTGAGACCCAGACACCAAGGGTCAGAGGTAAGCGATCCTGTCTGATTCCTGACCCACAGAGTCCATGAGCATAATTAAATGGTTGTCTTACGCCACCAGCTCCAACTCCAGCACATTCTTTCAATAGCTATCCATTTTACTGAATTCTTACTAGTGACATTTGAGCCTTGGAGGTTATTTAGATAGGAGTTATTGGCTCTAATCTCTTTTTTCATAGAGCTAGGACAAGCTGCAAGCTCCCTGAAGGCAGGAATGAGTTTTTCATATAGAAAATTATATCTCAACACTCGCCACAGTGCCAGGAGCACATGAGTAGGCGATTTCAGTTACCTCTCTAGTTACTTATCCCAAAACTTAGTGGCTTAACACAGGGGTTGGCAAATTATCATCCACAGGCAAATCCAGCCTGCCAGCTCTTTCTGTAAATAAAGTTTAGTGGGAACACAGCCACAATCATTCATTTATATATTGTCTACAGCTGCTTTCACTCTGCAGCAGCAGAGCTGAGTAGCTGCAACAGAGACTATACAGCCTTCCTGCAAAACCTAAAATATTTACTATCCTATCCTTTACAGAAAGTTTGGGAGTTCCCTGGTGGTCCAATGGTTAGGATACCACGCTCTCACTGCTGAGGACCCAGATTCAATCCCTGGTCAGGGAACTAAGATCCGACAAGCTGTGCAGCTTAGTCAAGCTGGCTTAACACAACAATGACTTATTATTTCTCCCAATTCTGTGGTTGGCTGGGCTCAGCCGAGCAGGTTTTTTCCCTCTACATTGTCACTGATGAGGCTGCATTCATCTGAGAAACTGGCTCGTGCCAGAACATCCAGGTTGGTCTATTCACATGTCTGGAGCCTTAGTCCCGTTGGCTGTGGCATCTTGATTCTCTTCCATGCAGCTTCCCTCTCTGGTCTCTCATCATTCATTAGTCCATCCCAAGTTCCTTGGTTGAAACTTCCAAGAGAGAGAGCAAAAGCAGAAGCTACCAAGCCTCTTAAGATGCAGGCCCAAAATCTACACAGTATCCCTTCCATTGCCTTTTATTGGTCAGAGCAAGTCACAAGTCAGTCAAGATGAAAGGAAAGAGGTCTCTGGGTTGGAAGGAGCAACACGGACGTACAGAGAGAGCAGAAATTGTTGGAGGCTATCTATCATATAAAGCACACAGTAAATATTTGCTGAGTGAAGGCAGGAGAGATTTACAAAGGCATAAATGCAGAAGGAAAAGGGAGCAAGTAACAGGATATGTCCTAGGTTATCTACATAGGGAGGCAAGATCTCCATGGGCTGCCAGCACTAACGGAGGGCCAGTGGACCTGAAGAAAGATTCCAAGTGAGTACAGAAAGAGAGAGAAATCAGGAACATAGTCAGTGAAGCCATTTGGGGATGGAAGGCTGCAGGGGTAAGATTAGATACCAGGTCTACACAGCAAGAAACATCAGATCTCCTCAGAGCAAGTGCAAGAGTCATACTTCATCAGTCAATGCCAGACACGAACTAGCAGTGACTGATGAGGAGGCAAAGCAATGAACTTCTGTGACTCTGTGCAGCATCTGGATGGACATACTGGACAGCCTTCTCTTGTCCTGGTTGTGTGTCAGACCCGACAGCTGACCTCAGTGAATATGATTCCTCAGGCCCAGTGGATGTGTCCACAGCATCGGATAAAACAATGATCCAAACTACTTAGTTAACAGGCTTAGAAGAACTTGTTACCACCCAAGAAAGGAACATGGCAGCTTCAATAACAAAAAAGCATTACCTTCCAATGGTCTATATAGGTTGCAACTAGCAGAGCTAGCAACTCAGCAGGTAAAATGATTGGAAGAAGATGAATCATGTTCATTATTTCACTCAATCCTGTGAATATGTTAAAATTTCCACCATTTCACAAAAGGGGAAACTGAAGCTTGCAGAGATTAAAGAACTCTCCCACGTTCATATAGTTAACATGTAGAAGAAGCATGATTTGGACCCAGTTCTGCCTGACTCTAAAACAGTCATTTTGCTTCCCTATGGAATACAGAAATTGCTATATATGGAAAACGTAAAAATATGAGGCTTCATCTGCCTAGAAAAGTTTGTCTCAAAATATGTCCTGTGCAATACTAATACCTTGAAATGGTCTTCCAAAAAATGATCCCAAGGTAAGTAGTAAGCATGAGAGCTGATGCACGATAGAGCCCCTTGTGAAAGTCACATGAGCATTTGTATATTTAAACAGAAATCTGTCTGAAATCCAAATCCTTTTTTTCACGGACTGTCCACCAATATCCTGAAGAACTAGTGTTCTAAGGAACATGCTTTGGGAACATTCTATCTAGGAAGATGAAGCAGTGAGAGACCATTATTTTAATAATCTCATTAATTAAGCGGCCATTGGGAAAACACTTTTGGCAGCCACTAGAATTGGGAGTACCCAATGAAGGGTGAAGCAATTTTAATACACATTTTAAAAAAGGTCTTATTCTTCACAGTCTAAAGTAAGCTTAAAAACCTTGCTGCCATGCTAAATTGAAATATAAAAAAGCCATGATCATGTGATTAAAGAATAGGCCCCTCTGGCCTCCCCAAAGCAGCTGTGGGTGTCAGAATTAGAGGCACAACATTGTGTTGGATGTGCTGCAGCTCCAGCGTTTTGTAGAGACTCAGAGCAAATTTGATCCAGCTGACCTGGCCTGCCAGAGCTGGCTACGGGTTCATTGCTCCTGTCTCTAACCTGCAGATGGTACCTGGAAAAGTTAGCATCTTTCTATCCTGCCATGTTTACATAATCTCAGTAACTCAGAATTGAGGTGGCAGTTAATTTTGCATTGCTGGTGGAAATGTAAAATGGTGCAGCTGTTATGGAAAACAGTATGGGAGTTCATCTAAATTTAAAAATAGAATTACCGTATGATCCAGCAATTCCACTTCTGGGTATACACCCAAGAGAATGAAAAGCAAAGACTCAAAGTGATATTTGTACACCCATTTTTCACAGCAGCATTATTCTCAATAGCCAAAAGGTAGAAGTCACCCATGTGTCCATTGACAGTTGAATGAATGAACAGAATGTGATATGTATGTATAATGCAATATTATTCAGCCTGAAAAAGGAAGGAAATTCTGACACATACTGCAACATGGATGAACCTTGAAGACATGCTCAGGGAAATAAGCCAGTCACAAAAAGATTACTATATGATTCCACTTATGTGACTTAACGGAGGGCAGTCAAATCACGGAGACAGAAAATAGAATGGTGGTTGCCAGGGGCTGAAGGAAGAGGGGGAAGGAGTTATTGTTTAATGCAAACTGAGTTTCAGTATGGGAAGATGGGAAGAGCTCTGGAGACGGATGGCACTGACGGTTACACAGCAATGTGAATGTCCCTAATACTATCGAAGAACTTAAACATGGTTAAGATGGAGTGTGGCTCCAGTGGTGAAATGGGTTAAGGTGTGGTACTTATAAAAATGGTTAAGATGGTAAATTTTGTTCTGTGTATTTCACAGGGGAAGGAATGGAGGGAAGGAGGGAGGAAGGCAGAGAGGGAGGGTGGAGGTTAGATAATGTTTTATTTTGCCTCTAACAGGAGCAAGAGGGTCTTCCTAACAGCAAGGCTGAGCTTGGAGCGCTGCACCCGCCCCCATCCTCTCAGCACACACCCCCCACGTAGATTCACACGGGGCAGAGCATTGCCCTCCCCAGGCCTCCCAGAGGGAGGAGGTGGGCAAGCCCTGCAGCTGGTTAATCACCTGTCACCCAATCCTTCATTCACAGGAGTCCTGGAGCAACAATCCCACACGTCCTGCACAGCAGTGAGCATGGCAGGTTTCAGGCTGAACAAACGAACCAATTTAAACTATAACAAAGAATTGCTTCAAACCTAATGAAAATCAGGTATTGAACAAAAGAAGCCCTGTCTCTCCTTTCTATTTCCTTTTCTTGCGGGGAGGGTGGGGGGCAACTCTTGAGACCTGGCTCTGGAGGGGAATCCAGGATGGATCAGCCTCCAGTAAGGGCTCCTATTCACCAGCCACCGGGTAGGTACCTGGTTGACGCCTCTGGGACCCCATACAGTTTGTATTAACCCCAATAATCTTCCCAATTGCCACTTGTTTGTCATTTCCTCATAACGTCCTCCTGTTTGGACTAGACTAAAAGTCAAAAACATTTCTGAAGCAGTGGTGAAACAGGGGAAATGGTCATCAAAGCAAAAGTTAAGTGTTGTTTTACTCCTACGGAATTGGAAGGAAGGAGGGTAGGGGGAGGGGAGGGAGAGACGAGGAGGAGTGGGGGAGGGGGAAAGGAAGGGAGGGAGGGAGGGAGGGAAGAAGGGAGGCAGGAGAAGGAAGGAAGGAACGAAAGAAAGAAAGAAAGAAAGAAAGAAAGAAAGAAAGAAAGAAAGAAAGAAAGAAAGAAAGAAAAAAAGAAAGGAAGGAAGGAAGAAGAAAGGAGGCAGAAAGAAAGAAAGAAAGAGAGAGAGAGAGGGAGGGAGGGAGGAAGGAAGGAAGGGAAATAAAGAAAGGGAAAAAAATTTTAGTGCAATTGTGTGAAACAAGAGCACTCAAGCTGATAGCATTTTACATTGACAATTACACTGGAAAACAGGACATGTGCATTAAGAGCAATACAAATAAATACACCTTTTAACCCAGTAATTCCACTCAAGGGATTTGTTCTAAAAAAATAATTTGAAAGAAACAAAAAGCTACCATGCAGTAAAATAAAGATCTCAGAATTATGTCCAGTACTGAGAAACTGCAAAGAATCTATCTAGTAATGTGGGAATAGCTAAGTAAGGTATGAGAAATTAGCTTCATGATATATTATTGTGAAATAAAATTCATATTTTATGGCAAGACAAGAAAAATTTAAACATAAAAAATTTTCTCTGCCCTTTGGCCTTCTCTTTCCCCTCTACTGTGCATTATATATCTGCATTATACATCGACCAAACCTCCCCATCAACAGAATATATCTGCTCAGCCATAAAGAGCAACATTCTCCTAACATCAACAAGACAACTCCTTAAAATATAACATTCCTGGGCTTCCCTGGTGGCGCAGTGGTTGAGAGTCCGCCTGCCGATGCAGGGGACACGGGTTCGTGCTCCAGTCCGGGAAGATCCCACATGCCACGGAGCGGCTGGGCCCGTAAGCCATGGCCGCTGAGCCTGCGCGTCCGGAGCCTGTGCTCCGCAACGGGAGAGGCCACAACAGTGAGAGGCCCGTGTACCGCAAAAAAAAAAAAAAAAAAAAAATATATATATATATATATATATATATATATGTATATATAACATTCCTTCTTGATCTTGTAAGGGGACACAATGACACACCACTTTGTATATCATTTAATGTACAGCCCTCTGTCTCAAAAAACTTATATAACTGTGCTTTGACTTCTAATGGGCAGAACAGTTCTCAGAGCTTTCTGAGATGCCATTCCCAGGTTATAATCCTCAGTTTAGCTCGAATAAAATTTTCCATTTCTTTCTTAGATTGACTGATTAATTTTTCATTGACATTGTATAGCCATAAAAATAATTACGAAGAACATGTCACATTACAGAAATTTTCTAGCAAAGCATTAATTAAGACATGAAGAATTTACACTTATGTGTATACTCCAACTTTAAGTATATAAGATATGTGCATAGAGACGAACTGGAACAATTTAATTTAAAACTAAAAATTGTTGCCATAGTAAGTGTAGTAGAACTATCAGTGACTTTTTTTTCCTTCTTAAAATATTTTGTTTAGATGAGCCATGATGGTGGAGTCAAAAGACCCTGAACTCGGGCTTCCCTGGTGGCGCAGTAGTTGAGAGTCCGCCTGCCGATGCAGGGGACATGGGTTCGTGCCCTGGTCTGGGAAGATCCCACATGCCGCAGAGCGGCTGGGCCCGTGAGCCATGGCCCCTGAGCCTGTGCGTCCGGAGCCTGTGCTCCGCAATGGGAGAGGTCACAACAGTGAGAGGCCCGAGTACCGCAAAAAAAAAAAAAAAGACCCTGAGCTCACCTCCTCTCGCAAGTCCACCAAAATCACAACCATCTGCAGAACAGCCATCAATGAAAAAGACCAGAACCAGCCAGAAAATATCTTCAACAACTAAAAACATAAACAAGGAACCACAATCACTGCCATTGCACAGAAAAAAGAAAAAGCAATGAAAATAAACTAGGACAGTTTAAGAGACCTCTGAGACAATATCAAGCACACTAATATTTGCATAATAGGGGTCCCAGAAGGAGAAGAGAGAGAGAAAGGGGCTGAGAGAAAGGGGCCGAGGAAGACATAATAGCTGAAAGCTTCCCTAACCTGGGGAAGGAAACAGTCACCAAGTCCAGAAAATACAGAGAGCTCCATATAGGATTAACTCAAGGAAGACACATAACAAGACACATTGTAATGAAAATGACAAAAATTAAAGATAGAGAATATTAAAAGTAGCAAAGGAAAAGCAACAAATAACATACAAGGGAATCTTGTCTGCATTATTGACTTCTATACCCCCAACACCCAGGACTGAACCTGACACATACTAAATGTAACAGTTATCTATTGCTGTGTAACAAACTACCTCAAAGCCAAGTGGCATAAAATAATAAGAAACATGAATTATCTCACACAGTTGCCCTGTGGCAGCAGCTCCACTGAGTGGCTCTGGTTTATGGTCCTCTCATGAGACTGCAGCCAAGATGTAAGCCTACAGTTATCTGAAGGTTTGACTGCAGACTTCCAAAGTGGCTCACTTTCATGGCTGATCCAAGAGAGAGTAAGGCAGAGGCCACAATGTCTTTTATGACATTGGAAGTCACACATGTTATTTCTACAATATCCTCTCGGTTACCTAGGTCAGTCCTATTCACTGTGGGAGAGGACGACCTCCTGGTGAATATTAGGAGACAGGGGTCACTGGGGGCCATCTCAGAGTCTGACTACTACACTAAGTGTTCAATTAATATATTTGATGAATAAAGTCATGGTTAAATGGTAAAAAGAAGTCTGATTGCTTGGATTCACATTCTGGCTCTGACACTTGCTGGATGTATGGTTTTAGCAAGCTATCTAACTTCTGTAAGCCTCAGTTTCCACATCTATAAAATAAAATTGCCGTAAGCATTAAATTATGTGTGAAGTGTAAAGGCACTTAACATGATGTGGTGCATATAAGTGCTCAAAAAATGTTGTCTATTTTTTATTACGGTTACTATTAATTCTCGACCATAAGTCTCCTCATTAATATTCCTTTGTAAGGGTCTATTCTTCAAGGAGAGAGAAACTCACTTGTCTAGAAAAATTGTTTGAATCACTTTACTTGTGCAAAAACATGCAAAACATTTTCAAGATTGACCTGGAAGCAAGATAACTGGCAACAGAAGATTTTAAGATCTATTGAAAGAAGACTATCAAGGCCACTGGTATTTGGGAAAATTGGATCAAGATGGCAGCTGAGCATAGGTTTTGGTCACTCTCCCTACCCAGGAAGAAACAGAAAATCAATACTACCAGTGGAATATAAAAAAGTGTGCCATCCGCAGACCAGAAACTTTTAGGAATTCATAAAAGAGAGGAAGCAGATGGGCCCTGTGAGATAATAGAATATATATATATATATATATATATATATATATATATATATATATATATATATATATATTGGTCTCTGCCCTCAGTTCTTGGCACAGAGTCCCTAAAACCCTTGTAAATTCCTAAGTGATAAAACACAAGGAGCATCTTTTATTTTAATGAGTGACCCTGGGTGGGCTCCTGGGTGGCTCTTGGATGGGGGCTGGTCACCAGAAAGACCAAGCCACAATCAGGAGCTTGGAGTTTCCAGCCCCACCCCACCCCCATTCTCCAGAGAGGGGAGAGGGGCTGGAACGGAGTTAACAATTTATCATGCCTACAAGATGAATCCTGCTTAAAATCCTACAAGATGAATCCTGCTTAAAATCCCAATAGTTTGGGGTTCGGAAAGCATCAAAGTTGGCAAACACATCCACACCGGGAGGGTGATGCATCCCAAGTCCACAGGGACAGAAGCTCCTGTGCTCAGGACCCTCCCAGACCACACCTTATGTGTCTCTTCATCTGGCTGTTTATCTGTATCCTTTATCATACTCTTTAATAAAATGCTAAATATAAGTAAGTGTTTTCCTGAGTTCTGTGAACTGCTCAAGCAAATTAATTGAGAACAAGGAGGGGGTCGTTGGAACCTCTGATCTATAGCAGGCTGGTCCAAAGATCAGGTGATAACCTAGCCTTGCATCCAGTGTCTGAAGTGGGTGTGGGGCGCTCTGGTAGAACTGAGCCCTTAACCTATAGGATCTAATGCTATCTCCAAGTAGATAGTGTCAGAATTGAATTAAATTGTAGGACACCCAGTAGTTGGTGTCAGAGAACTGCTTGGTATAAGGAAAAGCCTCCACATATTTGATGACCAGAAGTGTCAGAAGTGAAGTGTCTTGTGTAACTAGTAAAAGAAACACACAGGAGATGGACTGAACTGAGGGTTTTCCATACACCAAAGGGAAAGACTGGGTTTTTCATTTTAGGTACAATCATATCTTGTTGGCAGTGATGATAAAGCTTTTTTTGAGGGTATTGGATGCATGTATCTAAAAAAAAAAAAGTTAATGTGCATGTTATTTAAACTATTCCAATACTAAGAACCTGTCTTAAAGATATATACTAAAACATGCACCTAAAATATTACCCGTGTGTGTTTGTGTATAAGTATATTCACCAAAACATTTTCCTATAACTGCAAAAAAATTAGAAACAACCAAAAGGTCTATACATGGTTATCATTAAATAGATTTATGAAACACTATGCAGACTTGAAAAATTATAGGGAAACCCCATATGTACTGACTTGGAAAGTTCTTCAGAATATATTATTTATTTCTTATTATTTTATCTTATTTTTTCATATTTAAAATTAGCTGGAAAATGCAAGTTGCTGAACAGTAGGCAAAGACTATTGTGCCATTTTTGTAAAACTAAAGTCTTGTACTTACAATTAAACATATAATACCTGTGTGTATGCATGTGTGTGCATAAATTCATAGGAAAAAAGAGACTTAAAAACGAATCTTTTAATAGTGCTGTATCAGTCAGAGTCCACACAGGAATCAGAAATCACAAAACTTATTTCAACACAGAATTTCATAAAAAGGAATTACCACCTAGGTACAGAGTTGTTAACTAGGTAACTGGAAGTTCCCACAGAGGGAGCAGCTGCAGGGAGCCGCGACCACCTCTAGGACTGGAGGAACAAAGGAAAAGGCTGGAATTATTCAAACTTAGAGAACCTAGAGGAGAGGTTATGGGGCCCCAAACCTCTGAGGAGGCAAGAATGGACGCCTGATGCTGGTGGCTCTGAGGGGGCATGATGGAGCTTGTCTGCAAGAGCTGGAGAAACTGCAAAGTAGGTGCAGCTACTACTATAGGAAGAAACCACCACTGCTGGGGTGGCACTAACAAGAACAGGAAGTCCCCCGGAAGCAGACAGACAGGAAGGAGCAATCCTCGACTTCCTCCTCCCCTCGGCAGTCTCCCTCTAGCCTCACTTTGGCAGAGCCTAACGAAGCCCAATGTGATTTTCAGAGTTGCTGCTCCAAGATCAAAAAGCAGACTACGGGAGCCAATGACTCCACGCAAAGAGTCAGAATTCCAGCGGAGAAGGGTCTTCCTGAGGTCATGTTGACAAGGCTTTGAGACCCCGGGCAGATAGTTTTGCAAACTCTCTCTGAGATGTAATGAGCAATTACCTTCAATGATGAGCAAATGCCTCTGAATCCATGGACCATTATTCAGAAGGAAGGTGGGGTTGAAAGCTAATGATTCATTGACTAGAGGTAGCACTTCTCAACTCAAAACAGCACATATTTCCATTTCTATGGAGGAGAAAGAGTCTTTTATGTTTAATTTTTATCAAGCTGTGAAATGAGGTTTGAGCTGTGGGTGTCTCATTGATGCTAGGTGTGCTCAGGAGGCTGTCTCTCCAGTGTCTTTAAGATCCTGCTCCTGCAGTGTCCCCCACAGGCAAGAGCACACAGCCCAGATGAGATGGCAACTTTTTCCTTAAAAGCTTCCTGAGAAGTTTTTCGTTCCTTATGATTTTTTTTCAATTTCATTCATCCTATTATCTCAGAAAGCCCCATTCAGTATCAGTATCAGTCACTCACCAAAAGCATCTCTAAAACAATAAAAGCTTCAAGGCAGCTAAACTGCCTTTTTGATACTAAGGGCTGATGGGCTTATTGTGTGTGTGTGTGTGTGTGTGTGTGTGTGTGAGAGAGAGAGAGACAGAGACAGAGACAGAGACAGAGACAGAGAGACAGAGAGAGAGAGGGGGAGAGAGGGAGGGAGAGAGAGAAAGAGAGAGAATAAAGACAAGGTTTAGAGTTTTACTTTTCCAAGACACCTGGAAAAGCCAACTGGGAATAGAATAGAATAGGAATTTCCCTTAAAACAAAGAAGCTGATATGCACCAAAATAATATCATTCCATGAGTCAGCACCTTGAGTTTCAGTCCAGTTATGTCATTTGCTTTTCTGGAAAGCAGGATAATAGAAAAATCTAGTCTTATCCACACCACCAAACATAGAACCAATGAAGAACTAGAATGGCAGGAATGGAACCAGTTCTGTTGGTTCTTCCAGAGACACCCTCTTGGTCTAAGCTTTGTAAACTGACATCCAGAGAAGTGAAATAATCTACCCAGAGTCATACAGCTGCTAGCAGGCTAAGACAGGACTAGAACCCAGGGCTCCTAGTCCCCTGGTCAGTGCTGTGTCCATCACCTCACAATGCACATGTAAAACATGGAGAACATGAAATGTTCACCAGGAATCCCCTTGGGATCAGTAGACCATGTTAGGAATAAATAGTTGATGATCAATTTAGAATAGAGTTTAAAACACAAAAGGTAGGTTCAAAGAATTAGAGATGGCTTCTCAACTATCTTTGCAGAATGGCTCCTGTTAAATGGAGGTATTCTGACTTCCTTCTTGAGGATGTGAGTGCAGTTCAGGATCAGGGGCTGTGATAGACTAGCTCTGCCTAACAGTTGGCTAGAAAAGTAAGATTCAGATTAGAGAGTCATAACCCTAGGAAAAGGGAGCGAAACTTGTAAAACTATGCATTATTTGAGAAAGAATGGGGGTGGGGACATTAGCAGCTCTGCCAGAGGTGGACTTTGGGGAAAAAATAAAAAATATCTAAGCAGAATTCTTAGATTATTAGCTGAGTTGCATGTGCTATAAACTCCTATGTTAGTTAGGGCAATGTTAGCTGGTGAAACAAATAACCCTCAAAGATTGTTGTTTAACCTGTTTCTTGATCCCAAGGGATGTGATTTTCTTTCTATTCTGCTTCTGTTTTTCTGCTGCTGCAGAGTTGGTGCTGTTGCTGTGCTCTGATGTGAAAGTGATAGAATGCTCACTCATCTACTCTGTGTTGTACTTTGCCTCCTTCTGTGAAAACAGCACATTTTTATGCTACAGTCTCACAAGGACCTTTGTATCAGTCAAGTTAGGTTAGTTTATGCTGCAGTAACGAACAACCCCCAAATCCCAGAGGCCCAAAAACAAAGCTTAATTGCTCCCTTCCTATACATCCATTGCAGATGGTGCTCTGTTCATTATAACCAGGCAAGAGCCCAGGCAGATGGAAGAGCTACCATCTGACTACTTGCAGGTTACTGTGGCAGAAGGAAAGAGGGCCTGGGTGAGACTTCACCAGGAATCAAATGTTCAGCCTGAAACTGATACACATTGCTTCTACTCCCAGTTCACTGGCCAAAACTAGTCACGTGGCTGCACTCAAATAAAACGGATCCAGGAAGTACAATCCTACCATGTATTTGTGAAACATACATGTATTTGTGAAACTTTTATGGGAACGTCTTCAGCTTCTGGTCCCATGTCCTCCCTTTCTAAGGGTTAAAAATTTGTCCACATAGCTGGTAGGGCCAGTTCTCATATCATCTTCATCATTATTCTCCTTTGCACTCATTTCTCCACAGGAGAAATGTACAGTTTCTCCCTCCTTCTTTTGTCAAAATTACAACCCAAATCCCCTGCACAACCACGTGGCAACTCATATATATGGAAACCTGGAGGGGCTGTGAACCACTTTCAGAAATCGCCGGACTCTCATGTCCAGTTTGGGTTCATTTGGAAGAGCTGCTATAAACATGTTAAACATGTACACAAAAATGTGCCTGAGGGCTGTGCTCTGCACGTACATGTAAGCCAGATGTCAGTTGTCGCCTTGTTCCTTGGCCCCTTGGACAGTCTGATTTTCCCACTGGACTCCAGTCACAGAATTTCAAGTTCTCTCCAAAGAATCCAACCCCTCAGAAGTTCAAGAAGCAATATAAACTTCAATGAAGATTTTTTAGGAAGAACGGGGGAGGGGCTGTTACAGAGATATCTAGCTATACACCAAAATCTGGTCTCCCTTTCACAGTGGGCAGGTCCTACATCAGGACCGGATCTTTACAAAGATGGCTTATTTTTGCCAATGGAATGTGCATGGAAATGTTGTGTATCATTTCTGAGCATGAGTTTTTGAGAAGTGTTTGTGTCAACTACCTGACTTGAGTTGGTGTCTGGCTTTGTCACTTTGTGGCCATGTGGCTTATTCATTTCACCACGTCTTCTTGGCCAGCTTACTCCATCTCATTGTTTACTTCATCTATGAAACAGGCTAATCATATCTGCCTCCTTCAATAATTATGGGGATTGAGTGAGATAACCTATACTGGTAGTTTTTAAACATACGCAGGGGCTGCCATGAGGAAATCAGAGAGAGGGGTTTTCCGTGTCTCAGCTCCCACCCTTCTACTCAATCAAGTGACTCCAGTTATATCCATTTTGCATATTTAATCTTCTCCATACGACTTTGTTTGCAGAGAATGTTCTATAGCAGAAAAACAGTTTGAAACTTCTAACCAGAGTAAAGATATTTGATGAAATGGAAAGTGCAAATCTAATGAATTAGGATCCATCCATTTACACATTCATCAATATAGATTGGCTCTGGAGCTGTTCTAAGCATTAAAGATACAGCAGTGAACAAAATAATGGGGAGGACAAACAGTAAACATATAAACTAATAAATACATAATGTGTCAAGTGCTCCAAAGAAACGCAAAGTGAGGTCAAAGGATTGGGTGATTGAGTGTTACTTTAACAGGGTGGTTAGGAAAGACTGCTGATAAAGCGAAGTTTGAACAGACCTAACAGAAGGCGGGACTGATCCATGCAGGTGTCTGGTGGAAAAACAGTAAGGGAGAAGTGAGATAAAGAGGAGAGGCCATAGGCAAGATCACCAAGGCTTTGCCCACCATGAAAAGCACCATGCATTTCATTCTGAGTGAGATGGGGAGTCGGAGGTGGGGGGGTGGAGCGGAGGAGGGACATGATCTGATTTACATTTTACATTTTAAATGGACCATTCAGGCTGCTCAGAAGAGATTAGACAGCAAGGAGTCTAGAGCAGAAATAAGAAAAACAGTTAGGTGATGGTAGAGACAGAGGAATAAAGGTGAGCAGTGCTCAGACTCAAGATGTATTTTTAAACTAGAGCTGGCAAGATTTGCTTATGGATTGAGTATGATGTGAGAAAGAAAAGTCTAGGGTGGCACTAAAGATTTTAGCTAGATGACTGGTAGAATGGGGTTGCTGAGATGAGAACAAGGGAGATATAATGCAGGGGAATTTGGGTGGAAAAGGAGAAGAATCCAGAGTGCTTTGGTGGCTTTAACTGTGAAATGTCTCTTTGACTCAGAAGAGGTGTCAGCCAGAGAGCTTGATGTGCAAGCCTGGGTTTAGGGGAGAGGCTGGGTTAGAGCTCATCATGCATGGATGCTACTGAATATTGGGAGACTGGAGAAATCTCTAGGGATTAAGGACAAATGGAGAAGAGGTTCAAGGCCAGTTAACATCACTTATCAAAAGCTACATTAGAAGTATAATCTTTAACCTATCATGCCTGATCACACATTAAAAGGATGAAAGTTACTAAAATAAGTAATTTGAATATTGTACTGTCATCTTACCATGAGAACTTGAAGAGATAAGAAGGAAAGAAGAAAAAAATTAAGGTGCAGTTTCCAAGATACAAAAGCATAACAAAAAGTAGGGATTAGGAAGAGGGGAGTGACTCCAATAGTACATCTCCCATCCACTCTAAAATTAAAGTTCAAAAGGGAGCTGTAGGTTCACATATATCAAGAATAGAAAAAAACCCACAATTTATTTAGTTAAATAGGTTTAATCGTGAAACAGTATTAGACTAGTAGAAAAAAAGTTTCCTTCCAGGGCTTCCCTGGTGGCGCAGTGGTTGAGAGTCCGCTTGCCAATGCAGGGTACACGGGTTCGTGCCCCGGTCCGGGAAGATCCCACATGCCGCGGAGCGGCTAGGCCCGTGAGCCATGGCCGCTGAGCCTGCGCGTCCGGAGCCTGTGCTCCGCAACGGGAGAGGCCACAACAGTGAGAGGCCCGCGTACTGCAAAGCTCAAATTATTTAACAGAAATAATATTTGTGATGAGAGAAAACAAAGAATTTCATTAAGTAGAAAAGAAAACAGGTTGAGGGAGAAAAGGATAAGTACGATTATAACACTAAGCAGCGGTCGGCTGTATTCAGCTTCTGGTTTTAAATACCATCTACTTAGCAACGCTGAAACAGCCTTTCCCAACTTTTAATTAAAATGCCTTTAAAAAGACAGAAAAAATTAAAAGTCACAACTCCCTAAGAAAACAGGACCAATGGTCAACCTACTTCCGGATAGAATTGGGGAGACTGTCCTTTATGAAGCAATGGAACTGCAAGGAAATACACAATTGATGGCTCACTTGGGCTGAAAGCAGATACATATCATTCCTTCCTTCACCCATATTTGCTCTCTGGTTCAAAGTACGTATCATCGGAAACCTGAGAAATATCCCCTCTCCTGCAAGAATGCTGATTTTTGAGGCCATCTAACTGCAATTCTTGAGGCCATCCAAGTGCAATTCCTCTTCCTCCAAGCTCTACCTCTCCCAGCCCAAGTCAGGGGCTTTACAATATTTAGTCAGAACCTGTCACTCCCAGAAAACAACTGGTCCCAGGAAATGGGCTGGGCTGGTGGGAGAACAGGAGTACCATGCACCCTGGAAGGTAAATTCCCAGGGAGGGAGGCACACAGGAAGAGCTACTGGTGCAGTGCATTCTGGGAGCTGTAGGTAGGACTTCACTTCCTACACCTGTTAGAACCTTAGGCTGTGGGAGAAAAAGGTCCCATCTCGACTAGCAGAACCTGCTTAGAGTACACCTGCCACACACTGATGACTGGTCTTAAGAGCTTCGTTCACTGAACCTCTGAGAAGCATGTCTGACCCAGTGCATAAGTGAACCCAGTAGGCAATGCACATACCCAGCCATTAGTGGGAACCATGACTAAAAGTATCTTCCTCTGTCAAGGTTAAGTAAAGAGACATTACCAACACCATCACTAACATACTCTAAGTAAGTAAATAATAAATAAAATAATAACAGAAGACCTGGTGAAACAAAAACACAGAACAGGTAGGAAAGAATGTTACTATCTAAACTAAAAGGAGAAGCAAATCACCAAAATAAAGAAGGAAATTTTAGAAAACTTATTCAAGAGAGAGCACTTCTGACCTCTATGACCTAGGAATGGAAAGCCAGGAAAAAAAGAAAAAAAAAAAGACTGAAAGGAACACACAAAAAAATAAGAAGGAAACTAAATGAGATAAGAAAAACTTGCAGAGAAATCTGAAATGTCACTGGGCAAAGAGCATGACTGCTTTGTTCACCATTATATCACCAAGGACTAACACAGCACCTATACACTACCTGTCTACGTTCCAAAAGCTGCCAGAAGTCTAACCAAAGTACCAGAGGGCCATTATTTCACATCATAAATATTAGAATATGCTTCCCTTTCATGTAAAAATAGTTCTCTGTTAGTAGGTTATATATCTTGATTTTTTCCAATACTCTGATAATGTATTCGTAATCTATTGAATTAATAATCATTAATAATCAACAGTTCACATTTCTGATAAATCAAATGCAATTGGGGAAATAAGATCATATACACAACAAGTCAATTAGATCAACACAGGATTGTAAAAAAGTAATAATAAAAATAATGTCAATGACATCATATAGAGTGTTGTAGACTGACTGTATCTCCCCAAAATTCATATGTTAAAACCTAGTCTTAAGCGTGATGGGTTCTGGAGGTGAGGCCTTTGGGAGGTGATTGGATCATGAGGGCAAAGGCGCCATAAATGGGATTAATGCCCTCATGAAAGAGGCCCCAGAGAGCTCCCACCATGTGAGGTTGTTCTAAGAGGATGACTGTCTAACCAGGAAGCAGCTTTTGCACCAGACACCACATCTTCCAGTGCCTTGATCTTGGACGTCCCAGTCTCCAGAACTATGAAAAGTAAATTTCTGTTGTTTATAAGCCACCAAGTTGATGGTTATTTTTGTTATAGCAGCCCGAATGTTCTAAGATGTGGATGTCACTACAAGACTCTGGCCCTATTAGGGCTATGCCCTACAGAGTTAAGTTAATGGCACATCTCCAAATTCAGAGAAACATTTAGGGCCACTTAAAACCATTAGGATCAGTGCCTTTTTTGGTTTGGATACAGGTGCACTTGTCTTCCTCTTGTTCAAAATAACTCCCTGTGCTATCAATGTCTCTCCATCACATTGGTTAAGGGATGCAGTAATTGTACAGTATTTTATCCTGCTCAATGTGTTTTCACATCCATTATGTCATTAGAGCTTTACAGCAACCCAGAGAGGACATAGATCAGGTGTCTGCCTGTGTCCACGCCAAAGAGGTAAGTAGCAGGTGGAGAGAGAACACTGTGGCTTCCCAGGACACGGAGGGGAAGGGATGGTAGCTTCATATCTCCCATCACAACCCTTAGCTCCCCGTCCAGCCTCCACTTCTTCTCTCCGTCCAGCCTCTAGTAAACTTTGGGACACTGTGCTCAAATCTAGCACCTGATTCCTGGAAACTGTAGTCGCCAAGCAGACCAAGGACCTCCTCAAAAGAGCCTGGCTAAGAAACTTCTAGGATGACAGTGGCCAAGATCCTTAAAAACAAATCAAAACATAAGAGATATTGGTTACTTTAGGGGAGGAGGGCATACAAACTGTATGAGACTGTGGTTCTGGGTTGCTGTATGTTCTAGTTCTTGGATATATTCAAATTGTGATAGTTCATTGTATCATATGTACCCTTAAGATTTGTGCACTTTTCTGTATCAAGGTTATGGGTTCAATGAAAGTGGGAAATTTTTTTTTTTTTTTTTTTTTTTGCAGTACACAGGCCTCTCACTGTTGTGGCCTCTCCCGTTGTGGAGCACAGGCTCCGGACGCGAAGGCTCAGCAGCCATGGCTTATGGGCCCAGCCACTCCGCGGCATGTGGGATCTTCCCGGACCGGGACATGAACCCGTGTCCCCTGCATCGGCAGGCGGACTCTCAACCACTGTGCCACCAGGGAAGCCCTGAAAGTGGGAATTTTTTAAAGGCACAAATACCTTTCTAATTCCATGCTTGCCTTTTCTTCTCTTTGTGTCTCTTGGTGTTTAACATTCTTTTTCTCTTCCCTTCTAGGGTGAATCACCCTACTTGTTAAAATTGTACTACAGCACATGTTGGTAAATGATGTGCCTTGTGGTGGTGATTAAGTCAAATCAAACACATTTGTCACTGAAGAGATGGCCTCCAGCTGTTTATCTGGGAAATATAATTGAATACTAATGGGATAAACACTGTAAGTTGCCGGTTTTATTTTCACTAAGGTGTAGGCTAAAGTATGAGAGGGTGAATTTCGCTAAGTTTAAAATACAAACAGAATTTTTAAAATACAACCTGAGTCTTCCAAAGAATTTAGCCCAGGTGATTTCATCCTCACTCCCACCAAAGAAGAATAAACACAGATACTCTTATTTACCTGGTACAATTGGTACTTTAACTTCAAAGTTACTATGCTTGCTACTTGCATGAGAACTTATCAAGGCATTTCACATTGAACTTGGCTCAATTTTCACTTCCCAGAAACACTTGTTACATCTCTTCCCTCAAGCCACACTCACTATCAAATAGCAGTTATCAAGATTTGGACAGAAGTGATAAAAGCCTCTGAACATTTTTGTTACATGACTCAAAAAGTAGATGTGTGATGTAAAAGATGATGATATCGCAAATGGAAGAGATGAGTTGGAATAAAATTGTTTCAAAGAAAAATGTTTGATGACTTTCTATAACACTTCTGAAATATTCTAAGCGCTCTCTGAACTGAACCACAAACTCGAGTCCCACACTGAGGAGGCCCGTGTCTCAGAGAGCTGAGATACACTCTGAAAAAAACAGCAAACACAGACCTAATAAAGACAGCAAGACATCAGTGCAGGTCTTTTTTAACAAGCACCTTTTGACAACGTGGTCTACCAAGCTGTAACATTGTAAGGGTCTGCTGTCCCTTTTGAGGGAAGAAATCACTCACACAGAGAGCAACTAAGCAACATGCCCAAGATTTCAAAACTGGAACCCAGGTTCCCAGGACTGTTTTGTGACTGTCCATGAAGATAGCTAGAAATAATACAGGTCAAGCATTAATAAATTACTCGGAAAGTATAATAGGAAACAAAAGAAGCTTGTATTTGGGATGCTGACATAGGCTTGGACTGTCTGTTGGGACTGGACCTGACCAAGACCCAGGGGCCAAACAGACCGACAACGGGGCAGGGGCAGTTGGAGGGGTAGACAAGAGGCAGGCCATGCAGGTGGCAACCAGCATCTTGGATGTCTGGCAATGGCTATCATCAGAGGCCATGTAGAAAGGCAGAGCCCAGGATAAGAGTCCATCAGCAGGCAATGGGGACCAACTTCCAAAAGGGCTATAAGTGCTGTGGGCACAAGAGACCTTGCAGGATTCCAGGACTGTCCATGGTCAGAGATCAGATAAATCCTATTACACACCTGCCTTCAGATGCTCACTTTTCTACTCCCTCTCATAAATCTTTGCATGTGGCCCAACACCTCCCACTGTTGAGAAAGATTCCACCAAACAAGCTGACACCACACAGGGAGAGAGAGAAGACAATGGATCCTTGAGTTCATTTCCTGACCACCCCTCCTGGGAGACAGCTCACCTCTGTCTCTCAGGTCAACATGACTAGTCACTGCTCAACATTTTCAGAAAATCTCCTTGAATTAGAACCAGGGAAATACACTGTTAATATTTTTTGCTCCATCAAATCATTTTTCCCTTCTCCCCTCAACTATCTTTCCATTCAAAATTCTTTAAAATTACACACAAAGGGGAAAAAAATGTAGGTCGGCACGCATGCTAATGACATTGTGTTCATTTCTCCTCAAGTGCAGCAGGCCGGTAGAGCCTTGTCACACTTTTGTTTTACTCTCCGTTCTATGCTGTAGCGCACAGTTGCTCTGCTCTCGCTTGGCAGGTACAGCAGAATCAAAGGGATTATACACTTAGCATCTGGAAATATTCCACCAGCATCACAGACCAAAATCTATACTCATCCCTCCTGTGCCAAGTTAGGTAAAATAAGAAAAAGAGAAGGCTAGGTTTGCACACCCAGAGCAGCCCCATCAGAGGAAGCCAGCAGGCTAATGCAAATCTTATATTCTAAGAGCCGGTGACTTGTTCTGGAAGTGAAACGTGCATGGGGCTTTTAAGCAAGGAGAGGACGTGGAAAGACTTAGGTGACAGGCTTTTAACACTGCCAGGGGTAACATTAAAATGCTCAAATTCATGCATACTACGCTCCCATAATATTTCTCCAGAAAATGGAGCCTAACTCCAGACTTTTCATGAAGCAGGCAAACAGAGACTAACAGAACACTGTTCGAACTCTGGGAAGTCAATTAGGCTCACTCATATCTGCTCCCACCACAGGTCTACACCGCATAGGTTTCCGATTCCTGCCCCTGCACAGATTTCGGGGAGCCATGGAGCTATGGGGCCACTTGAGGATAATCAAACCCCCCAAAGTGAAACTGTCACAGGCGAGATATTACTTTCATGGTTCTCCATCTTTGATGTGCATCAGAACCGCTTTTGGATGCCTGGACCCCACTGCAAACCTAACTCAATCAAAACCTCCGAGGATGGGACCCAGGCAGGCCTAACCGTTAATAGCACATAAATGACTTGGCTGTGCTCCCCCCAACCCCCCACCCACCCTGGCCCTACCTATCCCTGCTCAGAACCACGGCTCCTCAGCAAATATTGGTTTGCACGTTCATTTATTTTTACATTTCACTCTGCCATCTGTGACAATGAGTGGTTTCTTCTTCGGAGAGATATTCAGAAGAAATATTCCATGGGAGGACATCTAATTGTAAAATAAAAGGGAGAGAAAATACAAGGGTCTTATCTCGACACAGAATCCATTAGCTCTCTTACCAGACCCTTCCCACCTCCTTCCCACATCAGTTGACTCATCGCCAACATAGAAAAGGCTTTACCAGGGCTTTCCTGGTGGCACAGTGGCTGAGAATCTGCCTGCCAGTGCAGGGGACACGGGTTTAAGCCCTGGTCCAGGAAGATCCCACATGCCGTGGAGCAACTAAGCCCGTGTGCCACAACTACTGAGCCTGCGCTCTAGATCCCACGAGCCACAACTACTGAGCCCGTGCGCCACAACTACTGAAGCCTGTGCACCTAAAGCCCATGCTCCACAACAAGAGAAGCCACCACAATGAGAAACCCGTGCACCACAAGGAAGAGTAGCCCCTGCTCGCCACAACTAGAGAAAGCCCGCACGTAGCAATGAAGACCCAATGCAGCCAAAATAAATAAATAAATTTATTAAAAAAAGAAAAAGAAAAGGCTCTACCAAACCTAGTGTCGGGGTCTCAGGTGTTCAAATAAATAGAATGTTCCCTACAAAAGGGGAGCCAAGATTGCAGGATCCTTGTAAAATATGCACAGGTGGGTCCAGGACAAATGCAAATCATGCTCAGGCCCTGTTTTCAGAGCTGGCCATGCAGGGAAAAGAGCCCCAGACAGGGAGTTCAGAGACCTCAGCCTTTTCTGCCTCTGCCACTTAACAGCTTAGTAGGACTCTGGGCAAGTCACCTCCTCTCGGAGCCTCAGCATCTTCACCATTTCCGAAATAGGGTTGTAACAAAAGTAGCTGGCGTTCCCTGAAGTGAACATCCACACACTCATCTTCCTTCATCCCAGCCTTCACCTTCGAATCTGCTCCAACCTCAGCCCAGAGGCCTCAACCAGGGGTATCGGGAGAACCCACGGGTGAGGCAGAACTTCGCTCCTGGTTACTGTTTACCCCAGTCTCTTGGCCTCATTTCTACCTCTCTGACATGACCTGCCCGGCCCCCATCTCTGCCACAGTCACAGAACTGAACTGGAGCAAGAAGGAGAACCAGGCCAGCACCCTGACATCCAGCTTTGATTCCCATGTCCTAGGCTCCTCTGCTGTCCTTCTCTGGAGCCTATTCTGAAACCTGGACTAGAACCTGTTTCACCCATATCAGTATCTATCGGGAATCTCACCTCTTCATTTGTCTTCTGCTTTAGTCCAGCTCCTGGACACCTATTTCATATTCCAGATCCCGTCTTGGACTGAAGCCTTAAACTTGAACCCCAACCTAGTCAGTGACTTGGCCTGTTTCCTACTGAGAGGCATTCCCGATACCAAGAGTCTACAGGACTGTCCAACTAGGTGTGCCCCCCACCCACTTCGTGGGAAACCCCCCCATTACTCTCACTGCCCAACTGCCAGTGCTGCCTGAGCAGCAACCAGAGTTTGCCCCACCCTTTTTCCAACTGTCCCTACAGTCCCTGCAGCTGGGTTGATTGCCCCAGAGCCTGGCTTACCCCAGGAGGTAGGCTTGGTGCCATGTTCCCCCCACTTCTGGCCTGGCTCATCATTCATATCCCTGGTAAATGAAGCCCCACCCCTCATCCTGAGCCTGGCCCTCCAACCTGCAACTCCATCCCCTTTGGAAAATATATGCACTACCCTGACTTAGTGTGATACCCTTTCTACTGCCAACCGTTCACCCAATTCAGACACAGTGGACCACTCCCTCCAACACTGACCACTTCATTCCCTTAGAGACTGTATTCACTTCCTTTTGACGCTATAACAAATTACCACAAACTTAGTGGTTTAAATGATCCAAATTTATTATCTTTATTAATAAATATTTATGATCTTGAGGTCAGAGTCTCACGGGGCTAAAATAAAGGTGTCAGCCAGTTCCCTCTGGAAATTCTAGGGAGAATCCTTCCCTTGCCTGTTCCAGCTTCTAGAAGCTGGCCACATTCCTCGGCCTATGGTCATCTTCCAGGTCAAAGCCAGCAACCACATCACTCTGACCTCTGCTTCCATTGTCACCTCTCTCACTCTCCCGCCTCCCTCTTTCCTTATAAGGACCCCTGTGACTACACTGGGCCACCCAGAATAATCTCCCCATCTCCAAATCTTTAACTTCATCACATCTGCAAAATCCCTTTTGCCACATAAGGAAACAGATACACAAGTTATGAGATTAGGATGTGCACATCAGGGGCCATTATTCTGCCAACCTCAGAGACCAGGACATTTCTCTCTCCGGTTCTTTTTCTCTCTCTGACCACTCTGCCTCGTTTTCCATCACTGGATCTTTATTCCACAGTGATCTCTTAAATGTTAGTGCCCCACCCCCCCGATTTTGCTACGGTCCTGCTTCCACTACACACACTCCTGTGTACTCTCACCCACAGTCATGATTCAGGTCACATACCAGTGAATTCCTAAATAGAGGTCTCCAACCTCCTTCCTCCTGAGGTTCGGACCTCTACATCCAGCTGTCAGATGCTGGTACTCTGCCTGGGTACACCAGTGTTCCCAGTGGGCAGTGGGCTCCAGAACAAAGTCAAGAAGTAACCAATGTCAAAGCCCCAGCAGGGGGACCTCTGGAGGCTGTATTATCCTCTTTGGTGCAATGATTGAAGAGACCAGCTTATTCTTGCAGAAGAAATAAACATGGGCAGGCAGAAGGAATAAACACAAACATCTTCAACTTATTCATCTTACATTCTTGATATGTAAAAAGTCCCACTTTCCACATCTTTTTCTCCTAGAACCTTACCCATAAGAGGGAAAAAAAAAACTTAAAAATAATACAAGGAAGAAAGTTACACAGGATAACAATGCCAGTGACATTCATTTATAGAGAACCTATCAGGAATTGTATTAAGCAAAGTACGTGAAATATTTCATCTCCTTTAATCCCCACGACAAGCCAGTGAGGAATTTTTAATACCGAAAGAAGAAAGTATGTCTTGGGAGGTTGAGTAACTTGCCAAGTTCACACAGTTAATAAGAGACAGAGCCTGGACTTGAACCAAGGTCTGCCTGACACCAGTATCCAGGTTATCAACACTTCTCTCTTACCTCCAACACACACTGTGTGGAGGTAAGAGAGAAGGCAGACGCCCACAGATAAAGAAGAGCACATGAAAGCAAAGAAGAAATGGCTTTTCTTCTGCCATAAGGCAACATGCATCCTTTCTGGTGTGATTTTTCTTCCCATGGTCATTCCAGAATTCTGCAGGCCTGGAGAGACAAATCTCAAGTCTCCCTGCTAACACTAGCACACATGCCACCATTTCCCAGGCTCTGGGGTCAGATTATCCAGCCTGGCGGCCCCGAGAGGGTTGGAGTGATGAACGTGCCTCAGGGACAGACAGCCTGGGAACTGCCCGCCCAGTCGCCACAGGCCCCCATCACGCCTGTGTGTAATTTACACTGGTCAGAGGAAATCATTGCCGGGTATTGATTCTGGATGAAGACGAGGCAAAGGGAACAAATACAGCCCAGTAATAACCCAGTGAGGGGGAAAGCCGAGAGGAGAGACCGCAGGTTCACTTAACTCCTCAGTGGTCGATAGGCTGTTTATTGAGACACATTACTCTTCCACTCCCAGATCCCAAGAGCTCAGGCATCGCCTGGGAGCCTGTGGCTCTCGGGCTCAACACCCCCGCCACTTCTGTGCTTATCCTAATGGATGCAGACTGAGCTTTGTGCGCTGTTGGGATCCCCAAAAAACACAACGAAGGGAAGTAGTTCCATCCGGTAATCCTCCAATGGGAGCCGATGTGCACTTTCTGACCTCCTGTCCTACCCACCGTCCTCCTCCTCTCCGTACCCCCTCTTCCTATTTATGACTTTCTTTTCACAAGTGTTAAATTAGATGATTCATTCTGCTACAAAAATGTTGTTAAGAATGAGAAAGACAGACAGACACTGGGAAGGAAGAAGGAGGGAGGGAGGGACAGCATCGCCTTCCTCTTTTGGGGGACAATATTTTTTCACTATCCCACCACCCACTGAAGTCTCTGAGTACCTTGTTACTGACAATAAATAATCAGAACAAAGGACAAAAAACAGAAAATTGCTGAATTTGAAGCTATGTCTGCCACTCATGGAGAAGCTTTGGTTGTGAAGAAGCGATGATTCAGATTAAGATAAGAGTGTAGCTGTGAGGCTCAAGAAGTCCTTCTGTCTGAAAAGGAAAGATGTGGAGGTGAACAAGGTCAGAAGTGTCGACAGGAAGAGCCTGAGGTATCCCAATGGTCAACTGCCAGATTTCAATGCAAATTTGACCTCATCCATTGTAAGCATTGAGCAATTCCTCCCCACAGGCCATACTCTGATTCATTTCTTAATAGCTGTCTAGCAGTTCTTTAAATACGGGGTTCCAGAAAGATGCATGGCAAAAGGAAAATGCATGATTTCTTTCTTTCTTTTTCTCCATCTCTTTCTTTCCTTAGGTGAGGTAACACTTCTGTGGTTCTCATGCGTGATTTTTTTTTACATTCAGTACAAATAATTGCTATTCCTGGCTGCTTATTCCAAAGGGATTCTTCCAGAAATACCTTGAAAAAAGCAAGGGCTAACCTCACTACACATTCATTCATGAATACAAGAATTGGTTGAGTGCCCACTGTATGCCAGGCAAGCAAGACTGGAGACCAGTTCTCTAGATAAGAACAAATGGCATATTATTGACCTTTTAATGACCTTCATGAGTGATATCAAGAATGACCAAGTATTTCCAACCCATTTCCTGATGGTCCAGTGGTTAAGACTCAGCGCTCCCAATTCAGGGGGCCCGGGTTCAATCCCTGGTCAGGGAACTAGATCCTGCATGCTGCATCTAAGACCCAGCAAAGCCAAACAGATAAATACATATTAAAAAAAAAAAAAAAGAATTTCCACCCCATATCAGACCACTTGTCCTTTCAGGCCCATGTTCTGGAAGTGGCATCAAGGAACACTTGAAGAAGAACAGGGTAACTACAAACTCTACCTTCAACATTCTAAGTTCCCTCCAATAATGGGGTGACACCAGGCTGTTGCACACAGCATGATGCCTGGCACACAAGAAGTCTCACTAGAAGAGACCAAGCATGGAAGACCGTGGAGGTAAATCATGGAAGACTACTGTGTGGATTTAAAGGCAGTCATGTGCTCATACTCGATTACTTCCAAACCACTTGGAAAACAAAAACTAACATTGAGTGAACATGATTCTATATGAGGCACTGTGTGATATACTTTATATACATTATCTCCTTATAGCTCCCAATGGGCCCTGGAGGTAGGTCATTCTACCCATGAGCGAATGGGCACAGGAGGTGAAGGGACTCATCACAATCTCTGCTGCTCTCCTGCTCCCCTTGGAAGCAGCACTGATGCTCCACCCACCTTTGGGGAGAGCTGGGTGCACTGGAGAATGTTGTAGCCACATCCTGAGAGAGAAGCACCAAGGTGGTACCTAACTCTGCTCTTAGGAAACCCCTGAGTGCACATCCTGAAGAGGATTCAGGGGTGACTTCTCATCCAAACTAATGACACAGTAGGGCCTACTTTGCCCCAACACTCCACCCAGCAGGGGCCCAAAGCATTCCCATAGTTCCCTCACCAGCCAACTGTAGTCAGTTAATTTTCATCATAAATGACCCAGACTCCTTGGTATATATAAAGAACCTACTTCCTACCATAGAGGACATAGTACTTGAGAGAGTGTTACAGCCCCAAAGGCTCTTCAGTTTTTTTTAGTTCAGTTATTTTTTAATTTTATTAAGAGACTACCATGACCAGGGCAGTGCCACGCACTAGAGAAGCAATGGTGGACACAACACACACGTGCTCTCCGCTCTGGCAGTTTACAATCCAGCAGTCACTCCCTTTCAATAGAGACATTGCCAACCCAGAAAGTGTGCAGGAGGAAGGCAGGTGGGAATAAGGTCAAGAAATCATGTGACAGGACTTCACAAAAAAAAAAAAAAAAAAAAAAAAAATAATCATCCAAAAAACCCTGGTGGCGCAGTGGTTAAGAATCTGCCTGCCAATGCAGGGGACACGGGTTTGATCCCTGGTCCAGGAAGATCCCACATGCCGCAGAGCAACTAAGCCCGTGTGCCACAACTACAGAGCCTGTGCTCTAGAGCCCACGAGCCACAACTACTGAGCCTGCGTGCCACAACTACTGAAGCCCGCGTGCCCAGAGACTGTGCTCCACAACAAGGGAAGCCACCACAATGAGAAGCCCGTGCACAGCAACGAAGAGTCGCCCCCGCTCACCGCAACTAGAGAAAGCCCGCGCGCAGCAACGAAGACCCAACCCAGCCAAAATAAATAGATAAATAAAGAATTTATTTTTAGAAAAAGAAATCATGTAACAAGATAACAAAATCAGTGGTAATTTTTGAATACACTAGTGGTCACCCGTGGGGAGAGAGAAGGGGGAGGGGCAAGATAGGGGTGTGGGGTTAAGAGGTACAAACTACTGTGCATAAAATAAATGAGCAACAAGGATATATTGTACAGCACAGAGAAATATAGCCATTATTTTGTAACAACTTTAAATGGAGTACAACCTATAAAAATATTGAATCACTATGTTGTATACCTGAAACTAATATAACATTGTAAATCAACTATACTTCAATAATTTAAAAAAAAGAGAAACTAACACAACATTGTAAATCATCTATACTCCAATGAAAATCTTAAAAAAGAAAGAAAAACGATTATTTTTGAAGCTGGGCGATAAGCACATGGGGGAACTTCTTACTATTCGCTGTATTTTGGGGTGTGTCTGAAAACTCAGCTGAAGAATCGGTCATACTGAAAATGAAGTAAACATGTTGTGTGTTGCCCAAGAGGCTAATGAGTACCCCTTAAATTGTTTAGCACTTTTGAAACCAGCGTGGTCACAATCAATCCTTCCAGGAGAGGTGTCAGGGGAAGTAGTAACTCCTCCTATGTTATGAATGAGGAAAAGACTAGACTCACAGATGCTCAGAGATGGAAGGGACCCAAGAATTCAATTCTCGATCCTAAGGTTTGACTTGATTGCAATCCCATCCACCACAACACATTAAGATAGGTTTGAGCTCAGTATGAATAAGAACTTTTTAAAGTCTGAAAATGGTATAGGCATCCTTGAAAAAAAGATACATCTCTCAGGACTTCCCCGGTAGCGCAATGGTTAAGAATCTGCCTGCCAATGCAGGGGACACGGGTTCGAGCCCTGGTCCAGGAAGATCCCACATCCCGCGAATCAACTAAGCCCGTGCACCACAACTACTCAGCCTGTGCTCTAGAGCCCCCGAGCCACAACTACTGAGTCCCCGCTCACCGCGACCAGAGAAAGCCCGCTCACAGCAACAAAAACCCAACGCAGCCAAATAAATAAATCAAATAAATCAAAAAATTTTAAAAAAAGAGGGTGCATCTCTGGCCAATGTATCAAGCAGAGGGTGGGATCATGGATTGAAAGCTTCAAGAGAGCCCTCCAACTATTACTTTGCCACTGTGCTGAGGATTTCAGAAGGCTTTTTTGTATTTCCTCGTTGGTTCCTTCCTGGGGAGAAGCGGGGACAGCGGGTCCTCCAGATAGGACTTTGGTTCCCATGGTGTATATTGGGAGGAAAGAACACCAAAATGAAAAACAACTCCCCCCATTTAATGAACAGGAACACTCCGCCTGCGCTTGCTGAGTTTATATGCATCATCTCACCTAATTTTCATATAAACCTAGTAAGCAAATACCATGATTATACCGAAATGGGAGGCAAGACGAATGAAAGTGACATCCAGCTGACAAAAGATTCTTGGCAAGAATCTCAATACTAAACTTCAGTTGATGGAGAGAGCCCCATTCCTGGGTCAGTTTGTGCTCCTTTCCTTATTTAGAATCTCTAGCACCCAAGGAAGCCAGCCCAAGACAGACACGGGCACTTAGGGAGTGGAAAGGAAAAATAAAGGCACCTGCAGAGCCAATTAGTGAGTTGAAATTCAACTCCAAAACCTAACTGTTGGTTCTCTGAGCTAAAGTCAAGAGCTTTGATCACTGTTACTAACTCGCCAGCAGTGCTGACTGGCCTCGGTTCCCCGCAGGGAAAGGTAAACATTCTTGTGGAAATGCAAACATATCACTTATGGTCTAAAATGGCCTGCAATGGAGGCATAATTTCTTTTGGAAACAAGCCCCCTATAAAGGTACAGGTGGTTGTTTTTAACCGCCTGGATGAATGATCTTTCCGACTGCAGCCAGGACTCTTCCTCTGGTATTGACAGCACCTGCAGGGCAGATGAAGCATGAAATATGCATTTTATTTCCCTACCAAACCCCTGCCGGCTCTGCTTTAAGGCGTCAGCACCTCCCCCGCTGGGGAGTTGAGTGTCACCCACTGTAGTTTTCCTCTGAAAGGGAGGTGGATAGGTGAGGTTGAGAAGGTATAATTAAGCGTAGATCCTGGAACATCCTGGATTGTGATACCCGGCCAGGCTTTCTCTGCCGAGTGCACCCCTTAAAGAAACTTCCCCTCCACCTTTATCAAAACCACTGTCGGGGGAGCACCCCTGTTATTAAGTACCGCTTGGCACGTCTGCTTGGGAGGCGTAATCACAGGTGGTAGGCCTGGAGGGGAAGCTGTTCAAAGGGAGAACAGAAAGAAAACACAGAGATGAGCTGACTAAAAACATATAAATGAGGTGTAAAAATTTTATTAGGAACCTAGGAAGGTGAGAAAAAATGAAGAAATGGAAGTGTTGGGGTGGGGGGGAATTCTGAACATTTCTTTAGTTCTTGTGTGGATGGGTCAGAGCCCTTTTGTTTTTCAATCCTTTGTGGGGGAGGGCAGAAAATTCTGGAAAGGTGAGCAACATGGGAGAATGTGTGGTCCTGGCATGGCCACATTGCCCTGATGCACCTGCTAACTCATTTCAATGAAATAACAGAGTAATGGATCAAAAAAATAGAAAGCTATTGGCAGTGTACCTGACCTGGCCTTTGGCAGGTGCATCAAAACCACAAATTACCTGAAAAGACCCAGGCACTAGGACGTTAAGTAGGGTTTGTGATCCCAGAGTCATCCTCATGATGAGCCAGTGAACTAAAGGCGGTTCTCAGTCACCAAATAATAAGATTATCTTGGAGGAGTGGTTAGCAAACCTGACTGCCCATTGGAATCACCTGCGGGGCTTTAAAAGTAACTCAATGTCCAGGCCTCACTCCAGGTCAATTAAAGCAGAGTTTCAGGCGATGGGGCTCAGGCATCCCTACTTCTTTTAAAGCTCTTCCAAATGATTCTAATGTCTAGCCAGGGTGGAGCCTCTACCTTAGAGGAAACAAGGCTCAGCTCTATGGCCAGGGACTATCCATCCCCACCTGTCACCCCAGGAATACAGCCATTCCTGAGCCTGTATTGAGTGCAAGGTAATGAGTTAAGTGCTGAAGGCCACACAAATCAGAATAAGATGGCCTCTGCCCAGTTTACAAATGCAGTGAGGGAGAAAGCTTGTGTCTGGCACAGAGGGAAGCTCAATGAATATTTATGAAATAAAAGAACGAATGAATAAATAAGTGAATAGCTTAACAACAGTAAAACAGCAAATGAAATACATGAAAAAGAGAGGTACGCACAGAGTGAGGAATGGTCAAAGGGATGGGGTAGGGGGAGTCTTTATAAAGGTAGCGTTTCAATATAAAGGTAGCATTTGAATTGGGCTTTGAAGAATCGGTAGTAATAACATTTAACATTTGTTCAGAGCTTAAAGTTGATCAATGTTTTACATACATTAACTCATTTAGTGGATTTCAATTGCCCTTGAAGTTGGCATTTTAACCCCGACTGTAGAGGTTGAGGAAAGGTCAAATGGCCTAACCAAGGTCAGATGGCTAGTGAGGGAGGGAGCCACTGACCCTTTATGACACTGCTGACGACTCACGTCCTAAGTCACTTACGGGGAAGGACATTCTAAGCCAAGAAAAAGTATGAGAGAGACTCAAGTGCTCCAATTCTGAGCATGTGGCTTGCATAGGGAAGGCTGGGTTTTTTAATAAAAGGTGTGTCTCTTTTAGGAAGAGAATTGTGAATGTGAGGAGAAGAGCAGACTGGATAGCTGAGATATTGGTGAAGGTACCCCAGAGACCCTGGAACCCTCAGAGCAACTGGTGAACATTTCTCCTGAGGCCCTTAGCACGTTCCCCAGGGCATTCTTCTTGGGTGAACTTGTCTCATCTCCCCTCTTTTACGACAAGCTCTTTGGCCAGATACTGGCCATATTCATGTTTGAATTTCTCTGAAACCCAGCCAGGGTGGATGTAGGTTTTCTGAATCC